>NC_083315.2:137234524-137834524 GCF_963455315.2 Globicephala melas
GTTGTAGGTGTTTCCCTTTCATCACTTCAAATATATCCTGCCACTCCCTTCTGGCCTGTAGAGTTTCTGCTGAGAAATCAGTTGATAACCTTATGAGGATTCCCTTGTATGTTATTTTTTGCTTTCCTGTTGCTGCTTTTAATATTTTTTCTTCGAATTTAATGGTCGTTAGTTTGATTAATATGTGTCTTGGTGTGTTTCTCCTAGGGTTTATCTTGTATGGGAATCTCTGTGTTTCCTGGGCTTGCATGACTATTTCCTTTCCCATGTTAGTGAAGTTTTCAAGTATAATCTTTTCAAATATTTTCTCATTTGACTTCTGATTCTTATTTTGTCATTTGACTTTCCATGAATTTATGTAAATTAAATTAGAACCATGTAAATCATCACATGTGATTCTTCTAATGCATGTTGAATATGTTATTCACCTTTGAAGTTTAGCTCCTATAGATCTGTGAGCCACTGTATGAATTGCTACTGGAAAAAATAACTGTGAATTAACTGAGTAAATATGCCTTCACTAATACGATTATATAATTTCAGAGTGCTTTGCAATTTCAAAGCACATCATCTCATTTGATTCTTGACCACAGTCCTGGGAGATAAGCAGGGCAAGTTTTATTGTTTACTGTATTATTTTGTTTTATGTTATTATCACATCCATTTTACAGGTGGGGAAACTGCAGCAAAGTCACTTGCTTCAGGCTATATGTCTTATAGGCAGCAGAATTAGGATGTCACCTTCTGGCTGATCTCTCAACTGTTTGTTTTTCCTATTTTCTCTTAAGGATCAATTACATGTCCAGCCATTGGGCAGTAGGGGGTGGGGATGGGAGGAAGGAGTTGTTTTTCATTTATTTTATCTTTTTATTCCAAAGCATTTCTACCAAGATAAAAATTTATCCAAAACAGATAAATGTGTTACTGTCTACTTTCCAAGTTGCTGGTTGCTAGGGCACCTATGCCTAATTTAGTAGCTTTTAAAATTTCCAAATATATGCTGGGTGGGAAAGGGAAGAAAGACTGTTACATCCTTTATTTATTTATTTTCTTGGCGGCCTCATGCAGCACGTGAGATCTTAGTTCCCCAACCAGGGATCGAACCTGCACCCCCTGCATTGGAAGCACAGAGTCTTAACCACTGGACCACCAGGGAAGTCCCTAACTGTTACATCTTGTAGAACAAAGGTAAATCCAAGTGGAGTTGTGTCTTTTCAAACAGTGAATTTTCCAGGGTTAGTTATAAACTAAGCATGATTTAATCGTGTACTACTGCAGCTGCAGTATCATAGAATTGAAAAGTGTTATCCATACAGGTTATGCACATAGAATAAGCTCTTGCTGATCTCTAGCTAGGACTGCAGTGTCCTGCAAAGGTGTTAAAATGCTTACTTAGGTTGTTTCTGGCATTTCTGTGATTAGCTCATGATTCAGTACATCTGGTGGTTTGGACCTAGAAATCTGAGTGAAGCAAAATTTATTGTGGAAGGAGGCAGAATATTTTCTGTATTGTAGTACTGAGAAGGTAGATAGTTAGCTGCTTCTTATCCTGAAGAAAATGACAAATGGTCAGCCAGGTGGGTGTCCTTGCTCATCAAAGACTTTTAGTTTATATAGTCCTATAGTGTAGAAGTGATTTGTATATAAAAGAAGGATTTACTGTGACAAAGATTTCTCAGAAATAAGAATTTTAGAAATTTTAAAGAATTTATTTTATGTTACTAATTATACTGTATGAAAAATCTTATTGCCATATAGATTATGAAAAGCTCCTTATGCTTCTGATATATAAAAGTAACATTGAAGGCTATTTTCTTAGAGCATATTACAAAAAGATTTTATTTTTATGTTTAAGCTTTGACATACTTTAAAAATAAGTTGCTTAAAATGGTTTAGAGATCTGAATATAAGACTTGATACCATAAAACTCCTAGAAGAGAACATAGGCAAAACATTTTTGGATATAAATTGTAGCAATATTTTCTTAGATCAGTCTCCCAAAGCAAAGAAATAAAAGCAAAAATAAACAGGGACTACCCTGGTGGTGTGGTGTTTAAGAATCTGCCTGCCAATGCAGGGGACATGGGTTTGAGCCCTGGTCTGGGAAGATCCCACATGCCACGGAGCACCTAAACCCGTGCACCACAACTGCTGAGCCTGCATTCCACAACTACTGAGCCTGCACTCCAGAGCCCGCGAGCCACAGCTACTGAGCCAGCGTGCCAAAACTACTGAAGCCCACGTGCCTAGAGCCCGTGCTCTGCAAAAAGGGAAGCCACCGCAATGAGAAGCCCGCTCACTGCAACGAAGAGTAGCCCCTGCTCACTGCAACTAGAGAAAGCCCGTGTACAGCAACAAAGACACAATGCAACCAAAAATAAAATAATAAATAAATAATTTATTTTTTAAAAAAGCAAAAATAAACAAATGGGACCTAATCAAACTTAAAAGATTTTGCACAGGAAAGAAAACTGTCAACAAAACGAAAAGACAACTTATGGAATGGTAGAAAAAATTTGCAAATGGTGCAACCGACAAGGGGTTGATTTCCAAAATATACAAACAGCTCATATAACTCAATATCAGAAAAAAAAAAACCACAATCAAAAAATGGGCAGAAGACCTAAATAGACATTTCTCCAAAGAAGACATACAGATGGCCAATAGGCGCATGAAATGATGCTCAATGTGGCTAATCATTAGAGAAGAGCAAGTCAAAAATACAATGAAGTGTCATCTCACACAGGTCAGAATGGCTATCATCAAAAAGTCTACAAATAGTAAATGCTGGAGAGGTTGTGGAGAAAAGGGAACCCTCATACACTGTTGGGAATGTAAGTTGCAACCACTGTGGAAAATAATATGGGGGTTCCTTAAAAAACTAAAAATAGAGCTACCATACGATCCAGCAATCCCACTCCTAGGCATATATCCAGAAAACATGAAAACAGTAATTTGAAAAAGATACATATACCCTAGTGTTCATAGCAGCATTATTTTCATTAGCCAAGACATGGAAACAACCCAAATGCCCATCAACAGACGATTGGTTTAAGATGTGTGTATACACACACACACACAGATACAGACACACACACACACACACACAACAATATTACTCAGCCATAAAAAAAGAATGAAAATGCCATTTTCAGCAACATGGATGGACCTAGAGAATGTCATACTAAGTGAAGTAAGCCAGACAGGGAAAGGCAGGTATTATATGATATCACTTATACATGGAATTAAAAAAAATACAAACGAATCTATAGACAAAACAGAAACAGAGTCACAGACATAGAAAACCATACTTATGGTTACCAAAGGGGAAAGGGAGGGGGGGAAGGGATAAATTAGTAGTATGGGATTAACAGATACAAACTACATAAAATAGATAAGCAACAAGGATTTACTGTATAACATAGGAAACAGTATTCAATATCTTATAATAACTTATAATGGAAAATAATCTGAAAAAAATATATAACTGACTCACTTTAGTGAACACCTGAAATTAACAGAATATTGTAAATCAACTATACTTCAATAAAAAAATAAGTTGCTTAGAAAAAGATAATGAATTTAATGAAGAGTTATCTTCTAATCAAGCTTGATTCCACTTGAAATTAATTAGTAAAAGGGTTCCTGTTTATCAGAAAGGGTATGTTTTAAAATGTTTATTTGTAAAACGGATAGAAATATAAAAAGTAGAATGTATTAGAAAACATGTTTAGTCATTAAGGTGTCATAAATCGTTCATGTAAGAAGTATTCAGCTTCATTTTTTTTGTCACTTAGTATATAAAGCTTTCCTTTCTATTTCTTATTTATGACATTATTTAATAAGTATGCCATGTTGGGATTGTTTTCATTGTGTTCATCTTAAAACTATTTGTTTTGGTGAGTCCTTTATTTTTTTCCTTTTTTTCTTGTCCATTTGTTTCATAGCTAAAGCAAGTCTTAACTATTATATTAGAGTAGAAATGGAAAATATGAGCTGATAGAAGGGTTTTCAGATCAAAAACTTATTTTACAACCTCTTTAAGATATGACAAATGCAGAAATAGAATTATGTTAAAGTGGAATAAAATTCAGAAACAGCATGTAAGAGGTAGTCATTATGTTTGTTTTGGAAGGAGAGTGAAAGTAGATCTGGGAAGACTTTTGCAAGAACTGATACCTAAGTAGGGTGTAAAGAATGACTAGATATTTGCCAAACTGTTAGGAGGAGAAAGACATTCTAGTAGAAAGAAAAGCATACGTGAAGGCTCAGAAGCCTGACCCAGAAGATTGTGTTTCAGGAATTACAAGTTCTTAGTTATTGTTATAATAGAAAATATCGGGGGTGGGGTAGGGCAGGGAGGAGAGACATTAGGAAATGAGATTGGAGAAATAATCAAGCCAGATTAAGGGTCTTCTGTGTCCTGCTGCTGTGTCCTGCTGAAGAGTTGGAATTTTATTATATAGCTGATGGGAAACTAATTAAAGGATGTTAAGCAGAGAAGTGACATGATGAAATACTCCTACAGAAAGATTACTGTTACAGTACTGTGTAGATGTCGGGGATCTGGGTGGTGTAGGTAGAGCAGCTGAAGGCAAGGGAGTAGTTTATTGATCATGAATATTTATGGGAAGTTTAACTTCAAACATATTTAGGTAATATCATGAGGTATAAGAAAATGAGGTTGTCTATCTTTTTTTCTACTTTAAAAGTAAATTAAAAAATTTTAAACCTCACTATTTTAGAGTTTTCATAAAAAGCCACAATTTATACATTGACTGGTTATCTACAAGTAGTCTAACTTACTGTAAGAGAGTTTGTATAAACACATACTACAGGTTTTTTTCTTTATATACTTTGGGGCTACTTTTCAGGTGTATGCAAGTTTATTAAATCTTCTTAGAGGATTGCCCCTCTTATTAGTGTGTAGATTCCCTCTCTATTCCTATTCATAATGGCTTGTTTATTTATTTATTTATTTATTTGGCTGTGCTGGGTCTTCCTTGTGGCACATGGGATCTAGTTCCCCGACCAGGGATTGAACCCAGGACCCCTGTATTAGGAGCGTGGAGTCTTAACTGCTGGACCACCAGGGAAGTCTATAAATAGTGGGTATGTTTTATTTATTTATTAATTTATTATTTTTAATACATTTATTTGGTTTTGGCTGCGCTGGGTCTTTGTTGGTACGTGTGGGCTTTCTCTAGTTGCGGCAAGCAGGGGCTACTCTTTGTTGTGGTGCGCAGGATTCTTATTGTGGTGGCTTCTCTTGTTGTGGAGCACGGGCTCTAGGCATGTGGGCTTAAGTAGTTGTGGCACGTGGGCTTCAGTAGTTGTGGCTCGCAGACTCTAGAGCGCAGGCTCAGTAGTTGTGGTATGAGGACTCAGCAGTTGTGCACGGGTTTAGTTGCTATGCGGCATGTGGGATCTTCCTGGCCCAGGGCTTGAACCCATGTTCCCTGCATTGGCAGGCAGATTCTTAACCACTGTGTCACCAGGGAAGCCCCAATGGGTGTGTTTTAAATTTATAAATACATTATTAGCAGTGCATTAAACCAGCTTTCTTTCTTGTCTGTAGTTGCATTTTATGTGAGATTTTTAAAAATTCCTTTATTTTCATGTTTCCTGTGTGGTTTTAATTTATATCATTTGTAAATAGAATATTTATTACCTTTGTTGAGGTTTGGAAGAAATTTACACAATTACTTATGTGTAAATTACTATACAATTTATTACTATACATGTAAACCTAACTATTCTTAAGCTGTTACTCTTTACTTACAGATTTTACTTATGAATACAGTAATTTTTATGTAAAATAAGAATCATTTTCTCTTAATGTTCAGTTAACTCAGAAGTTTAATTAAAATTCTAACTACAAATTTAAAACTCTGATTCTTTAAAGCGCATCAGACTCCTAGAAAGCTGATTTATACATCTAACAAAATCTGCCTAGAAGTCCAACAATTTTAAGTGGAATAAATCTGACAAAAATTAAGTAAATCAAGTGTTCTTAAGTGGTTTGAACATTTAAAAAAGGAAATTATTATATACAACACAGTTCATTAGTTACAGAACCTATGTATATATCCATATAATCACCGTTTATACAAAAGTATCACTACTGGTTTCAGTTTACAGTTGACTCTTGAACAACGCAGGGGTTAGGGGTGCCGACCCTCCAGGAGTTGAAAATCCTTGTGTAACTTTACAGTCAACCCATTGTATCAAAGTTTTCTAATCTGTGGATTCAAGAAACTGCAGATGGTGTAGTACTGTAACATACACTCATGGAAAAAAAAATCCATGTATAAACGGACCTGTGCATTCAAACCCATGTTGTTCAAAGGTCAGGTGTACTTCTTGTAAGGTTAAACTCACTCGCTTTCCAAGGTAGACAGAATTACAGTCTTAGTCTATCTGGAACTGAGTTAATAGCTTGGGGTTCTTGACTGGATATCTGGGAAGGGGACATGAGACTTGGGAATACTTTTCCTGTTGGATATGTTTGTTAGCTCTTTCAATTCCATTCTTTTCCCTTCTCTACTCTGCTCTATACCCTGGGAAACTGACTTGTGTGGACTATATCAGTGGCTCCTGCATCTTTTGGTTTCTGGGTTGTAGTGGGGGTGGGCAGTGGCCAGCCTCAGCAGGAAATTAGAGAGTGGGAGGGGAATGAGACAAAGGTATTTATTTCCATACTGGGTTAGCATATGCTGGCTCTGCCCTTCAACAAAAAGTCACCGCTCTTCAAGACAGTCCTTTCTTAAACCATTCTCTCTTTTTTGGGTTCTTAGAGCCACACTTGTTTCTCTTGCCTAGAGTGGCAATGCCTCTGCTGGTACTCTGGGTTATTGAGCTATCCCCTATATTTCTCTACTTTGTCACTTCTGGAAATAGTCCTTTTGTAAATAAACCTTCCTCAGGTTATCCTAAGAAGAGTATGCCATCTCTTTTTAGTTGGAATCCTGTTATATGATCCAAAACCTAAGCCAGTGTAGTCATATCTTTCTTGCTACATTAGTAGGGCTTTCTGAACTCATGCTTTTCACATGGGACTTAACTAATTGTAACATCCCCCTTTTCTTGGTCCTGCCATTCATTGTCTCTCTCTGAGATGATGAATCTCTTAAGCTTTACCTAAAGCTTTTCTTTCATGTCAGTGGAAGTGATACTTTTTAAAAAATGTGTAATTTCCAGTCTATTTCATATAAATAAAATCAAACAATATGTGGCATGTGGCCTTTTGTGTTTGGTTTCTTTCACTTAGCATAATATTTTCAAGGTTCATCACATTGTAGTATATATCGTTTCTTTTTATGGCCAGTAATATTCCATTGTATGGGTCTTCCACAATTTGTATATATATTCATTTATTGAGGGACATTGGGTTGTTCCTGCCTTTTGGATATTGTGAATTGTGTTAAGCATGCCTGTACATGTACTTATTTTGGTACTTTTCAGTTCTTTTGGGTACATACTGAGAATTGGAATTGTGGGGTCTTATAATTCTATATTTAACTTTTTGAGGAACTACCAAACTGTTTTCCACAGCAGCTGAACCATTTTTCATTCTCATCAGTGGTGTACAAGGGTTCTAATCACTAATTATCTGAACATCTTTTGTGTTGGCAGCCATTTGTATATTTTTTGGGGAGAAATGTCTATTCAAATCCTTGGCCCATTTTTTAGTTGGGTTTTTTGCCTTTTTGTTATTGAGTTCTAAGAGTTCTTTATATTCTGGATACTAGGCTTTTATCAGATAGATGATTTGCAGATATTTCTCCCATTCTCTATGTTATCTTTCCACTTTTTTGATAATGTCCTTTGATGCACAAAGTTTTAAAATTTTGATGAAGTCCAATTTACTATTTTTTCTTTTGTTGCTCATGCTTTTGGTGTCATGTATTGATATAAGAATCCATTGCCAAGTCCAAGATTGTGAAGATTTACCCTTATCTTTTCTTCTAAAAGTTTTATGGTTTTAGTGCATATATATAGTGCATATTTTTTAGTTTATTGATCCATTTTGAGTTATTTTTTATATATGGTGTGAGTCAAACTTCATTCTTTTCCATGTGGATATCCAGTTGTCTCAGCACAATTTGTTGAAGAGACTATTCTTTCCCTATTGAATGGTGGTGTCACTGTTGTTGTGAATTAGTCAGTCATAGATGTATGGCTTTATTTCTGAACTCTTAATTCTGTTGCATTGAGTTATATCTCCATCCTTATGCTAGTACCACACTATTTTGATTACTGTGGCTTTTATAGTAAGTTTTCAAATTGGGAACTGTCAGTCTTCCAACTTTGTTCTTCTTTTTCAAGGTTGTCTTGGCTGATTGAGGCCTCTTTGTAATTCCATATGAATTTGAGGATCACTTTTTCCATTTCTACAAAAAATGCTGTTGTAATTTTAAAAATGAGTTGAATTTGTAGATTGCTTTGGGTAGTATTGTTGTCTTAACAATATTAAATCTTTTAATCCATTAACATGGAATATTTTTCTATTTACAGTATTTAGGCCTTTAATTTATCTCAGCAATGTTTGTAGTTTTCAAAGTACAAGTCTTTCACCTCCTTGGTCAAATTTATTTTCAGGTATTTTATGCTTTCTGATGCTATTGTAAATGGAATTATTTTCTTAATTTCTTTCTTGGAACATTTTTTGCTAGTGTATAGAAATACAGTTGATTTTTGTGTGTTGATCTTGTATCCTGCAGCTTTGCTGAATTTATTTGTTACCTCCAGTGACCTTTTTGTGACTTCTTTGGAATTTTCTAAATATAGGATCATGTATTCTGTGAATAGAGTTAGTTTTACCTCTTTTCCAATTTTGATACCTTTTATTTCGTTTCCTTGCCCAATTGCTTTTGTTAGAACTTCCAGTACAGTGTTCAACAGCAATGGCGAAGGCAGGCATCCGTGTCTTTGTTCTTGATATTAGCAGAAAAGCTTTCAGTCTTTCACCATTGAGTATGATGTCAGCTGTTGTTTTTTCATAAATGCTCTTAATCATGTTAAGGAAGATTCCCTTCTATTTCTAGTTCTCTGAGTGTTTTTTTTTTTAACAGTTTTAATATTTATTTATTTATTTAGGCTGCACTGGATCTTATTTGCAGCACGCAGTATCTTTTTTTTTTTAGTTGTGGCATGCAGGCTTCTTAGTTGCGGCATGCGAACTCTTAGTTGTGGCATGCGTGTGGGATCTAGTTACTCGACCAGGTATCGAACCTGGGTTCCCTGCATTGGGAGTGCAGAGTCTTACCCACTGGACCACCAGAAAGTCCCATCTCTGAGTGTTTTTATTATGAAAAGGTGTTGGAGTTTCTCAAATGCTTTTTCTGTGTCATTTGAGACAGTCACTTTTTTTTTTCCTTTGTATTACATCATATTGATTTTCCTATGATGAACCACCCTTGTATTCATGGGATAATTCCCACTTGGTCATGGTATATAATTCTTTCAATATGCTGTTGAACTTGTTTTGCTAATATTTTGTTGGAGGTTTTTACATCTATATTGATAAGAGATATTGCTCAGTAATTTCCTTGTGATATCATTGTTTGGCTTTGATATTGGTAATATTGGCCTTATAGAATGAGTTAGAAAGTATTTCTCCCTCTTCTATTTTTGGAAGATTTTGGAAAGGATTGGTTTTAATTCTCCTTTAAATATTTGGTGGAATTCACCAATGATGCTATCTGGTTCTGGACTTTTACTTGTTGGGAGTTTTTGATTACTGGTACAATTCTTACTTGTTATAGGTCTGTTGAGATTTTCTGTTTTTTATTGGATCAGTTTAGATAATTTGTGTTTCCAGGAATTGTCCATATATCTAGGTTATCTAATTTGTTGGCATACAGTTGTTCATAGTTATTTTTTAGTTATTTGCATCTTTTGTCTTTCTTCTTGGTCAGTCTAGCTAAAGGTTTGTCAATTTTGCTAATCTTTTCAAAGTACTAACTTTGGCTTTCGTTGACTCTGTTGTTTTTTTGTTCTTTGGTTCATTTATGTTCATGCTAATCATTATTATTTCTTTCCTTTTACTAGCTTTGGATTTAGTTTATTCTTCTTTTTCTAATTTCTTAAGGTGTAACATTAGGTTATTGATTTGAGGGGTTTTTAATATAAGCATTAACTGCTATAAATCTCCCTCTAAGCACTGCCTTCTTTGTATCTCATGAATTTTGTGTGTTCTGTTTCACTCATCACTAAGTATTTCCTAATTTCCCTTTTCATATCTTCTTTGACCCATTGCTTCTTAGTGTATGTTGTTTAATTTCCACATATTCATGAATTTTCCAGTTTCCTTCTTCAGTTGATTTCTAGCTTCATTACATTGTGGTTAGAGAGGTTTCTTTGCATGATTTCAGTCTTTTAAGATTTATGGAGACTTGTTTTGTGACCTAACATATGCTCTATCCTATCATTTTAAAAAATGTATTTTCTTTCCCTAGCTTTTCCTTCCAGGTTTTAGTTGGTCTATTGTATTTCTCAACTGTAATCTTTTCCTCCAGATAAAGATGAGTGCCCCGTGTCAGTCCTTCAGTCAGTCCAGTCAGGCCCCTAGACAGAATAGAACAGACAAACACAATAATTTGTTTATAATATCTACCCTTCTTCCTCTGAAAACCGGGACCACGGCCCCACACAGGGAAGGTAGGCTGCTGAGCTGGGGAAGGTGTGGGGCAAGGGCAAGTAAAAATTCCACAAAGCTTTCCTACCATTTGAAAGTTGCCGTTTTCCTGATTCAGCTGTCTCTTGGTTGCTGTAAACCTTTAGCTACTTTCCAGAGTTCTGACAAAGTTGGTTCTGACAGTTTTACTTGTTTTCAGTGTTTCTGTGGAGGGATGGGAGCTTGGAGCTGCCTCCATCATTTTCTAATATCCTGGCCCCTCATTTACTTTTATAATTTGTTTATGTCTCCTTGACCACCATTATGTAATAATAGTTTTGTTCATGTTTCTCTTATCCTCACCTGGTAGGCAGAGGTGACAGTGTCTGTTACCTGAGGCAAACTTGACTTCCCTGATTCTTGAGTTGCTCTTTATAAACTGAAGATACTCTGCTTTCCTCCCCTCTTTTCTCCCCCCTTGGTTATTATGAAGAGCAAAGAAGAAAATGAACATGAAAGTATTTTTGTAAAATTAATCTAATTATATAATCTGTTGATGTGGAACCTTATCAATGCTTATTTTCTTTTTGTAATTGAAATATGAGTCATCAAGAACCATTAAGTAGAAGTAAGTTAAACTGGGAGTTCTGTGAATCTGTTCTCTGTTCCACATATTTTGTCAGCAGATTATAGTTACAGCAGAACATGCATATTTTTTGGATCACTGCAGACTAAAATGCCCTTGAGCAAAGAAAGAAAAGGAAGCAAACTAGGGAAAAACTTACATTACTAAACTTTTTTCAATCTTTTGTAATCAAATTTGAGTTTAATGAACATTTCCAGTTACCTAGAATATTAAAGCATAGACTGATTAAAAATCTGTACTCCGTGTCTTAGAGAGCATTCTTAATCTTCTGTTTTCTTTATATTTATATAAATTTCCATTTTTCTGACACAAGACTCAAAGACACTGTCAACCATTTGAAAATATTATCTTCTTAAAGGAAAACACAGTAGGAATGAGGAGATGGGCTATAGACATATTTGTATAAAATCAACTTTGCTCTCTGATTATAGTATATTACTTCTTTTTGTTATTTAAAATATTCCTTGTATACAGGTGAAAGGTATGATGTACTTTATGGAAAAAATATATCCTTATGTTTCTTTTAAGTTCTACTTAATGTACTGTCTGTTATCATTAGGCAATGTTAAAACATCCTTATCATATAATTACTGCAGTACTTTAATGTTTGATACTTTATGGTCTTGATAATTTTATAAAATGTTATTTTATGTAGAAATACAGAATTATTTCATAGATATTCTTTACCATAGTCAGCCTCTGAATATTTATAATGTATGTTAGGTGATTTGTCATCCTTTTGCAGGACTTCCCTCAGCTATGCTATATAGTTAATTAAATATTTGAGTTTCATATATATTCACTTGTAACACATTGACAGACATTTCAGTGTACTCCATTACATGGGAAACATTGATTTGAGCATGCTATGCTATTTTAAAAATATTAAATGTGAGAGCTTTAGTTTCCTGTTTAGGTAATATCTAAAATGTTTGCCCAAATTAGCCAACATGTGACCATTTTTTTAAGTTTGCAGGATATATTAATTTATACCAGAATAAAAGCTGATTTCCTCCTGATTCCTTAAGAATTGCAAAATCCCCTAAGAATTACAAAACTACAAATTGTCTAAATTCTGGTAAGCCAGGAACTTCAGTTTTGGTTTCTAGAACTAATAATTTTCTATGAGAAATTACCTCTGGTTTTCTGGCTTGTACTGAGAACCATTTTATTGTCCTAACTATTCATAGAAAAATAAGTAATGAGAACTCAAGGAATTTTCATGCAAACATAGCTATTAAGGAGTGTTAAGTCTTTGTTCACTGTGAGGAAATAAATGTTTAGAAAATTCTTACTGTAAATATGATTATAACAGTTTCCCAAAGCCAATAAAATAAATATTTGGTCACCTAATGGAAAACTCAAGTCATTTCAATTAAGCAGCTAATGTGAAGATAAGAATCAGAGTTTCAAAGCTACTAAGTACCACTTAATAGCATCCTGTAGGCTCAAGTGCTTTTCACTCATCAAGTCTCAGCAGTGTACTTTCTTTTTCAAGGTAACATTCTTTAGGAGTAAGGATATTTCCTAAACTATAGCCTCCTACTATGTTTAGAAATGTTTTCTGAGATATAGGCAGCATTTCCATTTTTTTAAAAAAAAATCCATTTTCTGAGTCTATAATGTATCCTGAAAAACTTATTATTATGTAAGAGAAGAGTCAGATACTTTGACAATGTTTAGAGATGTTTCCCAAGAAAAAGATAGAGGATCTATTTTTTTTTTTTACTTGACATATAATTGACTTGTAATATTATATTTGTTTCAACTGTACAACATAGCGATTTGATATATTTATAGATTATACTGCATATAAAGTTATTATAAAATATTGACTATATTCCCTGTGCTGTACATTACATCCTTGTAACTTATTTATTTTATACCTAGTACTTTGTACCTCTTAATTTCCTTCACCTATCTTGCCCCTCCCCCTCCCCATCTCCCCTTTGGTAACCACTGACTTGTTCTCTGTATCTGTGAGTCTCCTTCTGTTTTGTTATATTCATTCATTTTTTTATTTTTTAGATTCCACATATGGGTGAAAACATAGTATTTGTCTTTCTCTTTCTGACTTATCTCACTAAGCATAATACCCTCCAGATCCATCCATGTTGTAAATGTCAAAATTTCATTCTTTTTTATGGCTAATATTCCATTGTGTGTGTGTATATACACACACCACATTTTCTTTATCCATTCATCTGTTGATGGACATTAGGTTGCTTCTGTATCTTAATTACTGTAAATAATGTTGCTATGAATATTGGGCTGCGTATATCTTTTCAAATTAGTGTTTTCGTTTCTTCAGATATATACCCAGGATCAAAATTGCTGAATCATATGGTGGTTCTATTTTTAATTTTTTGAGGAACCTCCATACTGTTTTCCACAGTGGCTGTACCAATTAGAGGATCTTCATTCAGAATTCTGATAATATGTATATTTCTCATTTTTATTTAGAATAAATTTGGACACAAAATGGATTTTTTATAAGAAACACTTTACAACATGGGCCTGAATAAATCTTTGGTCATAACCACAGGACAAGAAGGGGAGAGGTCATTGGGGCACTTTCTAAAATTTCTTTATAAGCACATACTTTATTCTTTATGAATCAAGAACACGTAAGTATTTTTAGTGTTTTAATTATATTGTTTCAGTATATGACATTTACATACAAAGAGAATCTGATTTTGGTAATTCATCATGACATCCCAATTATAAAATTTGGTGGGTTATCTTGTAGTCCTTATCTTGTTTTACCTCTCTGCTAAACTACTCTCATATTCCTCAAACTGTGTCTTTCCTTTGCTTTATCACCTACTTCCTTTTAGTTTTCTTTCTGTCTGACTTCTTCTAAATCCTTTTTGTCCATCTCTTCTTCCTCTGCTAAAGTTGTTGCTGTATAAGGTCTTTCCTTGACCTTTAGTCTCATTCACTGTTAAGTACCTACTATGTACTAGACTCTGTCCTAGGTACTTTTTTGTGTATTGTTCCTGATAATTTATAACAACTCTGAACAGCCACATTAACTTTCCTGAGTCCACTACTAAGCGGGTAAAGAAGATATAACACCAAATGTTTGACTCTAAAGCTATATATGATAATAGTTTTCAAACCTTTAAAAGAAACTGAATAGTTAAAACAATTCTTACTAGGACCCCAAAATATAAAACAGATGAGAACAGAACTGCTCTGTTAGATTGGGGGTGACAGGTCCAGTGTGGGCATCCTCCCCATTCTGCCCTCACTGTGCCCTTAAATGAACTTACTCAGAACCCAAGGTCTCTGGGAAAACCAGTTAAAAAGGTACAGTGATTGGTACTAATTCTTAAGCCCTTATTTATTTTGTTTTAAACTTAGATTTCCAACTGGATTCTGAACATTTCTATCTTTCTACCTGCATGTCTGACATGTACTTCAGTTCCTTATGTCCCAAAATGGAGCTTATCTTCGTGAAACCTGTTCTAACTATTGTGCATTCTGTTGTGGTGAAACTTAGCCCAGCCAATCTTCTGTGCCAGAGACTTGGGTAAAGAGTTCTTCTTGCTTCTGTCTCACATATAATTAAGCCAGTTAAGGTCCTGGGGGTCATAGCCCCTAGAGGCACTCATAATAATTTACTTTGCTTCCTTTTTCACTCTTTCTTTCTTCAATCTTTTTCATATAAAGGTTCCTAAAATTCAGGTCAGAATGCAATACTCACTTACTAACATTTTTTATGTGTCCTGATTATCTAATTAAAAAAAAGTTCAAAGCATACAAGGCCCTTCAGATTTGACACTTAGAATACACTATGTTCTCTCAGGCATCTAGCCATTGTATATTCTTTTATATCCCTCCTGCCTCTCTATCTACCTGCAAGTGATTGTTGTCCCTTATGTATCAAGTTACGCATTATGTTTTCTGCAAACACTCTCCTGACTTCTCAAGGCTTCCAGTTCTCTTATATTTAAAAAATCATCTTTCTTTACACTAGACTTTGATCTCCTTGGGAACAGAGACTGTCTTCTATCAACTAGCACAATACTCGTACATAGTTAAGTGTTCAAGGTATGTTCATTGAATAAATAGATTCTTTCCAAGAAAATAAAAGTTCTTAAGCTATCTGGGTGTCCCCTGCTGTATCTGTCCCTGTCCCCCTCCCCCCCACCAATTCATCTGTTCACAAAGTATTTATTGAATTGATATTATGTACCCAACCTTTAGGCACTAGGATACAGAGATAAGCAAGAATGTCATTAGTGTTAAGTCCACCTAGGTTTCTAACCAGAAACCTGGGCATCACCCTAGTTCAGTTGTTCCTAAGTGTGTTCCCCAGATTAGCATCATCTGGGAATTTGGAGGTGGGGTGGGACCCAGCAATCTTGTTTTTTTTTTTTATAAGGAGTCCATTTTCTTAATACAGTTATCAAATGTAGGATATCCCAAAATTTTAAGCTTTAATAACTTTAGTGGACTGAATGCTACAAGCATATAAAAAGCATCATTGTTATTTTAATTTCTTTTTTTAATTTTTTTTGCGGTACGCAGGCCTTTTACTGTTGTGGCCTCTCCCGTTGCGGAGCACAGGCTCCGGACGCGCAGGCTCAGCGGCCATGGCTCACGGGCCCAGCCGCTCCACGGCATGTGGGATCTTCCCGGACCGGGGCACGAACCCGTATCCCCTGCATCGGCAGGTGAACTCTCAACCACTGCGCCATCAGGGAAGCCCCTTAATTTCTTTTACCTTAACTTTGTGATTTTTTAAATATAAATTTATTTATTTATTTTTGGCTGTATTTGGTCTTTGTTGCTGTGCGTGGGCTTTCCCTAGTTGCGGTGAGCGGGGGCTCCTCTTTGTTGCGGTGCACGTGCTTCTCATTGCGGTGGCTTCTCTTTGTTGCAGAGCATGGGCTCTAGGCACGGGGGCTCAGCAGTTGTGGCTTGTGGGCTGTAGAGCGCAGGCTCAGTAGTTGTGGCACGTGGGCTTAGTTGCTCCGTGGCATGTGGGATCTTCCCTGACCAGGGCTTGAACCCGTGTCCCCTGCATTGGCAGGCAGATTCTTAACCATTACGCCACCAGGGTTTTTTTTTTTAATTGAAGTGTAATTGACCTACAACATTATGTTCCTGGTGTACAACATAGTGATTTGATATTTCTATACATTACAAAATGATCACCACAATAAGTCTTGTTATCATCTATGACCATGCAAAGATATTACATTATTATTGACTATATTCTCTACATTGAACATTTCTTACCCGTGACTTGTTTATTTTTTAACTGGAAATGTGTACTTTTTAATCTCCCTCACCTATTTCCTCATCCCCTCACCCCTCTCCCCTCTGGCAGCCACCTGTTTGTTCTCTGTATATAGGACTCTGTTGTCTGTTTCTGTTCTGTTTTGTTAGTTCATTTGTTTTGTTTTTTTAGATTCTACATATATGTGAAATCTTTCTTTCTTTCTTTCTCTGCCTGACTTATTTCACTTAGCATATTACCCTCTAGGCCCATTCATATTGTCGCAAATGGCAAGATTTCTTTCTTTTTTTTTATGATTCCACACACACACACCCCCCACATCTTTTTAATCCATTAATCTATTGATAGGCACTTAGGTTGCTTCCATTATCTTGGTTGCTGTAAATATGCAATTGCATATTGTTCCTATGCAGTGAACATAGGGGTGCAGATATCTTTTCAAATTAGTGTTTTTATTTTCCTTGGATAAATACCCAGGAGTGGAATTGCTGGATTATATGATAGTTCTAGTTTTAATTTTTTTGAGGAACCTCCATACTGTTTTCCATAGTGGCTGCACCAATTTACATTCCCACCAACAGTGCAAGAGGGTTCCTTTTTCGCCACGTTCTCGCCAACACTTGATATTTGTTGTCTTTTTGATAATAACCTTTCTGAGTGATGTGAGGTGATATCTCATTGTGGTTTTGATTTGCATTTCCTTGATAATTAGTGATGCTGAAGTACTTTTTGTGTGGCTGTTAGCCATCTGTATGTCTTCCTTGGAAAAATGTCTATTCAAGTCCTCTGCCCATTTTTTAATGGGGATGTTTGTTTTTTTGATGTTGAGTTATATGACTTATTTGTATATTTTAGATATTAACCCCTTATTGGATTTATTGTTTACAAATATCTTCTCCCATTCAGTAGACAGCTTTTTCGTTTTGTTGGTAGTTTCCTTCTCTGTGCAAAAACTTTTTAGTTTGGTGTAGTCCCATTTGTTTATTTTTGCTTTTATTTCCCTTTCCTGAGGAGACATAACCCCCAAAAAATGTTTTCTTCTAGGAGTTTTATGGTTTCAGGTCTTACATTTGAGACTTTAATCTCTTTTGAGCTTATTTTTGAATATGGTGTGAGAATGTAGTCCAGTTTGATTATTTTGCATGTAGCTGTCTAGTTTCCCCAATGCTATTTATTGAAGAGGCTGTCTTTTCCCCATTGTATATTCTTGCCTCCTTTGTCATAGATTAATTGTCCATATAAGTGTGGGTTCATTTGTGGACTTTCTATTCTGTTCCATTCACTTATGTGTCTGTTTTTGTACCAGCACCATACTTTTTTTTCTTTTTTTTTTGATGATAGTAGCTTTGTAGTATAGTTCAAAATCAGGGAATGTGATATGTCCAGCTTTGTTCTTCTTTCTCAAGATTGTTTTGGCTATTTGGGGTGTTTTGTGTTTTCAGTTTTGTTTATCTTTTCAGAGAACCAGCTCGTAGTTTCATTGATCTTTTCTATTGCTTTCTTAGTCTCTATTTTATTTATCTCCAGTCTGATCTTCATTATTTCTTTCCTTCTACTATCTTTGGATTTTGTTTGTTCTTTTTCTAGTTTCTTTAGTTGTAAGGTTAGATTGTTTGAGATTTTTCTTGTTTCCTGAGGTAGGCTTATATTGCTATAAATTTCCTTCTTAGAACTGCTTTTGCTGCATTCCATAGGTTTTGGATTGTTGTGTTTCCATTTTCTTTTGTCTTCTGGTATTTAAAATTTTTCTCTTTATTTTCTTCAGTGACACACTGGTTGTTTAGCATATTGTTTAGCCTCTACATCTTTCTTTTTGCAGTCTTTTTCTTGTAGTTGATTTCTAGTATCATACTGTTGTGGTTGGGAAAGATGCATTATATAATTTAAGTCTTCTTAAGTGTAGTGAGACTTGTTTTATGGCCATCATGTGATCTATCCTGGAGAATATTTCATGTGCACTTGAAAAGAATATGTATTCTACTTTTGAATGGAATGTTACATTCCATTCAATATAAAGTCCTTCTTGTATAATGTGTCATTTAAGGCCAGTGTTTCCTTATCAATTTTCTGTCTGGATGATCTGTCCATTGATGTTAGTGGGGTGTTGAAGTCCTCTACTATTATTGTGTTACCATCAATTTCTCCCTTTATGTTTGTTAATATTTGCTTTATGTATTTAGGTGTTCTTATTTTGGAACACCTAATATTTGTAACACCTAATATTTACAACTGTTATATATTCTGGTTGGATCTATCCCTTTATCACTATGTAATGTCATTCTTTGTCTCTTGTTATAGTCTTTGTACTAAAGTCTATTTTGTCTCATATAAGTATTGTTACACACACACACACACACATATATGAATGATTATTTTAAGTTGATGATCTTTTAAGTTCCAACACATCCTAACAACCCTGTATTTTTACTCCCCCGCCTTTAATATTTTTGACATCATATTTTACATCTGTTTGTTTTGTATATCCCTTAGCTACTTATTGTGGATATCGGTGATTTTACTGCCTTATCATTTAACCTTCCTACTAGCTTTATACATCGTGATCTACTACCTTTACTGTTTATTTGCTTTTACTGATGAGAGCTTTTTTTAGTAATTTTCAGAGGTTTTCTCTTATTCTTTCAATTGAAAAAAATTCCTCTGCTTTCTCATTTTGCTTAACTTTCTCTGTCTCTGAAATTAGGTGAAACAGTTACCTGTTGTATTGTTGAAGGGGTGTCCTTGTATGGAAGCATCCCTATATAGTCTGTATGTACCCAGTGACTTTGGTAGGAGAGCTGGATCTGACGTGAGCACAAATCATGTCTTTCCCTAGGGTAGGAGGTGGGGCTGGAAATGGAGGGGCTAGAGTAGAGCCAAGTGTGAGTTGGGGCTTCCCCTCTGCTCACACCACCCTGTTGGGGGGCAGGGTCAGTTCCCAAATTGCTGGAGCAGAAGCTCTAAGGATTGGGTCTGAGCTGGCTCCATTTCCTCTAAGTGTGTGCTCTCCCCATCCCAGCACTGGCACCCTTGCCCCACAGGGTGAGCGGTACTGGAACAAGAGGGGCCAGTACAGGAGCTCAGTGTGGGTCTGGATGCGGGCTGTGGTGGTCCTGGCCACAGTCAGAGCCTGTGACCGCTTGTGATGTGCTGCCTCAATAAGCATCAGTTATGACTGCCCTTGCCCCATTCAGTTGCTGTCCTGGGTCCAAGCTGCCTTTGTGTCCCGCACAACTGAGCGCTCCCCTTGGTTCCTACAGCCCTTGCCCTAGTGTGGAGCTACATTGCAGAGTAGGTAGGGCAGTGTGGACACTCAGTATAGGTATCAGCACTTAGCATGCGTCTGGGTGCAGCTGTGGCAGTCCCTGCTGGAGGCAGAGCCCAAAACCACTTTTGATTCACTTCCTTTTTATAAGCCCAGTAATGGCCTAACCCCCACCCTGTTCAGATGCCTCCCTGGCCCCAGGCTGAGGCAGCCCTCGCCCTGATATGGAGTTGTGTTGTGAAGCAAGCAGAGCCTGAGCGGGCACTTGGCTCAGGTTGGGACTCATGCCAGGCTGGTTGTGGGAAATGGACCAGAGTCCAATGCAGTTTCAGTTTGTTTTCTCTGCCTTGTTTCAAGAGTAAGCACGTATTCACGCTTTTCCTGCCTAGAGTGTATGTTTCTTACAGCCCTCCTGTTAGTCCCACTATATTTCTACCCAGCTAAGTGGACTCATCTTTCCAGTGTTGGACCCTAGGGCTGAAGCACTCAATATATGGCTCAGCCCTCTGTGTCTCCCTGTAGGGGCACAGGTCCCAACCTGATTGCTTCTCTTCCCTTCCTTCCTGATTCTGTGTCCATCTTTCTTACAGCTTTGGTTGTACAAGGGTCTTTCTGCTAGTCTTCAGTTAGTTTTCAGCGTGAATTGCTTCACATGGAGATCTCTTCATGAGGGGTGGTGAGTTCCATGTCCTCCTACTCCAACATCTTGATCTCAGTGTGCTCCTTTTGTAATTTTTATATTTCTAATTGTGTTTTTTCTTCTTAGAAGAATCCCTTTAACATTTCTTATAAAGCTAGTTTACACGCTGAGCTCTTTTGCTTTTTTGGTGTCTATAAAACTCTATTTTTCCTTAAAATCTGAATATAGCCTTGCCAATTAGAGTATTGCTGATTGTAGACTCTTTCCCTTTTATCACTTAGAATATATTTTGCCACTCCCTCTGAGTGGGAGTGGCAAAATATATTTTATATATATATAAGTTTTGGCTGAAACGTCAGCTGGTAGTCTTATGGTAGGTCCCTTGTACGTAAATAGTTCCTTTTCTGCTGCTGCTTTAATATTCTCTCTTGATCTTTATCTTTTGCCATTTTAATTACAGTGTGTCTTGGACCCCTTTGGTTTAAACTTGTTTGGGACTCTCTGTGCTTCCTGGACTTGGATGTCTGTTTCCTTTCCCAGGGTTGGAAAGTTTCAGCTATTATTTCTACTATAAATTCTCTGCTCCTTTCTCTTCTCCTTCTTGGACTCCTATATATAGTGCCAGTATTAGTATGCTTGATGTAGTCCTAGTTTTCTCTTAAAGTGTCCCCGTTATTTATTCTTTTTTCTGTTCTGCATGTGTGATTTCTACTACTCATTCTTCCAGTTCACTGATCCATTCCTTTTTATTATATAATCTGCTGTTGATTCCTTCTAGTGTGTTTTTTTATTTTAGTTACTATATTCTTCAGCTCTGTTTGATCCTTCTTTATATTTTCTAGTTCTTTGTTAGACTTCTCACTGTTTTCATCCATTTTTTTCCTCAGTTTATTGAGCACCTTTATGATCGTTACGTGGAACTCTTTATTGGGTAGATCACTTTCCTCCACTCTGCATACATAGTTCTTGTGAGGTGTTTTTTTTTGCGGTACGTGGGCTTCTCACTGTTGTGGCCTCTCCCGTTGCGGAGCACAGGCTCCGGACGCGCAGGCTCAGCAGCCATGGCTCACGGGCCCAGCCGCTCCGCGGCATGTGGGATCTTCCCAGACCAGGGCACAAACCCGTGTCCCCTGCATCGGCAGGCAGACTCTCAACCACTGCACCACCAGGGAAGCCCTTCTGAGGTTTTATCTTGTTCCTTCTTTTGGAACATATTCTTCTGTTGTCTCATTTTGTCTAATTCTCTGTTTTTATTTCTATGTATTAGGTAGGTTGGTTATGTTTCCTGATCTTGGAGGAGTGGTCTTTTGTAGGTGATGTCCTGGGAGGCTCAGCAGCACACTACTCTCTGGTTACCGGAGCTATATGCTTTAGGGCTTCCCCCATATGCAGGGTGTGCAGGTTCTTCTGTTAAGGAGGGGTTGACTACTGTGGGTGCACTGGTAGACACTGTGGGTGCACTTCTGCCTCCTGCCTGGTTGGCTGCCAGGCCCTTCTTTGTGTGGAGGCTGCCAGTTGCTGGTGGGTGTGGCCATGTCCTCGCACAGCTGGCTGTGGTGCCTTGGGGGTACTAGGGCTTTGCTAGCCAGGTCCTCAGGTGCATGTCTGCAGGGCCCTGGGAAGTCCTGCAGCTAGTGCCCACGTGCTGGTGGGCAGGGCTGTGTCTTGGCATGGTTGGTGAGCTTTATTTATTAATGAGCAGTGAGATAAGATGATTTCTAATGTTCCCTTCCAGTTTTAGGATTCTGTGTTGCTTCCCTTACTGTACTGTCTATGCTTTCTTTACCCACTATTCCTCTCATGTATTTTACAAAACATTTAGAATTTATTTTCAGTAACCACATGTAGGATTTATTTTAAGTGTATCTTTAAAGGATGGGGTTGGATCCCTTTGGTATTTATTTTATATCATTTCAAATAAAATTATCCTATCTTTAGTTCCATAAAACATTAGTTTTTACAAATGGAGGCCCAATTAGGAACAAAAAGTCATGAATAATCTTAGTTTGTATTTTGCTTTTTTTTGGCAGTGCTGCATGACATGTGGGATCTTAGTTCCCTGACCAGGGATAGAACCCATGCTCCCTGCAGTGGAAGCGTGGAGTCCTAACCACTGGACCTTCAGGGAAATCCCTATATTTTGCTTCTTTTTTACTTTTGCTGACTCATTGAGGCAGGTCCACCTCAAAGCATGATCCTAGAGATAAGCATATTATCTGGCTTGTTTTATGAACTTTGGAATGACAGATAAAAATAATTTTTCTCCCAAAAGGTAGAATTCAAGATAACAATAGGGCTTTTTTCTTTCTTTAATCTTTTAAAGTAATGAAATAAGAAATCTAGGTGTTTAACTATGAAGAAGTTTTACAGTGTATTAAAGCAGGTTCTGTAAAATTAAACTCTAAAAACTTATTTTCAAAATGTCATATGTAACTGATTAAAATGTGTTTTTATTTAAAATATACCAGCATGTGCAAAGGCATAACGCATTGCTAAAAAATGTAGTCTGGAAACAAATCAGAATACTGAAAATAAGGCTATAATTTTTTAAATAAGAGGAAAATATTTTCTTTACACATGAAGTTTTTGGTCCAAATGGTATTTAACCCACTGACTGATTAGTCTATTAAGGCATTCTATTCCAGAAAAACTTCATTTTTGGTAAAAATTGATTGCATTAGCACATTACTTATGATAATGGGCATAGATTTTTTTTTTTTCCCAAAGTGATGCTGTGGTTTTGCTTTTGGAAGGGAGTACAAGTTTTCTGTGGGCTTAAGTATTAAAAATGCTTCTTAAAAACTTGAAATTGTTATGCATTAAACCAGAACTCTTGGAGCTTTTTCAGATTTTACTGCTTATAGTCACTGGTCCCTTGAGTAGATATTTTATGAACCTGTTTTTACTTTCTGGAAAATAGAATTTTCCATAATTAAGGAAAAACATCAGTTATTTTATCCACTTGACTTTGTCTCTGCTTGTTATTGTTTGCTTTAGAGATTTATCTAAGTTATCGACATGATTCAGATTCCAGTGTATGAAATAGAGCTTTTGAGAAGGTGCTTTGAATGGAAAAATAAATACCTTACAAAATATCTAGCTCTGGGTGTGTCTACTTCTGTTTGAATTTCTGGTTTTTCTTTGCATTTATAGCTATACTCCATTATAGTATATATCTTTGAGTATAAAATCGGTTAACACATTGAGAGTTCAGCTTATGAGACAGCATGATAAAATCTCAAAACAATTTTCAAATATACCTATTTACGAAAATATGAATATTTTTATTTTAAATAATGTCATTTTACACTCTACATATTTATACATTATGCCCATCTTTCACTATTGTAGACATCTTCTAATTTCCAGGAAATCTTCCTGTCTTCCTCAGTGACTGATGTACACAGCCTGTCTTCCATTCAGTCCCCTGCCATCTTCCTCCATAGCTCATAATTTGTGGTGATAACTCGTTTCATGTCCTGTATATATATATATATATACACATATATATATATATTTTTTTGTGTGTGTGTGTGTGGTACACGGCCCTCTCGCTGTTGTGGCCTCTCCCGTAGCGGAGCACAGGCTCTGGACGCGCAGGCTCAGCGGCCATGGCTCACGGACCCAGCCGCTCCCCGGCATGTGGGATCTCCCCAGACCGGGGCACAAACCTGTGTCCCCTGCATCGGCAGGCGGACTCTCAACCACTGCGCCACCAGGGGAGCCCCTGTATTTTTTACTTGACATCTATTTTCATGGCCATTCTTTAGATCCTTAACTTAACAAGAGTTGATTTAGTTTAAAAAATTCTATACCCTCTACTTAAAAATTAGGATTTTTTTTTAAGCAATGGCTGTTTAGTGAGTAGATATTTATCTTGCTATCAAGAAACTTATCTAACAGGGAATATATAACAGTTATAAACAGCCATGATACTTACCAGAGAGGTAAAGTACATGCAAAGTCAGAGGAGGAAGAAATAATTCTACCTGGGCAATCCAGAGGAAGTGGCATCTAAAAATGTTGTTAAATATTTTAAACATAGAGAAGTACAGAGAATAATCTAATAAAGAGATATAATTCTGCCACCTGGAATTAACAAATGTTATTTTTCAGAGTCTAAAGGTAACATCTTTCTTCCTTTTGAACAAAACAAAGGCTTTAGAATGTTTTAACCTTAGACTTCCCCTTCTTTCGATACCATTTTGTGGTGGTGGTGATAGTGTTTTTGGCTCATCTTTGCTCCTTGTATCCTGTTCTTCCCATTGGGATTTAATTTCCACCTTGCTGCAGTATCTCCTTTAGTGCTTCTTTCACATTTTCCATCTGTTTAAGCCCTGCTAAATTCTTTGTGTTTTCCACACGTGTCTTCCAATTTACTCATTTTCTCGCTGTCTGTGGATAATCATCTGCTTAACCTGTCCATTGATGTTTTTGTTCCAAATATTGCTGTTGGATTTTTTTTAAAGAAAATGTCTGGTCTTTCTGTATTTTTCTTGCCTTGTGGCATCTATTTCTTTGTTCATCTCTTTTGACATGAAATATACTTCTTTTAATGTTTCTTTCAGAGTCTCTTATCTATGGGTCTGAGTGTTAGTCCCGCCATTGGTTGTTTGTGTCTTCTGACTCATTTTATAAGTGAGGTTCATTTCTTCTTCTTCTTCTTTTTTTAACTATGAACCCTTTTTAGTGGGAGTTGCTTTCCCATGAGCCTTGGATTGTGAAGGCATGCTGATGTACAGATTCATGTTTGCTTCTGCCAAGGTCCTATTGGCTTCACTGAATCTGGAACAATTGCTATTCTTAATTTCCTGGTGGGGGAGTAGGCTTGGGTATTATGATTTCTTATGTTTTCTTTTTACCAATGCCCCTAGACTTTCTTGTGACTGTCCCAGGCCAGTGAACAAAATTTTCCTACAAGTTGTTTTACAAATGGGATGGACAGCATTTTGTAGCTCCAGGTTATATGCAGGGAGCCAAGCCTAGTTCCAGCTTCCCACCTCTGACAGGGCTGCAGCCTGTCTTCTGTCCCTATATGGGTGTCGAATCACTGGTACCCATCACTTCCCTGAACTTCGGCCTCCGCTCATGCTCTGACTTTGCGTTCCTCTATAATTTCTGGCACTTGAGAGTTTTCTTGCTTTTAAACTTAGTTATTTTATTTTATTTTATTTTATTGTTACAGTACATATAACATTTTTGTGTTGCATAGGGAAGCTTCTCATGTTTCTGTTCAGAATTGAGGGGTTGACATTTGAACCATGGCTTTGGAAGACAGGCAATGATGAGGTCATTCCAAGATAATGAAACAGCCTAAACAAAGGTATGGAGTGAGTAGTGATGAGGCTTTCATAGGGAATAACTGAAAACCTCATGGTTGACTTTGACTTAAGTTCAGGGTATGTGGAGATGATTAATGGGAAATGTGTTTGGAAAGGTAGGTTGGAATCAAGTGCAGTAGTCCTTGAGTGGTAGGCTAAGGAATTTTGACTTCATTCTACACACAGCAGGGAGCCTATGAACGTCTGTTTGTGTGAGAGCGATGCAGAGCTTTGCCCTAGGAAGAGTAATTTGGTAACCATGAATAGGTTGGAATGGAGAGACCATACTGGAAATAGGGAGCTCAGTTAAGAGACTATTAGCAGTAGTCCAGAAAGAGGTAATAAGGAGCTGAAATAAGGTAATAATATTGGCAATGAAGATGATGTGAGAGGTAAATAGATGTTTGTAGAGAGATACTGTGATGTAGATTTCTCATTGGTATGCAGGGGAAAGAGGATTCCAAAATGACCTTAAGAGTACATTGAAATTATTAAGAGAAATAAGAGACACAGAGGGGTAGGTTTGTAAAGGAAGATGAGTTCAGTTATGAAAATATTAAATTTATAGTGCAAGTGAGACAGTCAAGCACAGAGGGCCACCCAAACAGAAAGAAGGGTAAAAGGGCAAAGGATAGCGTTATAGGGTTTAGTAGAACAGAGGTAGTGAATGAAGGTGGTGGTGAATGAATCCATTTCAGAGATGGAGTCAAGAATTGGAGAAGAGGAAGTAAGCCGAAAAGAAAACTAGTAAATTAGGAAGCAGGTGGAAGAAGAGAAATTTGGGGAATCATGTGTCAAAGCAGTTAGGAGTATGGTCCAAATTATAGGCATTTTTATGGAAGCCATAGGCTAAGAGCATTTCACAGCTGGAGGCTGTCTCCAGATGTAGAGAGAGTGGAAGATGTTGAGGAGGACAAGGACAGAGAAAGGGTCAGTTCATAGGAGTGGGAGTTAAAACACAGAATATGAAGAATAAGAGGAAGATAAGGTAGTGAGAGTGGAAATAATGTAGCAATTTAACTTTTTTTTTTTTTTTTTGCCGTACGCGGGCCTCTCACTGTTGTGGCCTCTCCCGTTACGGAGCACAGGCTCCGGACGCACAGGCTCAGCGGCCATGGCTCACGGGCCTAGCTGCTCCGCGGCATGTGGGATCTTCCCGGACTGGGGCATGAACCCATGTCCCCTGCATCGGCAGGCGGACTCTCAACCACTGCGCCACCAGCGAAGCCCGCAATTTAACTTTTGAAATAAAATATGCTAGGGTGTGCATAGGAGTTATGAAGTATAGATCTGCACATATATGTTTGTGAATATATAAATGTATTATATATGTTGTATATGTATGTATGTAAATTTTTCCCACTTTTAACATGTAGGTAATGGGATACTCTGTTACCCTGTGATAAAAGATTAACAAGCAGTACTCTAATTTGTCTAATTAAAAAAACCAAAAATGAAACCTTCACTCGGATCTTCATAATTGGGGTATAATGAAAGGGGGAAGAGAGAGCGCAACATTATTGTTGGAATAGATGTGGGAGTAGATGAAGGTCACAGAGTTGGAAAGGAGAAGTACATACTAATTAGTAAAAGGTAAAGGACTTTGGAAATTTGGGCTATGAAAAGCCTATTCCTTATGAAAGCATACTTTGTATTAATAGTGTCAAAGAGAATATGTACAGGGAGATCAGCTTGGTGCTTTGTGACCACCTAGAGGGGTGGGATTGGGAGGGAGACACAAGAGGGAGGAGATATGGGGATATATGTATATGTATACCTGATTCACTTTGTTTTAAAGCAGAAACTAACACACCATTGTAAAGCAATTATACTCTGATAAAGATGTTTAAAAGAGAGAGAGAGAGAACATGTAGTTTGGACAGGGACACTATGCTTTATCAGATGTCTCTTCTGTGCCATATGCTTTACTTGTATATTTTTTATTTAATCTTCTAAAAAATAGTATGAGGTATTATTATCTCCCTTTTACAGAAAAAAAAAAACCCTGAAGTTTGAAAAATAAAAGAACTTTCTAAATCATAATGTTAGTAATTGTCCAAGGAGGGATTCAAACCCAAATGTATCTGTTTCTAAAATCTTTGTCCTTTCTACTAAACCATTATGTCTTTATATATTTATGTGGTACAGGGACAAAGGGGGAAATGGTACAGGGGAGAAGACTGGGGTGGTGTATATTTAATTTAGAGTCTGTAGTCACTAGGAGACCATGCCAAGGGGGAGAGTTTTCCTTCTTCAACCTTAACAGGGTGCTTACCCAACTACCATTGGATGGAGAGAGGAATTGAATTTGGTTTCTCCATCTAGGCTCTTAGCCTTATTACTAGCCCCAGAGAGCTCAGTATGTTTCATGCTAATAAAGATAGAAATTTGCAGCATTATCGTAGGAAAAAATTCCAGATTATCAGGGCTTTGGCTGAGGCTTCATTGACCACTTAACTGATTTCATCCATCACTTTGTTTTTGCTGCTTTAGTAGATCAGCTTTTTAACCACTGATTAGTACTTAGGCCTGCTGTTTAGATGTGTAATCTTCAAAGGGTTCTTTGCTGATAAATCTGATTTTACTAACTTTTCTCATCTTAAATTAGTTATTGACTTTGTATGGAAACCAGGAGGGAGTCTACTAAAACAGTAGAAAGAACAATATGAATGTAACATGTTTTAGTATTATATATACTTTAAGATGAATTATTATAATTAACATGAATTATTACAAATGGAATCAAAGTAGCTATAAGTAGTAATATTTGGTGAAATCAAGGTCAGCTAGGAATGGTTCATGTTTCCAAGCAGATTGTTGACTGGATTAATGGCAGCTGTGGTTGTGACTATATTTTGTGCACTACTCTTTTTTTAATGAAATATTTCATACATAGAAAATATATAGTATGTACTTTATAAAGAGTAATAATAAAACAGTTACTAAATTGTTTCCATTCTCATTGCTTCTCCCTCCTCTACTCCTCCAAGTCCTGTATTTTGAATTCTACTTATTAACGTATGAGGTGGAGCATAACCAATGCTGTTGAAACTACCTGTGTGCATTTCTCTTACCCCTACTGTGGTTCCACCTAACATCAGAGATTCACTCACCCTGAATATGGTGATTATCATTTCCTTGCTTTTCTTTACAGTTTGATCATATATATTCATTCTGTATTTAGTTTTGCATGTTTAGAACTTTATATAAATGGACCATGCTCTGCATATTTTCCGTAACTTGTTTGTAGTTTTGGTTTTCTCAGCATTGTTTGTGAGATTCCCTAATGTTAATACATGCATGCATGTAGCTGTAGCTCCTTTGTTTTTACTGCTGTATAATATTCTACTGTATAAGTAATAATAATTTGTCCATTCTCCTGTCAATGGACACTTGGGTTGTTTCTTTTGTTCTTTTGCTGTAAGAAACACTACTGCTGTAAGTATTGGGTTGGCCAAAAAGTTCATTCAGGTTTTTCCATAACATGTTACGGAAAACCCGAACGAACTTTTTGGCCAACCCAATACTAGGAATAGGCCCCTTGGAGCCCCTCGATGGAGAAATCTAATAGGTTTTCTGTCCCTGTCTGCTATTATTACCACCCTAAAATTACAAGAACGGGAGAGGCACAAGTAGCAGGTTCTAACTTTTCCAAGTGGCTCATACCTCCCTTGCATCTACCTCCTGTGCAAGTCCAGGGGAAGAGAGTGTATGAGATATTGGCAGGGGACGGCAGCATTTACCATACCTGAATACACCCTTCACTCTAAAATATCTTAACTTATGTGTTAGGATTGTCCCGAGAAACAGAACCATTAGGAGAAATAGAGGAAGGGAGGGAAGGAAGGGGAGAGATGGAGGAAAGGAGGGAAGGGAGGAAGGGAGGGAAGGAAGGAAAGGGAGGGAGGGAGGGAGGGAGGAAGGCAAGGAAGGAAGGAAGGAAGGAAATTATAAGGTATTGGCTCACACAGTTATGGAGGCTGAAAAGTCCCATGATCTGCTATCTATAAGCTGGAGAGCTGGGAAAACCAGTGGTGCATTTCAAAGGCCTGAGACAGAACCAACGGTGTAGATGCTAGTCCAAGTCTAGATGCCAATCTGGAGCACCAAGGACAAGAGAAGATCAGTGTTCCAGCTTAAAGAGTCAGGCAAAGTGAATTAAACTTTCTTCCACCTTTTTGTTAATCTCAGGTTCTCAACAGATTAGATAATACCCACCCACACTGGGGAAGGCCATCTGCTTTACTTAGTTCATCAATTCAAATGCTAATCTCTTCCAGAAACACCCTCACAGACACTCAGATACACACACAGAGTAATGATAAACTAGATATCTGGGTGTCCTGTGGCTTATTCAATATAATTTTATGTTGATGCATAAAATTAACCACCACAGCTTCTTTTGTCATACGATTATACGTTGTAGTTCTCTAGGTCTCTGCCTTAGTCCTTTCTTCTCATTCTGTCTCCTCTCCCTAAATATTAAGCATCTACTCTTATGGTTTCAGATACCATCTAAATACTGATAACTCCCAAATTATGTTCATTCCATAATTTTATTCTTAGCACTTGGTGCATATATCCAGCTACCATTCTGCATCTCAACTCATGTATTCTTATATAAGCGCTTCAGACTCAAGTCCAAAATTAAATTCATGATCTTTCCCTTTTCTCTTGTCCCACCCCAATTTGCTTCTCCTCCTCCAGTTTTCCATTATCTCTGTGAGGGCATCTTTTCTGTTATACCTGACTAGGTAGCTGGAAGTTGAGCTTGACAATACTTCCTCCTTCCCTTCCCCTTCCCCCATATTCAGTTGGTCCTTAAATATCTCTTGAACTAGTGCTTTATTTCCACTGCCACCACCCTAATCCAGGAACCATTGTCTCAAGCCTGGAATAGAGAAACATTCTCATATGGAGTCTCTATATTCAACTTCTGCTTCTCTAATCCACTGTGCAGCCAAACTAGCCTATTTAAATTACCAGGTTCCTGACAAATTTTTAGTTGCTTCCCATTGCCCTTTGAATAAAATTTGCAGTTCTTAACATTCCTATAAGGTCTTCTTTTGGATACTTTCTGCCTGTATCACTAGCCTCATCCTGAGCTGGAGTGACCTTTTTTTCCCTGTATTCTCAGTATGCGCTGTTTCCTCATCCTTTGGATCTAAGCTTAACTGTCATTTCCTTAGGAAGGCCTATTCTAAACTTGTTCACATTGGTTTCCCTTTTTATCCACAGCCATAGAACCCTGACTTTCTCTTTCATGATATTTATTAACATCTTTTTTTTTTTTTCCCTACTGAATTACAAGTTCCATGAGAGCATGGAGTCTTTTCTGTCTGTTTTATTCTGAGAGTTGCTTCAATACCTGGCAAATAGTAGACACTGAGTAATTTTTTTTTATTTTTTGAAAAATGAATGAGCTGCATACATATGAATGTTTGCATTTTACCTGTCCCACACTTGGGGAAAAATTACTCATTTTTCCTTTATAAAGATGTGATGAAACTTCCGGCATACATCTGTTACTAGCATGGAATTCATAGTAAAACATTACATTAGACAAACCAGAATGGGCTATGTCGTCTGTGTGTTCAGTAATTCACACTCAAATCAAGAAAGTATTCCTTTCACTATGTAGTTACATTAACTTTCAGTAATAGCTGTCTTGACCTAAAATTCCTGGTGTGTTCTTTGATAGTAATAAATTGTACAGTTTGCTTCAGTTATAATTCAGAAAGACTTATCTGAGCAATCTGTAATTATCTCTTACTTTGGAGCAATGTGGCTTTTAATTTCCAAATCTGAGCTTTGTTGTTCAGATGGTCTAAATGTCTGGAATAATTGGTCATTTGATTACCAATTATGTTAGTGTAAGTCTGAAATCAGCTTTAATAAGTAGTTTATTCAAGTTGCTGGCTAGATAATAAAGTGAAAAGTAGCATCATGACTGTTTGTGGAATTCGTTATATTTTTGGTTGGAGTTCATGAAGCCATGTATTTTTATGACCAAACTGCCCTCAGAATTATGGACAGTAATTCTGACTTGTAGCGCTTTCCTCATTTATGTTAGAATATATGGTTATCAATTTCTCTATGTAGACAGTTTATCTGTTTTTCTGACATTGTGATTGGATTAGGACACCTGAGCACTAACCTCAGTTTTTTAGAATGCTTCTGCATTTTAGTGATAATTGTCTGAGCACATCATTGCTCTGATTGTTTTTAAATCTTGAGATAGACTTCAGGTTGTTAAGGGAAATCTTTTATAGCTTTGGCTGAATTTCTTACAAGAGCTCTTGGTCTTGACAGCTGAGATGTGTTAGCTGATCTCTCTTAATGGTACTTAGATTTGAATTTTGCAGGCTGGGAGGCAGAACTACTTGGAACTGGTCTTTTCAACGCATGATGGCTTTAAATGCAGACTTTAAAAAATGGGCCACCTTGTAAAAAGAAAGTCTTAGTCTCTAGAGTTCATTCCCTTTCTTAGTTTGAACCAGTCCAACTTTACAACTCAGTGGAGTTAAAAAGTTGGACTTTTTTTTATTTTTAAACTCTCCATAGGGCCTGGTAATTTGAGGTGGAGGAAACTAATATGAACTTCACATTTTCATTTCAGTTTAAATTCTGAGATTCTTTGATTCTCTGGAGCCAAAAGCATTTCAAGGGTTTTCATGAGGAGGTTATGACTGGAGGGGAAGAGTGCTGCCTCTTGGTTCTGAGTGACAACCCCTGCCCTCTGCCCCTAGCTGAGAACTCAAAGAATTGTTACATAGCACTAAAATGAGCTGAGTCCAAAACTTCAGCCATATGGTCAATATAGGGCTTTTAAAGGAAGGGAAATAGTAAAAGAGTAATTTCAGAGGAACTCTCTTGTGTTAAAGAACTGAGAAAATGAAGTCTTTCTGAAGCTAAGTGTAAATTATACCACCTTCTTTGGGAGCAAAAGCTGCTAAATGTAACAGAAGAAAATGACAGTGTAGGAAATCAAAGTTCAGGAACAGGCTTTCAAGTGTGGTTTTCTTATGCTTAATCCTTTACTCCCCTCTCAGGATCCATTCCCTCCTTTTCCTCCTCCTTCTCCAAAGTCTGCTTGAAAGAGATTTTGATGGGTAATGGCAAAGGAAGGCACCTTTAGACGTAGTATAAATTAGGGCATAAGATGCTCTTTGTACAGGAATTATCTTAGACATGCTTTTGAAAACATACTTTTTTTTTTAGCCTTATTTAAGAAAATAATCAAAGCTATGATTTTTAAATCTTTGAGTTTAGTCTGCTTTCAGTAAAAATAAGGTATAGGTACCAAAATAAGCAAACCTCTTTTTTTTCTTTCCTGGTTTCTGCTTGTAAGATTTACAGGTATTTAAAATAAACCCATGAAAAACAGAAATACTGTCCTGGGATTGGCTAAATAGTCAGAGCAATTACCTCCAGGCTCCAAAATCCAACTGAGCTTGACTTTTGGAAATAAATTTGGCTAAGACTTCTTCCTTATTCTGTTGTATAAAGGTGTACATGAAATGATACTGACCTCTGCCAGAAACCCCAGGAATCCTATTCAGTGATGTACTTGTAATGGTCATGAAAGAATTAAATCAACACAGATGTGGATTAATGTGAAAAAGTAGGCAAAACACTAAATTCTCATTGTGTGGTTTCAGTGTTGCAGATCCTTCAAAATACTTTGGTATACCACAATAATTAAAGGGTTTAAGAACGTTAAGATACTTAGAAAATAAAAGCCCACAGTTGAATAACAAGAATGACCTGTTTTATTTTTTAAAATTGAAATTAATGTAGATTGCCATGGTGAAAATAGGTTGAAATATGTAATAATAACTGTTTTGTGCAGCCCTAGAGATCAAAAACAGTAATGTAAATAAGCAGGTCTTTAAAGAATCATACTTACAAATATGTTTAATGTAAGTGATTGCTAGAAGGGAAATGCATTTTTTTCAATGCTATGCAAAGAAATTTTAATGGACTTGATGTTGGCAGTGAGAATCTACAAATTAGCATTAATAACTCAAATTTTAAAATATTTGCTCATTGCTCTAGATTGTGACTGTATTCAAGAAATACTGTTTTCAAACACTAATGAATCATTTTAAATAAACTTTTAAAAACACATTTATGACATCAATAAGTATGACTGTTTATTACATTTTACCTATAAAAAGTTGAACTGTTTTATGTACTCTTTATGGAAACAGTGCACAGTCATAAATTAAAAGATGCAACTGTTTTGGATATTTTACTGGTGGTCCTGTGTTTTCCTGCCAGCAGTGCAGCTGTTTCAGGTTTCTCAGGATAACATATAAAAAGTTGTATGTACACTACAAGTTTATGCTTGAATTGCCAAGCCAGAGATGGTATGACTCAACTTTCCCAGAAGCAAGTTATACCAAAATGTGATGAATTAAAACAGCTAGTTGCACAGTGGTTTGTATTCAGTTATGAAAACCAGTTCTCATTTATGATAGTTGGCTTTGTAAGGTTGATGCATTCTACTGTGGTACTTGAATTTTGCCATGAGTAAAGAGCCATTGGAGCTAAGACTGTGCTTTTGAGGGTCTGAGGAAAGAGAAAAGGGTGATACAACGCTATCTGGGGTGTGGATAAAACTTAGCTGGAAACTTGTGTCAGGAATGGAACATTTTCATTTTCAAGATACCTGTAAAAATATTACTCACTTATTTGTGTGACAGTTACTGAATTCTCAATGAAGAGAAATTGATTTTATGCTGTTCCAGGTTAATTTTTAGACTTTCTGAGGTGATTTAACACTTACCTCATTTCTCATGCATCATAGTCTTAACAGTGGACATTTTATTTTATCCTGGGAGGTAATAAGCAGATACCTTTATGGCCATGTATTAGGTTTGGTGAATCCCTATTTAAATCCTGTGATACCCAAGGTTTTATTAAGAGTTTGACAACAACTGTTTAATAACAGTAGTCTCCAAAGTGAGATGCATCCCACCAGGATATGTAAGATGGGGTGTAGGGAGAAAATATTAGAACTTTTATTTAAACATTTTAGTTTCATCCTTTAAATGTTTCAAATTATATATTATATATATTTTATAATATACTTACTATATTAATATATTATGTGTATATACTATATAATAGTATATAATATATAAATATATAATTTATGAACAAGTATACAAGTTTTAGAGCTGCACGCTCAAATATTTTTACTGCTATAAATATACTATCAAAAAAGTTTGGAGATTGTTGCTCAATAAATATTCATTTCCTTTCTCCTTTCACTTTCCCCTTTCACCCTTGGCAGAGAAGCAAAGAATTAACACCTTGATTTGTGGCAGTGTGAATAAATTATAGCCAATTGCAGGAGCTTATGCTGTGTCTTACTTTGACCACTTTTTCTATTTGGCCTCTTGTATTGCCATATATTTTTTAATCACACAAGCTTATTAAACATGGATACAAATGAAAAACAGACTTGTTATTATGTTAGAAATAATAAGTTGCTCATGCATCAAGACTTTGACACACAGGAAGTCTGAATGAATGAATAGAAAAGTTTCCAAGTTATTAAAATGTTCTGGTACCTGATTTATTCATTTGCTATACCTGTAATTCTTAGGTGGATGAAGCTCCTTTACTTCCTGAGGCCTGAAGAAACAATGTGGTTTCTTAAACTAGGCATTAAAGCAAAGCTGGACATACTTGTTTTCTGACAGTGCTGGTAGTCATGCTAAGAAGTTGTCCCTCTTTGGCCAGGATTATCCCATTTTTTAGGGCTGTTTGTGTACCTTTATCAAGGTAGAAAGTTTTAATTGCTAAGTAACATGTGTGTAATTGAAGAATAATAGTGTCTGTTACAGCCTTTTGAGATTGACTCAAAAGACTCTTCTGTATTTACTAATTGGGACATTCTTTTGAACCCAGGCTCAGTTTTGGATGTAATTTTCTAAGGTTTCCTTTCCTGTAAGGAGGGAGACAATATATTTTTGTAATATTGAAGTAATTTTGAAGTAACTAGTCTGTTCTCTCCCCTTTATCACTTGTTTACGTATTTTCTTCAGAACATATTTATGTAAAATTTTAGTAATACAATAGTATTATGATGTGCATTTATTTATTAAGAGTATGCCAGGAAGGAGAGCAGCAGTTAGGTACCCGAACAAGAGCCAGCAAAATAGATTAGTTCTGAAAATTGGGAATAGGGAACATTTTAAAAACAAGTATTATTTCTGAAACCTCCTTCAGAGCTGTTTTTAGATCTTAATGTAATTCGCTTTATAATTTAGAGTTGGTATGTTTCCTTTTAAAAGGAAATAATGCATTTATAAAGTCTGAACATTTCAGCCTTAGAATTCTTCTTTAACATTTGAATCAGTTTTACTATTGCTTTTTAAAGTGTTACCAATTTTATGTGCTTTCTATATCAATGGTACACTTTTTGTTTTGTTTTAGGTATTTAAACCATGTCAGAGCTGCCTCTCCACAGGACCTTGCTGGAGGCTATACTTCTTCTCTGGCTTGTCACAGAGCACTACAGGATGCATTCAGTGGGCTTTTCTGGCAGCCCAGTTAACCTTTATTTCTCCTCTATAAGATTTGGACCCTGGAGCCGAACCAGGGAGCTAGCAAAAGTAAAGCATACTTGTAAAATTATAGCCATGTGCAGCTGTACAGCAACAGTATTACCACTAGCAGCTGTGTTAAAGTATTTATAGAGAGCAAATTTCAGAACTAAGCTGAGTAATATAGTGGATAAATATTTGTGAAGAAATTTATTTTTTACTTATATTTTTCTGAGAGGGATTGAAGCTGTTAAGACTCATCCAATGGAAGCTATGAATAATTCACCTGTGTATGTTTGAGGTTGATAGACTTGTAAAATCTTTTAAAAAATAAAGCTAGACTTTATACTGTTTTGTGGTTTTTCTCTTATTACAGTGTTTTACTTGAACACACATTAAAAATGCCATTTTGAATACGACACTTAGTGTTAATATCCAAGTCTGTTATTTCTTCTCATAAAATGTTCCATTTTTTCCCCAATGTCTTCTTAATACTAGTCCAGACAAGTGGATATATTTCCTTCTACCAACAGGTTGTGGCAAGTAAAACTTGACCTGTGATAATGTCAGTCTCTCAACATTAAGGACTCAGTGTCTGTTTTGAGCAGTGGAAAGTGAGATGAACCTTGATCAATGTGTTATAGTTCCCAGCTGTGAGCCTCGCTTAGGCTAAACCAGAGTACTAACCTGCTTTCATGACAAATTCAAAGAAGTAAGTTAACAAAATTTAATCCTTAAAAGGCACCTTTCACCTCAATGTGAGCTCATTTTATGATGAAACCTTCGAGACTGGAATGAATATATTTTAAATGAAATTTCCCTATGAGTAAATTGCACACTCTGGTACAGTTTCTGTTGAAACTTCAAAGGCTTTTAGTATACCCAGAATGTTGCTTAAAGAGTTTGGATGTGGATAGGATATATATTTGTAGCATCTCAACCTTGTATGAGTCTGTTACCTAGACAACTGGGTATGGGACATCGTTTCTCAAGGGAATTAAAGGATTTTTTTATTAAATCTCCATTACAACAGTTGTTAGAGTGGAAAGTTATGTGAAACAAGATTTGTGGGTTATATTAGGGTGGAATATCCATATGCAACAGCTCCATCTTATTTGACTAAGTAGGTATTAATTTCAGGAGTACATCTTCATCTTTATAACACTTCTAACTATCTTTGATAATTGAGAAAACCAAGGCATTGAATAATTGAGTAGGCCAAGATCATATACACAAGTTAGTAAAAGCCAAAATTAGAACAAAAGTTTTTTATCCAAGTCTAATTCTATAACTCTACTAGTCTGCATCCTATTTCTTATATCTATTAGTTTTCCCCAACAGAGGACTAGCATTTTAAGTACAATACATAAATCTGTTCAAAGAATAGTGAGAACGTTGGACTTGTGGTTAGAGATTTTCTGTACTCAGCTGCCAAAGTAAGGTATCCACTCTTTAAAAAAGAAACACTATTATTTATTCTCAGTACCTTGTATGATGTATTTAAATGGAAGGAACTAATTATTAACAAAACATTTCAAAGGCTTTCATAACTTTTTTTTGAGCCTACCTTAATTATTGTGGAAATTGCCTGCACCTGATTTGGCAAATCAGTTAAATTCCACCACCTAGATATGTTGTAATTATTTTGCCCTTACTATGGCCATACTTTGTTCAATAGGCTGGGTTTAGAAGTTAACTGACCCTATTAGATCAAAGGGAATGGTGAAAGATAACCTAATGGCAACAATTCACTAAATAACAAATATTCTACATTGATGAAATTATCCCCAATCCTCCCAGTGATTTCCTCTCTCAGAGACAAAAGGCTGTACAAGTCTTTTCATCTACATGAATTTAATAAGTCTTTTAATATTTTATAACACTAGCACAGAAACAACTACTGAGCATTAACCTATATGCCAAGCACTGTGCTTCATGCTTTATGAATTGTCTAATCCTTCTAACAGTACTAATATTATTTCCCCATTTTAACAGGTGGAGATGCTAAGGCATGGAGAGGTTCAGCAACCTACCAAAGGTCAATACATCTTAAAAGGAGAAGAGTTTGGATTTGAACCCAAGTGGTTAAACTGCAGAGTCCATGTTCTAGAGATAGCTGTCAAACTTATAAACAACAGCTGTGCAAAACCAAATCTGAGTAGTCAAACTTCTTAAGACTTCCAGGAAATTTTACAGATCAAGTATCTAGTTCTTATATGGGATAGAAGTGACATCAACTAAATAATGGTGTTGATATCCTTGAGAGAAGTCCTGAGGAATTCATTATGTAGAACATGATTTGACTGCTAACTGCACTCCCTTTTATGCAGACATTAATGGATTGAATACATTTACTTGGTAATTAGGATGCATTATTATTTAGTATTCCTTAATTTCTTTCAATAAATATTTGAGTTAAGCTTCTCTTAGAAGTTACCTTTAGGCTGTCAGCAGGTGGTTTGGAATAATCATTTCAAAATCTAATTAACGTGGCAGAAAACTTGTCAAAAAGTTAACAAAATTAAAAAATTCTACCTAATGAGTGCTCTAGCTGTCATTTTCTAGTGGATTAACCAAGAGTTCAGTTACTAGGTATCACATCAAAAAGTTCAGGATGAGCCAAATTTAAATAATGAAATAATCACATGTTCACTTATCCACTCTGAGGGAAAAAGGAGGAGAGGTTAAAGTGTGTTAATAGAAGCATTTAAAGAATTCTGTTTTCTTTTGGCGGTATGCAGGCCTCTCACTGTTGTGGCCTCTCCCGTTGCGGAGCACAGGCTCCAGACACACAGGCTCAGTGGCCATGGCTCACGGGCCCAGCCACTCCGCGGCATGTGGGATCTTCCCGGACCGGGGCACGAACCCGTGTCCCCAGCATCAGCAGGCGGACTCTCAACCACTGCGCCACCAGGGAAGCCCCAGGAATTCTGTTTTCTTTACAATTATATACTGCATATTTTTTCTAATTAAGGGGTGACTAAATGGATCTTACCACTTTACATATGGATAAGAATATCATTTGCACCCACACTTAATATTTATAGCCTAGCACATGGATGTATCAATATAGTACTAGGAAAAAAGTTCTTATGCCTACTTGCAAATTAATTATCTTCACCTAGATCGGGAGAAGGCAAACTGTAGACCTCTGGCGAAATCCAGGGGCTTCCTTTTTTTGTATGCTCCATGAGTTAAGGTTGGTGTCTGTATACTTTTAAGGTTGGAAAAAGCCAAAAGAATAATATACTTTTTAACATGTGAAAAGCATATGAAATTAAAATTTCAGTGTTCATAGTTTTTTTTTTTTTTTTGGAATATGTGTTTATGTATTGTCTATGGCTGCTTTTGGACTACTATGGCAGTTGAGAGGCAGCAGAGACCTTATAGCTTAGAAAGCCTAAAATATTAAATGGCCCTTTACAGAAAGTTTGCTGACCCTTGCCCTACATACACTTGGAGGGGAGGGAGAGGAAGAAAATTAGAAGTCCCAAACTAGCAATCCCTGGCTGAATTAGCCCTCAAGGTTTTGCATAGGATAGGTTGGGTTGACTCCAAAACCATTTTAAGTGTCTTTCGATAAGGAATAAAAGCTCCAAGTCATTACTTCCCTATACTTCTTACCATTTATTGCCATCATCTATTTATATTACCTAGCTTCTGAAGGCATTTGAGTTTGTAATTAATGACTTAGATTAGGGGTCCTCAAACTTTTTCTGTAGGACCAGAGAGTAAATATTTTAGGCTTTGTGGGCCAAGAGACAAAACTGAGGCCATTATGTAGATACAAGAGATACAATAAATTGGCACAATTTTTTAAATTAACAGACTTCAAAATACAATTGAGTACATTTTTTGTAGGGCTTTTTGGAGAATTACATTTCCTTTGATTGGGGTTCTAAGTGTTCCTATCATCAAAATGAATTTTAATTGATCACATGTTGATGGTTATATGTAATGAGATTTTACACATTTCATCTTTAAAAAAGTCTTTTCAGACAGATACTGCCAAATTCTAGAACATGTGATTTTAACTGAACATATACATCACTTGGAAGGCATTTGTAAAACTATGAGATTCTTAATCCCTTGGTATTTGCCTTTTAGCATGTCATTACAATAACACATTAATCACTTCCAATTGAAGATCAGATGGAAGTTCAATTGTAGTTAAATGGATTTTGAAATATGGAAATTTCCTTTGCATTTGCACCAAGGTTCCAAGAATGCTGAACTCAGAAAATATATCCATTGCTAATTTATGAGAATGAAAATCTTGTTTCTTGTTTTAATTTTTGATAGCATGAGAAATGTACAGTTGTAGTCATTTCAGACTACTGCAGTATGTTTCACATTAAAGTTATGTTTGCCTTGTAACTGTAGGTTGATATCTTTGAGAAATATTATCAAGTCTTTAGCAAAAACTAATTTCCAAAGACACTCAGTATTTTAGAAGTGTTTAAGGTTGATTCTTCTTAAGAAAAATTTCAGTCTTGTCCATGACCCCCAAAAATTGCAGTCATACCTTACAATTGCTAAGCAAATAAAACTTAGGTTAAGCTGAAGAAATTCAGCTTCAATTTCTGACAAAATTCAAGGACTCTGAGGATGGTTAAAGTCCATGAAAGCAAATGAAGTTTATCATTGACATTACTGGTTCACTAACACATGACAGATTCAAATATTTGTTGCAATGTACTTGCTGGTGAATAATATAGTGAATAACTATAGGTTTTAAACACGGTGCATTTTCATAAGCTTTGTAAATTTTTCCAACTAGAGCTTTTTCTACCTCACACTTTTCTTTTTAGCCATCATCAGTTATAACACATCAGATTCTACTTCAGGTTTTTACAGAATTAATTTTCTCAGTTTCTTTGAAAGTATTCACCAGTAGTTGTTGCGTGCAGAGTATTCATAGAGGCTAATTCTTCAGTAACTTCAAAGTCAGAATTCACGCCTCAAATAAACAAGAACTGAGCAGTATTAGTAATGTCTATCAACTCATCAAGAGTAAAGAACTACTTGGACTCACTACCTTTTTGACTGCTGACGGTGCTCCCAATGTTCTCAACCCTGAGCAACTGTCCTTGCCAAAAGGTCAACAGTCCTAGACAAGTTTGCTTTCTCCAGACACATTTCTTAGACTGCTGCTTTCAAACAATTAACTCACCGACAGTAAATGGTTTTCCTTGCTTGGCTTAACAAAAGAGTCACTTGGAGACTTACTTTGGTTGTAGCCTCACTTTCATTTTGTGAAGAAATTCTGCCATGAATTTCCAGTTTAAATACCTAATTTTTCTGACAGTTGCTTGCCTGTGAGTTGGAAATACTGTGATGAGTACTTCTTTGAGAAATGTCAAAGTATATTGTACTTTAGCTCAGGTATGGATGCTTTGTCATCTAATTCAATGTCAAAAAAATTCACACTCTACTGTGCCTTAAAAGCACAGCATGAATGGCCACTTTTCTTATTTTGGAATGAGGGATACATACTGATAATAGTAAAATAAAATGTAATAGCTTGGCAATACACATGGCACTCAAAATGCTGTTGAGTTGTAACTGTGTCACTGTGATTTGTAGTGTGCTGAGCAGCAGTATGAAGTGATGAGAATCATATCCCATCTGTGTTGCAACTACTCAACTCTGCTGTTATACCATGAGGGCAGCCATAGCCAGTATGTAAACAAATGAGTATGGTGTGTTCTAATAAAACTTTATTTATGGACACTGAAATTCAAATTTCATATAATTTTCATGTCACAAAATATTATTCTTTTGATTCTTTTTCAACCATTTAAAAATGTAAGAACCATTCTCGGGTCACTTGCCATACAACAACAGGTGGTGGACCACATGTGGCCTGCTGGACAGAGTCTGCCTATCTCTGATCGAAATAATCTCATTTGTTAGTACTTTTATAGTAATAGTGTAGGAGTACTTATATAAGACTTAGCTACACTCTTCAACTAAGGATAACTGTAAAATGATTAGTTCTTTCCTAGTTAGCACGCAATTATCCTACCTTCAAAAACTATTTTCCCAAGAGAAAGACAATATTTAAATATATTTATCTAATAAAATATTAGATATATTTGATGATAAAATTATAATTGTAACATAAAAATGTATTTAGTAGACTTATTTAAATTTGATAATCCCCAATTTATAAGACAGCTAGGGCAAAATATAAGGGTTCAATACTAAAGTAACTGAATGCTAAAATATACAAATCATACAAATGATATTTCACTACATAAAGGTCTAGTGGGGAGCTGGAGAAAATATTTCCAATTAAGTGATTGAAGCAGTTTGTGTTTTTTCTTCCTAAAAGTCTTTATCTGTCCTCTGGCGTTTAATAGGTGGATCTTCATGATTGTCTGTAACAAATCCAGAAAACCTATATTAGGTAAGATACTTAACATTTGAAAATACTTTTAAAAAGCAAATAATACAGGCATTTTAAAGATTTTTAATCTAATTAACTTACACATGAAATAGTAACATTCCTGCGGATTTATTATTTTAGTGAAGTAGACTTCTACTAGACTGAACAGTAAATCATACTAAAATTTGTAAAATTGTGAGAAAGTAGTCACAATTGAATGGCAAGGGGTCTTGAACTGAAATATCTAACTAGAATGAGTTTAACCTATTTCCAAGTTTAAAAAATAATATAAAATATATATGTAGCCCCAGAAAGTTATATGAAAAGTATTACAGCTTACATTTAATTTCCCAGAAATTGCTCACCTCCATTTAGGGTCTGGTTCTTGTAAAGTATAGCAGCAGGAATCCGAAAAGTGATGCATAACATTTCCTTGTTAGGGGCCACATTTCTTACTAGGTGAACTGAACTGCATGCCTCCAAGGAGATGCCTAACACAGTTCCAGCTCGTTGCTGAACATCCTTAGCAGGATTAGCATCTTTGGAAAAGCTGTAACAGTGCACAATGGGAAAAAGCTCACTGCCACATGGCTGTCCATCTAAGAGTGATTTGAAAGCACTGAGAAACTCAATAGCCTTTGCTGGCAAGTTCATGACAATGTGCACAGAGTGTTTTCTTTCTTTTGACAGTGGTCCCAGCTGCTGCATTAATTCTTCTCTGACTGGTCCTTGGAGGAAGTCTTTCCCATCCAAGTTAAAGACTTTCACCTTTTGGTCCACTTTATTTAATTTACAATTGTGTAGTAACCATTTATGGGATTCAGGATTGAGATCATTAGCAAATACAGTGCAGTTTTTCTTTGCTGCTGGAATGGCAAAGGGCCCAACCCCAGCAAAAACATCAAATAGGACATCCCCAGGTTTGAGAAGTTCTGTGATACGGCTGTGTTCTGTGGAGAGACGAGGATTCCAATAGACTTTTGAAAAATCAAATTCATAAGTGTAGTTGTTCTCTCGAACCTGAAAAAGGTATTATGCTTTTGGTTAAACTGCTTAGTCTTAAGTTGTAGTCACTGATATTGGATGGATGCACTCACAGACATACACACATTTAAATTTAGTATTATTAAGAGCAAAAAAAGCAGTGCATTTAAAGGCATTTTAATTAGAATTCTGGTGTTTACGCTATACTTGAGGCCACTTAATATCTTGCATTAGAAGTTTTCATGAGAAAAGTTCTCTCTTCAAAGCCAAGTGGTTCTCCATCTCATCCTAAAGGGCTATAAAGTGGTTCTCCAATCACACTAGGAATTTTTCAGATAGGCCAATTGACTGGCTTAATTATACTCTCTCCTGTCACCTGATAGAAAAAAAAACCTATACTTTGAAACAACACACTACACATATCTTCATGGTGGGTAGCTAAGTTGCAGACAGCACTTCCACACAGCAAGCAAGCTTCCCTCCTTAGTTTTCAGTTTGTCAGGGGGAGTCATGATAGATGTGTCATGTGTCATTGAATTTGGAGGTATTTTGCTGTGTTTTCAGACAGTTACTTGGACTTTGCAGGTTTCATGTCTATAAATAGAGCCAGTGTATAGAACAAATTATTCCCCTACTTTCTCCTTTCCCAAATCTGAGTTTTCATGGATAAACTAAATACATACAGTGAAGCAAAGTCTTGAACAAAATTAAGACTTTGCAGCATTTCTTTGGGGATTATCATAAACATGATAGAAAATAGAAAACAAAACTAAAATTACAGTTGTAGAATGTGACCTCACCCATCATCTTAAGCCCCTTATTTTAATAGATGAAGAATCACAAGGCCAGAAAGTTCTTAAGTTCTATAAATATGATAGAGATATCTTCTGTATTCTCTCTTCATGGACCTTAATTCCAAATTTGTACATATTTTTTTCTTCCTGACCACATCAGATGCTCTGGCCATATTATTAAGGTTCCAGTATTGGAAACGTTTCTTTATGATTCTGCCAACTAAAAGTCTTTCTAGGTATATAACTTGGAACGCTTATATATGTCTTGGGATGCTTTTTCCGAAATCTCCTTTCTACTCCCCTTTTAAGCTCTTTAGTGTGAATCACAGTTCTAGCTTAAAAAATTAGATTCTAAGTATCCCTCTGGTTTTATCATGCTGTCTTTGATATCTCGCTCCCTTAGTTAAGCATGACTTTCAGCAGATTCACTTTTGGAATCTTTTTACCTCACAATATACACACATACTACTTAAATGTTGCATGAGCTCCTAAAGTTAAACTTAAATGTGATTCTGTTTGGAGCAAAGAAATTATACTGAGTTTTTACATTTATTTGACAGTATAAATATTAGGTATAAAGTATGTCCTTAAGAACAAGCTTTAGTTGACTTAGGAAATCAATCACAAGGCATTTATAAAATTACAGAAGTTTCTCAGAACTTTTAGATGTTCTTTCTGAGAAGAATGATACTATCTGTTACCCTAAGGGTCAGTACCAAGAAAAGAACATGCACAGTGTTCAATCAGGGTATGCCTAAAGTTTAGTAGGTCTTCAGGTCGGCTGAGGTAAGCACTGTTATTACCAAAGGATTCATATTCAAATCTTGCTTGCCATAACAGACCTCACACATTATACACAAGTAGTAGGCAGTGGAGGTTTGGTATACAAGGAAAGACCATGCATGGACTCGAGTCAGAAGGCTTGCTCCAAACACTCAGTCATTCCTAGTTATTTCATCTGCATAAAGAGAATATGAATAACAACAACCATTATCTTGTGGGTCTCTTAGGATTTGTTATATTTAAAGCATTTAGCTCAGGACCTAAAATAAGTGTGTAGTAAATGGTATTTTAATATCCTGACACTATTAAATTCTGGAGAAATATTGGCCCAGAATCTTAAAATTATTTTGCATAAGTTCTCTCCTGAGTTTTATAAAGTCCTGTTTGAAAGATATGACTAACACTTTAAGAATGGCTTTTGTTATTAAAATTATGGAGAGAGTTTAACCTATTTCTTAGCTTGGGTACAAAATTTCACATAATGTTAACATGTAATTATCTAAGGGGCTAAAAAAGGTTTATTATATCCAACACTCCAGAGGATTTGAGGGGTGGAAAATAAGAAAGTGGTTTATACCAGGAATCTGTTCCTACATATTTTAAATTATTTTTTCTTTGAAATAGATTTGTTTTGTTTTTCTTATAAAAGAAATATGTGCTCAGTAGAAAAGTATACAGACGATAACAAAGGTCACCAGTAGCTATACCAAATAAACATACGCTCCCTGTTAATGTTCTGGTGTATATGCATATTTACATACTTAAAATTATCATAGTTAAAATGTAACTATGTTATATATACTATTCTACAACTTATTTTTTGTCACTTAACGTGTCAGTGGACAATTTATTTTAAGTATGGAGCTAAATATAAATAATCTTTAATGATGGAGTATTCCATTGTATTGTTATACCAACATGTAATCAATTATCTACTGATGACATTTAGGTTGTTTCCATTTCTTTGTTTGTTTTATTTATTATTATAAAAATGATACAGGGACTTCCCTGGCGGTCCAGTGGTTAACACTCCGTGCTTCCACTACAGGGGGTGGGGGTTTGATCCCTGGTCAGGGAACTAAGATCCCACATGCCACGTGGCGCAACCAAAAAAGGAAAAAAAAAATGATGCAGAACCTAGTACGTACATCATTACAGTTTTGTCCAATTATATCCTTGAGATAACTTCCTATAAATGGAATGCTAGGTCAAAGGATGTATCTATTCAAAACTGCAATATATTACCATATACTCTTCCTGACTGTATCAAATTTGCACTCCCATCAATAGTATATGTAAATGCTCACATTCTCACATATTCATCAATACTGGGTATTTATTATATATTCTTAATCTTTGTTATCTATTCTGATTTCAAACATTAATCTTGATATACACTATATTAGGAGACAATAAAATACTCCATACCTTGGTCATCATATTCTCCTCTCCAGATAGCACTTCCATTTGGAAATTTCGGTAGGTATTATCAATGTTATTAATTTTATTTACCACTGAGGTGATTCCTGGATTTTTGTCAATCATAACTTGGCCTAAAATCAGAGAATTCATAATAAATATTGCCGTTTGGTTGCAAAATAAAAGCTAAAACTGCAAGTATGAAATTGATGTGAACTATATTTTCTTTTGGTTTATAGACAAAACCTGCATCTAGTATGTGTAAAGAGGCATGCAATTCTAAAAATTCAGCAGATTACTAAAGTTAATGTCTGACAGCTCCCAATGCAAACACACAAAAAAAATGTGTGGGTACATTTATAAAAAAATTTTTTTGAGGAGTTTTGTTCTACCTAATATTTTTCCGTGTCTTTTACTTAGTCTTCTCAAATGTATCAATACAGCAGTAAGCAAACAGGTAGACCATAGGGAACTGGTTAAAAAACAGAAGGAAAAGATGTAAGGACTTTGGGAACAAATGGTCCCAGAAAACACCAGCCTGTCCTCATTGGCCTCAAACCAAATGTTTGCTTGATTGTGTATTTGAAACAGATACTTCCACTTTGGAAACACATACCAGCAAAATAATGTTTTCAAATAAAAGAAACATAGATTCTTTAGAGTTTTATCTAAACAAAATGTCCATTTACTTAAATTGTTCTTTATGTCAAACATTTGCCAGAGCAGAAAAAGCTACAAGGGTAAAGTACACCAGCAATGGTATACTGATGCCCTATAATCAAAGTCTACATTTTTGTCAGCACTTTAAAAATTTATAAGAATCTATGCACTGATTGGTTCAAGATGGTGGAATAGAAGGACGTGCTCTCACTCCCTCTTGTGAGAACACCGGAATCACAAATAACTGCTGAACAATCATCGACAGAAAGACACTAGAACTCACCAAAAATGATACCCCACATCCAAAGACAAAGGAGAAGCCACAACGAGATGGTAGCAGGGGTGCAATCACAATAAAATCAAATCCCATAACTCCTGGGTGGGTGACTCACAAACTAGAGAACACTTATACCACAGAAGTCCAACCACTGGAGTGAAGGTTCTGAGCCCCACGGCAGGCTTCCGCACCTGGGGGTCTGGCAACAGGAGGAGGAATTCCTAGAGAATCAGACTTTGAAGGCTAGTGGGATTTCATTGCAGGACTTCGACAGGACTGGGGGAAAGAGAGACTCCACTCTTGGAGGGCACACACAAAGTAGTGTGTGCATCGGGACCCAGGGGAAGGAGCAGTGACCCCATAGGAGACTGAACCAGACCTACCAGCTAGTGTTGGAGGGTCTCCTGCAGAGGCAGGGGGGAGGGCTGTGGCTCACAGTGGGGACAAGGACACTGGCAGCAGAAGTTCTCGGAAGTACTCCTTGGCATGAGCCCTCCCAAAGTATGCCATTAGCCCCACCAAAGAGCCCGGGTAGGCTCCAGTGTTGGGTCACCTCAGGCCAAACAACCAACAGGGAGGGAAACCAGCCCCACCCATCAGCAGTCAAGTGGATTAAAGTTTTACTGAGCTCTGCCCACCAGAGCAACAGCCAGCTCTACCCACCACCAGTCCCTCCCATCAGGAAACTTGCACAAGCCTCTTAGATAGCCTCATCCACCAGAGAGCAAACAGCAGAAGCAAGAACTACAATCCTGCAGCCTGTGGAACAAAAACCACATTCACAGAAAGATAGACAAGATGAAAAGGCAGAGAGCAATGTATGAGATGAAGGAACAAGATAAAATCCCAGAAAAACAACTAAATGAAGTGGAGATAGACAACCTTCCAGAAAAAGAATTCAGAATAATGATAGTGAAGATGATCCAGGACCTCAGAAAAAGAATGGAGGCAAAGATCGAGAAGAAGCAAGACATGTTTAACAAAGACCTAGATGAATTAAAGAACAAACAGAGATAAACAATACAATAACTGAAACAAAAACTACACTAGAAGGAATCAATAGCAGAATAAATGAGGCAGAAGAATGGATAAGTCACCTGGAAGACAGAATGGTGGAATTCACTGCTGCGGAATAGAATAAAGAAAAAAGAATGAAAAGAAATGAAGACAGCCTAAGAGACCTCTGGGACAACATTAAACGCAACAACATTTGCATTATAGGGGTCCCAGAAGGAGAAGAGAGAGAGAAAGGACCCGAGAAAATATCTGAAGAGATTATAGTTGAAAACTTCCCTAACATGGGAAAGGAAATAGCCACCCAAGTCCAGGAAGTGCAGAGAGTCCCATACAGGATAAATTCAAGGAGAAACACACTGAGACACACAGTAATCAAATTGGCAAAAATTAAAGACAAAAATTATTGAGAGCAGCAAGGGAAAAATGACAAATAACATACAAGGGAACTCCCATAAGGTTAACAGCTGATTTCTCAACAGAAACTCTACAAGCCAGAAGGGAGTGGCATGGTATACTTAAAGTGACAAAAGGGAAGAACCTACAACCAAGATTACTCAACCTGGCAAGAATCTCATTCAGATTCAATGGAGAAATCAAAAGCTTTACAGACAAGTAAAAGCTAAGAGAATTCAGCACCACCAGACCAGCTCTACAACAAATGCTAAAGGAACTTCTCTAAGTGGGAAACACAAGAGAAGAAAAGGACCTACAAAAACCCAAAACAATTAAGAAAATGGTCATAGGAACATACATATCGATAATTACCTTAAAGCTGAATGGATTAAATGCTCCAAACAAAAGACACAGGCTTGCTAAATGGATACAAAAACAAGGCTCATATATATGCTATCTAAAAGAGACCCACTTCAGACCTAGGGACACATACAGACTGAAAGTGAGAGGATGGAAAAAGATATTCCATGCAAATGGAAATCAAAAGAAAGCTGTAGTAGCAATACTCATATCAGATATAATAGACTTTAAAATAAAGAATGTTACAAGAGACAAGGAAGGACACTACATAATGTTCAAGGGATCAACCCAAGAAGAAGATATAACAATTATAAGTATATATGCACCCAACATAGGAGCACCTCAATACATAAGGCAACTGCTAACAGTTATAAAAGAGGAAATCGACAGTAACACAATAATAGTGGGAGACTTTAACACCTCACTTACACCAATGGACAGATCTTCCAAACAGAAAATTAATAAGGAAACATAAGCTTTAATGACACAATAGACCACATAGATTTAATTGATATTTATAGGACATTCCATCCAAAAACAGCACATTACACTTTCTTCTCAAGTGCGCACGGAACATTCTCCAGGATAGATCATATCTTGGTTCACAAATGAAGACTTAGTAAATTTAAGAAAATTGAAATCATATCAAGTATCTTTGCTGACCACAACGCTATGAGATTAGAAATGAATTACAGGGAAAAAACGTAAAAAAGACAAACACATGGAGGCTAAACAATACGTTACTAAATAACCAAGAGATCACTGAAGAAATCAAAGAGGAAATCAAAAAATAACTAGAGACAAATGACAATGAAAACACGATGATCCAAAACCTATGGGATGCAGCAAAAGCAGTTATAAGAGGGAACTTTATAGCTATACAAGCCTACTTCAAGAAATTAGAAAAATCTCAAATAAACAATCTAACCTTACACCTAAAGGAACTAGAGAAAGAACAAACAAAACCCAAAGTTAGCAGAAGGAAAGAAATCATAAAGATCAGAGCAGAAATAAATGAAATAGAAACAAAGAAAACAATAGCAAAGATGAATAAAACTAAAAGCTGATCCTTTGAGAAGATAAACAAAATTGATAAACCATTAGCCAGACTCATCAAGAAAAAGAGGGAGAGGACTCAAATCAGTAAAATTAGAAATGAAAAAGGAGAAGTTACAACAGACACTGCAGAAATACAAAGCATCCTAAGAGACTACTACAAGCAACTCTAGCCAATAAAATGGACAACCTCAAAGAAATAGACAAATTCTTAGAAAGGTATAACTTTCCAAGACTGAACCAGGAAGAAACAGAAAATATGAACAGACCAATCACAAGTAATGAAATTGAAACTGTGATTAAAAATCTTCCAACAAACAAAAGTCCAGGACCAGATGGCTTCACAGGTGAATTCTATCAAACATTTAGAGAACAGCTAACACCCATCCTTCTCAAACTCTTCCAAAAAATGACAGAGGAAGGAACACTCCCAAACTCATTCTATGAGGTCACCATCACCCTGATAATAAAACCAGACAAAGATACTACAAAAAAAGAAAATTACAGACCAACATCACTGATGAATATAGATGCAAAAATCCTCAACAAAATACGAGCAAACAGAATCCAACAACACATTAAAAGGATCATACACCACAATCAAGTGGGATTTATCCCAGGGATGCAAGGATTCTTCAATATACGCAAATCAATCAGTGTGATACACTACATTAACAAATTGAAGAATAAAAACCATATGATCATCTCAATAGATGCAGGAAAAGCTTTTGACAAAATTCAACACCCATTTATGATAAACTCTTCAGAAAGTGGGCATATAGGGAACTTACCTCAACATAATAAAGGCCATATATGACAAACCCACAGCAAACATCATTCTCAATGGTGAAAAACTGAAAGCATTTCCTCTAAGATCAGGAACAAGACAAGGATGTCCACTCTCACCACTATTATTCAACATAGTTTTGGAAGTCCTAGCCACAGCAATCAGAGAAGAAAAAGAAATAAAAGGAATACAAATTGGAAAAGAAGAAGTAAAACTGTCACTGTTGGCAGATGACATGATACTATACACAGAGAATCCTAAAGATGCCACCAGAAAACTACTAGAGCTAATCAATGAATTTGGTAAAGTTGCAGGATACAAAATTAATGCACAGAAATCTCTTACATTCCTATATACTAATGATGAAAAATCTGAAAGAGAAATTAAGGAAACACTCCCATTTACCATTGCAACAAAAATAATAAAATACTTGGGAATAAACCTACCTAGGGAGACAAAAGACCTGTATGTAGAAAACTATAAGACACTGATGAAAGAAATTAAAGATGATACCAACAGATGGAGAGATATACCATGTTCTTGGGTTGGAAGAATCAATATTGTGAAAATGACTCTACTACCCAAAGCAATCTACAGATTCAATGCAATCCCTATCAAATTACCAATGGCATTTTTTACAGAACTAGAACAAAAAATCTTAAAATTTGTATGGAGACAGAAAAGACCCCAAATAGCCAAAGCAGTCCTGAGGGAAAAAAGCGGAGCTGGAGGAATCAGACTCCCTGACTTCAGACTATACTACAAAGCTACAGTAATCAAGACAATATGGTACTGGCACAAAAACAGAAATATAGATCAATGGAACAAGATAGAAAGCCCAGAGATAAACCTGTGCACCGATGGTCGACTAATCTATGACAAGGGAGGCAAGGATATACAATGGAGAAAATACAGTCTCTTCAATAAGTGGTGCTGGGAAAACTGGACAGCTACATGTAGAAGATTGAAATTAGAACACTCCCTAACACCATACACAAAAATAAACTCAAAATGGATTAGAGACCTAAATGTAAGACCGGACACTATAAAACTCTTAGAGGAAAACATAGGAAGAACACTCTTTGACATAAATCACAGCAAGATCTTTTTTGATCCATCTCCTAGAGTAATGGAAATAAAAACAGAAATAAACAAATGGGACCTAATGAAACTTAAAAGCTTTTGCACAGCAAAGGAAACCATAAACGAGACGAAAAGACAACCCTCAGAATGGGAAAAAATATTTGCAAATGAATCAACAGAGAAAGGATTAATCTCCAAAATATATAAACAGCTCATGCAGCTCAATATTAAAAAAACAAACAACCCAATCAAAAAATGGGCAGAAGACCTAAATAGACATTTCTCCAAAGAAGACATACAGATGGTCAAGAAGCACATGAATAGCTGCTCAACATCACTAATTATTAGAGAAATGCAAATCAAAAGTACAATGAGGTATCACCTCACACCAGTTAGAATGGGCATCATCATAAAATCTACAAACAACAAATGCTGGAGAGGGTGTGGAGAAACGGGAAGCCTCTTGCACTGTTGGTGGGAATGTAAATTGATACAGCCACTATGGAGAACAGTATGGAGGTTCCTTATAAAACTGAAAATAGAGTTACCATAACCCAGCAATCCCACTACTGGGCATATACCCAGAGGAAACCACAATTCAAAAAGACACATGCACCCCAATGTTCATTGCAGCACTATTTACAGTAGCCAGGTCATGGAAGCAACCTATATGCCCATCGACAGACAAATGGATAAAGAAGGTGTGGTACATATATACAATGGAATATTACTCAGTCATGAAAAGGAACGAAATTGGGTCATTTGTAGAGACGTCGATGGACCTAGAGACTGTCATACATAGTGAAGTAAGTCAGAAAGAGAAAAACAAATATCGTATATTAATGCATATATGTGGAACCTAGAAAAATGGTACAGATGAACTGTTTTGCAGGGCAGAAAGTGAGACACAGATGTAGAGAACAAACGTATGGACACCAAGGGGGGAAAGCAGCAGGGGGTGGTGGTGGTGGTGGTGGTATCATTTGGGAGATTGGGATTGACATGTATACACTGATGTGTATAAAATGGATGACTAATAAGAACCTGCTATATAAAAAAATAAAATTAAATTAAAAAAAAAAAGAATCTGTACACTATCTCATTGTATAAGGAAAGATAACTTGATCTGTAAGTTAGTATAAAGTACTCCATAATACAAATATGCTTAAATACAACCAGAATTTGTCCAATTTCTCTCTGATAGTTAAATACCTGATTTTGAATATGATAATGTCAATAAACTCTTGTCAATAGTTGTTCTTATCTTGTTCTGCTTCAGGTATCAAAACTCAATTTTTAAGGTACAGAAGTTAGTTTGAAATGAATGAAATAAAAAAAATATTCTGAAGGTCTATAGTAATAGCTTTAGAATTACCACTGTATGAAAATATTTCATTTTTAATCTATGAGTGCCCCTTTATGAAAGAGAGTTTATAAAATAAGAGTGCTAAAAGGAATGTTGAGTTAGGATAGGCAATGACTCATAGGAAAGCCTATACTTGACATTTGCACCTGGTCATAATTATAAGGATCTGCTTAAGTATTTATTATGTTATCACTATGCATTATCAGCTCCTTTCATCAATAAAAACAAAGGAAATGCATAATAGCATAGCTCTGAAATCCTACCCATGCAAAACACTGAGCACTACATTTTAAAGCTGAAAATCATTCTCAGAAGTTCTGACAATTACTCTACATTAAAAAAAATTAATCTGGAGAATGCATGGACATTAAATATTTATATAAGAACAAGTGCGATTTTGATTAGTCTTCTAGTTCTTTCTTATCCCAAAGCATAAAAGACCCACGCTTCAACTTTGGGCTACAGAGGTAAGAGATACACAGCAGTGTTTCTAAAAGGCTAGGAACACTAAAAAAGTATGGTGCCTGACATACAGAAGAGGCTCAGTTAACTGAATCAATGAAAGCATGACTAAACAGTGTCTTGCCCTTCTGACTATGAAACACTCATGAAACCTAGCATTCAACATAGTCCTGAAGGACTAACAAGTCCTGTGTACCAAAATAATAACTGCCAAAGAGTTCTACAAAAGCAAGTGATTCAAGTTTACGCTTACGTATTGTGTACACAAAAGCTTGAATTGATATTTAGAGATTGCTATGACTCTGGGAAGAGTATTCCAATATGGCCCTCAAAAGAAAGAATATGTAGCTTAAGATCCAGCTTAAAATTAAAATGATAAAATGTCCTGATTCTGTAATTCGGCATTAAAAAAAATTTTTTTAACAAAAATTAGAACTTGCTAATTGCTTTCTAATATGTGAATATTACTAAGACACACCTACCAATTAAATGCTTGTAAGGCAGTTGATGATCTCGAAGGTTCAGGTGGGCAATATGTCCAACTCTGCTAAACCCTGAAGTCACATCTTGACCTTCAGGAAGCACAGCTTTCAAGATTTCTTCTGACTTAAAGTTTTCATAAGTTAGTTCCAAGTTATGTTTAGATATCTGTGGACTGACATTCAGCTGCTTTAAAATACTGAGTTCTCCCTTCTCAAAGGAATCATCAGTAAACATTTTATAGGGATCCAACATAATTAGTCTACTTTCTTCATCTTCTGGATCTTCAATCACACGTTTTATGCCTGGGCGCTGCAGTGCTGCCCTTTTAAGAGATCGCATCAATTTATTGACTATTTCTTTCCTCACTTTAAGCACCGGGATGGTGATTGTCTTTTTAAAAGCTGTTCTATCAAGTTCTGTCATTCCTCGAACATCAGAGGGGGGTGAAAACAATTCAGAGTCTCTCTGATTTGTTTCTATTTCAGGCATGGTTGAGAATACTTTTCTTTGATCCAACAAGAAAATACCAGGTGTTCTGCTAAGCTTCTGTATCAGTGATGCCCAAGCTCGTGGACTCAAGGATTCTGCTTCAGTTATTCTACAGCTTTCCACTTTGAGAAGTCTTCTTGAGAATCCAAATGGCCTCCATAAGATCCTAAAAAAAGTATTAATTAAAAGAAATACCATAAAGTTACAAACTAACTTAACATGTTCACAATAGGTCTTGAGGATAAAAATTTAAATTCACTACTGTTTTAAATAGCCTGCTAAATGCTGATAATTAAAACTTTTAGTGGTATGTGAGAAGTATACTATCTTTTCTAGGACAGGATGACTGCAAGATTTGAACCTTCACTCCACCTGCTGCCAGGACTAGGGCTTAGTGATCCATCACCCTCCCTATAGTCAATAAACCTCCCCACCCACAATTTTCTACAGAATATGTTTGGAATTAGAAGGCTGAAGTTTAAGTTAAAGGATCATCTCTAAACGAAATGGTCACTATATTTACGATTTTACCAATGTCAATTTTTAAAAGGATATTCTTATGGATGCTTAATGGGTCAGATGTTGTACTAAATGCTTTATGCACATTGTCCATCTTGGGAGGTGTGTGGTATCACATTCTCATCTTGTATACGAGTAAACTAAAGCTCAGAAGTAGGTAAATTGACCCGAAGTCTCGTTGCTGGTAAGTGGCTGAGCGAGGATTAAAATCCAGCGCCTGCGCTCTTAATCTATCTCAATGTCTTCGATGTTTTACTGCCACAAGTCCTGCCTGTAACTAGAGGTTTCAGTATTTTGAGGACGAGAACTTTGCTAAGTGTTATATGCACATCCCAGTAGCAGTTCAGTATTTTGAGGACGAGAACTTTGCTAAGTGTTATATGCACATCCCAGTAGCAGTTCAGTATTTTGAGGACGAGAACTTTGCTAAGTGTTATATGCACATCCCAGTAGCAGTATCAGTTATTAATTTTGCCTTCTGGAATACCGAAGAAGTAATTGTCAGAAGAAAGGGCCCTGCCCGGGTACCCTGTAAAGCAACTGTCAAAGTTCACAGTCAGGGTTCAAACTGGGTCTAGAAGTTAACCAGATGTGTGATCTTGGGTAAATTACTTATTGTGAGTCTCGTCTTTCCGCATGTAAAATGTGGCTAAAGGCTCTATCGGAAAGCTTTTGAAAAGATGAAACACTCCTCACTCCGCCGTACTCAGACCTAGGCTCCACACCAGATGGTGGGTGACCTCGTGACGTTTCCGCGCCCAGAGAGCGCGAGGCGGAGAGCAGCCCCGAGCGGACCCGTACTGCCACCATACCCTCAGCCTCTTCGAACTATCAAGGGCACCGCGGCCGCCATCTCACCAACGTCACCATCTCATTTCTCTGCGTCGCCCAGCAGCTGGCTCCAAGACCAGACTCTCACCTCATGCTCTGGTGCAGCTCGGAAATGGGTCGCCGGCGGGTGGGCGGGCCCTCGATGACACCATCAATGTTCGCCGCCGACGGGCGAGCGTCATCAGATCACGTCGATTCCTCCTTTCTTCCCGGCCCTGGTGAGGTACGGGAACCCGGAAGGGCTGGGACCATAGCTCCGCCTTTGGCGCGACTACCCGACGGGAGGGCTGGGGTAGTAGCTTGTAGATGGACTGGGTAGTCGGCCAGTGAGCAGCATGGAGGCGCCGTGGGGGATCGTGGACGCTGAGCCCGGCTGGTTTGTCTCTGCCAGGCAGCCCGAAGAGGCGGAGGCGGAAGAGTTGAGCCCGTTGCTTAGCAACGTAAGTTCGCTCCACACGCTTCCCGGCACTTCTCTGAAGTGCCTGCCAAATAAAACCCGGAAAAGAAAGGGGATGGCAAGGGGAGAGGGGAGAAGTGGAGGGGAGGGCTTGGGACCCAAAGGCAGCAGCCGAGATTCCGAGGAGATCTGGCGGAGTTCATGAATGTGATAGGAGCCTAAGGTGTCCTGGAAAGAGAAGCTGAAGTAAAGGTGCAGGCTCAGGTGGAAGAGGTGCAGCAGCGGGTGGAGGCTGGGGACCCCACAGAGGAGCAGCCCCGCGGTTATGTAACTCACTGCTGTTCGTTAGTATCTTTGTCGGCTTCTCGTTTCCTCCACTAGTCTTGTGAGCTTTTTGCAAGAGTCACAAGATTTTTCTTTTCTCGGCTTAGTCATTGGGGACCTGTAAACATCTTAATACAAAGATCCTTAACCGTGAAGGAGCGGAGGTGGCCTGGTAATAAGTATGTAGCACTTCCCTGGCCCTAAAGCCTGTGCAGTGGGCACTTCGGCTCTTTAACTCAAGTCCCAGGGCAATAACAGTTTCTAGGACTTTGTTCCCGAATGCTATTTTAGGGGAGAGTGTTTTCTGGGGTGTATCCTCGCCAGAGCAATGTGAATTGCTTCTATTTATTATATCGTCATTGCATGGCATTCCTGACCATCCTTCCAGTTGGGTAGACTTAATTCATTGAGTGTATAAATAGAGATTAGTTTTGCAGTCCTACTAATTGGGGAGCAACAGTTGTCTGCAGCAGCTCCAAGCTGACTCAGGGATTCAGTAATCACGTGAGCTTGAGGCCATCTGCCTGCTCTCTGTCCCCACCCCGTCTTACCCTATCTTCATCTTTTGCAGTCACAAGGTTGGTTAGTCATGGCTCTTCCTGAAGCCTACCGGGTCTCTGTGCAGGTGGCAATGATTTTCCCAGGAAACTAGGTTCCTGGAGCTGCACTAGTGAGCGGTGAGAAGGGAAGGAAAGGAAACCAGTGCTGGTTGAGCAGCTAGTATGTTACATGATGCCTGTGGTTTGTAAGAGACTTTCTCCATAACGTGTCAGTCATTTCTGAAGGAAATTTGAACTTCACCATTCAAACACTTTATTAAATTTGTGTGCTTACAGGAACTTCACAGACAGGGATCCCCAGGTGTTTCATTTGGTTTCTCAGTGTTTAATTTGATGAATGCCATCATAGGAAGTGGTATCCTTGGCTTAGCTTATGTTATGGCTCATACTGGTATCCTTGGATTTAGGTGAGTTTTTTTCTTATTTTACTTATTTTTTTTTCATTTTTATAGTACACTGAGAAGCAAAGAGGTAGGCAGCAGAAGCTGGTATTATACAATTTCTAGTTATTTCTGGGGTTTTAGCATTTTCCTCTTACTCTTGTATTGTTGCTAGTCTGTAGCGTGGAGGGATGCTACATAATTTGTATTTTTCATCCAAAGTGTGGCTAATTTTAAAAAATGGAAACTTGATCCACACTTGTTTATAACCTTAAGAAGTGGCTTGTTTGTTGTGTCAAGTTGGCCAAAGTAAATCAAAGTTTATCAGCCATGCAGATTACTTATAAAGAGCGGTTTTGTGAGTGTAAATAAAGCACATGATTCTTTCATTTCTCTCCATCTCCTTCTCTCTTCCTACTTAAGTAGTCTTGTTTCACTTTCTGAGGCTAGGCATGTATTCTGTGCTCATTCCTTCTCATCTTTTGAGACTCAGCTCATATGCCAGTTTGCCCAAGATAGAAGACATTCCTATCTTTTCTGTGCTTCCATAGTACTTTGTATATTTATTCTTTTGTTATAATGATTTGTTTGCAAGTGAGTTTCCCCACTAAACCCTGAAATCCTTTAGGACTAGACCTTATCCTTAGCATCTAGCACCATGCATAACAGAATGAATGAACAAGTTTGTTTTGTCAGTAGAAGCAGACCTATTTTTCTAGGAAATTTAAAATACATAGTCTCAAAAAAATAATAAAAATAAAATACACAGTCTCATTTAGGTTCATTTTTGCCTTTATTTTGAAATTCTTGTTTAGCAAACCAACTTGCTTAGCAAACCAACTTGCTTTTATTATGGGATGTATTCATGGACTTCCATAGTTTTAAAACTTCAAAGCTATGTGTGACATCTTAGGCAAGACATAATCATGGGACTTATTTCTTAGTTCCCTTTAAAAAATCACATTTTATACTCCAGCGTCTTAAACGCAGATGTATACCACTGAATGGGTGTTTGCTGAATCATATCACAGTTTCCATTTGGTGATGCCAAACTGTTACTTTGTGAGGTCTCTGACATCAGTTGACAAGTGTACTTTCACCTCTCAGTTTTGCTACTGATTAACAAATATTAAGTGGACTACAAAGATAGAATTTCTTCAACTTCGGGAGCACGCCACTGGGGACAGCTCTCTAGAAGTTTGTCCTGCCAGTTCCTGAGAATAAGTAGGGGATTATTCATGCTGTTTCTTTTCATACTTTTGGCTAGAGGACTCCAATTATTACATTGCACATTTTTCAAATTGTGTCATTAGAAGTGTGTTAACTGTATTTTTTTGGTTTGGTTTGGTGAGTGTGTGTTTAATAGATGCTAGGAAATGCAGTGTTAATTCAAAATTATAGGGAGGTACACATCTTTGGAAGGGGAGGGATAGAGGAAAGAAAACAGAAGACAATGAGATTTCACAACTGAAACTTCTCTCTAGACTTAACAATAGGAAAAATAGTTATAAAAGGGATGTATTACAAGCTAACTGAATGGCTAAACCAGCAGTCAGCAGACAAGAGTGCTAAAGAAGGAAATTCTTCTGTCGCTTTAAATAAACTTTGGTTTTTTCCTGAGTTTTGTTTTAAAAGCAGTACATATTCGTTTACATAAAATTTGGTAAATATAGAAAGTATCTTCTTACTTTCTTTAATGACCATAATCCAACTACTTAAAGACAGTCCCTGTGAGCATTTCAATGTGAAAAAAAAATTGTTTTTTAAATGAGATACCATAAAAAAGAAATTTGGGGGGATTTGACCATGTGCTGTTTTATATTTTAGTTTCTTGCTGCTGATAGTCGCTCTCCTGGCTTCTTACTCAGTTCATCTCCTGCTTAGTTTGTGTATTCAGACAGGTGAGTAAAATGTTATGCTGATTTTTTTTTTTTTTTTTTTTTGCGGTACGCGGGCCTCTCACTGTTGTGGCCTCTCCCGTTGCGGAGCACAGGCTCTGGACGCGCAGGCTCAGCGGCCATGGCTCACGGGCCTAGCTGCTCCATGGCATTTGGGATCTTTGCGGACTGGGGCACGAACCCGTGTTCCCTGCATCGGCAGGCGGACTCTCAACCACTGTGCCACCAGGGAAGCGCTATGCTGGTTCATTTGATGAAGTAGCCCATTGTGATTATATCTATGTACATTGGATTGGCTGTCTCAAATCTCAGATTTCCAGCGGACATACATTATTATTAGGTAGGATGGTTGAAATGGAAAATTTCAAAAGGTCAGGATATGTAGACCCAATCCTACAGGGGACTATCCAAGGACAGAATGGGAGGAGGAAACCAGCATTCTTCCCTGCCTTTCTCTACAACATGTGACATAGTTTTCTGGGTTAGATTAGGGGAAGCACCTGAAAGGTGTTTAAAGGATCCAGACCTTGTGTTATGGGGCAGTAGACAGGTGTTCATGCTGGTCATCTTTCTCGTAGGGTGATCATCTCCTCGAGAACACCTTCCCAGATCTACTGCTGCCATCTCTGCCCCCCTTATATGTGTATGAGTTTTTTCCATTTGAAACTTTATTATGCAGTTCAGTCATTTATTGAATAAGTTCTTTTAAGTTGCAATAAATAAAAGTGTATGAATTATGGAACTGCTTTCATAAGGTTTTTCTTTTGGCATTAACAAATACTCTATGTCCATCAGTCATGGTCTTTTTTTGTTTTTCTTTTTTTAACATCTGTATTGGAGTATAATTGCTTTACAATGGTGTGTTAGTTTCTGTTTTATAACAAAGTGAATCAGTTATACATATAAATAAGTTCCCATATCTCTTCCCTCTTCCATCTCCCTCCCTCCGACCCTCCCTATCCCACCCCTCTAGGTGGTCACAAAGCACCAAGCTGATCTCCCTGTGCTATGCAGCTGCTTCCCACTAGCTATCTATTTTACGTTTGGTAGTGTATATATGTCCATGCCACTCTCTCACTTTATAACAGCTTATCCTTCCCCCTCCCCATATCCTCAAGTCCATTCTCTAGTAGGTCTGTGTCTTTATTCCCATCTTACCCCTAGGTTCTTCATGACATTTTTTTCTTTCTTAGATTCCATATATATGTGTTAGCATATGGTATTTATCTTTCTCTTTCTGACTTACTTCACTCTGTATGACAGACTATAGGTCCATCCACTTCACTACAAATAACTCAATTTCGTTTCTTTTTATGGCTCAGTAATATTCCATTGTATATATGTGCCACATCTTCTTTATCCATTCATCCGATGATGGACACTTAGGTTGCTTCCATCTCCTGGCTATTGTAAATAGAGCTGCAACGAACATTTTGGTACATGACACTTTTTGAATTATAGTTTTCTCAGGGTATATGCCCAGTAGTGGGATTGCTGGGTCATATGGTAGTTCTATTTGTAGTTTTTTAAGGAACCTCCATACTGTTCTCCATAGTGGCTGTACCAATTCACATTCCCACCAGCAGTGCAAGAGTGTTCCCTTTTCTCCACACCCTCTCCAGCGTTTATTGTTTCTAGATTTTTTGATGATGGCCATTCTGACAGGTGTGAGATGATATCTCATTGTAGTTTTGATTTGCATTTCTCTAATGATTAATGATGTTGAGCATTCTTTCATGTGCTTGTTGGCAATCTGTATATCTTCTTTGGAGAAATGTCTGTTTAGGTCTTCTGCCCATTTTTGGATTGGGTTGTTTATTTTTTTGTTACTGAGCTGCATGAGCTGCTTGTAAATTTTGGAGATTAATCCTTTGTAAGTTGCTTCATTTGCAAATATTTTCTCCCATTCTGAGGGTTGTCTTTTGGTCTTGTTTATGATTTCCTTTGCTGTGCAAAAGCTTTTAAGTTTAAGTTTCATTAGGTCGCATTTGTTTATTTTTGTTTTTATTTCCATTTCTCTAGGAGGTGGGTCAAAAAGGATCTTGCTGTGATTTATGTCATAGAGTGTTCTGCCTCTGTTTTCCTCTAAGAGTTTGATAGTTTCTGGCATTACATTTAGGTCTTTAATCCATTTTGAGCTTATTTTGGTGTATGGTGTTACGGAGTGTTCTAATCTCACACTTTTACATGTACCTGTCCAGTTTTCCCAGCACCACTTATTGAAGAGCCTGTCCTTTCTCCACTGTATATTCCTGCCTCCTTTATCAAAGATAAGGTGACCATATGTGCACGGGTTTATCTCTGGGCTTTCTATCCTGTTCCATTGATCTATATTTCTGTTTTTGTGCCAGTACTATACTGTCTTGATTACTGTAGCTTTGTAGTGTAGTCTGAAGTCAGGGAGCCTGATTCCTCCAGCTCTGTTTTTCTTTCTCAAGATTGCTTTGGCTATTTGGGGTATTTTGTGTTTCCATACAAATTGTGAAATTTTTTGTTCTAGTTCTGTGAAAAATGCCAGTGGTAGTTTGATAGGGATTGCATTGAATCCGTAGATTGCTTTGGGTAGTAGAGTCATTTTCACAATGTTGCTTCTTCTAATCCAAGAACATGGTATATCTCTCCATCTATTTGTATCATCTTTAATTTCTTTCATCACTGTCTTATAATTTTCTGTGCACCGGTCTTTTGTCTCCTTAGGTAGGTATATTCCTAGATATTTTATTCTTTTTGTTGTAATGGTAAATGGGAGTGTTTTCTTAATTTCACTTTCAGATTTTTCATCATTAGTGTATAGGAATGCCAGAGATTTCTGTGCATTAATTTTGTATCCTGCTACTTTACCAAAATCATTGATGAGCTCTAGTAGTTTTCTGGTAGCATCTTTAGGATTCTCTATGTATAGTATCATGTCATCTGCAAACAGTGACAGCTTTACTTCTTCTTTTCCGATTTGGATTCCTTTTATTTCCTTTTCTTCTCTGATTGCTGTGGCTAAAACTTCCAGAACTATGTTGAATAAGAGTGGTGAGAGTGGGCAACCTTGTCTTGTTCCTGATCTTAGTGGAATTGGTTTCAGTTTTTCACCATTGAGGACTATGTTGGCTGTGGGTTTGTCATATATGGCCTTTATTATGTTGAGAAAAGATCTCTCTATACCTACTTTCTGCAGGGTTTTTATCATAAATGAGTGTTGAATTTTGTTGAAAGCTTTCTCTGCATCTATTGAGATGATCATGTGGTTTTTCTCCTTCAGTTTGTTAATATGGTGCATCACGTTGATTGATTTGCATATATTGAAGAATCGTTGCATTCCTGGAATAAACCCCACTTGATCATGGTGTATGATCCTTTTAATGTGCTTTTGGATTCTGTTTCCTAGTATTGTGGTGAGGATTTTTTCATCTATGTTCATCAGTGATATTGGCCTGTAGTTTCCTTTCTTGGTGACATCTTTGTCTGGTTTTGGTATCAGGGTGATGGTGGCCTTGTAGAATGAGTTTGGGAGTGTTCCTCTCTGCTATATTTTGAAAGAATTAGAGAAGGATAGGTGTTAGCTCTTCTCTAAATGTTTGATAGAATTCACCTGTGAAGCCATCTGGTCCTGGGCTTTTGTTTGTTGGAAGATTTGTAATCACAGTTTCAATTTCAGTGCTTGTGATTGGTCTGTTCATATTTTCTATTTCTTCCTGAATAAGTCTTGGCAGGTTTTGCATTTCTAAGAATTTGTCCATTTCTTCCAGGTTGTCCATTTTATTGGCATAGAGTTGCTTGTAGTAATCTCTCATGATCTTTTGTATTTCTGCAGTGTCAGTTGTTACTTCTCCTTTTTCATTTCTAATTCTATTGATTTGAGTCTTCTCCCTTTTTTTCTTGATGAGTCTGGCTAATGGTTTATCAATTTTTTTTATCTTCTCAAAGAACCAGCTTTTAGTTTTATTGATCTTCGCTATCGTTTCCTTCATTTCTTTTTCATTTATTTCTGATCTGATCTTTATGATTTCTTTCCTTCTGCTAACTTTGGGTTTTTTTTGTTCTTTTCTCTCTAATTGCTTTAGGTGCAAGGTTAGGTTGTTTTTTCGAGATGTTTCCTGTTTCTTAAGGTAGGATCGTATTGCTGTAAACTTCCCTCTTAGAACTGCTTTTGCTGCATCCCATAGGTTTTGGGTCATCGTGTCTCCTTTGTCATTTGTTTCTAGGTATTTTTTGATTTCCTCTTTGATTTCTTCAGTGATCACTTCGTTATTAAGTAGTGTATTGTTTAGCTTCCATGTGTTTGTATTTTTTACAGATCTTTTCCTGTAATTGATATCTAGTTTCATAGCGTTGTGGTCGGAAAAGATACTTGATACAATTTCAATTTTCTTAAATTTACCAAGGCTTGATTTGTGACCCAAGATATGATCTATCCTGGAGAATGTTCCATGAGCACTTGAGAAGAATGTGTATTCTGTTGTTTTTGCATGGGATGTCCTAATAATATCAATTAAGTCCATCTTGTTTAATGTATCATTTAAAGCTTGTGTTTCCTTATTTATTTTCAGTTTGGATGATCTGTCCATTGGCGAAAGTGGGGTGTTAAAGTCCCCTACTGTGAATGTGTTACTGTTGATTTCTCCTTTTATGGCTGTTAGTATTTGCCTTATGTATTGAGGTGCTCCTATGTTGGGTGCATAAATATTTACAATTGTTATATCTTCTTCTTGGATCAATCCCTTGATCATTATGTAATGTCCTTCTTTGTCTCTTCTAATAGTCTTTATTTTAAAGTCTATTTTGTCTGAGATGAGAATTGTTACTCCAGCTTTCTTTTGATATCCATTTGCATGGAGTATCTTTTTCCATTTGCATGGATACTCCATTTGCATGGAGTATCTTTTTCCAGGATGGAAAAAGATACTCTATGCAAATGGAAGTCAAAAGAAAGTCTGTATGTGTCCCTAGGTCTGAAGTGGGTCACTTGTAGACAGCATATATATGGGTCTTGTTTTTGTATCCATTCAGCCAGTCTGTGTCTTTTGGTGGGAGCATTTAATCCATTTACACTTAAGGTAATTATCGATATGTGTGTTCCTATTCCCATTTTCTTAATTGTTTTGGGTTTGTTATTGTAGGTCTTTTCCTTCTCTTGTGTTTCTTGCCTAGAGAAGTTCCTTTCGCATTTGTTGTAAAGCTGGTTTGGTGGTGCTGAACTCTCTCAGCTTTTCCTTGTCTGTAAAGGTTTTAATTTCTCCGTCAAATCTGAATGAGATCCGTGCTGGGTAGAGTAATCTTGATTGTAGGTTTTTCTCCTTCATCACTTTAAATATGTCCTTCCACTCCCTTCTGGCTTGCAGAGTTTCTGCTGAAAGACCAGCTGTTAACCTTATGGGGATTTCCTTGTGTGTTATTTGTTGTTTTTCTCTTGCTGCTTTTAATATGTTTCTTTGTATTTAATTTTTGATAGTTTGATTAGTATGTGTCTTTCGTGATTCTCCTTGGATTTATCCTGTATGGGACTCTCTGGCTTCCTGGACTTGATTAACTATTTCTTTTCCCATATTAGGGAAGTTTTCAACTATAATCTCTTCAAATATTTTCTCAGTCCCTTTCTTTTTCTCTTCTTCTTCTGGGACCCCTATAAGTCCAATGTTGGTGCATTTAATGTTGTCCCAGAGGTCTCTGAGACTGTCCTCAGTTCTTTTCATTCTTTTGTCTTTATTCTGCTCTGCAGTAGTTATTTCTACTATTTTATCTTCCAGGTCACTTATCCATTCTTCTGCCTCAGTTATTCTGCTATTGATCCCTTCTAGAGTATTTTTAATTTCATTTATTGTGTTGTTCATCGTTGCTTGTTTCCTCTTTAGTTCTTCTAGGTCGTTGTTAAATGTTTTTTGCATTTTCTGTATTCTATTTCCAAAATTTTGGACCATCTTTACTATCATTATTCTGAATTCTTTCAGGTAGACTGCCTATTTTCTGTTCATTTGTTAGGTCTGGTGGGTTTTTATCTTGCTCCTTCATCTGCTGCGTGTTTTTCTGTCTTCTCATTTTGCTTATCTTACTGTGTTTGCAGTCTGCTTTTTGCAGGCTGCAGGTTTGTAGTTCCCGTTGTTTTTGGTGTCTGTCCCCAGTGGCTAAGATTGGTTCAGTGGGTTGTGTAGGCTTCCTGGTGGAGGGGACTATTGCCTGTGTTCTGGTGGATGAGGCTGGATCTTGTCTTTCTGGTGGGCAGGTCCACATCTGGTGGTGTGTTTTGGGGTGTCTGTGGCCTTATTATGATTTTAGGCAGCCTCTCTGCTAATGGGTGGGGTTGTGTTCCTGTGTTGCTAGTTGTTTGGCATAGGGTGTCCTGTACTGTAGCTTGCTGGTCGTTGAGTGGAGCTGGGTCTTTGTGTTGAGATGGAGATCTCTGGGAGATTTTCGCCGTTTGATATTACATGGAGCTGGGAGGTGTCTTGTGGATCAGTGTCCTGAAGTTGGCTCTCCCACGTGAGAGGCACAGCACTGACTCCTGGCTGCAGCACCAAGAGCCTTTCATCCACACAGCTCAGAATAAAAGGGAGAAAAAGTAGAAAGAAAGAAAGAGGATAAAATAAAATAAAATAAAATAAATATAAAATAAAATAAAAAATAATAAGAAATAAATTTTTTTAAGTTAAAGAAAAAACAAGACAAAAACGGACGGACGGAACCCTAGGACAAATGGTGAAAGCAAAGCTATACAGACAAAATCTCACACAGAAGCATACACATACACACTCACAAAGAGAGGAAAAGGGGAAGAAATAATATATCTTGCTCTCAAAGTCCTCCTGAATTTGGGATGATTCGTTGTCTATTCAGGTATTCCACAGATGCAGGGTACATCAAGTTGATTGTGGAGATTTAATCCGCTGCTCCTGAGGCTGCTGGGAGAAATTTCCCTTTCTCTTCTTTGTTGGCACAGCTCTCTGGGTTCAGTTTTGGATTTGGACCCGCCTCTTCTTGTAGGTCGCCTGAGGGTGTCTGTTCTTTGCTCAGACAGGACAGGGTTAAAGGAGCAGCTGCTTCTGGGGCTCTGGCTCACTCAGGCCAGGGGGAGAGAGGGGCACGGAGTGCGAGGCGAGCCTGCAGTGGCAGAGGCCGGCGTGACGTTGCTCAAGCCTGAGGCACGCCGTGCGTTCTCCTGGGGAAGTTGTCCCTGGATCCCGGGACCCTAGCAGTGGCGGGCTGCACAGTCTCCCAGGGGGGGCTGTGTGGATAGTGACCTGTGCTTGCACACAGGCTTCTTGGTGGCGGCAGCAACAGCCTTAGCGGCTCGCCCCCATCTCTGGAGCTCCTTTAAGCAGTGCTCTTAATCCCCTCTCCTCGCGCACCAGGAAACAAAAGAGAGAAGAAAAAGTCTCTTGCCTCTTTGGCAGCTCCAGACTTTTTCCCGGACTCCGTCCCGGCTAGCTGTGGTGCACTAACCCCCTGCAGGCTGTGTTCACGCTGCTAACCCCAGTCCTCTCTCTGGGATCTAAGCACCGAAGCCGGAGCCTCAGCTCCCAGCCCATGCCCGTCCCGGCGGGTGAGCAGACAAGCCTCTTGGGCTGTTGAGTGCCAGTCGGCACCAATCCTCTGTGCGGGAATCTCTCTGCTTTGCCCTCCGCACCCTTGTTTCTGCACTCTCCTCCGTGGCTCGGAAGCTCCCTGCTCCGCCACGCTCAGTCTCCGCCCGCGAAGGGGCTTCTAGTATGTGGAAACCTTTCCTTCTTCACAGCTCCCTCCCACTGGTGCAGGTCCCATCCCTATTCTTTTGTCTCTGTTTTTTCTTTTTTCTTTTGCCCTACCCAGGTACGTGGGGAGTTTCTTGCCTTTTGGGAGGTCTGAGGTCTTCTGCCAGCGTTCAGTGGGTGTTCTGTAGGAGTTGTTCCACGTGTAGGTGTATTTCAGATGTATCTGTGGGGAGGAAGGTGATCTCCGCGTCTTACTCTTCCGCCATCTTCCCTCTCTGCAGTCCTGGTCTTTTTATCTGTCTAATCTCATCTTTTTTTTTTTTTAATATTTATTTATTTATTTGCGAGGTCTTAGTTGCAGCACACGGGATCTTCAATCTTTGTTGTGGCATGTGGGATCTTTTAGTTGCAGCATGTGGGAACTTTTAGTTGTGGCATGCAGGATTTTTAGCTGTGGCATGTGAGATCTAGTTCCCTGAGCAGGGATCGAACCCAGGCCCCCTGCACTGGGAGTGCGGAGTCCTAGCTACTGGACCACCAGGGAAGTCCCTAGTCTTGTCTATTTTTGGATTAGGTCAGTTTTGACTCCAGAATCATGAGTTTAATTGTTATGTGTGTGGGTTCACTTTGCCGTATCTGGTCTTTGTTTTCAGACTTTAAGAAGCAGAATAGATACATAAAATAGATAAAAATAGGATTATTCTGGCTGAAACAGGTGAGGGAAGCTCACAGGTATTTGAGTATTTTGTCTCTAGAGCATAGTTCTAAATCCACAGCTTTAGTCTGTTTAATCTGTCTATGCATCAGACACACCTGCAGATTGTTCTGTAAACAGGTTTCTAAGCCTCAGGGATTCTAATTCCAAGAATCTGAGGTGGGACTCAGGAATATATTTTTAAACGTCCTCCAGGGGATTCTTATGCAAAACTGATTTAGCATCCATAGTTCATAGCTGTAACTTGTGCCAATGCTTTTGGCCATCCAACCCACAAATATATTCCTCTGCTTTAAAGGGGCTTGGGTGAAAGTGTGGACAGATAAAAATACTAGGAAACAATGCAATGATATTAATCTCAGAGTAACAAATTGTTCATAACAACATCCCAAATTCAGGAATAAGATCATTAAATGAGTATATTTGTAAATCCTGCTGAAACTTGACTGGAATTTTAATGACATGTTTTGAAATTTTGCTTCTTTGTGTAAAAAAATTATTTTTACTTAATTGTGATTGTTTAACATCTTCATATGTTATTTTATCATGGATTCTACTAAAAGATTAATACATTAGTCAACTACATGGCAATTATGTCTTCATTAACTAAAGTGTTTTGCTTTATTAATTTAAATTATTTGGAAGTAATATTCAATTTATGAAGATTTCCAAATAATTCTAATTTTTTTGCTTTCCTTCAGTTTATCTGTATGTAACTTTGAAATTCTGATACTCTCTGTTGTTCTTTTCTGTAACTTTGGACATATAAGTGAGAAGCTCTGTTTCTCTTTCTTTTTTCTTTTTCTTTGATTTTTGTAGCTTATTTGGTCCATGAGCTAACTTCTTCATGGTTCTTCATATACACTGATGCACCTGCCTTCTGTTGATTGAATTTCCTTCAGTGATTGTAAAATTCTCTGTGGAGGTAGACTTTAACAAATTTTTTATATTAAAAAAAAATATATATATATGTATTCATTCTAGAGAATAATGTGTAGCTAAATTTTCTCCCCAGTTTATTGGACTGTCATAAAGGAGTATTATGCTCAGATTGAATTCATTGGTTGGAGAAAGGGCTATCATAAGTCTTTACAGATTAACTTCTTCATTTATTTGCCTGGAGTGCAAGAGAATTTTTTATCTTTATGAAAGTAAAGGATTTCTTCACACAAAATTCTGCTGTTTTCGATTTTATGTAAGATTTGGGATCTATCTGGACTTTTCTTGGGAGCTGAGGCAGCATGTAAGGTACCTTAATCTCTCTAGCCTTAGTTTGACAACTCTAAAATGGTAGTGATAATACTTTTCTCTTGGGATTGTTGTGAGAATGAAATATAATAATGTATATAAAATGTAGGGTCCTTGGTAAATGCTAGCTTTTATTGTTATGAGTTCTCATTGGGCCAGAACCCATAAGGATTGCAAAGTCTTGTACATATCGCTGTCTCAGAAACAGTTGGCTTGTTATGATTCTTTGAGGAAATTTTTGTGCTCTGAGAATAAATGAGGAGCTCCCCTCCTCTGGCCTCCACATCAGTGTCAGCAGAAGGGAATCAGAGTCTTAGAACTCAGCCTGCATCTGGTCAGGACCCTACTTCCTAGTCCTTGATCCCCACCACTCATTGCATTGTCGTCATTATTTGCCTTGAGATCACTTGGATTAATGACATTATACCACTTATCTCAATGTATGTCAGTCACTTCAAGAATCCTATGTTATCCTTCATTTCCCAGACTCACTCCATATGGTTCTGTCATCCATTTTCTTTTCTTTTCTTTTAAATTTTATTGAAGTATAATTGATTTACAATGTTGTGTTAACTTCTGCTGTACAGCTAAGTGATTCAGTTATACATCTATATATTCTTTTCCATTATGGTTTATCACAGGGTATTGAATCTAGCTCCCTATGCTATGCAGTAGGACCTTGTTGTTTGTCATCTATTTTCTGACTTCGTCTCCCCCTTCTCCCCAACTCCTGAAACCCTTCCAGTGTGCCCTCTAGAATGTATGGTCAGTCATCAGTAAAACCCTGTGTCCTCAACTCTTTTCTGAACATTTCCTTAACTTTCTTACTCTAAGAGAACCTAAGACTTCTCTGAGGACACTGCTTTCCCTTTAGTCCTCTCAAGTGGCCACTCTTTTCTCTTCCATGTCCCTCATACTTGTCTAAAGATGGGATAGGTGTCCTAGTCATACCTCATTTCCACTTGTCAACCACCTACCTCTCCCTAAACCCCCAGCTTTGAATCTCATAACTCTATGCTACCTACTTCCCCCTTTATGGTTAACATCTATAGACTCCTCAGCCACTTTGTCATTTTATGCATATATTAGCTTCTGCTTTCCTTTCAGTTTCTTCAGTTTTAGCCCTGTCATAATTCTGGATGATTTCAATATCCATGTAGATAATTCTTCTAAATCTTTCATTTCCTTAACCTCTTCTCTTCTAATGATCATACTCCTGGCCTGCCTCAGCTACTTATTTCCATGGTCATACCATTGATCTTGTCATTACCAAAATTGCATCCCCTCCAAACTCTCATTTTCAAGAATCTCACCCTCCCAAAACCACCATCTTTTTAATTTTTTTTAACTAATTCCCTCAAGTACTCCAACTCTGGCAGTTCTTCACCTCCGCCAGGACTTGAGTTCATTGATCTACCACCTTCGCACTCTCCTTCACTCTCTTGTCCATATTTCCCCTCTTTATCCAGTTGAAGTTTCCTGGTATATTATTAGAATCACTCCCTTGCTCCTCCCTTTCATCATGCTACTCCCCTGGCAAAACTCCAACCATGATTAAATGTAACTCTGCCTACTTCACACAGGCACCTGTGCAGTTGAATATTCCTGAAGAAGACACAACCATGCAGATTAATATCGCTATAATTCAATGTCTAGTGGATCTGTGATGCTGTCACCTAACCTATATTAACTTCTTTAGTTCATTCACTTGCTTACTCTGCTATCTAGGAGATGACTTTTTCTTCTTTCTCTCAAACCTTCAACACATTCTCCTTGATTTCATTCTTAGCTGATATTCTCACTTTCTATTTCACTGAGAAATTAGAAGCAATCATAAAAGAACTTTATAAGCTCTTGCTACCACTTCTACCTACCCATCTTCATCTGTGCTATATATTCTGTTACTTTGGATGAACTCTTTGTGTTCCTATCTGAGGCCAATCCCTCCACTTATGCTATGACCCCATCTGCTGTCACCTACGTTACTCCAGCCACTTTCTTCCCTCTCTTCTTTTTCATCATCTTTGTTCCTTTCTGTTTTCTTCTTATCAGTTTACAAATATTCTATAATTTCTTCCATTTTAAAAATGACTCCACATTCGTTCAGTATGCCCTATGCCTTCATGGTGAAACTCCTCAAAATAGTTGTCTATACCAGAAATTTCCCCTTCCTCCTATTCTCTCTTGAACACTCTTCATTCAGGCTTTCCCCATTATTCCACAGAAATTATGATACCAGCAACTAACACATTGCTAAATCCAGTGGTCAGTTCTGTCTTCATCTTAGTTGACTAGTCAGCAGCATTTGACACAGTTGATCACACCTTCCTCTGTAAAACACTGTTCAGACTCTCCTGCTTTTCTTCCTGTTTCACAGAATACTCCTTCTCTTTTCTTCTGCTGAATCCTTTTCATCGCCCCATCTTCTAAACATTGGAATACCCCAGCAGTATTCCTCTGATCTCTTTTCTTTTACACTTCTGGGCTCCTTACGGCCCTAAAATTTATACCCCTAGCCTGCATCTCTTCCCCTGAATTTCAGTCTCATATCCAACTTCCTCCATGATACTTCCACTTGGATATCTAATATATTAATCTCAAATTTACCAAACTCTCCATTTTTGCACTGCCAATCTACATCTTCCAGTCTTTTCTCATCTAATTAAATAATAAATCTTCCTTCTAGTTGCTCAGGCCAAAGATCTTAGAGTTATTTTGGACTCTTTTTCTCTTACTCCAAACGCAAGTTCCAAATGTGAGAAAGTATCTGTTCTGTAGTTTTGAAAGTAACATGTTAACAAAACAATTGTGAAGACCATGGTGAAAAGGTATAGAGTCTACCCCTCGATCCAACATCTGTACTACTTGGTGTTTACCTAAATGAATTGAAAATTTATGTCGACACAAAAACCTGCACATGGATATTTATAGCAGCTTTATTCGTAATTGCCAGAACTTAGAAGCAACTAAGGTGCCCTTCAGTAGATGAATGGATAAACTGTGGTCCATCCAGATAATAGAATATAATTCAGCACTAAAGAGAAATGAGCTATCAAGCCATGAAAAGACATGGAGGAACCTTATAAATGCATATTGCTAAGAGAAAGAAGCCAATCTAAAAACGCTACATTCTGTATGATTCCAACGATGTGACATTCTTGGAAAGACAAAACTATGGAGACAGTGAGAAATCAGTAGTTGCCAGGGTTTAGGGAGGAAGGAGGAATGAAGAGGTGGAGCACAGACGATTTTTAGGGCAGTGAAACTATTCTGTATGATACTATACTGGTCAAAACCCATAGAGTGTACAACACCAAGGGTGAACTCTAAACGTGGACTTATGGTGATAACGATGCGTCAGCGTAGATTCATTGATGTGACAGTTGTACCACTCTGGTGGGGGATGTTGATGGGGGCGGGGCTATGCGTGTGTGGGCTTAGAGGGAATGTGGGAACTGTCTGTACTTTCTGCTCAATTTTGCTGTGAACCTAAAACTGCTCTAAAAATGAAGTCTTTAAAAAAAAAAGGAAAGAAACAAACTCAGAGGAAAAGAGGAAGCAGAGATAATGCAGAGACCAGATGAAAACATTAAAAAAAATAATATATTTAATAGCTTCAGAGAACTACAAGAAGATATTTCATTGTTGAACCAAGAACAAGAAATTATGACAAGGGAATAGTCAGAGAATACAAGAATCTTAGATGTAAAAAAGGAAATTTAAAATTAATTTAGTAGCTGGGCTGAAAGAGTTAAGGACATTTCCTGTGGGGGGAAAAGACAAGGAGCTTGAAAATAGGAGAGAAAATATAAGAAAATGAGAGGATCAGTCCAGGAGGTTCAACATGCAAATAATAGGAATTCCACAAAAAGAGGACAGAAAAAATTAGATGGTAGAAAATTATCAACAAAAAAATACAAGCAAAGTTTTTGTAACTGAAAGAAATTAGTTTCCAGATTGAAAGAATTTTTCCTGGTAAGCAATATAATGATTGTAAAAGAAGTCGTATCAAGTGCATCCTTGTAAAATGGTATAGATGATCTTATTTGCAAAGCAGAAATAGAGGCACAAACGTAGATAACAAATGTATGGATACCAAGGGGGCGGGTGGGAGGAATTGGAAGATTGGGATTGACACAGATACACTATTGATACTATGTATAAAGTAGACAACTAATGAGAACACACTGTATAGCACAGGGAACTCTACTTAATGTACTGTGGTGACTTAAATGGGAAGGAAATCCAAAAAAGAGGGGATATATGTATATGTATAGCTGATTCATTTTGCTGTACAGTAGAAACCAGCACAACATTGTAAAGCAACTATACTCCAATAAAAATTAATTTTTAAAAAAGTGCATAATTGTGAAAAATCAGAAATACAGTTATAAAGAAGCTATACTAAAAGCTTCAGAGAGGAGAAACAAACCAAAATTCTTATACAAAGAATCAAAAACTATAATGGCAAAAGACTTCCCAGGAAGTACTTCAAATAAGACTATAATGCAATACCTTCAGAATTTTGGGGGGAAATGATTTCAGTATAGAATTCTATACCCAGCCAAGCTATCATTTAAGTATGCAGGAAGAATAATGACATTTTCATACATGTAAGGACTCAAAAAATTATCTCCTGTGCACTCTTACTTAATGAGCAATTCAGGATGCCATTTACCAAAGTTAAAGAGTACCAAAAAAATAGGGAATCTAGCACAGGGAAGAAGTAGAGGGAATTCCCAGGACAACAACCAAGTAGCAGATCTAAGAGCCACCTCCAGATTAGAGTAGTTCTTTTCACAAAGGCACAGTCAGCTCTCCAGGCCATGCTTGCCTTCAGGATGTGTTCATGCTTGTGTTCAGGATGGAAACTCTTTTCTTTCTCTTCTTCTTGAAGGGAGTGCCTTTCTCATTTGTCTGTCTAGCTCTAATTTGCACTAACAGTACCTGGGTAGGTTAGTAGTCAAGCCTGGCTATTAAAAAGTCTAAGAATCCAATAGTGGGAGATTGAAACAAGGTATTAACAGGAGAATAAAAGAAAAAAACAGGTTAAGGAACGTAAGGAAGTTAGACTGAATGTGGAGAAGGAGGTGTCTGAGGATATCTCCCAGATTTCTGGTGTAGGCCACTGGATTAATGATAGTGTCATTAATGGACATAAGAGCACAGCAGATGTTAGTTCAAAATAAAAATAAGTTCCGTTTTGGATATGTGGACTTTGAAGTAAAACTAGATGGACAGGTCTTAGAACTGAAGCCCAGGATAGAGGTTCATTCATTCATTCTATACTCATTATCTATTAGGATTACAGAGGTAAATAATACTCACTTCCTTCCCTTAAAAAAGGTCATAATGTAGAAGGGGAGACAAACACATAAGTAAATAATTCATAATCTAGTGTGGTAATTTAAGTCTTTTCTTTTTTCTTTTTTTTTAAATTTTTGGCTACGTTGGGTCTAACCTGCTGCGCGCGGGCTCTCTCCAGTTGCGGCGAGTGGGGGCCACTCTTCGCTACAGTGTGCAGGCCTCTCACTGCCGTGGCCTCTCCTGCTGCGGAGCACGGGCCCCAGGCGTGCAGGCTTCAGTAGCGTGGCACACAGGCTTCAGTAGTGTGGCTTATGGGCTCTAGAGCGCAGGATCAGCAGCCGTGGTGCACAGGCTCAGTTGCTCTGCGGCATGTGGGATCCTCCCGGACCAGGGCTCAAACCCGTGTCCCCTGCATTGGCAGGCGGACTCCCAACCACTGCGCCACCAGGGAAGTCCAGTGTGGTAATTTCAATATGTGCAAGGTATAGTGATAGCTCAGAGGAGGGAATGTTTTGCCTTGTCTGGGTGGAGGTGGGGAGTGTGAGGTTCAGTAAATATTCCTGGAGGAATGAGCTAAAAAGCAATTTGAGTAGCAGACAAGGCAAGAGAGAATATATTCCAGCATATACAAAGGTACATACTGAACATTTTTCTCAGGTACCAAAAATAGTTTACTATTATTTATGCATAAGGTACAAAGAAGAAAGTGAAACTGAGGAGATAGACAAGTGTCAGATCCTAAGGAACTTGGAGTTTTTGCTGAGGCAGTGAGAAGCCACTGAAGTGGTTCAAAAAGGGTCAAGGTGGATACTGGGATTCACCAATTGTTGCTTCCAAAGGGAATTCTGGTCCTTCCTAGAACTCACTGAGAGAGAGAACATAGTCCCCTATCTTCCTCTTCCTAAAGTAAGGTGGCAATTCTTTTATGAGGATTTTAATTGTTAGCAATGATGAGGAAATAAATAAGGAGTAAAATGGCCCCTTGTTCTCCCCAATGTTTGTTTTTTTTTTTACTGAAACCCTTCAGAGCAGTGATTTGAAATACTATCCATCACAGCACCCTCCTCTTATTAAAAAAAAAAAAATCTAAATGCTCATTTTACTATCTAAAATGAAATTCCTATAGGTATTATAACCCACCTGTGGTGGGCTAAATAACGGCCCCCTAAAACATATCCAAATTCTAATCCCTGTGAACGTTATCATTTATGGCAAAAAAGGACTTCGCAAGGGAGATTATTCTGGTGGACTCAGTGCAGTCACATGTATCACAGAGGGAGAGCACAGACAGAAGAGAAGTTAATATGACCACAAAGGCAGAGATAGGAGTGATTTAGCCACAAATCAAGTCATGCCAGCTGTCACCGGAAGTTGGAAGAGGCAAGGAACAGATTTTCTCTAGCGCCTCTAGAGGGATTGTGGCCTTGCTAATACCTTGATACTGACCCAGTGAGACTGATTTTGGCCTTCTGACCTCCAGAACTGTGAGAAACTAAACTTCTGTTTTTTGTTTTTTTTAAATAAATTTACTTATTTATTTATTTTTGCTGCGTCGGGTCTTCGTTGCTGTGCAAGGGATTTCTCTAGTTGCAGCAAGTGGGGGCTACTCTTCATTGCAGTGTGTGGGCTTCTCATTGCGGTGGCTTCTCTTGTTGCAGAGCATGGGATCTAGGCATGTGGGCTTCAGTAGTTGTAGCACGAGGGCTCAGTAGTTGTGGCTCACGGGCTCTAGAGCACAGGCTCAGTATTTGTGGCGCATGGGCTTAGTTGCTCCACGGCATGTGGGATCTTCCTGGACCAGGGCTCAAACCCGTGTCCCCTGCATTAGCAGGCAGATTCTTAACCACTGTGCCACCAGGGAGGTCCCTGAATTTCTGTTGTTTTAAGTCACCAAATTTGTCATACTTTGTTACAGCAGCCATAGGAAACTAATACAGTATTTATACATAATGTAATGCCATGTAGCAAAGTAAAGGAGAAACAAAAACAAAATAAATGCTGTTAGTGATGTGATTTTCCTAAATGGCAAACAGTTTTTGGCAAATTTCCAAACAAAACCAAACATCCATTTACATGGTAATTGTATTCCTGGAAAATTTAGTGTATATTGAAAGCATTAACCATTGTTTTCTCAGCATCTACCAAACTGTGCTTGACATACAGAGGATACTTAATAAAAGCTGGATATGTGGGTGATGAATGGCTTAGAGCTACAGAGGGACTATTTTAAAAGTTCCAAAATTAACACACAAGGCAAAAATTACATATAGTCAAAAGTACCTTTGAAACTTTCTTGTATGGTCTATAAAATAGAGTGTACAACATTTACATGACATGTTGGACACCAATACACCATTTCTCAATAAAGTTGAGAGCCTTTTATTTTTCCCCAGCTTTGGTCTGGGCTCTGTGTGAAGGATATGGATTGCTAAGGTCACAGGAATCCCCTTCAGCACTGTGAGATGCTGTCACTGTGAGAGCGAACGAGATTGAAACTGATTGAAAGACAGTAGATTCCTATTTCCTATTCCTATTTCCCATCTCAATTTGTTTATTGTTTGGAGTGATAGCTGTCCAAACTATTTGTAATTTTGTATCTTTTTCTTGTGATTAGTGAGCATAGTTCAATATTCTCACAATTAAGTGGGCTGTTTATGTGACTCCATCTTCATTGAATGGTGTTCTTGTCTCATCCTTTCTGCTAGTAAGTAGTTCTCATCTTGCCTTGATTCTTCTCCCCCAGGGGCATTTGGCAGTGTCTAAAGACATTTCTAGTTGTCATGGCTGAGAATTGTAGGGCAGGGTGAGGTGCTACTAGCATCTAGTGAGTAGAGGCCAGGGATGCTGCTAAACATCCTACAGTGCATGGGGGGACAGCCCCCCACTGCAAACAGTTATCCAGGCCAAAAATGTCAGTAGTGGCAGGATGAGAAACCCTAGGCTAGATTGTATGCATACCCTGCTCTTGTAGTGATTATCCCTTCGTATCGTTTGCCTTGATGGCAGAATGTTTCCTGTAGCAGAACTGAACTTTTTGTTATTGGGCTGCAGGGAAGGATGGGTGTGAGTCTCTGCAGGGTTAAACATATTTTTAAATTAATCTCTTTTAATTTTATCAAGATAATAACAGTCACACACACGTGTATGTACATGCGTATGTGTGTGTGCACTGGCGCAGGAGGACTTGAAGCACTTCCCCGCTCATTCTTCCCCACATCTAGTTCCATTTCCATTTCACAGGGTTAGCAACATTTAGAGTTTTCGTTTTGAATTCTTTTGGGGAGTTACCTTCCTAAGTCTAAATAATAGTCTTCTACCGTTATTTATTGATTTAAATTTTATCTGTTGACACCTCATTATGAAAGGTGAAGATTTAGCTCAGGTGTACTAATCCTTCCCCTTCTAATTTTCATTAGTTTGTATACAGTAATTCTTTCACTGATTATTTGTAACTGTAAACAATACATTTATTTATTAAAATTTATCTATCTATTTATTTATTTTTGGCTGTGTTGGGTCTTCGTTGCTGCGTGCGGGCTTTCTCTAGTTGCGGCGAGTGGGGGCTACACTTCGTTGCGGTGCGTGGACTTCTCATTGCTGTGGCTTCTCTTGTTGCGGAGCACGGGCTCTAGGCACACGGGCCTCAGTAGTTGTGGCTCATGGGCTCTAGAGCGCAGGCTCAGTATAAACAATATATTTAAAGTTTTATTTTTGTTTCATGGACTTTAGATGGTGTGTCTTGACTCTGCTATGTTGTATGTATTAGTGCTCCTATCCTTGCTTTCCCCTGTTCTCTTTCTATTTCCCATAGTCCTTCTGCTGTACCCTCATATTGTCAAGGTTGACAATATTTACTTTGTTTTGTAATCATATGTAAGTCATTCATTTTTTATGTATAAGTTGAGTCTAAAGTTGAAAACCAGTGAATAGCATTTATAGGATATGAATGACTAAATCTTGTTCACTGCAGAGCCAAGCAATATGTTGGGATCCTAGAACTTTTTTTCTGCCTGCAGTATCTCACCTCTGTGAAATTGAAAGGAGAATGTTCCTTCTACTCTAGCATTCTGTTTTCTTTTGCTACATCAGGTGCTCTAAAATCATTCCACATTTAGTTGGTAAACTGACATTTACATACATATTAAGAAAGACCAGAAGTGGTGTTACAATTGCATAGTAGACGTTCCATAAATGAATGGCTTGCATGACACTCTTACGGAGAAAAAAGACAAGAGGAAAATGAAGGAAAACATGAGAAAGAAAAGAATTTCAAAATAAGGGTGCATTCCAAATGGCCTGCTTTCTGAGAGTTGAACTGTATTTGAGTAACTCATGTCCCTCAATCCAGTTCCAAAGATAATATTGCTGCTGCTGAAACTTGGGCTTTGTACTGTAACCAGAGTTTATTAATTGTCCTATTTCATTGAGGAAAAAATGCAAAGCAGACGGAACACTGGAGTAACTAGCTGGAAATATTCCACTACTTCATGGGAAGCAGCTTTCCAAACGATTCCTGTGGAGGCCAAACTCTTGGTCTAGCCAAAATAGCACTAAAGTGTGCCTTGATGGTACATTAAAGAAGAAATTTTTCCCCAATTTACTTGATTAAGATTTACAGCCTTTCCATCCCCTCAAAACCATAGCATTGATTTCTTCAATATCAAAAAATAATTTCCTAAAATAGATTGCTAATGACTGCTTTCAGTTATTTATTTAAGGATTGTGCCAAGTACTGCTTGTATGAATTCCTGTAAAAGGCCGAATTAAATCCATAATTTTCATAATTAATGTTATTCCTCTTCTGTAAGAATTTGCTATTAATGTGACTGGTCATCCTCACGTCTCATTTTGATATCTCTCAAAACATCTTTTACATTATAAATAAGATATTAAAACATTGATCATAGGAAAATGTTTTGCTTTATAGATCATATTCAATCAAATCCTATGTTTTTCACTTAATATTGACATTTTTCATGTTATTATAAACATAGTTTTTAATGGCTACATATTATTCTACTAGATATACCTACCATAATTTACTTAACCACTTTACCATTATTGAGCATTTAGGTAGTCTTTTTTTTCAATCTAAATAATACACAATGAGTATCTTTGCATATAATGATTTCTCTGATGTTAGTCTTATTTCCTAAGATGCAAGTTCCCAGGGGTCAAATATTATAAATATTTTCAAGGTTCGTTGGTCAAATTACATTCCAAAGTCAGTTCCAATTTACACTGTTACCAGCATCTTAATTGTCCAAATGGTAGAACAGAATTTTCAAAGTATTTCACTAGTGTTGTTTTGGTTCGTATGTCGAGATGATCCAGAAAACCATTAAATAGTAAATATGTGGAGACAAAGCATTTGACTGACTGTGTACATATTTTATCTAAGCAAAGCCTCAAAGTTAAGCCAGAAGCCATTGTTCGTACTAATGATGTCTCAGACCTGGAAAAGTACTTCTAATTTTTGCAACATAAAAGAAGTAAGATGACAGTGACAGAACTGAATGACTAGCCAGACCTGCTGACTTAAAGGTAGAGTTAGGATTTGAACATAGTGTAAGTCTCCATTTAAAAGTCTAAACTTTGTTCACTCTGAATTTGGGACTTTGCTGTACTTAAAGATATTTTTATAACACCAGAAAATAATAGAGAACAAATGTGAGATTGCTAAAATGTATGCCACTATTGTCAGAAGTTGCAATTACAACTATCTTCATTAAGCTGTTAGTTTGATTATATTTTCTGGAGTAATAAATGTTATATTCTAATTTAAAACTTAAGAATAAATGTTTAATTTATTTAAATTTAGATAATTGAAATACCAATTCTTTTTGGAATATTTCAATATTATTTTTGCTTATCGGAAAGTTATTTGCTTTTTATGTTTACTAGTATACGATCTATACTTGTTTTCTGCTATTTAAAAATAAAACAAATCCTAGTCAAACTTTTTAAAGAGTATTATCTTGATAACTTGCTCCCTAAGAATCTAATGCAAACTAGATCATTTAATTTTTTTTAAAGTTTTTTAAAATTTATTTATTTATTTTGGCTGTGCTGGGTTTTAGTTGCAGCACAGGGGATCTTCGTTGCAGCATGTGGGATCTTTTAGTTGCAGCATGTGGGATCTTAGTTGCGGCATGCACGTGGGATCTAGTTCCCTGACCAGGGATCGAAACCAGGCCCCCTGCATTGGGAGCGTGTAGTCTTACCCGCTGGACCACCAGGGAAGTCCCCAAAATAGATCATTTTAAAAGCAAGTTATGTGGTGTATTTCCATATGTAACACTGAAAAGCCTCCTTGCTTTAAGTCCTTGGAAGGAAAGTTTTTTTAAAAGAACTAACACTTTCAACTGTAATATGAAAGAGGGATGCTGAAAATGAACAATGTTGTTCCTTTAATCTCGTGCCTCATAGTGACAGAGTGACCTTCTGGAGACTTGGTTCACAAACACCTAGTATGTAACAAAATTACCTTCTTAATGTCAAATTAGATAGAAGCTAACATTTAGAGAATTTTCTGGTTTAATATATATACCAAGGCTTTGGAAGTTAAATATAAGAAATTGTGCCCCTATATAACATTATCTCTTAACTATATTTAGGAATATGAAAACAAACTAGTAAAGATTTATTGGTTGAAATAATTATTAATTTTTGTGTTGACATTCACTTTAGAACATGTGTATTTGAAAAAAAGAATTTCAGCATTTCACATAGGAGGAAAAAAAATCCAGTTCTTAGTTTTTTAACTCTGCTTTTTAATTTTATGTTCTAAAATATATCTACAGTCTACCTCTCTAAGATTATTATTGAAGTCTTTCATTGTTAAAGCATAAAGGTTCCTACTTATAATCAAATTATATGTTCCAAATTCAAAATTAAATTGTCCTTGCCCACTGTTGAGCAGTATGTAAATAATTTTAAAAAATAGCCATGTTGGGACTTCCCTGGTGGTCCAGTGGTTAAGACTCCACGTGCCCACTGCAAGGGGCACAGGTTCGATCCCTGGTCGTAGAGCTAAGATCCCGCGTGCCACACAATGCGGCCAAAAAAATAAAATAATAATATAAAAAAGTAAAATAAAAAATAGCTGTGTCATCCAAAAAGTTTTGAAATTCTTCTATCTACTCTGATAATAAATTAAAGTTTAAAAAAGTTTAAAATGTTAAAAATTTTTGTTTTAAGTAAAACTTATTTTTTTAGCATTTCACTGTTTTCGTTCTGAATTTGTAATAGTTATAACATGTACAGACCATGTGTGGTTTTCAAAATGCTTATTTTTTCATACGTGGTAGACTTTGTTTATGAAAGTATAAGGGAGTTTTTTTGTTAATGTAGTGGTAAAGAAACCTATGTATATCTTGAGAGTATATATTAAAAACTTTCTTTAAGAAATGATGAGACGTATCTTTGACTCAATAGGAAATGTGTGTTGCTATAAGCAAGCCTTAGTGTCTGCTAACCTGCTTTTTTTTTTTTTCAGTGTAAGCACTATAAGTTTAAGGACTTTTCAAATTTAGGATTATATAAATGTTTTTACTTCTCTTATTTTTACCTGTGACATCACTAGTTATAACATGAAGCTTTATCATCTAAGGACACATTTGGTTCTTTTATGAGCCATTTAATTTTCATCTTTTCTGTGATCACACTTCTTGAACATGTGGAATGAAAATGTAATTTCATACTCTTTATGATGAAAAAGAAAATATATACCCTTATTGCAGGATGAGGGTATTGTTTCTATCATGAATACATTATCATATCCTAGGTAGCCTGGAAAAGTGAATGTCTCTGAAAGTATGATACAACTTTTGTACTTTATCAAGTTTTATTTACACAGCAGTTTTCAGAAACTGTTGCCAATGGAAACTTACATTTGGACAGTGTAGTCTGCAAGTACTGTTTAGTGAGAAGTGTGTTGTTCTTGAGTAATTATTCTATTTGAATTTATGCAGCCTGGGTAGTTGTTAGACAACCTTGGTAATTGCTAAGCTCTACTTATTCTAAGAGGACGCTGTCTTCATGGATCATAAGTTTTCGGGTTTCCCCCAAAGTCATTACTTCTGCTTTAAATTTAGTGTGACAATTCAATAGCTATCAGGTAGTAGTGGAGTAGCTTTCTTCTGTGTAAGACTTGGCACACAAATAGTTTTGTGTAAAAGTAACAGTTATAATTTCTCTTAACAGCTGTGACATCTTATGAAGATCTTGGACTCTTTGCATTTGGATTACCTGGAAAGGTAATTATTTTTTTCTCCTTGCTGTGTTCAAAATCCTGAAGGGAATTTTTCCTTCCATTTCCAGTTAGAAAAGACAAGTATATATAAGAGAAAGAAATTAAGGGAATAAAAGGAAACTAAAATGAAGAAAGAGAATGATGGGAGCAGGAAGAGAGAGAAGAAATCTCTGTGCCCTTCCTAAAAATGCATTGATAAATTTAATTCAACACTTAAATTTTTTTAGTGTTTTTTACCCTAATGAAGGAGAACAATGGCTTGTATAATTTTAAATCAGTAACGATGGCCTGCTTTAAGTTTTTCTTATTAATTTTGATTATATTATCTGAGTAAATTCTCGTGAAGACAGGACAAGACAGAAGCATAGAATTAAACTTATAGCATGTTTAAAAAAACTGATAATTAGAAGATCATATCATTTAAGAGCTGAACAGTGCTAAAAGATGATCTAGATGTCCCCTCATTTATAGGTTAGGAAATTAAGGCCCAGAGAAGGGAAGGGGCCTATTTGTCTACAATTACTTAGGCCAGTATTACATAGGACTCCAGACTCAAAATCTACTACTTTTCCTCCTTAGAATAAGAGAAATAACAACAGTATTTATTGGGCATTCATCTGTGATAGGCATACTAAACTAATTTAATGGGTAGAGGAAATACTGTCTTCTTCCACAGGTAATCAGTAGTTAAATATTATTGTTAGTGCTTTAATAATTTTTTATTTCTGAAGAGCTATCATACTTCTAAAACCCATTTACATGTTGGTTCCAAACAGGACTTTTTCTTTGTAAATCTGTTGTTTGTATTTTTTGTTTGTTTTGTTTTTAATATAAAACGATGCTGTATTTGTAGATTGCCGAACTAACTTCTTAGAAGTGAGTCTGGGAGGAAAAAGATATAGCTATGTAATGGTGGGGAGGAATGTGTATTTACATTCAAATTAACTTTGGTTTTAAAGCACAAAGAGAATATTTAAATCATACTGTGTAACCTCATGGTTTGGAGCTTATCTTTTTTTTTTTTTTTTTGCGGTACGCGGGCCTCTCACTGCTGTGGCCTCTCCCGTTGCGGAGCACAGCTCCGGACGCACAGGCTCAGCGGCCATGGCTCACGGGCCTGGCACGTGGGATCTTCCCGGACCGGGGCACGAACCTGTGTCCCCTGCATCGGCAGGCGAACTCTCAACCACTGCGCCACCAGGGAAACCCTGGAGCTTATTTTAATAGCCTGAAACTTGAACTAAATGGAGACTATGTTACTTTTGAGGGTAAAGGTTTTTGTTAATCATCTAAACAATTTCTCTTTCTCGAAGATCAGGATGTTTGGTATAATCATGATCAATTAACTGTATCCAGTTTAATCAAGGAAGAAGAAAATGTTATTTATATAAGAAAACTCTCCAATTAATTTAATATAATCTGTAAACATGCCTAAGCATCATCACTGTTATTCCACATTGGTGTTTCCTGCATTCCTTGGATAGCAGCAGACTCTACAAGAAGAACATGGATTATTGAGAGTCCCCTTTTCCTAAAACTCTACAATAGTTGCATTATCATTTTAATGTATGCACACAGTTCTTAGTAGGCAGATACACAGACAGAGAATACTCTAAATGAGGAGTTGTTTGTTTCATATTTTCTCTCAACTTCCACAGTTGGGTTGAAACTTTCCTATTTCCTTCTTTCCAGATATTATATGAATATGGATATGACATATGATAGGGTAACATTGTTCTGAAAATTAAATATTTTTGAAATGCTTTGAACTTTTTAAGGAAAATTTTTAATTGTTTATAAATGGATTTATGTACTTGTCAAACAAATATTTATTGAGCAAATACCATGTGCCATGCACTGTGCTAGGCACTGGAAATATCGATAGATCGATAGATTGATGGAAAGATATACTGACTTTCTAGATCAAAAATGCTTAAATTCAGACAAAAAATGGGAAGATAGTCATCACTAAGCTGATATTATTGCTTTTTGCAGTATATTCTTAGAAAAATCCAAATTTCATGTGTGATTGACAATAGGTATCAATTGCATATGAAAAATAGTATACAAAAATTTCAAAAAAGTCTTTTCACAAATAACTGTGAGTGACACTTTGGAACTAATTTTTAAATGGGTTGATATGTAGAGATTTTTCTGGAAAATGTTAGAGTGCAGTTACCACATTCAAAGACACCTTGCCAAGTGTTTCTATCATTATCCCTGCTTTCCAGACCCCAAGGCTTTTAGGTCTCAGTAACTTAGTTTATTCCCAGGATAGGCAAATGCTGTGTCACTGATGGAATTTCTAGGAGAGGAAGGGTCATCTCTTCCCAGTCCATGTAGTAATGATCTTAGATAGCTAGTCAGCTCGAAACATACATTGGAGGTACAGATCCACCAAGATATAAGTGACTGAAAGGCCCAAGTGGAAGCAGAATGTTTAATCATTTCTCCTGAGTACATCTGATGACCAAGAATGGATAAAGTGTTATCCTGAGTTTCCCAGGAATGTCATCAAAGATCACAAGTTAGCAAGCCTGCAGGCTGAACATAGTCCTCAGGCATATTTTGTTTGGCTCAAATCTTTTTTATTTTTAGCTGATTGCCAACAAAGAGTTATGACATTTTAAAAGAATTCAATTTCTGACTTTTCTTGAAAAAGCAGAAGATTGAGCTACACTGGATTCACATTCTCACATGTCAGCAACTGGCCAGAGCTGTGCAGCAGCTGCCCCATTTTGAAACGGGAGGACTTCTCCAATATATTACACTCTTCACCACCTCCTGTTGTCTTGCACTCAGTCTACTTCATATTATTGAGTTTAAAACATTTTGCTTCAATTTTCAGATGTGAGAATATGTGGGCTCTATAGAGTTTTCTGCTCTAGACTTTATTAATCCCTGCGACAGGGATGTTCAAGGCTTGGTGTATGCCAAGCTGATACACTCCGCAGACTATATTATTCCCTTCTGTGCAGTACGGCATTGACACAACACACCTGAGACTATCTCAGTCTACCTAACAAAGCAAAGTGATAAAACCAGTAAAAAAGGGAGAATGAGAGCAGATAGATTCAATTTCAGTTTTTTGGTACTTTGATAACCATTGATTACTAGCTTTTTAACACTTTTAACTATTTAAAAATGACTGCCAAGAAAACTTACAAAAGTGTTCTTTATAGTAACCATGGAACTATTAAAGAAAGGTTATGTGATGATTGTTAGTTTTATATATTACAAATGGCTGGCAAAGTGTATTCTTTTCAGTTTCTCTTCACTCAATTTCTGCATCTGTTTTTAAGTCATAGTTATTGGATTTTAATAAAATACTGATCCTTTTGTATTATTTCCCCTTTCATCTTCTGAATACATTTGTTGTTTTTTAGATGGTGGTAGCAGGCACCATAATAATTCAAAATATTGGAGGTAAGCAATTGAAAGTGCACTGCTTATGCATAAATGTGATGGAAATGATTTCCTCCTTTGGCTTCTTGCCTTACTACAGGTCTAGCTGGGAACCTGAACCTCTGTAGACATAGGTGTCTCAGAAGCCCTGTGTGTTGTCCTCATTACTCTTTTTTTTTTTTTTAAATCCTTTTTAGCACTTGTAGGACAATAGTTTCTAAATTCAGTTGCAGCTAAACCCTTGATTTCAATCTTGTTATTAGGTCTGCCACACACCTCTAAAGCATGGGCTTTCTGTAGTTGTAATAGTGGTGAGGTACCGCTTGCAAAAACTCTCCAGGTGATTCTGAAGTATTTCTCTGTACTTTTGTCCTGATCGCCCCCAGTGACATGTACTGCTTTAGAGGGAGTGGTGTTCCATGGCTGTGTCAGGTGTGGAAAGGCAATCTTCTTTGTAACCAAGAAATTGAAAATGACCACGTGGTTTAAAAAATAAACAAACTTGGGCTTCCCTGGTGGCGCAGTGGTTAAGAATCCGCCTGCCAATGCAGAGAACACGGGTTCAAGCCCTGGTCTGGGAAGATCCCACATGCCGCAGAGCAACTAAGCCCATGCGCCACAACTACTGAGCCCGAGCGCCTAGAGCCCGCGAGCCACAACTACTGAAGCCCGAGCGCCTAGAGCCTGTGCTCCGCAACAAGAGAAGCCACCGCAATGAGAAGCCTGCATCCTACAGCAAAGAGTAGCCCCCGCTCGCCACAACTAGAGAAAGCCCGTGCACAGCAACGAAGACCCAACGCAGCCAAAAATAAATAAATAAAATAAATAAATTTATAAAAAAAAATAAACAAACTTGAGACAAATGAAAAATACTCTCACATTTATCTTGCATCTTGTTCCCATTAAAAAATGATCCTGAGGGGCTTCCCTGGTGGCGCAGTGGTTGAGAGTCCGCCTGCCGATGCAGGGGACATGGGTTCGTGCCCTGGTCCGGGAAGATCCCACATACCGCGGAGCGGCTGGGCCCATGAGCCATGGCCGCTGAGCCTGCGCGTCCGGAGCCCGTGCTCTGCAACGGGAGAGGCCACAACAGTGAGAGGCCCGCGTAACAAAATAATTAAATTAAATTAAAAAAATATGATCCTGATATCAAGAACTATGTAGAAACAAAAATTACTTTTAATTATTGATAGTTATTGACTAAATGTATTAAACATTTAAATCCAAAATACTATGGGAATCATGTTTGTATATGTTGTAAAGAAGTTACAAATGCTGAACGATATCTTAATTTTCTTTTACCATTGACTGGAGTGCTAAATAAATACTTTTACTTTAAGGTTAAATACAGAGAAGGTTGATATGCACTTTGGATCTTATTCAAGAAGGTATGGTCAGAGGAAATTTTAATCTCATTTCTTATCTGTGATAGTTCAAAATAATTTAAACATGACAGCTTTAATAAAGTTTAACTGATACTCGAGATATGAGCTATTTCACTTTAAGTATTGTTCAGCAAAATTCCATCTTTAATGAGTTTCTTGGTCAAGGAAAAAATTAACATTCCAACAATAAATTGTATTTGCCATTGTTTTGGAAATCCTGAACATTCATGTTTTAATTCTTTGAATTTTCAGGGCAAAAAAATACATTATTGAAGGAGAAGAATACTTTCTTGGATGTTGTACCAAATAATTTCCTTGTTAACACACACTTCACTCTTCACATTAGCAGTTAGTAACCAGTCTCTTACCTAATGAATCTATATAATATCATTGAGTTTAAGATCTACTTTGGAATACTTTATTTTAGCAAATATGTATTGCTTAAATGTGCACTTGTAATGTCGCTAATGTGAAAGTATGTTTTGGTATTTTCAATCCCTTATTTTCCTCTCTATATGATTAGTAAGAACCATCAAGCACATTTTGTTTGGATTAGGGTTAACTATTGTTTATTTTATGTAGAGTTTTCAACCCAGGACTTTGGATCTAAATTTGTGACTGGCAAAATGCCTGCTGTTGTATTCTCTGTATCCTTCACCCTGATCTCTTCCTTGTTCCCTAATCTGGTGTGCAACTGTTATTGGACATGACTCTATTTTAGCACTTGCTGTTATTAGGTTGAAGTTATCTCTGTATATGCTTTTACTTCCCCACTATATTGTCAAGGATTATGTCTTATTTCTCTTTGTAGTCCCAGAACCTAGCACAATACTTGGAACTGGATAAACCTTTTTTTTAAGCTTAATGGAGCTGAATATGATTTATATGTGCTATTTCCAAGTACTTTTTAATATTCTAGCTATATTTATCAAGAAGAAAAGGGGACTTCTAGACTGATCACTAGCTTTAAATATTTGAAAAGCTAAACATGAAATATAGAAAGATACTAGACTAATTTAGTATTGTTCTGGAGGGCAGAACTGGTTCTAATGGGTAGAACTCTACAGTGAAGCTGGTCTGGTTTCATTTGGAATGCTAAGCTGTGTGATAATGGAGATGGCCTACACTCCTTTGATAAAGCTCTGTATCCCTGAAGACATTCAAACAGAGCTGGTTGGTCAGTTGTCAGAATGTTCTAGAAAGAATTCTGAATTTGGTGGCAGATAAATCATCAGTTCTTCCAACTGTTTGTTGATTTGCTTGCTTGCTTTGTTTCAGAAACTTTTTTTAAAAAGTGACTTAGAAGCAATCACAGAAAGTTTTAATGTCCCTCAAATTCAGAAAAGCTGGTAATGCTTATTCAGTTTTTAGAATAATGTCCTCATGATTTTCTTCACATTGGTTAAAAGTTTATCTATTGAGAGCCCACTAAATAATAACTGAAACATTTTCAGAACTTTTTTTTCTTTTGTCTTAGCAAGATGTGCATATAATCATTCCTTTATTATAATAGAATTGGAAGCTTGCTCTTGTGAGCAGAACACTGGGTTGGAAGTCAGATACGTTGAATTCTTTCTGCTCCAATCTCTGCCATTAGGTAGCCATGTGTGTTGGGAAAATTCCTCTCAGCTTCAGTTTCCTCTTTGTTAAATTGCTGGGGGTAGGATGGGAAAAGCACGAAGCTTAAGGTCCCTTCTTACCACAAAAGTCACCTTCTAATTTAGCACTTTGATAGGCATGTTAATTCCTTCAGAGCATTAAAATATTTTTATTACAGGAAAGTTTTGTGGGAGGGTTATTCTTGGTTCAAAAGATGATTTGGTCTTTTCTTAGGTATCTTTAACAAGTCAGAAACTATTGCTCTAAAAGCTTTCATGGATGCTGTTCTTTTTCAGAAAGGGGAGTCTCAGTTCTTAGAACTACCCTTTAGGGCAGCCACTGAGCCTCTGAGGTTAAAATCTAAGAACTCCAGGCTTACGAAGTAATTTCTTGATTAATCTAAGCTAGGTCCGTGGAAGCCCTTAACAGCGCTAAGCCATGTATGCTTGAGAAGAAACAGCATACTTATTTGGGAGGATCTTTAATATGTTGTGCATATGATTTATTTAATGTTATTCTTTCAAAATGGATTTTGACTTTTCCCTTTGTTAATTGGAAATACATTGGATATTTATAAGATGGTATGAAGTGTATAGCATCAGATTAAATTTTTGCACTTCTTACATGCCTATCTGCATATATAATATAGTTCAGATAGCATTTTTGAAAAATAGTATATTCACTATTAGTATACATGCTTGGAGTTTTTCAGTGGTTGTTTAGAAATGAAAAATAATATAATAGATTGTCTTTAGGTCAAGCCTCCTCCTAGACACTTTAATTATACTTACAACAGCCCTTCAGGGTAGATGATATTATCCTCGTTTTACAGAGGTCGAAATCAGTGCTCAGAAGGGATAAATGACTTGCTTACCTTTACCCATTAATACAGCCAGGACTCAAATCTCACTTTGTCTACTTCTAAAGGCTTTGTTCTTTCTGCTCTGATATAGTAAATACTTGTAAAGCTATGAAAAGATTAAATGTTGAGGATTTTTAAAACTCATTGGGGACAGGAACTATGTGTTTTCATAACTTGACCTAGTTTCTGGTAGAGGAACTCAATAAATAATATTTGTTGAATGAATGAGACATTTAAAAAAATTCTGTTTAAAAGCCTAAGATTTTGCTTCAAGGAGACAATTTTATATACTATATAAATGATAGAAAGAAACTTGAAAGTCCATAGAGTGGTTTATAGTTTAGAATTATATAAAAATTAAAAGGTTGAAAATATTGAGGAGAGTTAGATCTTATTTATGTAAAATAGATAAAGTATTTTAATATCATCTGCTTTCAGGTTGGATAATCATGTCTTAGATTAATGCTTCCTGACTCTTATTCTTTGTAACATTTAAACATTTCTCAGTTTTCTTGGGATTCTATGCCCCTGATGAATCTATGAGAAAAATGAAACAGGGGCCTTTAGAAGCAAGATGATCATGAATTGTCCTTGATCAATATTTGTTACATGGATCTTTTAGTAAGACTCAGTTTATTCCCTGCATCTTTGTATTCCATATATCTAAGTAATTTTGCTCATTCATTTATGCTCTTAAGTACGTAGCACTTAGTAGGTGTTTAATAAATCTTATTTATTATAGGAAGAAAGTAAGGAATAAGAGAAGGAGGGAGAGAAGGAAAAGCCAGTGACCTGGTTTGGTATTCCTTTAAAAAAGGAAGATCAACTGGCAAGAGAAGACCACACAAAATACATAAGTGAGCATATGGTTTCTTTAGGGAAAAATCGACTGTCAGAACTTCACAGAAAACCTTTTTTCCCCAGTACAATCACACACCAAGTATTAGTCACAGGGCACTAGTGTGGTCTGACAAATAGATTGGAAAGATCTACTGTCTTTGAAAAATCTCTAAACTTTATAATAGAAAAAAATGTGACTCACTAAATTTAGCACTCTTTTTTTCTAGGGTTATGGAAACCATTACCTTTAGAAAATGGAGAGCCACGTAGTAAAATACTACTTAGAAGCAATTCCTGATTGCCTCCCAACACTGATGAATTAGGGGCCCAAAATAGGCCAGAGCCAGAGCCAGAGAGGCCCCAGCTGCCCGATGCCTCAGGCACTGGAGGGGCATTTGCTGAGAGTCATTGTTGCTTGGACATAAAGTCAGAAAAGAAGCATCTGGGAGTTTTAATATTTAATGCTGTTAGAGAGAAGAGAACTCTGGCTGAGAGTTTGAATTTAGCGGACTACAAGTTAAAGGATTAAGAACTGTAATAGCAAATAAGTACAGGTAGTTTCCACATAGTTCCTCTAATTGTGTTGCATTATGAGATTCTTTTCCTAAAAACCAAAGTAAGTAGTTTCACAAGTGTTTGAACTCCTGAGATAGACCACTCAGTTGGCTAAAGTATCCCTAGAAATCAAGCAGTAAACCTCAAATCATCTTTAGTCATGTTGAAAGTCATGTTAACTCTGATGAGTATGTGATAAAAGTGAAGTTAATTGATGTTATTTCTGGTTTCATATCTTGCCCAACTCAAAACGCAAGGTGAGTGGCTCCTGGGAGTACGTTAAATTCTTATTTTGCTCTTTTAAAATATGAAGGACCACTATGGATAGCATATTCTTTCCTTAGTTCTTTAAAGGAGAATAAAGATTGAGTCACTGTTACATATTTTGGAAGGGAAACCCTAAACATTAGTAGACTTACTGAAACCTCCTGAAATTGCTAGAATGACCCAGATTTTCCAGCCTGGCAGAGATCCCACAGACCTACTACAGCAGCCTTGATTAACGCCTCAGTTTGGGTATCTAAGTTTTAAGAGAAACTCGGCAGCCCTTTTATGTGGTCAAGTAGCACAGTTTCTAAATCTCATAAGCAGAAAGGTATAAATAAGATCATTCTCAGTTGAGAGCTGTAAAAATTTCAAATTCTCAGTATTTTTCAAAATCGTGATTTAATATTAAGTTAGAAACCCTTTGGCTTTACTTTCTTACTGAAATGTGTGTGTGTGTGTGTGTGTGTGTGCGCGTGTATTTTTTGCGGGGGGTGGGGGTAAGGTAACTGAAGTCTTTCAGAATTACTGGTTTGTACCATCTCCTGGGATACAGGGATTGGGAGTGCTGTTACAACGCCATCTGCTGGTCGTCTCATCTGTAGTCAAACTGCGGCTTTTTTGAGGCCTGAATAGTATTGTCCAGAAATTCTAGAAAGCACTGTCTTAAAATAGGAGAAATAAAGGAAATTTGGAAGGGGAGTATTTCTTACAAGTCCTTCCTTTGACAAAATTTACTGGTTACATGTCACTTTAAAGAGGTTTTGAAAATATTGTATTTCTTAGTAACAATTGTTAATTGAAGTTTAATTATAAGGTTCTCAGAATAGTAAATATTCTGGTCAGTTTTTATTCAAGTTTAAGATCTTGATAAATAGTAAAACAAAGATATATATTTTCCAAGGGTTATGGGGGGGAAGTTCCTCCATATATTTTTGATTTCCATTTGTGCACAAATTAGGGAAATGACCTTGTTTTCAGAGTTTTTTAAAGTCTTTTTTAAAAATGAGAGAGATTGTGTTGTGTATTATTTTGAATGGAGATATAATTTCAGTGGCATTTGGACATTTATTAGGAACACCAGGTTAATAAGACACATTAAATAGAATAAACCAGTTGCTGTCCATGACTAAAAACATGTTTGAAGTAAAACTGAATCTCTCTTAGAAGGAAAGGCAAACATTATTTCCTCCCATAGTACATCTGTTTAGAGCTGGCTGACTAATCCTTCAAGAAGTTGCTGAACTTCTTCCAAGTGCTGAAAACCTAATTCTGTTTTAAAAATAGATCTACATAATCTTATCTTCATACATGTTTTTAAGTGTTTAACAAAAAGGATAATTATTTTTGTAAATTAATGGTTTCTTAGGTCCACACTCCAATTGAAGCTTTGTCGTTTTTTTTTTAAGGGAGTCCTAAAAAGTAGCCTATGAGAGTACAGGGTTTGTGGGAAGAAGAATTGGTTTTTGTATTAATTTTTTTCAATTTCAGTATAGTGTTAATATCTCAAATATGTGAGAACAGGACACTTTCTCTTCCAAACTACAGTAATAGCTGTAGATGCAATAGAATCGTAGTGGTAAATGCAGTAGTCCTATCATGAAACTTCTTAGCCTGTCTGAGGAATCTTGACTAAACACTTTACCAAACCAGCTACAAACTGAAATGAAAACACATCTCAAAGTGAAATGAACATTATAAGTGTTTTTAACGCTTCTAACTAATGTTCTGTGTTGTAGAAATTCTTTATTTTCTTTGAACCCAACTGCTAAACTGAGCATTCGGTAGCAATTTGTTGTTTAAATGGTGATGAAAAGAAAAAAGAACAATGCTGGGGAGTGGTCCTTTTGATAGACTTTTCTTATTTCTTTTTCCTGTGGTGGATTTCTTCGCCACTTTGCTTCTCTGCACTTTCTCATAACATAACAGTTAATAGTGCAGATTTCTCAAGCCAGATGGGCTGCTTCCACCATCACTAGCTTGGGCAAGTTACCTCTTTGTGCTTCCATTTCCTCACCTGTGAAATAAATAATATCTACCTCACAGGTTCGTGGTGAGGAAATAAATTTAAACTTAACTTTAAATGAGGAAATAACTTGCAAATCACTTAGAATAGGCATACTAAGCCCCCAAATGTTAGCTGTTCTTATAATTCTTCTCCTCCAGAGCACTTTTCCCTTTTGTGTTTTTGACATCTCTCCCCTCAGCCTGCATGCTCCCAACTCATGTGTTTCTCTTTATGATTAGATCAACCAATATTAATACCTTACTACTTGCTATTGCCTAATCAAATTTTACCCTATTTTAGTCATTTCTTAATAGAACAGTTGCTTCTCCACATGGCTTTTAAAGAATACTTTCAACTTCTGTGTTTCGATTAAGTTGACAGATTTTTTATTTCCCTCCCAGGGAAATAAATTTCTATTAAATGAGTTCTATTTGTTATGTTTAAAATGAAGGAGAAAAGAATACCTATTTAGTTAATATGGTGAAACTAAATGATTTGTAATGGTTGAATACCTGTCACCAAGGTATGTCTTCTAGCCCTAATTCTGGCTTTGGTGGTATGAAGGCCAGAACCACTTAGCTATAACCATGGCTCTTGTGGATGACCCTGTTACAGCTATTAATTTAAAGGACAAAATGGTGTGTCTTGTATTAGGAGTCTATACTATGTATCGATGTCAGCAAAAATCATTTACAAGTTCTTGCTTATGACCTGTCTCTAAGATAAGTCCTTAAACACTTCCTTATGCTATTAATAGAAGACATGAGATGAAAGGTGTTGGCAAGCAGCTTTTGGAGCTAGTGAACCTTTGGGTTAAAAACAATGGATATATGAGCATTCCTATTGAATTTGTATCTTTAAAACTTTTCCCCTTTATTTTATTGAGCTGACTGTTCTTTTTATGTAAATCTAAGATGTATTCCTAACTTAATGTATATTCAGTAATTTTTGTTTGTCTCTGTACTACATATAATATGTTAAGGTGCTAGTCCTTGCATGAAAGTTTTCTTGTGGTTAGGAAAAAATAATCTAGACAGTGAAAAGGATAGTGTCTTTCTTTGTTTTACTTGCTTAATCAGTGGAGTTTTTCCCCATCATGAGCTCTGTGGTTTTGTAGCTCTTAAAACAAACACCAGCATTCTCTAAGAAGCAGTATTTTACATGTTTTATTATATTTATATCTTGTATGCTGAGATCTTTTCTTCTGAGAGAGAAACATATGTTTGGTGAGTTCATATTTCTTGAAATATACATGATTCTTCAGACTGGAATCTAATGAAATAGGACTCCCATTTGAAAACCAAAGAGTTAAGGCTACAACAGAGGATAAAAGTGATCAAATGATTAGCCAGGGGCTAATAGAAATTCTGGGAAGAATGACAGATTGTATATTAGGAAGAAATATGATCTCATATTCATTGAAGCTTTTTACAACTAAAGATCTAAAAGAAATAATAGAAAATTACTGAAAGAGATGAATGTCTGAAACTTTAGAAAAGCATGTGGTATTGGATTAATCCAAGCAAGAAAGACTGATGGGCAGATAATAAATTACATTGTGTAGGAAGTCTGCATTCCTTGTTTTCAAGTACTTTTTTTTTTCCTTGCAAGATATATTTAAGTAGCTCTAGGCCAGTTTCAGAATATTCAATTCATGATTTTCATCATCACACCATATGTGTATGATTCTTTGGAATAGATAAAGTATTATAAACAAAGACCCCCAAATCCTTTAGTGGTGAAGGTTAATCTAAACCTTCCTTCTGTTCTGTACCAAATTGGTAGCATTTTTCCTTATGAGAATATGAACAACTTAGAATACCTTTTCACATACGATTAATTGTAATGTCCCATAACTAACAGAGAGTTTGGAGAAATGTACTGTACTTCTGCTGAGGAAAAGGCTTTATTTCAACAGCTGTACTTCTGCTGGGAAAAAAGGAATAGTCATAAACTGGAAAATGTGAATATGTATATTTTCATTGCAGAGAAGTGACTATTTACTTAACTGTTCTAAATTTTACTTTGCCATAAGTACATGTTGTTTTACCAAAAAAAAAAAAGAGAGTGTATGTGTTTGTATATGTAAGCGTTGCCTATCTTCATGTAAATTTATACACAAACTAGTATATATGCTTTTTTTCCCCCCAGGATCGAGTGGTCACACAGCACTGTAATAATTGTGAAGTTCAGCTACTTTTAAATATGTTTATTGAGAAGCATACATTCTTCTTCTTAAACTCTTTGAGCCTTTTAATCAGTTTTCCCCCACATTTTTGCCATTCAGCCTTGGCATTCATTTGTGTTCTTAGTTTTTGTAGGTCCAAGGAGAAAGTGAAATGTTTCCTGAAATATAAATAAGTAATAAAATTAACATGCACACAGAGTACACTCTATTCTTCATGGACATATTCTTGTTGGCTCTTTTTTAATATATACTTAATCTCTGGGGGAAACAGAGATTATTACTCTGTTAAACTGACTCTAAATCATCTGGGTTTCTATATACTTAAGCATTTAAGTTTAAACTCAAGTATTTACATATAAATGAGTTCTGTATTCTGTAACCATATTAAACATTTCCTAGTGTATGATGGAAGGTTAATAAGATGTGGGGTTTTTTTATAGCTATACCAGAAATAAGATCATTATTAAAATGCTATAAAAGTTCTTGGATCCTGTCTGATAGAATGTGAGAAATAATGCTAGCTTCAGGTTTTGATTGCATAATACAGATGAGCCCTGTTAATAAAATTGAATAAAAGTTATAAGCTTTGTCTATTTAATATGCTTAATAGTTGCAATTGAATCTTTTCTCATCTGTTTTAGAGGACAACTTAAAATGTAACTCACTGTGCACTTTGTTATTGTTTTATAATAACGTGTCCAAAATGTGTGTGGGAGGACAGTGGCAGAGAAAAGGAGAGAGAGGAAGTGAGACTTCTGGGGGGAGGTCTCTCTCTAGTAAGAAAGAACAAATAATCAAAATTATTAGCTGTACTTATTTATCTCCTGTGTCTATATCAAATGTTGCTAAACTAACTGCTAATGCCTTGGACAGAGGAATAACATTAAGAGTTTTGGCCAAACTTCAAGCAAAATTTCATTTATAAGTAGGCTATAATCAAGATGCTTTCTTTTACCTAAATCATTTGCCTTGGACTTGAAATGTAAACAAAAGATACCTAATGAGCTTACCAATTATTCTTCTCTACAAAGTTATTTATCTCCATTTTTATCTCCATTCCTGGCATATATCTATCTTTGAGGATAGTGCAGTATGAATTAATCTTCCACATGCTGTTGTAGCCCAAATGGACATCCATATTTCTGGATAGATTGTTCTTTAAATGGTTAAAAATTATAGAATTCTAATAGGAACTCTTTTTATTCTGTTTGCAGCTATGTCATCTTATCTTTTAATTATTAAAACAGAGCTTCCTGCTGCTATTTCAGAATTTTTGTCTGGAGACCATAGTGGGTAAGAAAAAATATTTCACATTGTATCCATTCATTTATTAATTCAATAAATACATATTAAGCCCTTGTGGGAAGTAAAATAAATGTAGCCCCTGCCCTCAAGACACTTACAAATTAGGCAGAGGCAGAGTAATAATAGAGAAGAAAACACTGCAGATGTCTAGTGATGCTCCGTTATGTGCAGAGCACTGCACTGTGAACCCTCTGATGTGCCAGTGTAATTCTTGTATTCCATGGGGGCATGAAAGGACAGGACAGGTATGAGCTAGCTCTTGGAGAAGAGTAAAGGAGAAATTTCTGGACATGAAAGATTGGGTGGGGGATGGAGGAAGGCAGAAAGCACTGACAGTAAAGGTCTTAGTGGAGGGGAGTGGATAATTCTGCTGCCACTTTTCAGCGAACCATAGTGATAAAGATAAATCAGAGTGATAACGTTACAACATACTTGTGTAAGATCCTGTTATACAGCATTATTAGAAAAAATTTGTTTCATTTCCTGTTTTTTAACAATATTATAAACAATACTAAACCATGTTACACTGCCCTTCTCCTTTCTTATTTTAAAAATACTGGGCAGCTCAATATCAAAAAAACAAACAACCCAATCCAAAATGGGCAGAAGACCTAAAGAGACATTTTTCTAAAGAAGATATACAGATTGCCAACAAACACATTAAAGGATGCTCAACATCGCTAATCATTAGAGAAATGCAAATCAAAACTACAATGAGGTATCATCTCACATCAGTCAGAATGGCCATCGTCAAAAAATCTACAAACAGTAAATGCTGGAGAGGGTGTGGAGAAAAGGGAACCCTCTTGCGCTGTTGGTGGGAATGTAACTTGTTACAGCCACTATGGAGAACAGCATGGAACAGTTCCTTAAAAAACTAAAAATAGAACTACCATATGACCCAGCAATCCTACTACTGGGCATATACCCTGAGAAACCATAATTCAAAAAGAGACATGTACCACAGTGTTCATTGCAGCTCTATTTACAATAGCCAGGACATGGAAGCAACCTAAGTGTCCATCGACAGATGAATGGATAAAGAAGATGTGACACATATATACAATGGAATATTACTCAGCCATAAAAAGAAACGAAATTGAGTTATTTGTAGTGAGGTGGATGGACCTGGAGTCTGTCATACAGAGTGAAGTAAGTCAGAAAGAGAAAAACAAATGCCATATGCTAACACATATATATGGAGTCTAAAAAAAAATGGTTCTAATGAACCGAGGAGCAGGACAGGAATAAAGACACACGTAGAGAATGGACTTGAGGACATGGGGGAAGGGTAAGCTGGGATGAAGTGAGAGAGTGGCATGGACATATATACACTACGAAACATAAAATAGATAGCTAGTGGGAAGCAGCCGCATAGCACAGGGAGATCAGCTCAGTACTTTGTGACCACCTAGAGGGGTGGGATAGGGAGGGTGGGAGGGAGACGCAAGAGGGAGGGGATATGGGGATATAGGTATACGTATACCTGATTCACTTTGTTATACAGCAGAAACTAACACAACATTGTAAAGCAATTATACTCCAATAAAGATGTTAAAAAACAATACTGGGTTCTAAAGACTATTGACTCATCTCTTTTTTATAGCAGAAAAAACCCAAATTAATTATACTTTTCCTTTTACTACGTATAACATGAAATTTTTAGAAAAATAAACTTGAAAAGACTAAATGAATCCTTTTAATTGTCATCAAATTATTATATATAGTTTCTAAACCACAACACTAAAACCTGTCAGACTTTTAGATTTAAATGTTTGGTTGTTTTGCTCCAATATTTGAACTTGTTCTGGACTGCAGGACAAGTTTTCAAAATTGAGTTTTAGATTTTACAAGTTGGCTTCCATGAAAGAATTCTACTTAGACAACTGCAAATACATATTTATAAGGAAAATATGGTATAGTTTAAATCTGAATAGGAACCATCAAGAATATGTGATTGAAAAAAGGTAAGTAGAAGCCCTTAATGATTTTTCATCATTGGAATATATTGTGCCTTTGTATAGGTTTCCACATTCATTATCACATCAGATACAGCTACCTTGTTTTTTATTTTATCTATAGTTTTATCTAGTTACTTTTAAGTTTTTTGCTCTTATTTTGATCAACAGTTGCTAAATGACATACTTATGTGAAATTTGCCTTTGTATTTGCTGTAAAAATATTGAAGGCAACTTCTATTACTCAAAAAGTTCTGTGCAAAGAACAAACGTATGGACACCAAAGGGGGAAAGCGGCAGGGAGCAGGGTCGTGGTGGGATAAATTGGGAGATTGGGATTGACATATATACACTAATATGTATAAAATAGATAACAAGAACCTGCTGTGTAAAAAAAATTTTTTTAATTCTACGCAGTAAATTTCTTTTATAATTTAGGGCTAAGAACTCAAGGCAATAAGAGGTGAAATAAAGAATGTTAGACTAAGAGTAAATTCTCTCCATTTCATATTCAGTAACCTCAGGAAATTAATTTAACTTCTTTTGGCCATATAATTTAATTTTGGGCCTGAGGTTTCTTCGTCTGGCATAATGGTGGTGCCAGTACTGCCTTCTTAACAAAGTTGTTGAGATGACCAAATAAGATATTATAAATATACATGCTTTTGTAAGCTGATAGCATAGTGTAAATGTGGAGAATTAAGCAACTCCGTAATGTCATATGTCAGTTATACCTCAAAAAAAAAAAAAAAAAGAAGGAATTCTAGTAATAATAACTATATAAAGGTAGTTTTTCCCTATTTGCTCTGACTGCCAGGAAGGTCAGAGTCATATTTGAATGTATTGCATAAACTATGTTAATCCTACTAGTTGTTACATGTGTTCTCCTTTTTCTTGGTCCTGAATTTGGTGACTTCTCGTTATTTTCTTTTTTATTGTCATATATCACAAGGACAAAAATACATATAAAATTTTAGAAATAATTAAGGTAGTATGTGACAGAACTGTTAAAACTTAGGTCGTCTTTTTCTAAAAGTGATGCTTTTACCATAGCTTCATTTTAAATCAGTTGTCATTTACTTTATTGGTTTTTTTCTCTGATTTGTTTAAAGAAACAAATAAAAATTAACTCCATTTTATTCATATTAGTAGAAAATTGATAAAAATGTTATTTTTACATGTCAGAAATGAATTTTTAAAACTGTATACTTCAAAATACTGTGGCCAGTTTGCATCATCTCCGTTATGATGTTTTAAAATTGCACATCTTTTTAACAGCCTCATCTTGTTTTAAATGTAATGTATATTCACTTATTTTGGATTTCAAAGTTTTGAAAAGCATTAGTAAGTGACTAATTATATTAATTGGTTAGAATGCAGTTAAATCATTAGTCTTTAAACCTTAATGCTGTAAAATAATTAAGACACAAATGTTATGGTAATTGATTTAACTATCTGGGCAGTTTATTTCTAGGTAGAGTTACAGAGCAATATTTCCTCTGTGAGATTAATCTGATATTGATATACTTTTAGGGTTTGAATTACAATGCATTGCAGTTAAGAATTTTCTGTTGTGCTTATTTTCTGTGTTATCGTGAGATTTGATGTGCCTTTGTGAAAACTAAACCTTTATAAAGATGTTATCAAAAAGAAACTTTATTTTCATAATATCCTAATTTCAAAACTTATTATTAGAAGTCAGAAGCTATAATACTTATACCAATTTTTTATGAGGCATCTATATTTTCATAGAATAACTTATATTCAAAAAAATCTATGGCTGTTAAAAGTTGGAAGCTCTCTGTTAACATTTAATGATCTTGTCAGCGGAATATGATTGACACAATTAAGTTGTCTTGCATTTGAGTTACATAATTGATATGGGATGTGAGTAAGATCCTAATTCAGAACATATGATACTCTTGTTCCATTCGAGAATGAAATTAAAGCAACTTATAAATAAATCTGGTTTTCATTAAAATACGGGAAAAAATCTGCATGCCAAAGCCTTTGCAATACAGCTAAGGATCTATACTCTATATTTCATACTTGGAACATTTTTATCATATAGGATTAAATCCACAGATCAAACAAGTTTTCCAGGAAGTATAAAACTTTTTACTCTAATTCTTTTGGCTTGAAGAGAGTGTATATTTACAATAGATCACAGTAGGAAAATAGGGGTTTTGTTAGATAACTCTTTTTTCCCCCACTTAGGAAAAAATTTCAGGTTAGCATATTCTTCTAAAATCTTGAGTTATAAAATGTGCTTTTGCAACTTCTTTGTACTGGCTTGTATTTCTCAAGCTGGAGTTTTATTTTGTAAGTTTAATCATTTCTGTTCCTTGGAAAATATCCATTGCCAAGCACAATTCAGTTGACTGTGACATGCACATGAAATTTAAACTAACTTTACTGTGCATTACTGTATTGCCTTTATTTATTTATTTATTTATTTTTAACATCTTTATTGGAGTATAATTGCTTTACAATGGTGTGTTAGTTACTGCTTTATAACAAAGTGAATCAGTTATACGTATACATATGTTCCCATATCTCTTCCCTCTTGCGTCTCCCTCCCTCCCACCCTCCCTATCCCACCCCTCTATGTCATCACAAACCACTGAGCTGATCTCCCTGTGCTATGTGGCTGCTTCCCACTGGCTATCTGTTTTACATTTGGTAGTGTATATATGTCCATGCCACTCTCTCACTTTGTCATAGCTTACCCATCCCCCTCCCCATATCCTCAAGTCCATTCTCTAGTAGGTCTGTGTCTTTATTCCCGTTTTACCCCTAGGCTCTTCATGACCTTTTTTTTTTCTTAGATTCCATATATATGTGTTAGCATACAGTATTTGTTTTTCTCTTTCTGACTTACTTCACTCTGTATGACAGACTGCAGGTCCATCCACCTCACTACAAATATCTCAATTTCGTTTCTTTTTATGGCTGAGTAATATTCCATTGTATATATGTGCCACATCTTCTTTATCCATTCATCCGATGATGGACACTTAGGTTGTTTCCATCTCCGGGCTATTGTAAATAGAGCTGCAATGAAGATTTTGGTACATGACTCTTTTTGAATTATGGTTTTCTCAGGGTATATGCCCAGTAGTGGGATTGCTGGGTCATATGGTAGTTCTATTTGTAGTTTTTTAAGGAACCTCCATCCTGTTCTCCATAGTGGCTGTATCAATTTACATTCCCACCAACAGTGCAAGAGTGTTCCCTTTTCTCCACACCCTCTGTAGCATTTATTGTTTCTAGATTTTTTGATGATGTCCATTCTGACTGGTGTGAGATGATATCTCATTGTAGTTTTGATGTGCCTTTCTCTAATTATTAATGATGTTGAGCATTCTTTCATGTGTTTGTTGGCAATCTGCATATCTTCTTTGGAGAAATGTCTATTTCGGTCTTCTGCCCATTTTTGGATTGGATTGTTTGTTTTTTTGCAACAAAAAGAATAAAATATCTAGGAATATACCTACCTAAGGAGACAAAAGACCTGTATGCAGAAAATTATAAGACACTGATGAAAGAAATTAAAGATGATACAAATAGATGGAGAGATATACCATGTTCTTGGATTGGAAGAATCAACATTGTGAAAATGACTCTACTACCCAAAGCAATCTACAGATTCAATGCAATCCCTATCAAACTACCACTGGCATTTTTCACAGAACTAGAACAAAAAATTTCACAATTTGTATGGAAACACAAAAGAACCCGAATAGCCAAAGCAATCTTGAGAACAAAAAACGGAGCTGGAGGAATCAGGCTCCCTGACTTCAGACTATACTACAAAGCTACAGTAATCAAGACAGTATGGTACTGGCACAAAAACAGAAATATAGATCAATGGAACAGGATAGAAAGCCCAGAGATAAACCCATGCACATATGGTCACCTTATTTTTGATAAAGGAGGCAAGAATATACAGTGGAGAAAAGACAGCCTCTTCAATAAGTGGTGCTGGGAAAACTGGACAGGTACGTGTAAAAGTATGAAATTAGAACACTCTCTAACACCATACACAAAAATAAACTCAAAATGGATTAAAGACCTAAATGTAAGGCCAGACACTATCAAACTCTTAGAAGAAAACATAGGCAGAACACTCTATGACATAAATCATAGCAAGATCCTTTTGACCCACCTCCTAGAGAAATGGAAATAAAAACAAAAATAAACAAATGGGACCTAATGAATCTTAAAAGCTTTTGCACAGCAAAGGAAACCATAAGCAAGACCAAAAGACAACCCTCAGAATGGGAGAAAATATTTGCAAATGAAGCAACTGACAAAGGATTAATCTCCAAGATTTACAAGCAGCTCATGCAGCTCAATGCCTTTATTTTATTTTTTTATTTTATTTTTTTTTACAGGGTAGAGGGAAGTGGGGGAGAAAGTTTTTCTGTTTTTTTTATAAATTTATTTATTTAATTTAATTTAATTTTATTTTTGGCTGCGTTGGTTCTTCATTGCTGCATGCGGCTTTTCTCTAGTTGTGGCGAGCGGGGACTACTCTTCGTTGCGGTGTGGGGGCTTCTCGTTGTGGTGGCTTCTCGTTGTGGAGCACAGGCTCTAGGTGCATGGGCTTCAGTAGTTGTGGCACGTGGACTCAGTAGTTGTGGCTCATGGGCTGTAGAGCGCAGGCTCAGTAGTTGTGGCGCATGGGCTTAGTTGCTCCACAGCATGTGGGATCTTCCTGGACCAGGGATCGAACCCGTGTCCCCTGCATTGGCAGGCGGATTCTTAAGCACTGCGCCACCAGGGAAACCCAATGCCTTTATTTTTGATGAATGGTAAAGAAAAGCATTGTATTTATAATTGCCTGTATTAAGATAACTTAATAAAAATAAGAAATGATTAATATTAACCAGTAGCCAAACCAGGGATAGAGAAATTATTTTTTGCAATAGTTATTTTTAATATTAGGAATTAAAAGTTTAATCCTATGAAGAGAGTGTAAAGAAATCACAATCTTGAGAAAAATGAGGCAGTATCTGAAAAAATACCATAAATTCAGAGTGACTCTTGAAGAATAGAGAGTATTTCCATTGCTTCTATTACTAAGATCATCATCATCCTTTTGCTGATTTTGCAGACATAGAATGAAGTTGTTGAACCAGATGATCTCTGAGGTCCCTTCTAGCTCTAACATTCAATAATTCTGTGATTCTGAGTTAACTGCTGGCAGGAGGTGAAGTTATCTTCTGGCCCCCAGTTCAGTGCTCTGGGCAATCATGTGGCTTCTACAGACATGAGTGAATTGTGATCTCAAATTATAAAGTTATAAAGTATATAATAGTGTATGTTATAAAGTTCAGAATTTCAAAGTGTTCCTAAGATTCTTATACAGGAGAAAAGAGTCTTTGGTCCTGAGGATTAACGTGCTCCCTTTGCCCAGCTCTCCCTTCGTGACAGCAGGGACAGCAGAATTAACAGATGGAATCTACTTTGGTGTGCCTCTGGGCCTTTTTTTTCCCTTGCACTGCAACTGTCTGAGTCTCTTTTGGGTCCCAGAAGGAAGGAGATTTCAGGCATAGAGCCCTGGGCTTTTTGCCAGCTTCAGAAATTTAGTTGCCAGGTGTTCTTCAGTGAGGGTTATTTTGAAGTTCTCATTTTCATATGTATTCAAGAGTGATTAGAAGATGAATATGCCGAGGAGTGTCATGTTGTATTTGTAATCTCTGAACGCTCTTAGAACGTCCTGCATACCAGGACTTGAGGGGCATGTGCAAATGCAGGCCCATTAGCTAGAAATACTTATGTGTAGGTTTTAGTTTCTGGCACATGCATTTCCTAAAGACATGAGTTAGGGTGGAGAAGGGTGAGCTGTGCTCATGGTGTTGCTTCTGCTGTTGCTCCATCTCTTGTTCTGTTAAAGAGGAAGTTGTCAGCACCCAACAGTACCTTTTATTGTGTATCTTTTTTTATTTTTTGGCTGCACTGCATGGCATGCGGAATCTTAGTTCCCTGACCAGGGATCGAAATCGCACACCCAGGGAAGTCCAATAGTACCTTTTAAAGTTACATTAAAGAGGACTTCTTCGTACACCAAGGTGTAAAAGAGACACAGTGAATCATAAAGTTTGTGTTAGAAGCCATGGGCTGAAGCCCATGTAGAGGAAAACCTTTTCTTTCTTTCCTTTTTTTCTTTTTTTAAAGTGAGATATTTACATATAACAACACTGTGTAAGTTTAAGGTGTCCAACATGTAGATTTGATACACTTATATACTGTGGTATGATTACCACTGTAGTGTTAGCTAATACCTCCATTACCTTATGTACTTATCATTTCTTTTCTGTAGTGAGAATATTTAACATCCAGTCTCTTAGCAACTTCCAAGTATATAAAATAGTTATGTTAACTATAATCACGTTGCTTTGCATTAGATTCCCAGAACTTATTCATCCTCTACCTGCAAGTCTGTACCATTTGATCAACATCTCCTCAGTCCCCCTACCCACCAGCCCCTGCTAACCACCATTCTACTCTGTTTCTACAAGTTCAGCTTTTTTAGATTCCACAAATATGTGATACACAGTATTTGTCTTTTTCTGTCTGACTTATCTCACTTAGCATAATGCTCACGTTGGTCTATTGATGTTATCACAAATGGCAAAATTTCTTTCTTTCTCATGAGTGAATAATATTCCATCGTGTGTGCGTGTGTGCACCACATCTTCTTTATCGATTCATCCATTGACAGACACTTAGGTTGTTTCCATATCTTGACTATTGTGAATAATGCTGCAATAAACATGGGAGTACAGATATCTTCTTGATATCCTGTTTTAATTTCCTTTAGATGTATGCCCAGAAGTGGGATTGTTGGACCAATCATATGGTAGTTCTGTTTTTAATTTTTTGAGGAACCAACATACTGTCTTCCATAGTGACTGAACCAATTCACATTCCCACCAACAGTGCACAAGTCTTCCCTTTTCTCCATATCCTTGTCAATACTTGTTATCTCTTGTCTTTTTTTTTAAGATTTTTTTTTGATGTGGATCATTTTTAAAGTCTTTATTGAATTTGTTACAATATTGCTTCTGTTTTATATTTTGGTTTTTTGGCCGCGAGGCATTTGGGATCTTAGCTCCCTGACCAGGGATCGAACCTGCACCCCCTGCATTAGAAGGCGAAGACTTAACCACTGGACTGCCAGGGAAGTCCCTCTCTTGTCTTTTTGATGATACCTATACTAACAGGTGTGAGGTGGTATTTCATTGTGCTTTTGATTTGTATTTCCCTGATGATTAGAGATGTTGATCATCTTTTCACATACCTATTGGCCATTCATATACCTTCTTTGGAGAAAAAAAATGTCTATTTCCTCTGCCCATTTTAAAATTGGATTGTTTGATTTTTTGCTATTGAACTGTGTGAGTTCTTTATGTATTTTGAATATTAGTCTCTTATCAGATATATGATTTGGAAATATTTTCTTCCATTCCGTAGATTGCCTTTTCATTTTGTTGATTGTTTCTTTTGCTGTACAGAAGCTTTTTATTTTGATATAGTTCCTTTCATTTTTGCTTTTGTTGCTTGTGCTTTTGGTGTCGTATTAAAAAAAAAAAACTGTTGCCACGACCAATGTCAAGAAGCTTTTTCCTTGTGTTTTCTTCTATAAGTTTTATGGTTTCAGGTCTTACATTTAAGTCTTTAATCTATTTCAAGTTAATTTATGTGAATGCTGTAAGATAGGTTTCATTTTTCTGTATATGGCTATCCAATTTTCCCAGTACAATTTATTGAAAAGACTTCTTTCCCCACTGAATATTCTTGGATCCTTTGTTGAATATTAGTTGACAGTATATGGGGTGGGGAGGGGGTATTCCTAGGCTCTCTAGTCTGTTCTGTTGGTCTGTGTGTCTATTTGTATGCCAGTACTATATTGTTTTGATTACTAAAGCTTTGTAGTATAGTTTGAAGTCAGCTGTGTTTTCTTTCTCAGGATTGCTTTGGCTATTTGGAGTCTTTTGTGGTTCCATACAAATTTTAGGATTGTTCTATTTTGGGAAATAATGTCATTGGAATTTGATAGCGATTGCATTGACTCTATAGATAGCTTTGGATAGTATGGACATTTTAACACTATTGATTCTTCTGATCCATGAACACAGACTGGATATCTTTCCATTTGTCTGTGTCTTCAGTTTCTTTCATTTAAGCCTTATAGTTTTCAGTGTACTAATCTTTCACTTCCTTTGTTAAATAGTCATAAGTTTTATTGCTTTCATGCTATTGTGAATGAGATTGTTTTCTTTATTTCTTTTTCAGATATTTCTTTGTTAGTTTATAAAAACACAACTGATTTCTGTATGTTGATTTTGTATCCTTCAACTTTACATAATTTGTTGATTAGCTCTAACAGTTTTTTGGTTGCAGTCTTCAGGATTTTCTATATATAAGATCATATCCACAAATAAAGACAGATTTACTTCTTTTCCAATTTGTATGCCATTTATTTCTTTCTCTTGCCTGATTGCTCTAGATAGGACTTCCATGTTGAATAAGAGTGGAATAACTATTCAACTATGTTGAATAAGAGTGGTAAGAGTAGGCACCCCGGTCTTGTTCCTGATCTTAGAGAAGAAGCCTTCAACCTATAGCCTTTATTATATTGAGATTTGTTCCCTCTATATCAAATTTGTTGAAGGTTTTTATCATGAAGGGATATTGTATTTTGTCACATGCTTTTTTTTGCAGCTATTGAGATGATCATATGATTTTTATCTTTCATTCTATTAATGTGCTATATCATGTTGATTGATTTTCATATGTTGATCCACCCTTGCATCCCATGGATAAATCTCATTTGACCATAGTGTATGATCCTTTTAATGTGCTGTTGAATTCAGTTTGCTAATATTTTGTTGAGAATTTTTATAATATATTCACCAGGATTATTGGTCTGTAGTTTTGTTTTTTTTGCAATGTCCTTATGTGGCTTTGATGGTAGGGTATGCTGGCCTCATAAAATGAGTTTGGGAGTTTTTGCTCCACTCCAATTTTGGGGAAGAGTTTGAGAAGTAGTGGCATTAATTTTTCTTGAAATGTTTGGTAGAATTCACCAATAAAACCATGGGTCCTGGGCTTTTCTTTGTTGGTGGGTTTTTGATTACTGATTCAGTGTTCTTACTCATTATTGGTCTGTTCGTATTTTTTAGTTCTTCCTGATTCAGTCTTGATATATTGTACATTTCTAGGAATTTGTCCTGTCCATTTTCTTAATTTAACAGGCAGTGGGAGACTTTGGCTCTCTGGTAGTGAAAGGATACATTATAGCCAATTGGAAATTCTGAGAGCATCTACCAAATGACTTGAAAAAGTAATACCTATTGTCTTTGATGCTCCCAGCTCTCATATTAGCATGAATTTTACTTTGTTACCATTGTGCATATATGTTACCATATGCATAAGTATATATGCATATGTTTCAGTGTAAAAATATGACAGCTACATTGCAGAAAATTTAGAAGAGAAAGCAAATTAAAATTATGCAATTACCTAATCACTGTTATCATTTTATTTCCTTTGAATTTTTCCCAAAAAGCATTTTTTCAAACATAGTTAATAATATTTATTTTGTATTTCTATCATTAGTATTTTCTATTTTACTAAATGTTTTTTTCAAAAGCTGCTTAACATTCCATTGGGTGTGCTTTTTTTAAAAAAATTTTATTGGATTATAGTTGATTTACAATGTGTTAGCTTCAGGTGTACAGCAAAATGAATCAGTTATACATGTACATATATCCAATAAAATTTTTTTTAAAAAGAGTGTGCTGTTTTTGACATAAGCATTTTCTATTGTTAGATATATAGGATTGTCCCTCAACTTTCTAATATTATAATAATGTTGTAGTCACAGCTTCATGCACATAGAATTCTTTATATTTTAGGTTATTCTCTTAGAGTAGATTTCCACATTTTTATTGTCCTTTGTACATATTATCAAGGTTTTTCCAAAAGATAATGCTAATTGACAAGATCACTAGCAATGTGTGAAGGACCAATTATTCCACATCCTTGAATATTATTTTTTTAATATTTTTACTCATTTAATTTCTATAGCCTTATTATTTATTTCTTTAATTAGCACCAGAGATTGGGTTTTTCTTCATATGTATTTACTAGTTGTACTTCTTTCATGAATTGTTTAATTTTTATGTACTAAAGCAAAGTCTTTACTATTAAAGTCTTGGGGGAATTGTCTAATTTTTAAAAACTTCAACACATGTATTTTTATATTGAAAAATTAAAACCATGTATATGCAACCAGTAAATAAAATAAAAATTTCTCGATGCTGCTACATAGAAATATCCACTTTTGGTATTTTAAGTATATCTTTCTTACTTTTTTAAAATGTGCATCCATTTTTTTTAAATAATCAAATACACTGTCACACTTTTAATCTACCTTTTCTCATTCATTATTCTATTGCCTTTATATGAAAAATGTCATATGTTTTCTCCTGGTAGTTCATGCCCTTTCCTGAAAATTTGAAAAATATGGAAAACTATAAAGAAGAAAAAGTACCCATCATTCTACCACCCAGGGATAATGGCTATCAATATATTGCAGTTCCTTTCCATTTTTAATGAATCTATATTTTCCCTCAAACTTGTTATCATACTAAATATATTTATGATATATTCAGTATATTATTATACTTATAAAACTTTTTTTATGATTGTCCCATAGTCTCATAATTTATTTTAAAATTGTCATGGTCTTAGATGTTTGTTTCCAATTTTCATTATTTTAAATGTTTTCAGTAAACATCTTTTTACAAAAATGTTCTTATTGATGATTGTTTTCTATTTTTAATAGTCATTTGTTAAGTGTCAAATATCTTAAGTCTCTCAGTATCTATTGCCAAACCGCTTTCCAGAAAGGTAATTTACACAGTTTATACTTTTACTAGTTTTGTGTACATCTCATCACTCTTCACTCACATTGTCTATTGTCTTACTTTAAAATATTTGCTAATTTGGTAGTTGAAAAATGGCATCTCATTGTTTTGATACATTTTTAAATGTGAATTCATTAACAAGAATAATAGGATCCCACAAGAACATATTTTAACAAAAAGAAGTAAGCTTTTCCTAATGGGTGGTTGTAATGGTTATACTGTATGAGTGTGTGTGTGTGTGTGTGTGTGTGTGTGTGTGTGTGTAAACACAAACACTGAAGTCCTGTGCCTAAAATAGAACTTTTTTTCCTAATAGGTCTTGGTATCTTGATGGAGAAACACTGCTAATAATCATCTGTGTTGCCATTGTGTTCCCTCTTGCACTTCTTCCTAAAATAGGTAAGTCTTTATAGAAGAGGACATTATTTGTTTAGAAGAAAAGAAAAAGAAAGAAAGAAAATACTATTAAGGGGCTTTTAAATTTCATAGTACCACATTTTTAGCAGAAGGTGGTTGTGAATAATTTTGAACTTGGACTTTTAGGTTGTTCAGCTTTCAGCCCTGCCTAGTTAACCTATTACTTGGTTTGCAGTAGTATTTTGTCTGCCCCACTAAAATAAAACCTTTACAACGGAACATTAAAGAGCAGCCTTTCCTTACAGTGTACCATTAGTGGTAAGCCAGTTCCAATTCTGCTGTACAGAGCTACATAAATGATCTGTGACAGATAGTTGGAATGTTGTTATTCTCAACCCTAAGCCCCAGATACCAAGCACTGTAATAAAAAACATGCCCAAGATGTATAGCTTTAGCTGCACATTAGGATCACTTTCCTTATAAATTGCTTTTTATTTTACTGTTATTTTACAGGCTTTCTTGGCTACACAAGTAGTTTATCATTTTTGTTTATGGTGTTCTTTGCTCTTGTGGTAAGTTTAAAATATAGTGTATTGCTTATCTCCTCACTAAAATTGAACTCATTGTGTTAATGTCTTTTTTCTCTTAACTCTGTTTTTTGTTGGGAAGGTATCCCATTTTATTTCAATGTGTTATTAAAAGCACTTTTATTCTGCAAAACTGTTTCCTCCATTGTATCTATTTTGAAGAGGCTTAGCTAGAATAGCATTTCAAATTCAGTTTCTCTTCTGGTTAACTAGAGAGGAGAGCATACCAATTCTGTTAAAACCTTAGATGGAGTATAATTCTTTGGCTAGGTGTATGTATCCATTTATTTCTGTACAATATTGTGTGTGTATGTTTTGGGGGATACTCAAGCATGAGAATCAGGCTGGTTCTAATCCGTAAAATCAATTTGGTCCTAGTCATCTTAATTTTTGAAACTTTGTTCCATTAACGAAACCATAGCTTCAGGGGCTTAACTGTTGATGAGATCTAGTAAGAATTGGAGTGCCTGAATTCTATCTGGTCTAGTTTATTCAGCGTGGTTAAGCTCTCATGAAAAGCCTGCTGCAAAGAAATTTTTTTTTTTTCACATGTGGAATGTTTTTTTAAATTAGCCCATTTTTGTTATAACGTAGGAAAAATATCTCTCAGATGGTAAACTTTATTCTAATATTTATTAAATAATTTAATATAAAGATAAGAGAATTCTTTTAAAAAAGATAAAAGAGAATTTGAATTTCTTATTTCTTTTAAATTCTTCTAAAACAGATTTTAACATTCCGAAGACTGTATTTTTGTGTGAAATTTTGGAAAAAAAATCCTTTTTCTTTTTGCTTAGCAGTTTATTCCATAGTCAGTCTGTCAAACCTTAAGTAGGATTAAACATTTTAAACTTGCCAAGATACATACCTAAATGGCTTGATTAAGCTCTTAAAATCATAAGCTTGTTTAAATTCTCCTTTGTTATTGAGAAATGAATGAAAGAAAAATGCCATCCAAAAGAGCAAGACAACACATCATTAGTTAAACCATATAACAGAACCAGATTTCCAAGCTGTCAAAACATTTAGGATGCATTTAACTTAGGCTAAACTATCTGCTGAGATACAAGGATAAAACAACTTTAGATTATTTAAATGAAGTGAAAGTGACCCTGGTTTCAGTGTACAGAAATATTTATACTTTAATGAATGTTCTTAAAACTAAAAATACTTAACAGTGCTTACATTTAATCATTTGTTGAATTTATCAACATTAAAATCATTGCCCTCCCCCGCAAAAATTGCCCAACTTGTATCTTGCAAGTAAGTGAATTGAACATACACTTTTTAAAATAAATAATCTATTGTTAATAATTCTTTTTTTCATTTCTAATATCCTACTGGTCTTATTTATTTATTTTATTTTTTTGGCTGCATTGGGTCTTCATTGCTGTGTGCAGGCTTTCTCTAGTTGCGGCGAGCAGGGGCTACTCTTCGTTGTGGTGGCTTCTCTTGTTGCCAAGCACGGGACGGGCTCTAGGAGCACGGGCTTCAGTAGTTGTAGCACATGAGCTCAGTAGTTGTGTCTTGCGGGCTCTAGAGCACAGGCTCAGTAGTTGTGGCACATGGGCTTAGTTGCTCCACGGCATGTGGGATCTTCCCGGACCAGGGCTCAAGCCCATGTCCCCTGAGTTGGCAGGCAGATTCTTAACCACTGCGCCACCAGGGAAGCCGGAACGTACACTTTTTTTTTTAAGATTTTTTTCTATTTTATTGAGATATAATTGACATTATAAAGATATAAACTTACAGTGCTGCATAAGTTTAAGGTGTGCAGCATAATGACGACTTACATATATTGCGAGATGATTACCACAATAAGTTTACTTAACATCCATAAACACACTTTTTAGGTGCCACATTAAGAGGGAAACAACAAATAATTTCATCACAGTTTGATTGTTGAGAAGCATCTACATGGTTTAGAGTGGCCTATATTTGCAAATTAACATATGGATATTAAAGAGAATCAGTGTACACACATTGAATATTTTCCTCACAGATAATTGACCACACAAGCATTGTATAGTTAGGAGTAATTTGGTTTTTATAGCCAATAATTTGAAGCAGGTAAAATGTATTGATACAACATGTCTATTGTAGTTTTCACAGCTTTCATTTCTGTCATGGCAGATACTCTTTAATTTGATGCAGATTCCTACTGTAGCTGTCATATGGAAATAATACCCTTATTCTGCATTTATTAGGCTTTACAAACCGTCTGCTCAGATTTTACCTAGGAGCACAATTTAAATTTGGTCTACAGTGGGACAGTGAAGACACTGTATACTTTCTTCTTAAGTCTCTTTTTAATTGGCGTATAGGCATACCTCAGAGATATTGTGGGTTTGGTCCCAGACCACTGCAATAAACCTAGTATTGTAAAAAAGCGAGTGACACAAAGTTTTTGGTTTCCCAGTGCATATAAAAGTTATGTTTACCCTATACTGTAAACTATTAAGTGTACAATAGCATTATGTCTAAGAAAACAATGTACATACCTTAATTTAAAAATACTTTATTGCTTACTCAGACATAGAAAGAATGAAATAATGCCATTTGCAGCAACATGGATAGACCTAGAGATTAACATACTAAGTGAAGTAAGTCAGACAGAGAAAGACAAAGATCATATGATATCAGTTACATGTGAAATCTAAAAAAAATGACACAAATAAACTTATTTACAAAACAGAAACAGACTCACAGACATAGAAAACAAACTTATGATTACCAAAGGGAAAGAGGGGGAGGGATAAATTAGGAGTTTGAGATTAACAGATATACATACTATATATAAAATAGGTAAATGACAAGGACCTACTGTATGGCACAGGGAACTATATTCAATACCTTGCAATAACCTATAATGTAAAAGAAAAAAATTGCTAAAAAATGCTAATCATCATCTGAGCCTTCAGTGAGTTGTAATCTTTTTTGCTGGTGGAAGGTCTTACCTTGATATTGACGGCTGCTGACTGATCAGGGTCGTGGTTGCTAAAGGTTGGGGAGGCTGTGACAATTTCTTAAAATAAGACAACAGTGAAGATTGCTGCATCGATTGGCCCTTCCTTTCATGAATGATTTCCTGCAGCATGCAATGCTGCCTGATAGCACTTTACCCACAGTAGAACTTCTTTCAAAATTGGTTTTCAATTTTGCTCACTTCGTGTCTCTGTGTCACATTTTGGTAATTCTCAAAATATTTCAAACTTTTTCATTACTACCATATTTGTTATAGTGACTGATGATCTGTGATCCGTGATCTTTGAGGTAACTATTGTAATTATTTTGGGGTGCCATGAACTATGCCCATATAAGAGGGCGAACTTAATTCATAGATGCTGTGTGTGCTCTGACTGCTCCACTAACAGGCAGTTCTTGTCTCTCTCCCTCTCCTCAGGTCTCCCTATTCCCTGAGACACAACAATTTTTTGTGTTTTCAAAACAGGTTTTCAAACCCTGCCACTGCTTCATCAATTAAGTTTATGTAATATTGTAAATCCTTTGTATTCATCTCAACAATCTTCACAGCATCTTCACCAGGAGTAGATTCCATCTCAAGAAACCACTTTCTTTGCTCATCCATAAAAAGCAACTCTGGACCCATTCAAGTTTTGTCATGAGATTGCAGCAATTCAGTCACATCTTCAGGCTCCACTTCTAATTCTAGTTCTCTTGCTCTTTCCACCACATCTGTAGTGACTTCCTCCACTGAAGTCTTGAAACCCTCAAAGTCATCCATGAGAGTTGGAATCAACTTCTTCCAAACTTCTGTTAATGTTGATATTTTGATCTCTTCCCATGAATCAAATATGCACTTAATGGCATCTAGAATGATGAATCCTTTCCAGATGGTTTTCAGTTTACTTTGTTCAGCTCCGTCAGAGGAATCACCGTCTCCAGCAGCTATAGCCTTATGCAATTGTTTCTTAAAGAATAAGACTTGAAAGTCAATATTACCCCTCAGTCCATGGGCTGCAGAATGGATGTTGTGTTAGGAGGCATGAAAACAACATGAATCTTGTTGTACATCTCCATCAGAGCTCTAGGGTAACCAGGTGCATTGTCAATGAGCAGGTTCCAGGGCACGTGGGCTCTGTAGTTTGCGGCACATGGGCTCTCTAGTTGAGGCACGCAAGCTCAGTGGTTGTGGCGCGTGGGCTTAGGTGCTCCATGTGGCATGTGGGAACCTAGTTCCCCGACCAGGGATCAAACCTGCATCCCCTGCGTTGGAAGGTGGATTCTTTACCACTGGACCACCAGGGAAGTCCCCAAGCAATAGTATTTTGAAAGGAATCTTTTTTTCTGAGCAGTAGTTCTCAACAGTGGGCTTAAAATAATAAACAGATGTGTTGTCATCAAGGCTTTGTTGTTGCATTTATAGAGCACAGGCAGAGTAGATTTAGCATAATTCTTAAGGGTCCTAGGATTTGGGGAATGGTAAATTAGCATTGTATTCAGCTGAAAGTCACCAGCTGCATTAGCCCCTAACAAGAGAGTCAGGCTATCCTTTGAAGCTTTGAAACCAGGCATTGGCTTCTCCTCTCGCTGTGAAAGTCCTAAATGGCATCTTCTTCCAGTAGAAGGCTGTTTGGTCTGTATTGAAAATCTGTTCTTTAGTGTAGTCACCTTCGTTAATGATCTTAGCTAGAACTTCTGGATAACTTGCTGCAGCTTCTACAGGAGCACTTGCTGCTTCACCTTGCACTTCTGTGTTATAGAGACGGCTTCTTTCCTTGAACCTCGTGAACCAACATCTGCTAGCTTCAGGCTTTTCTTCTGCAGCTTCCTCACCTCTCTCAGTCTTCATAGAATTGAAGAGAGTTAGGGCCTTGCTCTGGATTTGGCTTTGGCTTAAGGGAATGTTGTGGCTGGTTTGATTTTCTATCCAGATCATTAAAACTTTCTCCATATCAGCAGTAAGGCTGTTTCACCTTTTTTTATCATTTGTGTGTTCACTGGAGTAGCACTTTTCATTTCCTTCAGGAACTTTTCCTTTGCATCCACAACTTGGCTAACAGTCTGGTACAAGAGCTAGCTCTTAGCTTATCTCAACTTTCAACATGCCTTCCTCACTGAGCTTAATCATTTCTAGCTTTTGATCTAAAGTGAGAGATTTGCAACTCTTCCTTTCTATTGAACCATTAGAGGCCATTGTAGGGTTATAAATTGTCCTAATTTCAATATTGTTGTGTCTCAGGGAATAGGGAGAGAGACGAGAACTGCCTGTTAGTGGAGCAGTCAGAGCACACACAGAATCTATGAATTAAGTTCGCCCTCTTATATGGGCATAGTTCATGGCACCCCAAAATAATTACAATAGTTACCTCAAAGATCACGGATCACAGATCATCAGTCACTATAACAAATATGGTAGTAATGAAAAAGTTTGAAATATTTTGAGAATTACCAAAATGTGACACAGAGACACGAAGTGAGCAAATGCTCTTGGAAAAATGGTGCCCATAACCTTGCTCAATGCAGGGCTGCCACAAACCTTCAATCCATTAAAAAACACAGTATCTGTGAAGTGCAATAAAGTAAAGCACAATAAAATGAGGTATGCCTGAATTTATTTTAGACTTTCTAAGTATTAGGTTTAAAAATACACAGTGGTTAAGGAAAACATGTATATATTAACCCCAATTTTTTTTGATGGATTCCAATTTTTTTCCATTGCACCTTTTTTCACTGATTATTTTTTTCAGTATGTTTGTATCAATAAATCTGTATAGCATTTATATTACATTTTTAAAAATCTGTCCAGAAAACTATTATTTTCTTAAATTATACTCTCCAAACAGTGCAAATCAAAACCTATACTCTTATCTATTGTCCCAGATCCTTATTTTGCTTAAAAGTTTTTGACATAAATTTTTGGCCCTGCTGAAATACCTAAAATTTTAAAAATAAATTTTATTTTAGCAGTGGCTCAGCATGACGGTACCTTTTTTGGTCCATTTTTGAACAAAAATGAATTTCTGTTCTTTCTAAAAGTTCTGTCTTGAGTACAGGTTAGTATTCTAATACTAATATTTGAAGTAATATTTTAATAAGTCAGTAATGAAAATAGAGAACTATTTGAATCGATTTTGGTTAGATTTGGATTTCCTTCTGCTGAGCACTATGGTAGGCATTAGAGTTGTGGGAGATTAATCAGGACACTACTCTTAAGGATCTGCCATTCTAGTCAGGGAAACAAGATAAATTTATCAGAAAAAAAATAGAGAACAATGTAGTCAATACACAGTTAAGTATTGATTTATTTGCTTCATAATAGGGATTACATAAGAGCTGAGAGGAGAGAAGGATCACCAACAGGTAGAATAAAGAAAGATGTGGAAGGAAATGAAACTTGAGCTGAGCCTTGAAAGATGGGAATTACTTGGAGCAGAGAGAAGAGGGAAGGGCCTCCTGTGCAAGTGAACAAGTATTTTTAATGCTTAATCTTCTATTTTCCTTTGTCTTTCTTTCTAACCCCTGAGTTTATCTTCTTACTGTGTTCTGCCTTCAACTTGAGCAAGGACTCCCTGTTACCCTTTGTTGTCAGGTATCTTCCATTCCTGTTCTATACTTCTGCTTTATAGGACGTCACTTGGGCTTGAGATGGGTCTCTGCAGAGAAATTAGCTGTAGTAACTGAATTTTATGTTAATATAAAATCAGGCCTCTAATGATATTTTCTGATTAATGAAAAAATAATCATTTTCTTGCATTTTGGAGCACTGTTTTGAAATATTTGGGTTTGCAAGTCTTGTAATAACAGCTGATAAAATGAGGTAGCTCACATACCGACCTTATCAAACTACCTGGTACACAATGTAAATGGTTGTTGCTGCTGCCGCCTCCACTGTTAGTCAGGGGGAAATGTGAGATGCTGAATTTGGAGCGGGGCTGAACAGAGAGACCAGTAACAACTTTGCTTCTACCCCACCCCATCCTCATCCTTTTTGGGCAAACATATCAGAAAAAAAAAATGGTGAGATTATTGCTTTTGATTTTTTTTTTCTTTCCTTTTGGTAAGTTGACCATTTAGTTTATTCTGTATTGAAAACTTACCTAGAAATATCAAAGCAACTTGCCCAGTTTACCCTTACAGTTTTTTTTTTTCTCTTGGTGAGGGTTTTAAATAAGAGTAATTTTTTAGTTGACTCATTAATTTAATCCTAAAAGTATATGTTTTCTTTGGGTTTGTTTTATCACTATGTAAAATTTTGATTGAATTAGTTAAAAATCTAAAACTAGATAAATACCAAATAGGCATAGTATAATATTTACTTACAGGTCTTCTGCAAAGGACAGATGCTTCCTTTATTCTCCCTTGCCCTTTTGAATGCTGGGTTTCAGCCTAGAGCAAGTATTTACAGAGTTATTATGTGCCCTGAAACAACTACAACAGTGGTAATGTTGACCAACTCAACTGTAGGTCTAGGAACAGGATGGCCACGATTAAGAGTAAAATCCTGAAACATTTTCATTGATTGTTTCTGGGAAATAGCAGCCCTCTGGATTTCTTTTAATTTTTTAAAAAATTCATTTTTACCAGCTCTAGTTCCTTAGCTTTGTGCTCTTATCCTTTGCCAGCTTCATCCACATTCACCAAAAGTGATGTAAGTCTGAAAAAAGCAAGGAGGGCCAGTGCTCATGCATCAGAAATCCCTGAGCCTCCCCCTTTGCATCTACCTGTGACCATTTCCAAAACTGCTATTAATATTTCTCTGTCTGCTACTGATGCCAGGTCCACAGATGGCCATATTCTTGTACTATTGTCACTAAAAACATCATGTTCCCATTCTGAGTTGGATTTTCTTTTAATGCCTTGATACTATTGGAGTTTTGAAAGCTCTCAGTCTTCAGTGGGGGAGATCTCCACCAAACAACTATGCAGCCCCTCATGCTGTCCCACACCGTAGGTGCCCGTGTCAGATGATGGCCCCATTCTATCTAGGGAAAATGACATGAACAAAGAATCTTTTATTAGTTAGCATATTATTTGGTATGGTGTTAGATTAATTGAAATGATACTGACGTATTTAAAATCAATTTCTTGTCATGAATTTGGTAAGAAATCATCTGATCCTACTTATTCTTACAGATAATAATCAAAAAATGGTCCATCCCTTGTCCTCTGACATTAAATTCTGTAGAGCAATACTTCCAGGTAATTGTTTTGTTTGGTTTCTTTTTCAGTTTCTTCCTTTTTATTTTAAGCTAAAAAGAAAAATAAAATATGACTAATAATGATTTTTTTCCTAATTAATAAAAAAGTAATGGCTATATTGCATTTTGGAACTTTGTTTTGAAATATTTTTATTTGAAAGCCCAGTAGTAATAAATTCATCTTGGTTTTTTTTGATGTATTCTAACTTTTAATGACTGTTGGTTTCTCTCTTTCCCCTCAATCCTCTTAAACAGATTTCAAATGCTACAGATGCTTGTAAACCAAAGCTCTTTCATTTCTCCAAAGAGGTGTGTAAGTTATCAACAGATACTTTTAGTTTTTTCACATTTCAAGTTTAAGAGGTTTGTGTAACAGGGTCTCTTAGGTCTTTTACCTATAACTAACTAATTTTCATGAAAGTGCTAAGTATAGGGCTGCTTACCAGAAGGTGGCCCATTATGAAACGGCCACCTTTTTTTTGGCACGCCTTTAAATGGAGCCTTTTTTAAATGGGCCACTGCCTAAAAGAACAGATTTACTGAATGTCTGGTCTGGCCAATAAGGTCCTCTGTGCATACAGACTTCCTGTTGCCCTCTGGACTTGTAAAGCTAAGTAGCCAATTATATCAAAAACTCCTCCCCTGTGAGTAGAACCTTGGTCTGTGGCTAAACAGCCTCATCATTGGACCAGCAATTGAGCACTGCCAATATGTCTTCTAGCTGACATTCCAAAGTTGAAACTTATGATGCCTGTAGCAGAGGCAGAAGGACCAAGTCCCCCCTTGCCTTCTCTGAGAGAGCTAGGATATTTGAAATGCCTGCAAAAGCCCCTGAGCATCAGCAGAGGAGACAGGAAGCTGATCTGAATGATCTCTACTTTACCATTCTGAAAGAGCCATATGTTCCTTGTTGCTGCAGGTTTCTTCATGTACACTTTGTGATTCTGCTAAAATGCAGGTCCCAGATACTAGAATCCCTACTACTCATGTATAACTCTATGAGTGTAGCATTTTAGTGTGATAACTCCTCCATGCAAAATTTTCCTTTTTATTCCCCAGAGTTCTTTTCCATTGTTGTTTTGTTTTGTTTTTGGCCGTGCCTTGCAGCTTATGGGATCTCAGTTCCCCAATCAGGGATTGAACCCCGGGCCACAGCAATGAAAGCCTGGAATCCTAACCACTAGGCCACCAGGGAACTCCCTTATTCCCTAGTTTTTAAATGAGAAATGTCTCTCTGGCCCCACAAGGGAGGTTATCACGTCTTTTACATGGTAAAGGCCTCCACGTGCCTTAAAGATTTAGGTAGGGTAATTGACAAGCCAGGAAACTGAGCAGTATATGAAAGAGAATTTGTGAATTGAATTTCATTCTCTTAATCTAGCCTTGGGAAATGCTACAGCTTTCCTTCCTGCCAGCTCTCCTCTGATATTTTAAGAGGCCTTGTGTCTGAAGGTAGATCTACAGTCATCTGGAACTTCTTTTGCTGAAGAGCCTTAAGTTAGTTAAGGAGAAATTTTTTTAGAGTAGAAAAGAGAAAGTAAATCATTACCATCTATTTTGTAAAGACAGTGTTTTCATTTAGATGGTAACTGTTGTTTGCTTTGTAACTTTCTCTGGTTCTTAACTATTCTAATTTTAAAAAAACAACAACTTTTGTTCATATATTCCAGTGGATCTCTATGAATTTGTTGGTCTAGAATAAATCATGTTCATTCCCATCAAAAGAGACCCTAGTTATAGATGCTAAGATGTGATTAATATATTCAGTATTCTCTTAAGTTGGTACTTGAATTCAGTTGGTGAAAGCAGGTTCAAAAGCATTAACTATTATTGCTGCTTAGGGTAATAAGATGTTTTTGAGTTTCCTAATACATGCATTAGGAAAGACTGAGAATTACAATAAGATCATTTCTAAAATGTTATTATTTTTCATCTTACCTAAATGTTATTTATCTTACCTTAATTATTTTTGTCTTACTGATACAATATAGAAGCAGCAATGATTGTAGTAAAACCAACCTGATGTGGAAGTAGCCAAGAAATATTTTCACTAGTGTGGGCAATACAGCTATCAAGTAAAATATTTACTGGGGACCATAACTGTGTGTCTCGTTAAAAACAAAAAACCAAAAAAAAACCTCTTATTTTATAAACAGGTGATTCATGAAACATGAAAGAAATTTAACTAAATTGATATTTTTTTTGGAGAACTGATTTTATTGTCAAATGAAGTAGTGGTTTCAACAGAGTAGCATTTAATAATTTCATCTTTAAAAAATTTTTTTTTCAGAGTGCTTATGCCATACCAACCATGGCTTTTTCATTTCTCTGCCACACCTCAATATTGCCCATATACTGTGAACTTCAAAGGTACTACAGAATCCTGGAATATTTAAAATGTATTAGTATGTCTTTTTACTTCTAGGACTTTCAGATTGAATAACATTCTCCTCTATGAATCCTTCCATCCCACCACTGGATTGTAGGTGTTAGTTTAAAACAAAACAAAACAACCAAGACTTAGTTCTAAGTTGAGAATGTTTCTTTGAAGCATAGTCCTTTGTGCAGTAATTTCAAATCAAGAATTGTAGTGTGTAGTTATTAGAGAACTAGGTCTTGAATGATTAAGGAATCCTTTTGAATAGCTTGGGAGATATTTATCTATTTAGATATAATTCAGATCACAGATTCTAATTTTACCATTTTTTTTCTTTTAGACCTTCTAAGAAAAGGATGCAGAATGTAACCAATACAGCAATTGCTTTAAGTTTTCTCATTTATTTTATATCTGCACTCTTTGGGTACCTCACTTTTTATGGTAAGTATATTATTTCGTTATAGATGACAAAATAAATTGTTCTGTAGTTGATCTCACACCTGAATATGGACTTTGTTTCTGCCTTTCATTAGCAAGTTAATTTGTTCAGGCTGCCAGAATTCAGTGCACCACTGTGGTGGCTCTACGGGCCTTAAAGAACTGATTTTCCTTCTCTTAAAAAGGTGGATCAAATTCAAGATTGATAACTTCATATGGAAATTTTCTTAAACACCCAAGTAAAATCTCGGGCTTAGAAACATTGAAGTCTTTCTACGAGAAAAAAAAAAAAGTGCAATAATGATTTTATTTTTTTTTAATTGAGAATTCAATATGTTAGACTCTAGTTCAGCAGTTTGGGAGGTTGAGAGAATCAGTCATCTTAATTGCAAACGAACAAGTTGAGAAAGGAAAGGGTTTTACCTGGACTATAGTTGTACCCTTATGTCAGAGACCTCTGCCTTTAGATTTAATTCACACAGTTCTGCAGTGTGTATTCTGTGCTTTGCCATGAACTTTCTCTCTAAATTTTTAAAGGATTCTTTTAAATTCATAAAATAAAAGTAAAATTTTCTTTTATTTACTTTTGAAAAGTTATGTGCTTGGTGAGTTTTTTTCTCTTCTGGTAAGAACCTCAAGAAAAAGTAAAACTTAAAAGTCTAGAACAAGAAAAAAAATTGTAAGCTCTCTTGTTAAATTTGCAAACGCACTTGTTTAATTTGCAAACAAACACATTATAACAAACTGCACTCAGTTTGTCAAATCCTTGAATACACTTTTCAGTTTATGAAGCCAGGTAGATGGCTATTGTTACTTTTGTGATATTTAGCTGTTATGACTCTAATTTCACCGTCAGTGGCCTTGTGCATGTGTTTCAGGTTTTAGACATTCACGATGGCTTGTAATGGTGCTTTGCTTACCTTCCAGAGTTTTTTCAGGTCTGACAAGTTTTTGGACATTTACTTGTATAACTACCTTTCCTAAGCCCAGTGGAAAGAGTATGAATTTTGAAACCCAACAAATATGATTCAAAAAACCACTGTGCTCTAACCAGCTGTGTGGCCTTGAACCAGGGTACTTCACCTTGTACTATCTTCATCTCCTAATCTGTAACACAGGGATAATTGTATAGAGTTATATTGAAGAGGAAATAAGTTATATGGAAAATGCCTGTTACAGTATCTGGCACACAGCCATCTTCCACAAAGGAGAGCTACTGCTAGTGGTGTATTATCATCACTGTTACCATTATTATTGCAATTTTCATAATTTCAGGTGCTCTTTTTTCAGCACTGTACTTCTCTTCTTACTGTCATTAATGAAACTTAATTTAAATATGGTAACTTTTCAGTATATTATTATCAGTGTATTATCTTAGACTTTTCAGTGTGTGAGAAAATTATAATTGCTCTATATAGTCCTTTTCTTGCTAACTCTATGTCATTTCAACACTAATAAAGGTGACTGATGAATCTAAATCTGCTCTTGCATTTTTGTACTATGTTGAATAAGAGTGGTAGAGCTCTGTACACACCATCCGGAAGAGCGTTACTTCCTACTTCCAACATGAGCATGGATACACTACAGGGAAAGTTAAAGCAGATGGTTAAACTTTTTTAATCATTGTTAAGGAAATAAAATTCTTGAAATGCATAAACTCTATTTTTGCTTGTTGCGTTTGTCTTCGTACAGAGTTGGGCACAGTGATGCTTTTCTATAACAATGAGATACTACAGCAGGGTCTTTGTTGGGATTCAGCAAAAACTTAGTAGAATAGCTGTATATTTTTATAAATTGAAATCATCACCTGGCACAAATACTATTATATTTAGGGATCTTCCAAAATTGAGAAAAAGTCCAAAAAATGGACCTCCTTTTCTTCCCTATGGATCAATAGAGCTATCTGGAAGAAACCTCAAATGGCCTACCAATTTCCAGGACAGCTGAAAAGTAGTTGCAAAAATATTACCACGAGATATTAGAAGCTATGTTAAATTATAAGAAAACTTAGATGGAAAGGGATGTGGAGGAAGGATGGATGCTAATGCATTTATTGAGCTAACATTTATTCTGTACGTGCCAGGTGTTTTATTATATATATTGCCTAACTCAGTCCTTATGATGATTCTGCAAGATATAGGCTCAGATAGGTTGGGCACTTTGGCCAGTACCTGCAACTAATGAATAATGAGTTGGGATTTGTATCCAATTCTGACTCTTTCCAGAGTCAATGCCTTTATTACTGTGCTGCCTCCTCAGGAATTATGCCACAGAATCCAGATTCCCTTCATTCCAAGTTTTTCGCAAAGTGAACTTTTGGAAAAACCTTGCTCACTTAAGCTCCAGGCATATCTATCTATCTATCTATCTATCTATCTATCTATCTATTTTTGCCTTAACACAGAGGCTAAATATTTTCATCATGTACGTGAAATGTTTCCTACACAGGCATTTTCCTGGTTATCAAGTAAAGCTGTTGTCTCTGACTTAGCCCTTTTCCACTGATGCAGATTCTTTAGAATAGCCATGCTTTATGTAATGGAGAAATACAGATCTAAGAAAATCACATGGTAGGCTGGTAAGTAGGTGATAGATAGATAGATAAATAGAAGGAAGGAAAGAAAGAAAGAAAGAATGATATAAAAGTTCCTTCTCCAAAGACAGAAGAAGATTCAGATATTGATTTGCTATTCACAGTGTTTCTTTTTTGGGTTGAAAAGTCTTTTACACTATATTTCTATTGGAATAGCAGTAGCTCTCAGTCTTACAGAAAGAAATTGCTGATTGAGGTTGAGACCTTATCAGAAGGGCTTGTCACAAATTAACGCCTTCAACTCATTTTATAGGTGAGTAGCTTAAGTCCAAGAGGTGAAGTGACCTGTCTCACAATTAGTGGCATGTCTCCTGAATATTAATCCAGTGATCTTTCTGTTACTCTGTGATAATCTTTATAAACTTCATCCCCTGTTTGACAGTGTGTATTAAACAGGGCAGCCTCCTGACTTCAATAGAAGATATAACTTGCAGAGATCACCATCAGGTTCTTCCTGAGATTTGTAGAGATTTGTCTGAATGCAGAGAAGTGTGTTGTACTCTATCCCTTGCATAAGGCTCATCTAGGAACACAGAATTGACTGGCTCAGGAAAAAGGTTTTTGTCTTGGGAAAGTAGAAAGTAGACATGTAACAGGTAATTTGAATTTATAATCTAGTTCTTCAGGCTTCTGGAGCTGCTTGGGATCCTTTCATTCAGTGCTCTCAAGGCTTAGTTAATATCTAAATTTTATCAGATTAAAGGGACCAGTAAGTATGTACCTAGATTAATAATATTGGCTCTGATTACAGATGTTAAAGCCTTATAAGGTAAGGAATAAAAAGTGTTCCTCTGATAAACCAGGCCAATACCCAAATGTTGCATAATAACCAGACCATTTTAAAAGTCTACAAAGTTCTTAAGCAGTGTTAATAGCTCATTTTTATGATTCATAAAGTGGAAATAAAATAGTTTGCTATATTTTTCCAAAGAGTCACAAGTATCTCACATATTTGGGACTAGAATCCAGCTTTCCTGGCTCTTTTTAATCTCTTATTTGGTCCATTAGTACCACGTTATATCAAGTATGTCTTTGATACTTTCAACAATTAGTTTCTATCCCATTTCCATTATTACTAATCTAGTTCAAATTCTCATTACCTCTCAGTGGTTATGACAGTAGCCTTCTAACTGTTATTCCTGTTTTGGGCCTCTTTTTCTTCCAATTTGTCTTCCTGCTTAGTTCAGGTCATAATGCACTGTTCTTCAGAAGCCATTGCATCTCTGTGGCCTACCAGATTGAGTCCAGACCCTAAGAAGAGCTCTGTTACTGGTCTTAAATGCATTTCCAGCCTTATCACCCACTACTCTCTTTTCTCTACCACACAGTCTTTCAGCCTCTGAAGTGCTATTGGGCTGCTCATTTTCTCGGTTGCGTATTGCTACCAGAGAGAATTTCTTCCCCACATCTTTTGAATGTCAGCACACATACATTAAGTCATGTCATGTTCACAGTAACTCTGTAGGTCAATATATTATTGTCCACATTTTACAAATGTAAAAACTCAGAGAAGTTAAGTTGCTGGTAAGAGTAGGATTTGAATCTTAGACTGTTTGATCACAGAATTCAAGCCCCTCTACTACCCTGCTGCTCACTATATCATGATGACTCTTCTCAAGTCTTCTTGGATTTCGTTCATGTTCATCCCAAAGCCATAGTTATCTTTCCCTGTTCAAAATCACCATAGCTCTTTGTTTAGACCTTCTTCTTCCGCTTAAGTGTGTCTGTGTTTACACACTTTCTATTATATGTGTGTGTCTTCATCTTATCTCCCCTTTAAATTTTAAAGTATTTGAAAACAGAGGTGTATTTGATTTGTTTTTTTATTTTCTCCAAAGTGACTTTTCCAAACTGTATGGTCTCAAATTAAAAAGACAAACAACAACAAAAAAACCCCCACAATTCTATTTTAAGTACAAACTCATCTTTCCCTACAAGGCAGTGATATGGAGTGTTCTTGAGAACTCTCACTCTTAATAGCCCTCCTCTGGCTTGGAGTGAGGAAGACGTGAGGATAGAACACCAGGGAGCAAAGCATGGTCAGGGAGCAAAGCATGGGCACACAGTTTTAGTTCTGTGCTTGTTCAGATTCTGTCACTGACTACCACACTGGCTTGCTAAGGAAGCCATTACCCTTGCTAAGGAAGCCATTATCCTTGCTAAGGAAGCATTCTCTTTTATGAAAGATGAATCTATAGATGAAATGTTGATGAAGCAGGTAGCATGCACAAAACTATAAGATCCTAGAAAACATTGCAATATTAAGGAAAGGCTTTGACATCAAAACAATTTGGGAGTACAGCTCTGCCAGCTCTGCCCCTTTGTACTGTATGATCTTGGGCAAGTCAGTTAATAATTTTTAGCCTAGCTACCTATCTTATATTGTTATCATAAGGACCAAATTCAGTAGTATACATGAAAGCACTTTATAAAAGTGTTGTTCAAAACCTTCAGATTATGGAAAAGTTCTAAAGAGATTTTCTTAAATGTATATTCATTGTCATAATTTTAGAGATTCTGCCTGGGCCAATTTCTAGTTTCATTAAAAGAAAACACTGTAGGTTTCCAGAAGATATTTACTTAATGTCTCTGTGTTTCATAGGATAGGAAAAAGGCCAGAGATGGATTTGGTACCGGGAATCCAAAATCTGTTAAGATCCGTTTGTGCAAAGGAAAATAATGTTACTGTTATTAACATCTTAGTAGTTTATAATGTGATCCTTATTATTGTTTTTTAAATTTGCAGACAGTGTGGCGTCAGAATTACTACAAGGTTATAGTAAATACTTGCCACATGATGTTGTCGTCATGACTGTGAAGTTATGCATACTATTTGCTGTGCTTTTGACAGTCCCTCTAATCCACTTCCCTGTAAGTACTCTTAAAGGTTTTGTTGCTTGGTGTAGCAGCTCCCTAATATGGCAACACTAATTCTTTACAGACTAGAATGTTTGAATCACATCTAGTCTTGTATATCTTATTCATTTGTCCAGTAATTGATCAAAGACCTCATACTTGCCTATGGCCCCATGAAAGCACAAAAATAACAGTGAACCGCTAAACTAATTTGTGCTTTTTCAGATTTAGTTTAGATTTACGCTCTCCCACAGCATTGTTTCCAATTTAGAGACTATAGTTCTTCTAAAGTTTTTTGGGGTTTTTTTCCCCCTTTAATTCTGTATTCTGTTTTCAAAAGAATGTGCGTGAAGAGGAAAAAGTCAAGTCAGCAAAAATAAGCTCCTTCTAGTTTATTGGAAATTTATTTTCACATAGACGTTCTAGTCTAATCTTAGTCACGGATTTTATTTGCTCTAGAGTTACAGTTTAAGGGGCACAGCAGATCATCACTCGGCATTTAGTTGCCATATGTAAGACTCTTGAGAATTTCTGGGAGAATGGAATCATAGGCTTTGGGTACAGATGCTTCTAGTGGACGACTTGAGCCCCTGAACGGGGAGCTCCTTGAGACTGGGGCCTCCTCCCTGCGGGGACCGCAGCACCAGGAGTGCAGCGGGGGCTGGGTAAATGCTTGTGGGACAGGACTGCCTGTTGCCCGCCTTAGCAGTAGAGAGCATCATGAACTAGTTTTCACATTTACATGCTGTGAAACAGATAATATAACATAAAACAGCAAATGGTATTTCTTTATCATGCCATGACTTCTTTTTCTGTTTTAAACCATTTGTTCTTTTATCTGTTGAATTTCATGAAAATGATACTCTGTGATTTCTTCACAAAGTGTTATTGTTGGTAATTTTGAAAATTATACAACTGAAAGAAATTGCATGTGAAAATTTTTTCAAGAATAAAACCAGGGCTTCCCTGGTGGCGCAGTGGTTGAGAGTCCGCCTGCTGATGCAGGGGACGCGGGTTCGTGCCCGGTCCAGGAAGATCCCACATGCCGCGGAGCGGCTGGGCCCGTGAGCCATGGCCGCTGAGCCTGTGCGTCCGGAGCCTGTGCTCCGCAGTGGGAGAGGCCACAACAGTGAGAGGCCCGCGTACCACCAAAAAAAAAAAAAAAAAGAATAAAACCAAAACAGTTTTTATGAAGCTCACACAGATAGGTATATTTCTCAGTTTTTGTGCAATAAATACCTTACAGTAATAGATTGTGCCATATTTTTGGAATCTAAATGGTTTAGAGGGTAAGAATATCATGGTAACTGTACCATACATGTGTTTCCCTAAGCAAGTAGTTTGGCTTTGTTACCTCCTCTTTGCTTAAATCTTTTTCTGTTATACAGGCAAGGAAAGCTTTAATGATGATGTTTTTCTCCAATTTTCCATTCTCATGGATTCGCCATTCTTTGATCACTATAGCTCTCAATATTATCATTGTTTTACTTGCAATATATGTTCCTGACATTAGGAATGTACTTGGTGTAGTTGGTAAGTTTTCTATTTCAAAAATTCCATTTTCTAAAATAGATTAAATTGTCATCCAGTCTCACATCTGAATCTGGCAATATTATTTTCTTTTCCTCCCCACTTTAAGGTTCCAGTACATCAACATGTTTGATTTTTGTGTTCCCGGGACTGTTTTATCTTAAACTGAGCAGAGAGGATTTTCTCTCATGGAAAAAGTTGGGGGTAGGTTGATTTTTGTTTGTTTCTTTTAAGAATCTTATTTTAAGAAATAACTTGTCATTTTATAATTAAGTATTTTACCTACCTCACGAAAGTTAATGTATTTTGAACTATAATGTACATTATTGGAGCACGTGAAGGTTTAGAATAATGCTCTAATTGTTCTTTATCTTTTTTCCTTATTTCCACAGGCGTTTGTTTTGCTCATCTTTGGTATTTTGGTTGGTAATTTTAGTTTAGCACTCATTATTTTTAATTGGATTAATAAGTGAAAGAAATCCTTTCCCACGTCTTTTGCTGAATGATTTACCTCCAGATGCAAAAAGGAATTATTCTGGAAGGCACCTTGGATGATCCTCTTTATATGGCCTAACATTTTTGCAAACATTGACAGAAAAGCAGAACAAAACAGGAGTCGGTAGGGGAAAGTAGACATAGCAGTTTTAATCAAAATAAGAAACTCAGAATGCCCTTAAATATGTTGAGCATCTTTTGTTTGTGGTTTTTTTTTAATTAACGGACTTTATTTTTTAGGGTAGTTTTAACGTTTACAGAAATAATTGAACAGAAAGTACAGAGAGCTCTCATATATTCCCTCACTCCAGCACACCCGTAGTGTCCCACATTACTAACATCTTGCATTAGTGAAGTACATTTGTTATACTTGATGAGCCAACTTTGATACATTACTATTAACTGAAGTACATAGTTTACAGTAGGGTTCACTTTTGATGCAACCACTGATCTTTTTACTGTCTCCATAAACACCATGAGCATTCCCCATGAGCCTTTTCTAAAATGTCATTTGGTGGAATCATATAGTATCTAACCTTTCGGGCTGGCTTCTTTCACTTAGCAATGTGTGTTTAAGTTTCCTCCGTGTCTTTTCATAGCTTGATAGCTCTTTTTTTTTAATCACTGACAATATTCCATTGTATGGATGTACCACAGTTTGTTTTTCCATTCACCTGTTGAATGACCTCTTGTTTGCTTCCAAATTTTGGCATTTGTGAATAAAGTTGCTACAAACATTTGTATGCAGACTTTTGTGTGGACAGAAATTTTCAGCTTATTTGGGTTAATACCAAAGACTATTTTTTAGCAATTGCTGCATGGTATGGTAGAATATTTAGTCTTATAAGAAACTGCCCAGCTGCCTTCCAAAGTGGCTGTAACATTTTGCAGTCCTGCCAGCAGTGTGTGAGAGTTCCTGTTGTTCCACATCCTTGCCGACATTGGGTGTTGTCAGTGTTTGGGATTTTCACCATTCTAATGGGTGTGCAGTTGTATCTCATTGTTGTTTTAATTTGTATTTCCCTATTGACATATGATGTTGAGCATCTTTTCACATGTTTATTTGCCATCTGTATATTTCCTTTGATGAGGTTCAGATTTTTAAAATTGGGCTGTTTTTACATTGTTGAGTTTTAAGCATTCTTTATATATTTTAGACACCAGTCCTTTATCAGATATGTGTTTCACAAAGATTTTCTCCCAGTCTGTGAGTTGCCTTTTCATTCTCTTAACAACATCTTTCACAGAGAAGTTTTTAATGTTATTAAATATATTGAGACAATTTTTTGTTTTTAAAGAAATCAGTATATTGTTTATATACAAAATTGAATTTTAGTTCGTAGGTTAATGTCAACATCAGTCACCAATAACAAAACTGTTGGATTATTTCACTTGGTATTTTGCCCTGACTCCAAATCCTAAGAAACTTCTGTGATTTTCCTCTGTCGTGCAGTATGAGATAGAGCTGTGATGACTGGCTGTGGATTTGAAAGTTCTCTGAGCTTTCTCATTTGTCACTAAAACATGTGACTTTCTACTTGGCGAACAGAGACAAATATTGATGATTTATATCATACTTTGTTTGGAGGTTATAGATCGTTCCAGTCTTCGCATTGATGTGGCTTATTCCTGGTTGGAAACCAGGAGCTAGGTGCCTCCCTCCCCTACTGCCCCAGGGAGTATTCTTGTAAAGGGCACCTTGTTAGCAGCCTACCAAAGCCAGGGTGTATCAGTAAAAATGTAATCCTACCCCTGCACACATGTAAAGTAGAGAATTACATGCAAAGTGCCAATTTGCGTGTATGGAAATGTACACTTTTGCTGGTGCCCCCTTGCTTCCCACTTAGGAAATGGGCTGAAAAATTGACAACTGAGTTAAGTTTCCTCTTTGGCAACTTGAGATCAGCATAGTGTAATGGAAAAGGTCCAGGTTTGGGGGTTAGAAAGACTTAGATGAAAATCTCAGTGAATTTAGGCAAACCACTTAACCTCTCTAAACCTCTACTTTCACATAGGTATTAAATGGAGTTAATACCAATTATACAGGGTTGTGTTGAGAGGATTAAATGACCTTGCATAAATTAGGTGCAGACCAAAATAGGCGCTCTTAATAAATTAGATGTTTATCCCCTTTTTTTCCCCCATCCTTTCATCTAGACCTGTAAAATGAAGTTGCTTTCAGACGAGGACATGGAATTTCTTCATCTTCCATCTTGCACAACTAATATGTTTAGAATCGTTTTCTAGCCTTCGCTCACAGGAGAACTGGCCCCATGTGCATTCTTTTTAATGCTTTCCCACATTTCTATGGGAAATTATAGATGCAAATACAAATAGGTGTTCAGCTGCTAAAATAAATCTAACTCTCCTAATACCAAAATAGCCCTAAATCTGCAACAGATGCAAGGATGCCTCCTGGGGCAGATGTTAAGTGTGATGACAGGTGGGCATCAATTAATACATTTGTCACCTGCTCGTGGGATGGGATCATGGGAGGTTTGGCAAACCTATTGAACGCTGCATGAAACTTAGTTAATATCAAAAGAAATTATTTGGAGAGGTGTTTATTTTTATTTTACTTTAATATTCTGCCTTATCTAGTTGCCTGTTTGGAGTCATAACTTTCCCTATGAGTTTGGAGGAAGCTAGTAAGATGACTGGTAAAAGCAGTGGCCCCTTCATCAGGATTTCAAATAAAACCTTGTTCAAGTACTCCTCAGCATTTTTCCTGGGAAATACAGGCCTTCTTATTGTGGGCTTAATGTTCATAATTTATGAGGTAATAACTATTTAAAATAAAACTAAGTAAAGCACAAAATCTATATTTTTCTAACACTTGGAGACTTGTTTGCTAAATTAGAAGATGAAGTGCTGAGAATATAAATTACTTTCATATGTTGAGGGTGAATGTTTAAATTGTACTTTTTTTTTAACAGAATGTTACTCATGAGCTTAGCATTTAAATGGTTAAAACAAGCCTTTGAAGTTAACACTCCATTAAGGTGAATGGAGGTAATTCACACCTCTGCTGACACTGTATTATTTCAGTCTGGCTGTGGAGAAAACAAGACAGCAGCAGGTTGATTTACTGTGTGAAGGCCCTTTAAACACCCGAGGTCTGGAAACCTTTGTTGTTGTTTTTTCTTTTCCATCTAGAAGGAGATTCTGAAATTCAGCACAATTTAGGTTTAGAATTGAAGCCTTGAAAGTAGCATAGATTCTCTACTCTCTGGAAATTCCTAACTGGCGTTTGATGGGTAGCAAGTTACCAGGTCAGCCCAACCTCTCTGGCTTTGTTTGCTTCTGTACTCTAGTGTTTCTTCCTACCATAGCACTTTTTTTTTTTAATAAAAGAAAAACATTTTTATTTTTAATTAAAATCATTATATAATAGTATGAACCAGAAGAAACACATCACAGAAGATTATACATTTTAATAAAATAATCGGGCCCAGAAATGTCTTTATATCTTGATTATATTTACCTTTAGAGTAATACCAAGTGTGACTAGTCATTTTCAAATGAACATGTTGTGTGTATTTTCTTTCTGCCTAAACCAAATATTCTATGAATCCAAAACAGGCTTCTAGGGAGTTACTCCAGTCTATAGAAAATTCTGTTTTCTCTTTATGCCAAGTGGGATGAAATCTATTATAATAAGACAATACAAATTGTACAGACACAGTGCCTAAGTTCCAGAATTACTACATAATTGAAAATAAAATGTAACCACGATGTATGCCCTTTATTTAAACCAAAGTTACCTATGCTTAATTTAAAATCATTTTAATAATGTTAATAAATGAGTTTGAATTGGCTGCTATATTAAAATGTATGAGAAGCCTACTAAGTGTACAGCTGTACTACTCATATGTGAATGTTTTATAGTAAGAACAGAAATTATTGACTATAGTGCAAAACTTATATTCTATGAGGAATAATTTCTTAAAGAGAGAATCTGTTAGAATTGATATTACAAAAAATTTTAAGATAAATTAGATATTTTTAAGCCTCTTAAAACTGCTTTACCACCTAGGCTTTTTCAATCTACCTATCCTTTTTTTTTTAACATCTTTATTGGAGTATAATTGCTTTACAATGTTGTGTTAGTTTCTGCTATATAACAAAGTGAATCAGCTATATGTATGTATATATCCCCATATCCCCTCCGTCTTGCATCTCCCTCCCACCCTCCCTATCCCACCCCTCTAGGTGGTCACAAAGCACCGAGTTGATCTCCCTGTGCCTTGTGGCTGCTTCCCACTAGCTATCTATTTTACATTTGGTAGTGTATATATGTCCATGCCACTCTCTCACTTTGTCCCAGCTTATCCGGCACCTTTTAAATTTAAGCTTAGTACCCTGGTATATTCACCAATGGAAAAGCAGAAATAAACCATCCATTTTCAGGTAAACCTTACACATGCCTTTAGATGGGTTATGAGCTAATCATTGGCCTTCGTGTGCTGCTAAAAACATTTTCATCTTTGCAGAATCTCATGTTCTATATTCGCCTACATATAAAGCATCCACCTTTAAGAATTTTTTTCTTCCCCATTTCTTGGGGGTAAGCAGTGGTGGGTGAAGTGAGCAGAGATCAGTTGGGAAAGATTCACTTCTTTCTTAGGGTATCCTTTGCATCAGTACCATTTGTATATGAAATATGAATTTCCCTGCCATTGGTGGAAGGGCTATAACCATTTGACCCTGAAATGATTCATTTTAGAGCCTAGGAATAAGGTTATGTGAGCACAAATAAAATGGTGAGCACTGTATGAGATGTTAATGAAAGTGGAAGATCTCTTTTTAAGGTAAACAGATTTTTCTCTTGTGCATCCTCTGCCCTGTGTATTTGCAGGATCAGGTTACTAGAGAATCTGTGGGGAGCTGGGTGTGGAGAGTGTTTCCATTGGGGCTGTCTCCACTGGTGACACTGCCAGTATGGTATATAGAGATGGGAAATAGATGCTGGAAACAGAGGGACTCAAACCATTAATTTTAACCTGTTTTCCTTCTTGGCATATTGACAGTACTCTGTGGCTGTGTTAGAATTAACCCTATTGGAAACATACTTTGTTTCCTGCAAATTACTCTGCCTGAATTTTAGGTATCGTAATTTTTGGTCTAAGAACTTCTCAGAACCTTCTATAGAATGAGAAATTAGCTTTTCTAATTTAAACACATACTTTATTCATCTTTTTACCATAACCCTCCTATATATAGTCTTTCCATAATGAAGTAGGAAAAATGGGAAAAGAAAATTTTGATGAAGGATAAGTTATTGTGGACGTGGTTTCCTCATTGCAATCAGAATTCTTTGTTTCTCACCCCTTCTAAACAATCTGATGTACATTTTTGCTATCATGATCCACTGTCCTAGTTTGCCAGGCTGTCAATCAGGATGAGCACGAGGAGCAGGAAGGCTCATCTTGGCTGATGGCCAGGTGGACAGGTAGGAGTGAGAGGTTTATATGCCTATGGGACAAAGTAAATGGTGGCGAGGGAAATTGAGTTGCCAGGGGAAAAAAAGACAGATGGATTAAAAGGTGTTGTAATTTGAAATGCTATAAAGAAAAAAGACATGCAGAGAAATGCTTCCCACTTGTTTGAATGTGTGTGTGTTTTATCTTGTGTTGATCAGTGCACTGATACACAGCACCAGCAAGGGGGCTGGCTAATTCACCGAGCAAACAGCTTAACAGTCTTGCTGGTCCTAAAGGTGTGAAGGTAAATAAGGCACACTTCTTGCCTGAAAAAAAGCTTAGCTACAACTTGGATTTTTCTGACTGAACCTTTTCAGATAGACTTGATAAGTGAAACTGATTAACTCAAAGGAAAAATTATACATATTTCATTTATATGTATCTCTATATACACAGATATATATCCACATATACACATATGTATATTAAAGGTATTGGAGTCAAACTTACTTGTGTTCAAATCCCAACTCTACCGCTTTCTGTCTAATTTTGGACAAGCTACTTTAATTCTCTGAAGACCTTCAATGTTTGAAGATTGAGTTTTCTCTTAACCAGGGGAAATATACTTTGTGTCTTTAAGTTAGATTATATGATGTTCGGGAAAAGCTCAAATTCTCTGTTAAATCCTGAATTGAATATACCTACAGTTTTCATTACATGATTGTTCCTCAGATCACATACTGTCCAAACCACGTATCCCTTCTCCCTTCTCTGCTTTCACCACCTAGTCAGCAGCCTGATCAGAAAATAGTGTTCTAGAAATAATCCTGATTAATGTGGTTTGTTTTCACCACTGATGTATTCTGTCCCAGAAAATAATCTTTGAAGTTTTGTAATAAATATTATCAACGTACTCTGATTTTACATCAGCTTTTTCACGTCATTACACTTTAGGCTTATAAAGTATGTGGTCAACAAAAGCTCCAGGTCACACAGACACATGTACATACATATATTCATGTACACACACACACACACACACACACACACACACACACCTGTTATCCATCTATATATCTGTAAAATATCATCTTGTTAGCTTCAGCTCGTCCTTCCAGCAGGTGAGATCTTTTTTTTTTTTTTTTTTTTTTCTTTTTGTAGTACGCGGGCCTCTCACCGTTGTGGCCCCTCCCGTTGCGGAGCAGAGGCTCCGGACGTGCAGGCTCAGCGGCCACGGCTCACGGGCCCAGCCGCTCCGCGGCATGTGGGATCTTCCCGGACCGGGGCACGAACCCGTGTCCCCTGCATCGGCAGGCGGACTCTCAACCACTGCGCCACCAGGGAAGCCCGGTGAGATCTTTTTTGAATCTTGATTCTAGTACATCAGGTATTGTTCCCTGCTTTTTGGCATTCTTCATTGTCCTGCCATTTCTTCATCCCATTCACAGAGGAAAAAGTTCAGTGACACAAGACTAACTACAGAGCCCTCCGACCCACCACCAGAAACCTTTCTTCCAAGTCATTATTAATCTCTCTCGGTGAAGTTGTTCTATTCCTGTAGTGTAATCCAACCTGCTTTTCTTCAGAGCCCCTGGAAGAATCTCCCAAGTTAGTAGGTATAACCTAAATTCTCACCTATTCTTCATATTTCTAGTTGCTCTTGGACATTTCTGCTTGGATGCCACACAGTAACCTCAAACTCAACATGTTCAAATCTGTCCCCCTCCACAGTTTTCCCATGTGTGTCAGTGGCCCCACTGTTTCAATCTAACCTCCCAGCTGGTTTTTTTGCTTTCATCCCTGCCACCTGCAATCTCTTTCCACAGTGCAGCCAAAGTAGTTGTTTAAAAATGTAAATCAGATCATGTCACTGCCCTGCTTAATTTCCTCCCATGGCTTCCCATCTCTCTGTGCCATGGCCTACGAGGTTCTCTTTCATCTGTACCTACTCATTTCTCTGGCCTCACCTCGTATCTGTCTTTCACTCTTCTCCAGCACACAGGCCTGTCTGTCCCTTGAACACACCAAGCTTGTTCCCATGTGCTAAGCGTTTTCCCTAGTTAGACCATTCTCTTCAAAGACCTCTGCAAGCCTGGCTCCTCTTCATCAAGCCTCAGCTCAAATATCACCCGCTCAGACAGGTCTTCCCCTGACAGTCTAATATAAACAAGCTGCCCCCAACATACAGTCATGCTTTAACTTTACCCTGTTAGACCTGCATATTTGTTTGTTGTCTGTGTCCACTAGACTGCAAGTTTCTTAAGAACTGGGAGTCATCTGTCTTGTTCATCACCAAACCCTTAGACCCTAGAATGGTACCTAGCACTTGGGATTGGCTTAATAAATATGTGTTGAATGAATACATAAAGGAATCTAACAGACTATATATCTTTTCACTCATCTCCAGTCTGTCACCATATCAGTTCTTCCTTTGAAATGTCTCCTAGATTTGCTTTCATCCTATCCCCAGCGTCCTGCCAGCACCTGAATCTGAGCCTTCATCTCTTTGTGCATGGATTGTTGCAGTGATTCTCAACCCAGGTAGCTCTTTAGAATCACTTGGGGAGCTTTAAAAAATGACAGTCTCCAGGCTCCACCCCAAACCAATTAAATGGACCTGGGCATTAATATCTATTATAAAAATTAAAAAAAAAAGCTTCTCAGATGATTGTAATGGGCAACCACTGAAATGCCACATCAGCCTGCTAACAGATGTGTGTCTTCCAGTCCATTTCATCTGTTGCTGTCTATTTATCTCCTTGGAATTCTGGTTTTGCAATATGATTTCCCTGCTCAAGAGCCTATAGTGGTTCCCTGCTACCCAACACGTTAATTCCACATTCCCCTCCCGCATCTACTCAACTGTATTTCATCTTTTTCTTACTTACCTTCTACTATACACCGAATGTTTCGCTGTCTGGCACTTGATTTGCCTTTCATTACCCTACTTCCACACTTTTACCTCCACTGTCCTCCCCACTCTGACTTCCACATATATACCCAGAATGTCCTTATTGCTCTCCTCTGTCAGTCCAGATCCTTTCCGTTCTTCAAGACCCAGCTCAAATCCCACCTTTTAAATACTTCATTCTCCACCCAACCCACCCCTTATTATTTATATGATTCTTTTGGTATAGATCATTAGTATCTTGTAATATATTTTATGTTTTCATAGGTAATATGCACATGGTACAAATTCAAAACTTACAAAATTGCTTCCCTCCTACTTCTGCCCAGCTTCCAGTTTTCCTTCCTGAAAGCAACCACTCTTACAAGTTTTTGTATCCTTTCAAATATATTCCAAACCTATTTAACCATTCGTTTATATAGAATACACACATGCATACAAGCACACACACAAATGTTGGCATACTACCTGCAGTTCTCTGCACCTTGACTTTTTTTCACTTAGAGATATATAAACATATATATATATATGCATTTATTTATTTAAATTGTAGTTTTAAAAAAAAACCTAATAGGAAACCTCCCCTCTTAACAAACTTTTAATTATACAGTACTATGGTTAATTGTATGTACATTGCTATACAGCAGATCTCTAGAACTTTGTATCTTGCATGACTAAAACTCTATGCCCATGGAACAAAAACTCCCATTTTCCCCCCTCCCAGCCTAACAACCACCATTTTACTTTCTGCTTCAATGAGCTTGACCACTTCAGCTGCCTCATACAATGGAAACATATTTGTCCTTTTGTGATTGGCTTGTTAAAATTAGCATAATATCTTCAAGTTTCATCCATGTTGTAACATATGGCAAGATTTCCTTTTTAAAGGCTGAATAATACTCCATCATGTGTAAGTACCACGATTTTTTATCCATTCATCTGTCGGTGGATATTTAAATTGTTTCCACCTGTTGGCTCTTGTGGTTAATGCTGTAGTGAATATGGTAATGCAAATATCTCTTTCATTTCTTTTGGATAAATACCCAGAAGTGAGTACCATAAGTTAATGCATGTACCATAAGTTAATTAACCAGTTTCCTGTCAATGCATATTTAGGGTTTAAAATTTTTTTTTAATTTTGCTGTTTTATATAATGCTTCAATTATTATCTTTATACATACATAATTTAACACATATATAAGTATGTCTGTAGGATAAATTTCTATGCATTTAACTGGAATTCTGAGTCTAAGGGTATGTGTGTCCATTTCTAATTTTGATGGATATTACTAAATTGCCCTCCATCGAAGGTTTTACTAATTTATATTCCCACCAACAATGTAGTAATTGCTCTTTAAATTTGGGGTGTTATTTAGCTTTTCACATTTAAACACCTTCTTTCTCTGGTCCAGTCATAATTAACCCAATGGCAGGAACCACGTCCTGTAAATTTTAGCACGTATACAACATTTAACACCATAGGTTCACTTAATTGCTGCTCAGCAAATATTTGTTAAATCTTACTTCATTGTGTGTTGAGGAAGTTTTCTTATGGCTCTGATGAATGCCACGTGAGAGTTGTCCACTTTACGTGTGTACTATTCCTAGGAGAGGACATTCTTAGGAGAGGTGACATTCTTAGGAGAGGTGCTGTCCATTGCTGTTGCTCTTCCAGGATTCTCTGTTATCATTGTCTCAGAAAGATCAACCAGTCCTTAGATCTGCTAACAGGTTTGGTTAATTTGAATAGTTCAGCATAAGGACTGTAGCTGACACCAAACATGTCCTAAAACTTAGTAGATAACAAAGTTTTATTCCATATACTATAAAATATCTAAACAAAAAAGCTCTACTCCATGAGTTTTACCCAACCAACTTTTTATTATGAAAAATGTCAAACATATGTATAAGTTGGAATAATATGTCCATGTACAAACCACTAAAATTTAACATTTGTTCATTTGTTCATTTTGTTTGTATTATATATATATATTTGCTGAATGGTTTGCAAGTAAGTTGCTGATATTCCATTGAGTAGTAAATAAAGCTGAAAATTAGTTTTATAATTATCACCTTTTATGAACAAATTTATTTTATTTTATTTTTTAATAATTTTTATTGGAGTATAGTTGCTTTACAATGTTATGTCAGTTTTTGTTGTACAGCAAAGTGAATCAGCTATACACATACATATATCCCCTCTTTTTTGGATTTCCTTCCCATTTAGGTCACCACAGAGCACAGAGTAGAGTTCCCTGTGCTATACAGCAGGTTCTCATTAGTTACCTATTTTATACATAGTAGTGTATATATGTCAAACCCAATCTCCCAATTCCTCCCACCTTCCCCTCCCCCCCTTGGTATCCATACATTTGTTCTCTACGTCTGTGTCTCTATTTCTGCTTTGCAAATAAGTTCATCTGTATCATTTTTCTAGATTCCACATATATGCATTAATATGCAGTATTTGTTTTTCTCTTTCTGACTTACTTCACTCTATATGACAGTCTCTAAGCCCATCCATGTCTCTGCAAATGGCACAATTTCTGAACAGGTCTATTTTAAATGTTTCACAACTTTTTTTTTTTTTTTTTTTTACAAATTATATCCCTTTCTCCAAAAGGATAAGAGGCTGTTTGATGGCATCTGGCATCTTTTCCTCAAATGCCAAAAGACTTGTATCCATGGAAGAAGAAAGTTTAAGGGAAGTGGGGAGCTGACACCAGAATTTCTCTTAGTAAGGGAAATATCTTTAATGTCTTTGTTTAGGAAAATATCTTGATAGGTCATTTGAGGATGAAAGGTGAGACCCTGTACAGTTTCACAACAATGTGAGGGTACTAAAGCCCTGTGAATTTCATACTTTAAAATGGTTAGTTTTATATTATGTGAATTTCACTTTAATTTAAAATAAAAGAAAAAAGTGAGCCCCTAGGAGAATGGATTGGCAGGAGGAGAAGTGAAAGTAATAGCTAACGTACTCTGCATAAAAAGAATGTGGACTTAGGAGTTGAGAAGCAGAGGGAAAAGGGCAGTGGGTGTTGAGCCCATGGTGGGAGTCTAGAGACTGTGAGGAAAAGCGGCTAAGAAGAATTTTCCGAGCATAAACATCTAATATTCAGTTTTAATTTGCCTGCCTCCATCTCCTGAAACCAATAAAAGTCAGTGATACACAAACATGCCTTGTGTGAGCAGGCTAGTGTGTGTGTTAACCCTTCTCTGGAGCCACACGGGGCAGAACAGGAGTAGCACATGTGCCAGCCACGTGATCCAGAAACCTCCAAAAAAGTACACTTCAGAGCCAGAGATGAGCAGAAAACATACAAGTCACTGCTTCCTTCCAGAGTCCTTGGGGACATCAGAAGGTCTGTGAGACTGTCCTCATGAGAATGTGGTTGAACCAACTTAGCCTGCCTCTCAAAGCGCAGGCAACTTTAGTTGACATCTCAGTGGCAATAAAGTATCAATTCATTGACTTACAGGTTCATTCTCGATTAGTCATCCATCGTACTTGTAGTGAAATGCCTCTTTTTAAAAAGACAAGCGACCAGACCTTTAAAGATGTGGATCTCAGGGGTTGTGACAGCTCTACACTTCCTAACACTTGCCCCTGGAGTCATCCTCCCAGGTTCTCTAGAACCAAGCTTGGTGGTTCAGAGACTGGGCTCCCAGCACTTGCCTTATATAAACCTAAGGTGTTCTGTGTTTGGAATTAGAACCCCTTAACTTCACTTCTAACTGGATGGTGATAGTAGGAATCAAAGGAAGTAGGGCCCCTAGGGAAGGGCATTCCTGTGGGGAAAGAGTGAGGACCATTTTTTAGAGTTCCCTAGTTCTCCTACTCAGTTCCCTGTTCAAATCTGAGAGAGAGTTTGGTGTGTTAAACGAATGGAAGGTTGTCAGTCCCATAAAGTAAAATGGTAATGATGAGCAAGCCCTTATATGTATGGACCAGGCACCATGCCAAGCATGTTACCTCATGTGATCTGAGGTAGGTACAGTTATATTCCCCCATTTAATATGTTAGACATTAAAGTTTAGCGAGGTTATGAAGTTAAGTGACTTGTCCAAGGTCACACGTCCAGAATATACACTTAAATTTTCCTATAAAACCTGTGTGCTTAACTATCATGCTAATAGTTAAGTATAAACAACTGCTGGAGTTTTTCCCACAAAAAGGTTCTGCTCATAGTAGGTATATAGTCAATACTGACTGTGTTGAAGGCTGCTTTGATTCATTTAAAATGTTGCATGTAAGTCTAAGTCTGTTTTGCACACCAGCCAGACAGCATTTGGGCCCACTGTGTGTCCTCTGAGTCATGGTCTGTTGCCGAAGCATTGTTGTGAAGTATTTCGGAGGAAATTCTAGGCAAAGGAAAGTTCCGTGTTCCAATATTCGTCAGTCAGACTTTGAGAAATCTTGGATCCCTTGAAAAACAGTCAGAAATCCATTTCTGTGTTCTATGACTCTACAAATACAATTTTTAAAAATCCAAATATAGCTCGGACCATCAGCACTCTATTTCATTGTTGCTAAAACTGGATTTCTTCTGAATCCTTAGAACTTCAAAATAAACTTGGGGACATTCATCAGCTTGCCAACTTTTTATTTTGCAAATCGGTGAAGGACATTAAAAAAACCTTGCCGCCATTCATCACCATCCTTTAACATAAAAAAGAATGTCATGTTATAATAAAATACAATCCTTTAAATTCAGTAGATCTAGATTTGTTAAAAGATTGCCATATATTCCTTATTTTTCTCATCAAGGACCATGAAAACTTTCTCATGGATCAACATTTGAAAACTACTGGTCTAAATAACCGAAGTCTATATTCAAAAATTCAGTAGAGATTTCTGCACCTCTAATGCTCACCAACTTCAGTTATCTCATATTCGGAAGGAAATATATATAAAAAGCGATCTTGGTTACAAAAATAAATTAATGACTTACTTGGCTTTCTCTTCCAAAATTGCTGATCCTGAACTTTGGAAGGGAAAAATATCTGGATAACTGATTCCTGGCTTACAAATTTTGCCAAGATTTCAGGATTTAGGGAAAAAACAGCATTTCTACTGTAAGACTTCATAGGTTTGTATGTCATATCGAAAGTCAATCAGTAATGATTATACCATGATAATATTTACATTTCACAGGGAAGCAAAATACTTGGGGACGCCTCATGTCTCTGTCTAAAGATTTGTCATTCATTTGCATTCAAATAGATTCTTTGTTTTCACTCACCCAGAATAGTTCTCAACTTATTAGCTAAGCAGACTAAATAGAGTTGCATTCATGCATTTTAATGTCAATGTAAAAAGGGTTTTCCTAGATTTTTTTCTATTCAGTCAAATCCTCCAAAAGATGTCTAATCACTCCCAGGTTCAGTTACTTAAACATTTCACAATGTTGTCACTTGTATATAGTAAAACAAAAAAGAAACTTGCTTTCAGTAACTCAGAGAGCCATACTCCAGCTATTTAGAACTTCATTCTGGTGAGAGAAATTTCTTGAATTCCATTTGCAACCTGATTTGTGAGTGGAAGATTTTGCCTATTGCATAGCTATATGACATTGTTCAGTATGTATAATATTTGTTCTTTAATTGATAAACCACTGCTGGAGTTTAGCAGGATTATAATATCCTGAAGGACAGGATTTGGCCATAGTGCCTGCCATGTGCACACTAGAGCATCAGCGGGTGCTTGTTGAAAGAGTGACATAGCTTGGTGAGTAATATGAACAAGAAAAGCTCTGCTGGACAACTTCATAGGAATGGGCGCTCACTGCCCTCTGGGTGAGTGGGGAAGATTGTGTGGAGGAAGTAACAGCTGAGTAAAATCGCAGGATCACCAATGGAGAATGGGAAGAAGGCATTCCTACTAGAAAATACTAACAAACATACAAGAAAATGAAAGGTAAAAATATTTTGAAAATGACAGGTTAAAATTTTGCCAGGAGCAAAGATGTAATGGCAGTTTGAGAAATAAAGCTGAAGGGTAGGATCCTGGTTGTAGAGAATGCCAAAAGCTAGGCCGATTTTGGACTTTCCATCAAAGAAAAGGTAGGGTCTTGGATGAAGGCGTTTTTGAGCAAGGCATGATCCAAAATGGTGATAGAAAAACATTAATTGCCTCTGCATTGACTGTCAACATCATCTTCCAAAAGCTTTATGAAAAGAAGTACTTTCAGCCTTTAAGGGCTAGTCATCTAAAAACCTGTGCTTGGGCTTCCCCGGCGGCACAGTGGTTGAGAGTCCGCCTGCCGATGCAGGGGACACGGGTTCGTGCCCCGGTCCGGGGAGATCCCACATGCCGCGGAGCGGCTGGGCACGTGAGCCATGGCCGCTGAGCCTGCGCGTCCGGAGCCTGTGCTCCGCAACGGAAGAGGCCGCAACAGTGAGAGGCCCGCAAAAAAAACAAAAACAAAAAAAACCTGTGCTTAATTTGTTCCAAAGTCTTGGCTCCAGGGTGCTTGAGGAATGGAGTTTGGGGAAATCCTTCCTGCCCTCAGATCCTGTTAAGACCTCTGGCGTCTTAAGGGACTCCCCATGAGTTCCTGCCTCCACATTTTTGCACAAGACATTCATGCTGTATTCTTTTTCTTCTCCAAAGCTCCTCCTCTTCCTCAAAGGAGAGGGGGCGGGGAATTGTACTGATGAACCTAGTTGCAGGGCAGGAATAAAGATGTAGACATAGAGAATGGACTTGAGGACATGAGGTGGGAGGGGGGAAGCTGGGGTGAAGTGAGAGTAGCATCAACATGTATACACTATGAAATAGATAGCTAGTGGGCAGCAGCAGCATAGCACAGGGGGATCAGCTCGGTGCTTTGCGATGACCTAGAGGGGTGGGTTAGGGAGGGTGGGAGGGAGGCTCAAGAGGGAGGGGATATGGGGACATGTGTATGCATACGGCTGATTCACCTTGCTGTACAACAGAAGCTAACACGGTATTGTAAAGCAATTATACTCCAGTAAAGGTTTATTTAAAAAAAGGAAACATAAAAACAAAAACTTACTGAACCTTCACCTCTTCTGGAAGGACTTCTGACACTGTAACCCCATTTGCTCCATTATTCAGGAAATCCATCCCCAACATCTTCGTGCTACATTTAATTTCTTTAAATTACAAAATACACAAATTCTTGTATATTTATGTCTAAGCACACAGTAACAGACTTTATGAAAGATACGACACCTACCAGCCCCTTTCCACCCTCCACCCAGGACCTGCCGCCCTTGCCTACCCCACTGCACCCAGCTTCACAGGAGGTGCAATGCCCTTGGTGAGCGCTGGTGGTGTAAGAGCTTGCCCTGAACAACAAAGGATTTCTTTGGAGCTGAAGTCCCATGGAATCCATGGACTGTGGGTTTTCACCTCTCTTTGGCTCCAGCTTCCTTTCACCAGCATGTGTAAAGCTTCTAGGACAGTTCCCACCAAGAATCCCTTCCCGTGCCTCCTTCCTGTCCTCACTGTCTCCGGTCTCTGTGGGCCTGCTAGTGATGATCAGAATATAGGCTATTAACACGGCCATGCTGTTGATAACCTGGGACTGGGCATCATGAACAGTAAGCATTAAAAAAAAAAAAAAAAAAACCTCCTTTTTGGGCTTCCCTGGTGGCGCAGTGGTTGAGAGTCCGCCTGCCGATGCAGGGGACGCGGGTTCGTGCCCCCGTCCGGGAGGGTCCCGCGTGCCGCGGAGCGGCTGGGCCCGTGAGCCGTGGCCGCTGAGCCTGTGTGTTCGGAGCCTGTGCTCCGCAACGGGAGAGGCTGCAGCAGTGAGAGGCCCGCGTATCAAAAAAAAAAACACCTCCTTTTTATCTAGGCTTAATTTCTTCCTGACTCATGTTACCCTCCACCTGTTCTCTCATACCTATGACTAACAATGGTAGGGACACCCCGCCCCACATACACACCTAATTCCATCCCTCCACATTTTATTTAGTGTTCTCTAGAGCCTGTTTGTCATCTGACCCGCTGTGGGGAGAGGCCCAGATGAGGGAATTTGTGATGCCCGATGGACAGAGGTATATTTTTATCTCCAGATGCCAGCCTGGTAGAAACCATAGCGCTTAGGGATTTGGGGCTGGCTCTCTTCCTTGGCAGTTGCTCCCTCCAAAAATATGTCTTCGACTGCCTGTCCCTGCATGCCTCAGCTTTGACTGTCACCAACTGCCGCTTCAGACCGAGCTTCAGAGTCCCACCTCATGGATGCAAATCAAAAAAGAGCTCAGAATCAAGTCTAGGAAGCAAGTCAGAGTAGTTTGATTTGCACGGAGGAGCTCTTGTCGCTGAGTGAAGCCAGCCAAATTCCCCAGGCTTCCCAGCCCTCCGGAAATCAGCCTTACAGGGCCCGGGGGCCTGGGCTCAACAGGATGGGCGTGATTTGAATGTTCACTGCCGCAGCTGCTGCGCCCGGCGCTGGTCACTGCCATCGGTTTCGCTCCATTTTACTGCCTCAGAATCCCCCAGTGCATGTTAGTGGTTAATACAGCAGCCTGGAGACGCCAGACAGCTCTCGGCACCTGGTTCAAATTTAAGGCTCATTTACACATGATGTCACACACGCATTGTCAGCGCAAGGGAGGTCAGGATGGTTCATTTTGGGAAGGTTCACACTGTTGAGTCTTTACAACACTCACTGCTATTAATGCCTTAACCATCTGACTTGGATTTCGGTTTTCTGGCATGAGGTAATCCCAGGCACTAGATTTATATGCTGAATGGGGAGCTAACAGTGGTGGCTAATCATGCTGGTTTGCAGAGCTGCAACTCTGGAGCCTTGGGATGGAATAAAAGGGCCACAGGGCATGTAGCAAATCATGGAGGTTTTGAGCAGGGGCTGGGGAGGGGGTGTTTGCCTGAGGTGCTAGGCTTGATTGAAGAATAGAAGCTAAACTAAGTTAGACAAGGCCTAAGCCCAGAGACAGTAGGAATTACTCTTGTTTGGCCAGTATTTGGGGTTGTTATATTACCCATCCTTTTGCTCACCATCCATATAAATTCCAGGCCCACCTTCCCAGGCTTAATTCATGTCCCGTGAAGCCTTTCCTGGCCCCCCAGCCCACAGTGATTTCTCACCTGAATGCCCAAGTACTTTCGTCAATAAAATGAGACAACTAACAATTACTGAGTACTTAATTTGTGCTACTAGCTCATTTCACCCTCACATCAATCTTATGCAGAAGGCACTACTATTTCCATTGTTCAGATGATGAAATAGCTTCAGCAAGATTAAATAATGTGTCCCGTGTCAGCGCTGGTAAGAGTCCGGATGGAAGACTGATTCCAGAGCCCAGGTTCTGAACCACTGGAGTAGGTTACATTCTATGTAGTGGTGTTACACTGCCTGTACTACTTAGTGCACTAACACGGGAGAGACAGTCTGTGCCTCAGGGAAATGCTAGAGGAGTGCACAGTAGTGTTGTCTAATGCCTCACATGTGTGTGTGTTGTCTCTGTTGCCTGCCGAGCAGGGACCATCACTTCTGCTTTTCCATATCCCCTAACCTCCTAGCACAGTGCTTCCCGGGATATACTCAGATGGGTGGAGGGATACCAGCCCTCCTCCACCCTCACCTAAGATACTTTCCTACCTAAAACATATTAAAATGTTGAGATCTTTGTATAATCACCCCTATCACTTGTTACTGTCCTCCAACAGAAAACTGGTCTGCTTATTACATCTCCAGTAAGAGTCTCCTTACCTTATAGGAAGTTCAGAGAATGTCCTTTAGACCTGCTCTTGAAGGGTGAGTAAGGGTCAGACAGTGAAAAGGAGAGTGAAGGGCACTCCAGGCAGAGGGGGCAGCGTGGACAAAGGCCTAGAGGCATGATGGCATGTACCCACGAGCACAGCTAGACTCTGACTGGAAAGGGCTCCGAGGAGAGGGCGGAAACCCAGGTCCCACCTGACCCTTCTCTGCTGACACTTGAGCAATGTGGATGACACTCCTGACCTCAACCCTAGGGAAGATGTCTCTGAAGAGTGTTTTCTTAGGAAATGTCTCCTCAGAATGACCCTACAGACACAGTGGTTTTCTTCAGGGTTCTTGAGCATACCCAGATTAATTTAAAAATTAGGCAATTGAATGCCCCTGTCATAAGCCATCATGGCTTCAGAGCAGGATTTAGTGTTCAGTTTGCAAGCCATACTGAGTATCTTGTACTTGCTCCTCTACCCCTTCCCACGCAGCTCTAAGCTTTGGAGGCTGACCCCATGGGACTGTGTCAATAGGTTCCTTTGCCTCTGGCTTCCCGTTGGATTCAGCCAGAGAAAGGCACCAGTGGGAGCTCAGAGAGGAGAGAACAGTGATGTCAGGGTCTATATTCCCCCCCACTCCCTCCCTACTAGGCTACTGTTGGCTGCACCTCTCTACCAAACGCACAACTCCTGTCAGGGGGCCCTCTCCACATAGCCATTTTTGCCAACGTCTGGGTTCTGGTAACCTCCCCCTCCTCTTGCCTCTTCAGTCGTAGTGTGGTAATAGCTGCCCCCTCCATTGTTACTAGCTGTTATGGGCTAACTTGTGTCCCCTCAGATTCATGTGTTGAAGCCCTAACCCCCAGTACCTCAGAATGTAACTGTATTTGGAGTTAGGCTCTTTAAAGGGTGATTAAGTTAAAATGGGGCCATTGGACTGGGCCCTAATACAATCTGACTGGTGTCCTTATAAGAAGAGAAAATTTGGACACACAAAGAGACACCAGGCATGCACACATACAGAGGAAAGACCATGTGAGGCCATAGTGAGAAGATAGCCTGCAAGCCAAGGAGAGAGGCCTCAGAAGAAATCAAACCTACAACACCTTGATCTTGGCCTTCTAGCCTCCAGAACCATGAGCAAATAAATTTCTGTTGTTTAAGCCACCCAGTCTGTGGTGTTTTGTTACCGCAGCCCTAGCAAACTAATACACTAGCCCTGAGGGTACTTCACTATCCCTTGGTGATTTCCTTAAACTTTGCTTATTATATTGTACAAGTCCCTTTACTAAACTTTCCTTTTGAGCATGTCATCTGTTTCTTTCTGGGTCTCTGAGTGACATACAAGCTTGACTCCAACAGGAAGACTTAGTGTCAAAAGCAAGGAGATACCCCATTGAAGGCAGCTCCCACTTAAAGGTGTCCCCCACTCCCCCCATCATGTGAGCCCACTGGGTACTCTAGTGCTACTCCAAGATATTTCCTCTGCTTCGGGGCAAAATGATTTGGGGTTAGTCCTTCCCTATGAGCTTCATTTATACTATGTGTAAAGCAAGAGATGACAAAAGCTACCACTCTGGGGGTATTTAAAGATGAGTATTGGGTGAAAATGTGAACTAACTGCGAGAACCCTACAAAGAACCAAAGTGCCCTTCTGTAATATATCTGTAAGAACTTTCACTGATGAATGTGCGCAAAACATTGCCATCTTTGAAGGCAAGAGAATGATGATTTCTGCTAAGACGGCCCTGAGCATAGTCTACGGGGCGGCACTGCTATTTGCTCAGCAGCTCCCTACTGGCCCTTCATTACAAAGAAAGAAATCAACTTTTATTCCACATGGATACAAACCTCATATGTACAACAGGTGGATGTGTGCATCTCTTCACCTTGCCCCTGCTTTTTTTTTTTTTTTTGCGGTACACGGGCCTCTCACTGTTGTGGCCTCTCCCGTGGCGGAGCACAGGCTCCGGACGCGCAGGCTCAGCGGCCATGGCTCACGGGCCCAGCCGTTCCGCGGCACGTGGGATCTTCCCGGACCGGGACACGAACCCACGTCCCCTGCATCGGCAGGCGGACTCTCAACCACTGCGCCACCGTGCCCCTGCTTTTTGTTGGGGAGTGAAGTCAAATGAACCAGCTGGAGGCCAGAGCAGCTCAGACACCTAGAAAGGTACACAGTGTAGCGCAGGAACAGAGCGCCTCCAGGGCCCTGCTTATTTCTAGTAAATGAGGCTCTCGACCATGTTATCTTCACCTGCAAAAGCTGAAACGGTCTTCGCTGCCCCCCGCAGCTGCGAAGAGGGAGATCCTGACATCACACACGGGGATGCTGCTAGAATGGGTCTGGTCCCAGCCTCCCAGATTGCAACTGTGAGGGGACGGACAGGCTCTGGATACTGAGTCGGGGCCTGGAAAGCAAAGGGGTCCAGGTAGCTTCTCTCATCCTTGTTGCCTCCTCTGCAAGCTGGACCCTCTACTGGCCTTTCCCAGCGTGGGACAGGACTCAGGCTTCCTCCTCAGTTGGACCTCTGGCTCACCACGAAGTAGAGCCGACTCCAGGGTGAAAGGAGCACCTTCTTGTTAGTGTATTATTATGGCTGTTCAATTCTCATCAGCTGTGGCTTCACTAAGGCTTTCTTGTGGGTAAGAAAAACATACTGAGGTATGACATGGTCCTGTGGCTTAGCCAGGTGAAAAGAGAATAAAAAGCTCAAGACGCAGAGATCTAGGAGTGTCACCCCAATGTTATTTATAAACTTCAGACAAAACGCAAGTTTACTACTTTTTCGGGATCCATCAGAAAGTTGAGGTCCCAGGGTGATCACCTCGCCTGAAATCTAAGGATCGATGTGGGTCTGTGGGGAAGCACGAAACACAAGCTCGTGCTAACCCGGGGAGCAGATGCAGCCAACAGAATTCACCTGGAGTCTATAAAGAATTGGTGGAGAATCAGCGTGGGCTGGAGAGGGAGCATGAAGCCGCCAGGGACTACAGGTATAGCGGGGGTTTGCGTCTTCTCCAAGACTTTTCTCCGTGAAGCCCATTGGGCACTCACCCAAAAGACTGGCCAAAGTCCTGAGAAAGACTCCCTCAGTAGCGCAGGTCTGGAGGAGGGAAAAACAGCCCCTGAAGAGGGGCACGAAGCCCCACCGAACCCCTCCGCTGTCTCCCTTCTGGAGCAAAAAAGCCTAATCTGCTGGAGAAAGGGCAAAACACTGTTTCCCTTAGAGCGCTGGCAAGCCTGGGGGAAGGAAACAAGAAAACAAAAACAAAACCCCTCCACCCTAACGAAGGGGTAAGAATTCAGAAAAGGAAAACTCGGACTTTATTGCTGGCAGACGGGCTCTACAAGAAACGTTGAAATTCTTCAGGTGGGAGGAATGCGATGCAAGATGGAAACGCGCTGGAATTTGAATCAAAGCAGGTAAAATACACGTAAAATTTTAAATTGCTCTAAAAGATACATGATTGTCAAGAGAAAAAAATAGCAGCAATGTATTGAGTGTACAAAATGTAAAATGTATAAGAGTACACATGTTGGGTGGGAGGAGATTGGCAATATCCTGCTGTAAGGTCCTTATGGTACACATGTTAAAAATCCAAAATTCAACCGAGTGAACTTTAAAGGTCCTCTTGACTTTATCCAGTGATTCATGAATTGGGCAACAACCAGTCCACTAGATAAAAAGGAGCTCCCAGGAGCTGTAGGCAGAAGGGAGCAGGAACAAGGAAGTTGTATCAGGCAAGAAAGCTGGTTGACTACTGGAAGGTGACTTTCCTTTAGAGGATGGCACGGGTCTATCAGGCAGATGTCCTGACTAGTGATGATCAGGTGATTCCTTTTCTTTGGGGCGTTGGGGGGGGGGGGGTAACGCGGGCCTCTCACTGCCGTGGCGTCTCCCGCCGCGGAGCGCAGGCTCCAGCCGCGCAGGCTCAGCGGCCATGGCTCACGGGCCCAGCCGCTCCGTGGCATGTGGGATCTTCCCGGACCGGGGCACGAACCCGCGTCCCCTGCATCGGCAGGCGGACTCTCAACCACTGCGCCGCCAGGGAAGCCCGCTGATCAGGTGATTCCTGATTGACTGGTTTAAGATTCCATTTCTGGGAGAGGCCAAAATGTAATCAAGTGTCGGCTTGGTGACGTGGGGCTTAGTGTGACTCCATTTGGGGCCTGTTGTCTGGTTTTTAACAATTCTATTGATTAGACTTTTAGTCTGAGAGCTATGATGACAATTTTAAGGCATTAGTGCTCTTCCCAGCAACTACTCTGGAATTCTTATAGTTTTGATGAATCTCTGTGTGGTATTTACAGGTCATGATGTCATGTTCACAGTCTTTAAGTTGATCATTCTCTTTGTTCCTTTTCTGATGTTCTGTACCTAAGGAGATCATTTGGTTGGTGGTTAGCAGCTGTGAACATGCATTTAAAGCTTCCGAGAGACTACAGTGCACCACGGAGACTGCTATGATTATTACAAGTAGGATAATTCCCAGTGTCTGGAGGACACTTTGGAGCTATGGTCCCCAAGACCCAAACCAATTGGAATCAAATAAGTCAAAGAAAGACCCTGCTGAAGGAGTCACTTTCTTAAGCCAATGTCTTGTTCAGTGATCTTATGTAGTTGAGTATCAACTTCCCTAGAAGCGTCAGTTCAAGTGCAGCACAAACCCTTCCTTGGTCAGCTAAGAGATAATCAAGGGCTATCCTATTATTAAGAACAACTTTGGCCAGAGAGTCTAGAGATTTTTGTTGGGCAGCTCTTGCTTTAGCAGCAGATTCTGAAATATCTTTGAGAGTTAAGGAGAGGTTTCTGATCATAACTTCATTTGGAATTACTCCTAGCCAGGGGAGTAGGGATCTGCCAAAGGAAGAGACTTTTGACTCATAAATTGCTCCTGGTAATTCCCATTTGAAGCTGTGGCTCGGGGCTGGAAAGGTGACAGCCATGGAGACCAGTAAAATTGAAATGTCTGCAGACGCCCAGGAGGTTTTATTCTGGTTAGCCTTGCCTTGTGTCCCTTTCTTCTTACAGAGCCCGGATGCAGGGTTCCTGGGTTTAGGTTGTAAGCCGGAGGCAGGTTAATGGGTCCCCATGGTTACAGAGCCTGGCATGATAGAAAGAGGGCTGTGTTTGTTCCAGAAAAACAGGCATTGGAAATTAGGGAGAAGTTTGTTACAGGCAGAACAACAGCATCACTGACATCGTGACAAATCCAGCTGTCGTTTGGAGGTTGGATTACTCCCTCCTTTGACATGTTCTGACCTATGCATTACCTTTCCAGGCCAGAGCAAGAGAAAAGGTAGACAAAAGCATCATAAAGACCTTCATGGAGTAAGGATTGGGAAAAAGATAGAGAAGGAAGGTGGACTAGAAAGAAACATTGTAGATCTGACGTCTTGGGAGGAAGCAGTCTACCTTGAGGTCAGCTATTTCTCTTCTGAATCAATTGGAGGTCTTGAGGTCTCCAGCATTTGCACACAACCAGATGTCAGGTGGAGCCTTCTTCAGTTGTGAAATATGCACCCAAGGTTCAACACCTTGTAATTTGGCAGTGGTGTCAGGGATCAGGGTACCTGGTAGGATCTTTTTCTTGAATCTCAGTTTTGCAAAAGCATCAGAGGAAAACAATAAGTGTCTGTAAATGATAAAAAAAAAATCTCTAATTCTCATGGTTAAAGATTTGATGAGAGTGCATTATAATGGAATTGACAAGGAAATTTGGTTATTTCTGTGACATACAACACGTTAAGGCAATAACAACATTACACCAGGACATATCAGATTTCTAGGAATTTCATACAATTTCTAGAACACTTATTGGCTGCTTAAGGGAATAACTGATAGCAGTTTATTGGAGAATCCCTCACAGTGTCATCAACCCTGGAAGGGCAGGGCCCTCCTTCCAGGGTAGATATGAGGGCATTCAGGTTGGATGAAAGGATTTGACAAAACCTTCAACGATAATTTTTCCAGTGCCCTGGTTGATTGCAAATGAGACACTGATTTCTGGGCCAATGTTTTGATGTTGGGTGCAATGGGGGAGGCCTAGGTGGTATTTAAGTTTTCTGGCCTTGGAGCTGTTGCAGCTGTTAGGTCACTAACGTGGCAGACTTCTGTTTATGGTCTTGTAGTCCCTTCAGAGTGGAAAGGCAATTCAGATAGAGGATTCGTAGACTGAGTCCTCAGGTAAAGGAGGATAGAGGGGATTAGGGGGAGTCACATTAGTATTATAGTCTTTTGTTTTAGGTACCTCTTGTGCCTTTAATTTTTCGTTAACATTTTGCAATGGATCTTTCAATGAAGCTATTTTGGAATCTTGAAGACTTGGCGGCTTCTGCGTATTTCCAGTTAAAATAGATATCCCATTCTATTTGTTTGATTTGGGGGCCCTTCACTCAAGTGCACTTCTTAAATGAATGATCTTGCCTGGCTGGAACATTCACCATACCAAGATAGTCATTGTAATTCTAGGTTGTCTTTGTAAGATTTTGCCATTTTTGGTAGAGATCTACAGCTTCCAGGACCACAGTTCTTAGACTTTTATAAAATAAATAGGTGTGCTGGAAGAGGGCATGCCCAGTTCTATGAAACTCGAGAATCCCATTGTTTTAGCTAAGCCTTGGGTCTCATGGAAACAAATTAATACCTAAGAGGGATGTGCCACTGGGTCGGAGATTTTGTGGTGTCTTACAGTGTACCTTGTTGCATGAAAATTTTCTTGGGGTAGGTGGGTGACCTAATGTTGACCTAACCTGTTCCATGACCAACTTATCCCAGCACAGGAGTCTTAGAGTTAGGTGGAGAGACACTCTAACAGCTTTTAAGTGCTCAACCCATGCCCACAAATTTTGCAGTTTTGGCTTCATTTCATTTGCAAACTCTATGCTTTTTATTTCTTTTTATTGCCTTATTGCACTGGCCAGGACTTCCAGTAAGATGTTGAATAGGAGTGGTGAGAGAATATCAGGAGAAAACATTTTTCTTTCACCATTAGGAGTGATGTTAGCTGTAGGTATTTTGTAGATGTCCTTAATCAATTTGAGGAATTTCCTTCTCCTATTCCACTGAGAGTTTTTGTCATGAATGGATGTTAACATGTGACAAATGCTTTTTCTGCATCAATTGCTATGATCATGTGTTTTTCCTTCTTTAGGCTGTTAATATGGTGGAAGACACTGATTGATTTAAAAAATTGAACCAAACTTGCTTTCCCAGGATAAACCCCATTGTTCATGATGTATATTCTTTTCCCCCCAAACTGACAATTTTTTAATATCAACATAAGCAACATTAATTATCCATTTATCATTTACTTGGTGTGTATACCCATATTATTTTTTTATATATTTCTAATATTTAAGGGATTTCTGCATATCTAAAAAAGATAGTTTTTTTAAACTATCTTTGTCTGATTTTGATATTAGGGTAACCTTGGCCTCATAAAATCAATCAAGATGTGTTACCCTCTCTTCTATTTTCTAGAATATATAGTGTATAATTGGCAATGTTTCTTTAAATGTTTGATAGAATTTTCCAATGAAATCATGTAGGTCTTGTTTTTACATTGTTTCTTTATTGTTGAATTTTTCAGATGTTTGTAAGTATAGTTCAATTTCAGCAGTCTGAACGTATTTTGGTATGCTGCTTTTTTATTCATCTATTTTGTATTTATCCTGCCTGGGTTTCTCTGAGATTCTTGGGTCTGTGGCATGATGTATTTCATTATTTTTGGAAAAATTTGACAGCGATCTCTTCAAATATTTCTTCTGTCTCTTCCTCTTTTCTCCTTCTAGCATTCCAATTAGAGTGTGTGATACTGTCCCACAGCTCTTGAATTCTCTGTGTTTTGTTTGTTTGTTTGTTTCTCTTTGTGTTTCAGTTTATTTCTATTGACCTATCTTCAAGTTTACTGATTCTTTCCTCAGCTGTGTCAAATCTATTGATAAACTCATCAAAGGCATTCTTCATCTTTGCTACTATTGTTTTTATTTCTAACCCTTCCATTTGATTCTTTCTTATGGTTTTCATTTCTCTGATAAAATTCTTGATCTGTTCATACATATTGTCCATCTTTTCCACTAGACCTTTAATCCACTAATCATAGTTATTTTAAATTCCCTATTTGATAGTTCTGCTCTCTGTATCATCTCTGATTCTGGGTCTTTTGATTGCTTTGTCTCTTTTTTTTTTTTTGGTAGTACGCAGGCCTCTCACTGCTGTGGCCTCTCCCATTGTGGAGCACAGGCTCCGGACACACAGGCTCAGTGGCCATGGCTCATGTGCCCAGCCACTCCGCAGCATGTGGGATCTTCCCGGACCGGGGGCACGAACCCGCGTCCCCTGCATCGGCAGGTGGACTCTCAACCACTGCGCCACCAGGGAAGCCCTGCTTTGTCTCTTAACAGTGGTTGTTTTTTTTCTTTGCTTTTTTGTGTTTCTCCTAGTTTTTGATTGAATGTCAGACATTATATACAGAACAGAGAAGACTGGGGTAAATAGTATTTGTGCTGGAACTGGGCATTCATCTTCTTCTAAGTTGAGTGAATATAACAGAATTTGAGCTGGGTTTGGGTTTTGTTGTTGCTATGGTTATATTCATTATACTACCAGATTCAAATTCCTTTAGCATTACCTTATACTTATGGTTATGCCTGGCATGTCAGAGGGTTTTTCTCAGTGTTCTTTCTTTACTTGTAGATTTCAACCTGTACTTTGTATCTGTGTCTCAGAAGGTTCTTGCTTCCAACCTGTGGGGTATACTGCTGTTGCTTGTTACTTGGTTCTGGGGAGTGCAAAATGTCTTTTCTACTAGTACAGTCTCAGGTTTAGGCAGGCACTGTGCATTTGGGTTTCAGAAGTGACGCTTCTCAGAAATGCTGTCCTTCGTCTCTCTAGAAGTTGAACTCTGTCTTCTGTCTTGTGCAGAAGAGGATGTCTTGCCTGTCTCCCTCTGATAGGAGACCTCTTATGGGATCCTGGGCCCAGGACTGTTTCCTGCTCATTCCCCAGGGATAGAGAGGTTTTTTTTCTTTTTGTCTTTTACCCTTCCCCCAGCTACAGTGGGCCTACACTTGTGCCCTGAGTGAACAGAGTTTACTGCCCAGTGGCTTAGGGGGAAGAAGAGTCTTGTTGTAACTTCGTGCCTTTCCCTCAGCAATGTTGCTCCCCTTCCCCAGGCTTCACCACAGAGGAAGGCTTCTTCTGTCTCCTGCCTGATTTCAATCCTTTTTTGAGCAATGGGTGGAGGTCTCCAGAGAAGAGCCTGCAAGTGGGTGTGAATTCCTCTTGTATTTGCAACTCCCAGGGGTGCTGTACTCTCATGGTAGTCCTCTTTTGTCCTTTCATGAATTGTTACAATTTTTAGCTGAATTCTTTTTATTTTATTTTAATTTTGTATGGCACCCGACACCTCTTCTTCCTATACTCAGACACAAGTAAACCCTTGCTTAGCCTCATCTCTTTTTGGAGGGGCTGTCTGTCCACAGATTTCAAGCTGTTTGATTCTGTATAGCCTTAGTTTTCTGATGGATTCAAGAAAATTGATGGTTCTGTTGTTGTGAGGATGGGAGAGACACTTTTTTCACCTTTCTACCTACTAGGTAGGAATTAAACTCATATGTTTTCATATCTAATCAAACATGTACCCTCTCCTTATTCTTCATTTCAAAAACTTTCGTGGCTATTCTCATGTATTTATTCTCTTAAATACACTTTAGAATCATTTTGTCAAGCTCTTCATCTCCCATCCTCTCCCCCCAAAAACAATTCTTTACAGATGGAAATGGTGTTAAAATACGTAGACTGATTTGGGTCCCTGATAATGTTGAAACTCTCATCCCTAAGATCTGAATGTAGCAGCCAGAGCAGGTATTGTGATTAGAAGAATCGTCAAAGGCCAGCCTGCCTCTAAATCCCACGCATCTGCTCTGGTGCCTTGAAATTCCAGTGTTGGAGGTAAGAGAACTATTTCCAGAACCTTAGGGGATTAAACTGTATGTACTTTGCCTTGGAAGGACCAGTATAATAACTAATTTGTAACCATCACTCCACTTACAAATTAAGGCCACATAATTACACAAAGTTTTGTGTGAATTGAGTGAGTGAGTGTGTGAATATGTGTAAAGAAGGAGAGGGTTTCTGTTAAGAACGTGGGAGTCAGAGGGGAAATTCCTGGATCTGGAATTGAAAGCTCCAGAGTAGTTGAAAATGAGGACACTAAACCCCTGGTGGCTGGGGGCAGTGAAAGACCCATGGCCACCTCTGTGGTCATCACCCTTCAATCTGGCAGCCAGAGGAAGACAGAGCAAGGGCAGACAAGACTCCTTAGAGCAACTGGGCATGACTGGGTAGCAAGGACTCTCTAGAATGTGTGGTGGAGGAAAAAGTTCTCCAAGAGGAACCAGTAATTGTCACACCTATTGCTTTGTACTCCCATGGCCCTCACAACCATGACTCTCTTGGAATCAAATGAAACAAACCATCAAGAGTTTCAGAAAGAATTTTCTAGTATGGGAAATAGAGAAAAAAAAATTCTGGGGAAAAAAACCCCCACACCTTCTTGATGTTTTCCACAGACTGCTTTAGAAAGAGAAAGAATGATGCAGTTCAATAAAAGTTTATGCTATGCGGCTGCTTCCCACCAGCCAACTATTTTACATTCGGTAGGGTATATATATCAATGCTACTCTCACTTTGCCCCAGCTTCCCTCTCCCACCCCCATGTCCTCAAGTCCATTCTCTATGTCTGTCTCTTTATTCCTGCCCTACAACTAGGTTCATCAGTCCTTTTTTTTTTTTTTTTAGATTCCATATATATATGTTAGCATACGGTTTTTGTTTTTCTCTTTCTGACTTACTTCACTCTGTATGACAGACTCTAGGTCCATCCCCGTCACTACAAATAACTCAGTTTCATTTCTTTTTATGGCTGAGTAATATTCCATTGTATGTATGTGCCACATCTTCTTTATCCATTTGTCTGTTGATGGACATTTAGGTTGGTTCCATGTCCTGGCTATTGTAAATAGAGCTGCGATAAACATTGTGGTACATGTCTTTTGTTGAATTGTGGTTTTCTCAGGGTATATGCCCAGTAGTGGGATTGCTAGGTCATATGGTAGTTCTACTTTCAGGGAGATCAGCTGGGTGGTTTGCGATGACCTAGAGGGGTGGGGTAGGGAGGGTGGGAGGGAGGCTCAACAGGGAGGGGATATGGGGATATATGTATAGCTGATTCACTTTGTTGTACAACAGAAACTACTACAGTATTGTGAAGCAATTATACTCCAATAAAGTTCTATTAAAATAAATAAATAAATAAATAGAGGATGATGATCCTTGGCTGACCCAGGACATTTCACAGAACAAAAGCCAGAGGAACGCAGAAGGCACAGACACCCCCAGGCAGGCCTCAGTTTTGATTTTTAAGATGCAAAAATTTTTTGTAAATTAATATTTAATTTTCAACCAACTCTAGCACCTCATTAAGGAGTGGCCTGTTCTTTGCCAAACCCTTCCAAGGGAACCTGCTGGGTTTGAGTGTAGGTGTCAGCAAACATTTCCCAGTGTGCTCTAATGGGGAAATATTTATTTTGTAACACTCCTCTCTGACCAAAACTACAATTGTGTGACATGTTTTATATGACCAAGGGGATTTGGACTAATATCCATAAGGTACCCTGATATTGAGAAACAGTTTTAAGAGTATTTTCTCTTTGGAATGGATAGGGTGCTGCATCCTGGAAGAATGAGGCTTCATGGGAATTTCTCTTTAGCACTTGGAAAAAATAGTTTGGGAATACCCAAGGCTGTATTTGGTTTGGGATCTTGAATCCTGGAAAGTCTCTGGAAAAGGCGAATGGGTGTGTGAAATAATTGTTAGTTACTGCAAGTTCATTTCATAATGGCCTATAAAAACATACATATTCCATTTCTGACGCTGCTGTGCCTTTACTAAAACTTTTTAAAATGGGAAAGACTTCCCACAAAAGTCATTTTCTGCTTTTGGAGGGATAACATTTAGGGCAAGGTATAAAGGACCTTTGCCAAAATAATTACTATTTAAGGCAAAGATCTCCAAGATTTTACTTGGAACTGAACAGGCTGGCACTGCCCCTGCTCTGTGGACACACCACACGCATCCAGCAGCCACAGGAAAGCTGGCCGCCCTGCAAGGCAACGCTGCAATGTTAATAGAAATCACATGTTCTAAAGGGTGAAATGTGATTATCTGCTAAGTGAAGGCTCTGTCAGGAGAAGCCAGAGGAGTGGCAATGGCATGCCGAACCAAAACCCTGGAAGGGGTCCCAACCCTTTTCCATCATCCCCTCTTGTGTGTTAGAACATGTCCCTGTGGGCACCCCCATGGTGTGGGTGCCAGGACTCAGCTTCCCAAGGCCAAGGCGAGTTTGCAAACAGAAGGATCATTTACATGGCTGTTGTATCTGGAACACATGGCAATTCCACGATTTGGAATCGCTGGAAGGAGAGACAGATGTGTTATGGCTGAGGGCAGAACTTGGGCTAATGTTCATGAGACCAGCCAGCCAGCCTATGTGTTAATTAGTGTCCTGCTGGTAGTTCTGTTAGGAAGGACTATCATTTGTCGGGAAAATAAGGCCTTTTATTAGAAGATAATGGTTTTTATATAATAGTGATGCTATGAAACTGGTCAGTTACCCATGCTAGTGAAAAATCAAATTCATCATCTAACTGATACACAAACACAATAGGAAATATAGAAATATAAGTTCAAACAAATGTTTAAGCATTGATTCATGATCCACTCAGCATATTATCTGGTTTGAGGCATGACTGGTAGAGGGCATGGTTATCGGCTGTAGTGTCAGCTTCATCAGCTTAGGAAATCCCTCTCTCCCCCTACATCTTTATTAATAATTTGTTAAGATTCCTTAATTCATACACCTCTAAACCACTTGTCAGCTCCAAGTTGTCCCTGTGTAAAAAGTAGGACTCTTTTTATGCTCCTACCCAATGCATAGACAATATTTCCTTTTACATGCCTAAATTTACCTTGATCTCCAAGGTAAAAAGAAAACGTAATTCTGTTATTTTGGGATATGGAGCTAACTCTCTATGTTTATCTTCTTTGTTCCTTTCACAATTTTTATAGCTTTTTAATCACATTTTCTTTCATCCCTCATCTTTCCAGGAAAAAGAGACCTGCGCTTTTTTTTTTTTTTGGCCTGTATAGGAACCATTCCATTTTCTTGACCATATTATTGCATTTCTCTGGACCTTCTCCAGCTTCACTTTGCCTTCCCAGCAAAGAGATGTTTTTTAAAAGCAGTTATTTGGAGGAATAACATCGACATGGTTTATTATTTTTCCTGCTTCATTAAATACCAGTCTGCTGTACTAACAACTGTCAGTAAAGCCAAAAGTTAGTTAAGTAAGTAAATAGTTTAGTTTAAAAATAGAAGTGTTGACACAGGCACACTGTACTAATTTGCTAATCCTTTTGGGACACACACACATATAACTAATTTTGTATACACCCATCTAACTTTAGAACATCCAAGGTAGTGATAGAATTACATACTTACCCAGAGCTGCCAGGTAGTGATCAATAAAATGGTAAATTATGAGTATATTGATACATTTTTACACTCAGTATGACTGTAGAGTGTGCAAATTAATTATAGGTTCCGGGGCTTCCCTGGTGGCACAGTGGTTGGGAATGCACCTGCCAATGCAGGGGACACAGGTTCGCCCTGGTCCGGGAGGATCCCACATGCTGTGGAGCAAGTAAGCCTGTGCCCCACAACTACTGAGCCTGTGCTCTAGAGCCCACGAGCCACAGCTACGGAGCCCGTGAGCCACAACTACTGAAGCCCGTGCTCCACAACAAGAGAAGCCACTGCAGTGAGAAGTCTGCGCACCGCAACAAAGAGTAGCCCCCGCTTGTCACAACTAGAGAAAGCCTGTGCGCAGCAACAAAGACCCAACACAGCCAAAAATAAATAAAATTAAATTAATAAATTAAAAAAAATTATAGGTTCCCATAATTAAACAGCTGGGAAAAGCTCCCAAACATCATCTAGACGGGCCCCGTATCCATAGATTAGGCGACATTTAAAATAGGCAAATCCAACTGTTGTCTTTCTTGTAAACTCACAGTTCTTTTATTAGGCATTGACTGTGACCAACAGCACTGTTAGGCGCCAGAGGCAGGAAGATGGATGGGACTTTGTTCTGGCTGTGAAAGTAGGGCCGCACTTGGGCTCCTGAGCCATTGGGCTGTTGAGAGGATTAAGGGCGTTGATATCTCTGAACTCCTTAGAAGAGGGCCAGGCACACAGTGAGCTTTGCCTAAATTCGCTATTATTCTTGTTACTTGTGAGTTTGAACATTATAACTTTTATGAGTTTGTAATCGGAAGGTAATGGTCTGTTTAAAACTACCTAATGAGAAATGCGGTACTAGAAGTAGGAACAGAGTACCATGGGAGCCTGGAGAAAGGAAGGATAGGGCCTGCCTGGGGGAGCGGGAACGGGTATCAGGAAGAAGTTGAATTGGGGCCTCAAAAGAGAGAAGGTGGGGGAAGAGCTTTCCAGGCTGGGGGAACAAGTACTAACTAGACCCATTCCTGCTTCATTTGGAGGCAATTTCCTCTTGTTGAGGACTTTGGATAGAGAACACTGATAAGAGATGCCCCGATAATAGTCCGTCTTTTTTGAAGGATGGTAAGTCATCCATAATAAATGAAGGATGGTAAGTCATCCATAATATAACTTCCCTTCCAGACTGTAATCTGCTCGCTTCTCCTCCTTTTTCCTTGGGGGATTCATTTTCATCTTTTCTCCCTCTTTGTTTGGTAGAGAGGCAGCTAGGAAGAGCCTTGGCAGAATTATAAAGGAAACATTATGTGCCTTTGCCTGACCCCCATTCCCAGTTTGAAGTCTTTTCCCCACTCAGCTCTGCCTGATGTTCACTGAACAAGAAAAAGGAACCCACAAGCTCATTCGCAAGGCCTCTTCTGGGCTTACTATGCACTGTCTGCATCCTAAAGACAAGCTTTCTGAGAATAACGTCTTAATGCAGAGGTTCCTAGACCACTAAAATTTTCAAAACTTTTGGCAATCCCCAACAAAGTGCTAACTTTTTATTTTGCTAAGTGGGAACATTAAAAAGAAAACAAATTCCCACCCAAGAATATCACCAATATTTCTTAAAAGAAAGCATATTTTAACAGCAACAAATAGTGGAAAGGGTAGAAGTTCAGATTATAGGACAGTCTTTTTCGAGGAATAGAACTGGTTTAGGAAAGTGCACTAGCTTTATTTCGCGGCTGGCCTGTGATGATCACTTGGGAAGTGCTGCGTTGACTAGAAGGGATGAATACCTAATGATGGGAGGTCAGCTGCCTGCAGGGGCTGAGTGGGAACAGACTGCACCTCATGGTTTGCTCTGCCTTTCACCATGCTCGAGAGCTCAGCTTTATCTGCCTCCGGCTTCTGACTATGGTAGGAACTGAGCCTTGGTCTTTGGGATCGACTGCCCAGACCATCAGTGTCAGGGATTGACCTAAATGGACCTGTTGGTGGTTAAGGCCATTTCAAATCTCCTTAGTCATTCATCCTTACTGTTTAAAAACCTTGAGTCAAAACCCGTGCTTGACCATGGCCCAAGCCTTGAAGAACACATTAGTCCTAAATGTCTATTGAGGTTAGAAACTTTGACTGCAACAAGTGAGGTTAACGTGCTTAAAATATGACTTTGACGTAAGCGCTTCTCTGAAGGTACCTGTCACCTTTGAGGCACCTGGCATTTCTAGCCAACTTAGGACACATCAGGTGTCAATAAAGTTCGATTCATCCAACAGCCATCCCAGCCCACTATGGATAGGGTCAAAATGCTAGCATTAGAGAAGGGAAATATGCAAAACCTGCCTTTCTATTTTTGGTCACACTGCAGTGTTGTTCCTAGAATAAATTACCACGGCACAGCAGGATTCAAGGAAGCAGTGCTGACAGCCTGACTCCTCTTGCATTGTGAAGCCCGGAGAAAGATCCGCCCACTGCTGACTTGTGTCCTGAATGAAAAATGCATTCCAGGTAGAACTGTGCTCCTTATAATTTACTGGAGATTGCTCAAGAGAAATAGGCATGAGTATTTATTTATAGCTGCTCAACTCCCTTTCAGACGCACTCCAAATTTAGTATTCTTGAAATTGAATTAGTTGTAATCACTGATTATGGAAACACTGAGCAATTTCAAGGCAGGACGGGAGGAAACCTTTGTCGTTGGACTCTCCTGTATTAAATCCTGCCTTCAGCTGTGGGCCTTTGGCAGAGACTTCAACGTCTCATCGTCTGTTATTTTTGCATCTATAAAATGGGGAGGTACCATTTGTGTAGCAGAATCACTGTGAAGATTGAAAAGAATCACTGTACAGTACGAGACACATACCAAGTCCTCAATAAATAGTTCTGGTCATTATTATCAAGAATTTTTTAGGGTGGGAAAGAAAGCTCCTTTGGCATTTCCTGGACCCCTGGGACAGGGGTTGGGGGTCGGGGAGTGCTGGGAGAGTATGATCTGTTTCATTGTGCTGGCTTCGGAATGTTTTCTCCTCTGCATCACAGATGGGCAAGGACAGGGGTCACTTGAGGGTGGTTTGAGGAAGTGAGCAAACAAGCAGCTGCTTCTTGCCCTCCAAAGTCCAGGGCCCTCACCCGGCCTTCACCTGGCCTTCACCCGCAACACCTGTGCTCTTAGTGGTGATTTACACGCATATGAGTCTTTCGGGTAGATTGAAAGGATCCTTGCAGGCATGTGCTCCAACCTGGGCTGCTCTGTACGTCCCCCACCCAGTGCACGTAGCAAGTGTTGGTTTGATGGCTCTGGAAGCCAGGTTAGCACAAAGCAAATAGGACTTGAATGAGCTCAGGGACGGCTAAAGCAGTTGGATGCATAAATCCCTTTTTTGTGAGCACCGTGGCCTTTTGCTGGCTCCATTGGTAGAGGGGGAGGAGAGGATGAGATGCCGCTGCTCATCCGGAGCAGGTGCAAAGACAGGGACACCGAACAATAGTCGGCTCCTGTTTTCAAAGTTCTCCTCTGCCGTTAGTATTGCACTTTGTAAACACTCGGCGCTCAATAAATGCTAGCAGACAGACAGAAGCACTGCTGCCGACCAGCTGGCCTGAAAGTACGGGCTGCCCAGCCCCCGGGGCCCTGGCTGCTGGTGAGGAGAGCCTTGCCCAGCTTCTGAGTCTTGACGTGTGGCGCAGACCCTGGCTGAGCCTCAACCCCCCTCTTAGCACCTGTCAGTCTCCTGTCCTCTCTGAAAGAGCCTGTTTTTCTCCCTGCTGGGCCCCCCACTTCTCTGGGATTTCCTCAGTGCTGTCTGTCCAAGTCTTTCGGCTGCTGGAGGTGTTCCTCCGGCCCAGAAACTCTGGTAAAGGAAAAACCAGTCAGCTGTAGGCACGACTACACATTCTCCACCTTCCCAGCAGCCTGGGGGTTCTCTTCTTACCAGGACAACAGTGAGTCTCATTGGCAGAGACCCTCAAGCCTGGCCAGCCAAGGTCCCTGCCCTTCTCCCACTGGCACGGTCCAGCTCTAACAACGTCCCCACCCAAGGGGCAGACACCCAGGTGATTTCAAGGGGTCCGAGGAATAGCAATGGAACAGAAGAGCAAGGGCCTTTTCTGCTCAAGGGCAGAGGCTCCCTGCCCTGGATACTGGCCCATGTGACCACATGTGCCCAGCCTGAGTCAGGGCACCGAGCTCACGCTGCCCAGTTTGCTTGCGTGTTAGTTCACGGCAGCTGTGGTCGCAAATAGGATCAAATCGTGCAGCTCTTAATTCTGTGTAACGCTGCCGTGAAAAGGGGCTTAACTGCTTTTCAGTATGATCGTTATGACTCTCTCTACTTCCCTTCCCCATGAAACCTTGCATGAGTCATGGTTGGAGAATCTCACTCCACCCCACTGCCCCCGCTGTCCCAAGGACAGAAAAGCTGGCTTCCTGGGGTTTCTCTTCCTGGCAGTAAACCCCATTGTCCCTGCAGGACCGTTATGACTGATCCAAGGTTAGAACATCAGGGAGCCCGTAACCTGGCAGGGGTGGGTGTTCTCCTCACCAGCTCACTCCCCGTCCAGGAGGGAAGACGGGTGTCTGCGGCAGATTCAAATGTGGCGGTGGGGGGTGACAGAGGTGGGCCATGAGGCCCACCAGGCACAAAGGCAGCTGTCCTGTGATGTCCCGAGGCCCGGCCAGCCTCTTCCCTTCCCAGACTCGAGTCTATTTGCTCCCAGGGTCAGCTGGGCTCTCTTACGTGTAAAGGACAGAAACTCACTTAGGCCTCTGCGTTAGTTTACAAGGGCTGCCGTAACAAAGACTGGGTGGCTTAAACAACAAAAATGCATTGTCTCACAGCTTTGGAGTTTGCAAGTCCACAGTCAAGGTTTTGGCAGGGTTCCTTCCTTCTGAGGGCCATGAGGGAAGGATCTGTTCCAGGCCTCTCTTCTTGGCTTGTAGATGGCCGTCTTCTCCTGTGTCCTCCTTTACATTGCCTTCCCTCTGTGCATGTCTCTGTGCCAAATTTCTCCTCCTTATAAGGACATCAGTCATATTGGATTAGAGCCCACCCTAATGATCTCATTTTAATTTAATTATCTCTTAAAGACCCTATCTCCATATACAGTCACATTGTGAGGTACTGGAGGTTAGGACTTCAATATATGAATTTTTGAAGTGACACAGTTTAGCCCATAACAGCTTCCTAGAGTAAAAGTTCATTTTAAGGATGCTGAGCTGAGCTGGGCCAATGTGGGGAGGCAGCTCCAGAGAGTTTTCCCTTTCTCACTTTCTTTCTCTGGACTTTCCAATCCCTCCAGATGAAGTTGGGTCTTTCTGTCATACACGCTCCTAACACCCCTTTGTCTCCCTTATAGAATTGACCAGCATTGTAATTAATAATGTGTTGTAAAGTTTCCTAGTCAACGTCCATCTCCTCACTACACTGGAAGCACCAGGGCAGCAGGGCGAATGACTGCCTTGTTCTTTGCTGCATCCCCAGTGCTTGGCCCAGGCTTGGCAATTTAAAGGACTTATAGTTGTTGAGTTGAAGGCCTCTCACTTTTGGTGATTCTGCCCCCTTCTCCTCTCACTCCTTACTGGCCAATTCCTCCGTAGCCTCTGATCCGATTTGCCCACATTGCAGAGTCACATTCCATATCCTGTATTTTACTTTGTGATATGCATACCGTTACTTACCTAATGTTCTCCTTTGAAATAAGTCACATTTTTACAGAAAGAAATTTATTTAAAACATTTTTAAATTAATTGATTAATTTTATTTATTTATTTTTGGCTGCGCTGGGTCTTCGTTGCTGCACGCAGGCTTTCTCTAGTTGCGGCGAGCGGGGGCTACTCTTCGTTGCGGTGCGCGGGCTTCTCATTGCGGTGGCTTGTCTTGTTGGGGAGCACGGGCTCTAGGTGCGTGGGCTTCCGTAGTTGTGGTGTGCGGGTTCAGTAGTTGTGGTTCGTGGGTTCTAGAGTGCAGGCTCAGTAGTTGTGGTGCACGGGCTTAGTTGCTCTGCAGCATGTGGGATCTTCCCGGACCAGGGCTCACGCCCGTGTCCCCTGCATTGGCAGGCAGATTCTTAACCACTGCGCCACCAAGGAAGTCCCAAGAAGTTTATTTTTAAAATTGTGTCACGGGTTTGATATTCTACTTATATGTTTAAATGAGTAGATACTGAAACGAACAAAAAAACTATTAAAATAAATGTTTGTGTAGCAATGAAAGACATCCCTTGAACCACCGGTGGGCTACCTGCCCTGCTCAGGGCCTGGAGGGAGATAGTCTGCGTGGCTCAGCTGACCATCTCTCAGATTATGACAAATAGGGCACTCTTGGCTGCAAGTAACAGAAACCCCACTGAAGCTGACTTAAATAATAAGGACCTTTATTACCTCACATAATGGAGATATTGGAATAGTGAGGTGTGAAGACTGCTTGTTTTAGTGACTCAGCTGTCTCATCATAGACTGACGTTTTTTGCACCTCTCTGTCCTGTGGCCTCAGTGTCGGTTTAACCTCGTAACAGGAGCAAGATGGCAGCAGCAGTCACAGCATCCCATTGAGACACAGCGTTCAGAAAAATAAGGGAGGCTGCCCTCGTCATTCTCCCGTTTCCCACAAGACTCCCATCAGACTTCCCTGTGAAATTCATTGGCTAGAATTGAGTCCATGCTTAGTCCTTGGAAATGAAATGACCACGAAGGTCCTCTGGGCTGGAAAGGGTGTGGAAGTGACAACTACAATGTCCGTCACACACATCAGTGACTGGACCATGGACAGCCTATGCCATTGAGGCAGGTGCCCACTGCTGGCTCATTCAGTCTCTAGCCCTGGCCCCAAACCAGCCTAGGTGAGGGGCTGGGGCATGGCAGGGGCCACAGCTCGTACATCCAGGCTCTCCCTTCAGGTGGCAATTGCTGTGCCCTCAAGCCCTGCCCAGCCTCAGGCTGAGCCATCAGCTTCCAAGCCTGTGCCGCCTCCTCCCTGACTCCCTCCTCTGGCTCACGGCAGACCTGAGCAAGCAGAGCCGGCTCCCACCCCACCTTGGCCCCCGAGTCTGGGAAGAGAGAGTCTGCCCTGAGTGTGCTTTGGATGGGGCTGGGCCAGACCCGCAGGGCTCATTTTCTCTGTCTCCTGCTAAATTCCCTGGCTGCTCCTCAGCTGTCAGGTTGCCAAGCCCCGAGCGTCTCCTGGCTCCATCTGCAGCAGGAAATGGGCCTGACAATTGTTCTTCCAGAGCTGGTGATTTTTCAATATGTATCTGTATGGATCCCACCCACGCTTCATCTCCAAAACCCCAGCTTGTATTCAGCTCTGATTTACTAAGCACGTACTACAAGCCCAGCTCTGTAGTCAGCACTCTGGGTGGGGCGTGGACAAGGAAGGGGCAGCAGGGAGGGGACGGAGGAAGCATCCGACACGCTCACTGCTTTGGGGCTTGTCCTCTGGCCATAGTGATAACCACACACTTGGAAAGTGAGATCACCAGCCAGGATGGTTCTGCTTGGCTACAGGTCCCATATGTGGTCCAGATAAAAAATGCCATGTGGGTTCAGAGGAAGGCAAGATAGACAGGGCCAGCGTGTGTGCTGATTATTCCTTCTGGCCCCTACTTACCCCCAGAGCCATTCTCTTCCTACTGGGTGCTCTGGGGCTGACCGCTAGAGCCTGCATTGCCTGTCCCCGGCCCTCAGCTTCCGCTTGGGCCACTGGAGCCACAGACAGGCGATGGGGTGGGGGGCAGAAGGAGAGCGAGGCATGAGATTTATTCCCCCTGTTTCCTCCCTGCCTTGTCAAGTGTGATTCTGGTTTGGCTGGTTCCTCTAAAGCCGCAGCTCCTGTGGGGCGCAGAATGGTGTGGCTTCCTGCTGTCACTTGTCCCTGGGTCCCTGTTTGGTTTCTGTCAGCTTCCCCATGCCTCTGAAAATAGTTCCTTTATTCTTCAGAGCTCCCTTGAGTGTGCTAGAACACTGACTGGTAAACCAGCTTAGGAAATACCCTCCGAAGGAACAGAGGCTGGAGCTGGACTTCTGAGGATGAGTTGAAGTTGGGTAAGCAAAGAAGAGAGCAAAGGGCTTTCTAGGGGGAGCACGGCCCCAGCAGAGGTGCCAGGGAGAGACTGGGTGAAGGCTGGGAGACTTTGCCTAGACGGGAGCGAAGGCTGGAAAACAAGATGAAGGCTTAGCATGGAAGTCCTTACCTGCTAGAGCAAGGGACGTGGCCTTCATTTCTGGGCTCCACGGAGTTATTGGAAGCTTATGAACTAATGAGGCAACAGTTTTGACTTTATTATTAATGGTTTCGTGTTGGATTTTGTTTCTACTTTTTCCTGTTATTAATTTTACTGTCATCATTAATAACAGCTAATATTTATTAAACACATACTTATGGGTTGAATTGTGTCTACCCCGAAATTCATATGTTCGAGTCTTAACCCCCAGCACTTCAGAGTGTGACCTTATTTGGAGATAGGATCTTTACAAAGGTAATCAAGTTAAAGCGAAGTCTTTTGAGTGGGGCCTAGACCAATATGACTGGTGTCCTTATAAGAAGGAGCAATTTGGACACAGAGACATGCGTAGAGGGAGGACGATGGGCAGAGACTCGGAGCAGACGGCCGTCTGCAAGCCAAGCAGAGAGGCCTGGGACAGATCCTCCCTCATAGGCCTCAGACAGAAGCAACCCTGCCGACACTGTGATCTTGGACTTCTAGCCTCCAGACTGTGAGATAAAAATCTTCTGCTGTATAAGCCACCCAGTCTGTAGTACTTTACTACAGCAACTCTAGCAAACTAGTAACACCGCATAACGGTTGTGTGTTGATCTGTTATGAGCTGTCCTGTGTGCGAGGACAGCGAGTTATCAGGTTCCTTCCACAGCAGCCCCGCTTTGCAGGTGATTCCTCCAGCCCTCTTTGTTTCAGCATACTTTAACTCTGGCCATAACACTTACAGCCCTGACACTTTAACTCTGGCCATAACACTTACAGCCCTGACACTTTTCCACGGTTATCACCATATCTGTTTATTGAGCCCCTGTTGCGTACCAAGCACTCTTCCAGGGCTTGAGGAGATAAAAACGCACAAAGCTCCTTACGGTCCTGGAGCTGACATTCCATCTTTCTGTATTTGTTTCTTGTCTTTCTCTGCCAGAAGAAGAATAGCTCCCTGAGGGCAGGGCTGTGTCCATTGTGTTCACGACACTGAATGTCTGTGGGATGAATGAGAATAAAACCAAGGTTAAAGTGATGATGCCCTTGCCCAAGGTTGGCGAGTGACAGGTGCTGCAAATCAGACAGGCTGAGCCTTTGGGTCACTGTTGTTCACTTAGTGTCTCCTTTCAAACTGAAGGCACGAGGGACGTACACCGCGAAAAGGAAGAAGCCTCTTCAGAAGTGCTTGTTAAAGCTCGAGGCATGTAACTTTTTACTTGGTGTACAGATACCATGACTTCTGCTCACAGGATGTGAGGGATGTTTCAAGGAGAGGGAGGGACCCATATTTTGACTTTCTGTGGAACATCTATTCCAGGTTCAATTGCATCTAAGTACTCATTGAGAGAACTCTGGGCCTGCCCATTAGGCCAGCCGCGGCCTCCAATGGGTGTGGGTGGCTGCCTCTCAAGTGATAGTTCACCCAGGACCTCTGGCCCTTGTGTGAGGCCAGGGTCTGGTGGGGTGTGGTGGTGACAAGCTGCTGGTTCCGTTCACAGCCCTGAAATACATACTTTCAGCTGCATTCTCTATTGGAGGCAGAAAGAAAAGGGATGGAAGTTACCAGCTTGCTGGAAGCTCAAGATATGGAACAAAGAAAGCAGATTCTAGATGCTGAGAGAGTCCTTCCATCCTATTTGCTGGGAATTCTCACAGGCATTGTTTCCCCACCTCCCTCAGCCTCACCTACTCTCTAAAATGGCCCAGGAGACTCGTGCCTTCTTTTGGGCCATGAGATCATAAGCATGGTCATCTTGACAGTGTAATTAAACTTTAGTCACCCCAACTTCTGCTGGACATAGAACTTCTCAGTCCACAGGGTTGAGGGTGTGGAAAGCTAAATTGCTCACCTAACGGGCCACACCAGTCCCAGGAACCACTTCTGAAAGGCTGGGGACACTGGCCTGGAACTATGGCCAGTCGCCCACATCATGCCCTGGAATTAGGGCAGCCAGGCCCCTGCTCAGGGCTGCAACACAAACCCTCAGGAAGCTTAGTGCTGGCCCCAGCTCTCCTTCTGCAATCACGGTCCAGATGAGGCTACACGTGGACAACTGTCATCTGTCCCTTCTAGTAAAGTATCCAAGTGTGTGAACGATTTGTTCACTAACTTTTTTTAAACTGGGGTGGCTCCTTGATTACCCCATAATAATGTCCCTCACACTCACTTTTATCCTGATTCGCTTTTGCGGGTGGACGAGGTGGAGGACGGCCAGATGCTGGGAATTGGGCACAGGTGTGGGTTGGTCCGGGGGTGTGTCATGGATGACATCCATCCGTATGAATATCATCATCTTGTATGTTGTGGCAGAGAAAGTTGGGAACCAAACGTCTTTCAGGTTGTTAGGAGATGGGCTTCTGGAAGACCCATTAACAGCATGTTTGGAAACCAGCTTGGAAAATTTGACACGTTGTCACTTTCATCTGCTAAGCAGCTTACAAACATTCTCCCGTTCCTTCCTGTGACTCCCTCCAACTTCTTTGCTTCAGCCCAACTATCTGAATTTTCCAAGTGAGATCACAGACCCAGAGGGGGCTGGCTCCAGGCTCCCGGAGGGTGTCAGGGCAGATGTGAGGTTTGGAGACAGGAGCTATCCGTCCTCGGGAAAGTCCCCCATTTCACTCTACTTTTTGTGATGTCGAAAACCTGCCCATCACAAGGCGACTGATCCCTAAATTCCTCAGAGCTCTACCTGACCTGCAGGAGCATTTGCAGTAATTGTGCTGCGCACGATACTGAGAGCCCTCCTGGCTGGTGGGGATGCAGACTCCCCTGGGCTGACTCCTGGTGCCTCTGGGAATGTAGATGAGATCAGGCCACTTTGCAAGCATGAAATAGGCCCCCGGGGACCAGGGACTAGAGCCACTTCTCTGACATTTTAGAGTATGCACTTGACAGGTTAAACCCAACCCAAAGGGTCATTCTCTTTTCTAGGCAGTCTCAGTGACTCCCTTCTGAGCCTCCTCCCCTCTGACTTTTGTTGCAGTGGCCCAGAGGAAGGTCTTAGGTCTACCCACCTCCCACCACGAGCAGAAACCCTTTGGGGGCACGCGCCAGGATCTCTTTGCCTGGGCTGGTGAGGCAGCCATGGAGTTAACAGTCTCTCTTTTTCATGTGTGTCTCTGCGCCTGCCCTGTGAAAGGCATGATGGATGCCCTGGGCTCCCCCAGGGGCAAAGCTGAGGGCTGAACAGAGGTGGGAAAGAAAAGCAGGTTTGTAAGTAAACAAGGGCACAGTCAGAGCCCCAGGGCCGTGCTCCTGCCGAGGCTTTCCGGGCTTCTGATGAGGGGAGCTCCTGAGGCTCCCTCTGGGGTGGCTGGGGATTTCACTGAAATGAACTCCAGATGATTTTCCAGGGGCTGATTTCACAGCACATTTGCTCCATCTGAGCAATCACTCTCTGCAGCAGTTGGATTTCCATTCGACGTTTACCTCGTGTGCCCGGAATCAGGACTGTCTGCTTCTTTGGGGTCGAGTCGTCTTATTTTCTTTGGGGCTTGGCCAAACCCTTTCCGTCGGCCTTGGTTCCATCTAGGCATTTCCATTTGTGTGTGGGCAAGGCTAGACCAAGTTCCCAGCGTTTTCCAGAGCACAGAGACGATGCCCATTCCTTGTAGAATATAAAAAGTGGGGGGAGAATCCACCAGATCTTTTAATTTCACAGAGAGAGATATTTAGCTACAGTGGAAGACAGCAAAAGCCAGAATGATACCCAGCTTAGGAAATACCATGTTCTCTGCCAGAGCGCTTCCTGAGGAGTCAGGACAGGCCTCTGGAGGATGTATGTCGGGACCCCGTGAGGGAGAACAGGCAGCATTGTTTGCAGCAAAGAGAACCCTGGGGACATGCAAGGGGTGGGTGTGCTGAGGTGGAGTGGGGTAGGGGTATGTGTAGCCTAGCTGAGCTGTTTCAGGGACTGATCAGATGCCTGGGATAGAGACACAGGAGACCTTGCCTTGAGAAGCTTTGTATCCTTGTGTGTTGAGTTGCACCGGAGGTTCGTTTTGTTTCTTTATCTTAATTTTCTATCTTAAAAATTTTCCGATATTTGTACTTCTGTAGTACAAAGAAAACTAGCCCCTGAAGTCAACATGCGGGTCATTTCTTTCACTCGAGGAAAGAAATCTGTGGCCAGCCTTGATGCGAGGGTCACTGGATATCTAAATTGTTTGTTAAAGTGAATGGCAGTGTGTTCTGTGTGAAATGTACTGACCACAGGGTGGCCGGTGTTAACCCCGTCCTCACGCGTTTCCTCACCAGGATACACATCTTCCACCAGGGCTGAGTCTTCAGATTCCCCTACTCAGTCAGCCCTTTATCTGCCCTAGGACCTCTGGCCTCGCTAATGAGGCTCAGGGCCCACCTCTGCTGGTTCCTTGGTGCCCACCCCAGCGCTTGGCATGGGGACAGGGCCACGGAGGGTGCCTGCTATTCACTTGCTGCTTGAACACACTCCCTTATGGTGGCCCTCCCAACCCTACTGCATCCTCCAGCCCCTCTACATCTGCCTTTTCTGCCCTCCTTTTCATGTCCCCAAGGATATCCAAGAGCTCTGCTTGAGGACCCAGCTCAGGGCATCCACCCTGCAGAAGAGTGAGTCCAGTCTCTTGAATCAGAGCTGAATGCCAGGCCTGCATCTGGCACCCCTAAACTCGTTTCTCAACCTCTCTAGCCTCAGTGTCCTCCTCAGTAAAAATAGAGGGTTAGTGCTGCCATGAATCTTAAACTACACATGATAGAATCTGGTGTTCTCAGTTAGCCTCCAAATTTTACGGAAGTATGAAAGAAAGCAGTTCCTCTCCACTGGGGTTTCTTTTACAGTTAACAAGCGTTAGGAAGCCCTCCCAAGCTTTTTCTTAGAGATTTCATTTTGTCTTAGAGAAACCTGCATCCAAACTGAATTCTAGAAGGAAAAGAACAGAAAGGAAGTAAAAGGTGGCCCTCGGAGATGGAAGTACTCATGCAGGTCCATTTGCTGTGCTCCACGTGTCCCTGGACTGTGGGGGTCAGCTTTAATCATTCAAAGATTACGATGGATGATTGTTCCCCGACGTTGGCTTTTGTTGTAATGGGAGGTAGCCTCTGAGCCTGCACCTGTTGCCTTCATTCATCTCGTCTTTTTCTGTCTACTCAGGCCTTTTAGTGAACATGGCTTGGTCTTTCTTTAAACTCCCTTCCTCTGTGCCTTTCTTCTGACTCAGTGCTCTAGATCCTAACTGGAAGACACCCCCCCACCCCGCACCGGCGGGCAGGGGAGGGGCCCTGGGCTTTGGAGGAAGAAGCTGGCAAAATAACTCTCTCTTTTCAGTGCTCAGGTCTCTCCACTACCCCAAGATCCTTGGTTGGGAAAAAGCACTTGAGGGTCTGTAAAGAGATCATTGCCTTAGAGGATGTGAAGAGAAAACGTGTGGTTAGAATAAGTGTTTATTTTCTACCAATGTGAGCACCACTGTGCTTAGGCATCATTTCCCTTTTATGCACAAAAAGCCTACGTTGCTGTCTCTCAGGGAAAAATGACTCTTGCGTTATGGTCCAAGGCCAGTGGAAAGGCCAGGAGGCAATTATGAAATCCAAAATGCTGATTTCTTCCACACAAATGGTGCCTATTTCTACAAACTTTCATTACTATAGACTACCAAAAGTTATTGACTTGAAGCCTACTAAGAACCATTAAGCACTACTGAGCTTCTGAACTAAAGCATTGCTTCATAGTATAAAATATAATGCAATGTGAAATATTTATGTACTAAATTATTATAAAATATAGATGCATGAGAAATAGGTATTATATATAATAAAAATAATTTAGTATAAAGTCATGTGTTCAAGTTTGTAATGTTTTTATAAAGTGAATGAAAAATTCTTTTTTATTCCTCTAATTTTTTTTTATCATTACCGAGTTTTGCTTTTTTTCTTCTAAAAAGAGGAAACAGGCAGAGGGACATGGGCTGCGAGGGCTTCTGCCAAGCCTAAGTTGGCCAGAGTCAAAAAAGATTGAGGGCGCCACCCAGAGAAAGGGCGCTGCAAATAATTTTCCCAGCTTCCTCTCTTTTTCCTCAAAATGGTTTGAGAGTTAATGGTTGGGCAGTGAAGCGTTTCCACATCCCCACATAGACAATGGTAGAAAAGTTCTCAGCGTGATGGTATAAACATATTATCATCTAAGACAGAAATAGTTGTCTTGTCCACCAGAGGTACAATGAGCATATGGGTTGGTTGTCTTTTCATCTCCATTTACTATCTGCAGAATTTCCCTTCAGTAAAAGAACAGAGAAGAGAGAACTAATCCAGCAGTTTAGGCTTCTGCTCTATTATAAGGAGAAGAAAGATTCAAAGACAAAAATCAGTGCGGAATATTTTACTTGCAAGCTTTTAGACGATGCGTATAAACAGAGATCAAAGGAAGGCAGAGAAACCAGGAGACATGGTTGATTATATCCTTCCAACAGTGGTAATTGTGCCTCAATTTGCAGGGAAATAGGTTCCCTTTCACAGACCTGATGATGTGAGCTGCAGCTGAGATTGGAACACGTCTGGCATGTCCCAGAGCTCCAGTCTGGGGGCTTCAGTGGTCTTTGGTATGATCGTAGTGGGCAGGGTCCCAACCCCAAGTGCTGCGCCGAGTTCCATGAAGAGTCGGCATCCGTGACAGGGTCTGGGTCTGGATCTGGATCGACCAGGCTTCTCATCAACCCAGAGGCAGAGCACCCACAGAGAAACACAAACACTCCACACACCACACAGAATGGCAGTGCTTTGTATTTACTTTTTAAGTTACAAAATGTATGTTTATTATACCAGAGTTGGAAAATTCTAAGCCAAATAAAAAGGAAAATAAATACCATCATATTTCCTATACCCAAGAGTAACCGCTGTTGAAATCCTGGTCCTGCTTCTTTCAGTCCTACGTGCATGTATGTGTACGTACGTTTACATGCAAGTCAGATGTCAGCAAGGATTTCCCAGCCCCTCAGGGAGCGGCTCAACCCTGCTGCATACTCTCTAGAAGTCCAAAATCTTCCCCATTGTTTCTGGAAATTCCAGGGGTCTCACATCCTCAGGATCACCTCCATCTCCAAGCATCTTTTTCTACAACCATTTTAATTGTGTTGTTCTGCGTTGCATGAACCTAGATGATTATTAAGTCCTTCTCTGGATTTCCACCCCGTATGTCCACTCACACAAAGCATTTATTGATGAAATGGACTTTACTGAAAATGTCACGTGGGGCAGAGTTAGGGTTTAACTTGCAGCCACTGTAGCACCTACAAATGGAGCACCAGGCATCTTTGTGCCCTGCAGGCAGCCCCGCAGTGGGGAATGCCTGACTTGGCTCTGGGGAGGTCTGGGACTCACACCTTTGGCTCCATGCTTCTCCTTTGGTTCCATGCCCCCTTCTCCCCACCCTCACCACCATAGCCCTCCAAACCCTCCTCTTGTTTTGCACCTTTCAACACCAGACCCACAAGGTCTCTCTTCTAATACAAGTGGTTTGTGAATGAATTCTCTTAAACAGGGACATTTCTTCTTCCAGCAAATGTTAGAATAATAAAAATCTTGAGATCATACTCTATATACAGTCTTTATTCTACCTTTCTAAACTGACCGTTACATTTTTAGCACTTTCCCTTGTCATTAAATATGTACTGACATAGTACTTCATTATATAGATGCATTCATTTCACTAGTCCGCTATTGTTGGGCATTCTTTGTTTTGGGGAAATTTGGAAAGCAGAAATGAAGAGCTCAAAGGGGTGTGAATATTTTTAACGTCCAATACTAGTTGGCAAATTGTTCTCCAGAAAGGTTAGATCCATTTGCACACTCCCCAGCTGTAAAGGAGAGTGTCAAGTGACTTATTCTTTAAATGATCTGCTAATTTGGCATTGGCCGTGGGAGAGAATATTTCAGGGCAGTAAAGAGTCTGGTCACTCACAGCCACAGTGAGCCTGGGGCACAGAGGGGGTTCTTGGCCTGGCTGGACTCCAGGGCCCTGGGGCAGTCCGTCAACCTCTCAACCCGCTGCCCCAGTCAGGCGAGGACACCCACTGTCTCATATAATCCAAGCAAGTCCTCAGCCCTGCCTCCTGCTCTGAGAGGTAAAATTCCCTGGGCATCTCCCGTTCCACCTTGGATATGCTGCCCTCAGCCACGCCTTTCAGCGATTCCTCAACAGACTGGGAAGGCATTGCGCACACCAGCCTTCTCCCCAGCTCAGAGGGGAGCTGGGCCTGGAGCCACCTCACTCGCTTCTTTCTCCCTCATTGGAGCTTGAACGGATCAAGGGCATCAGCTACCCCGTCACCCATCCTTCCAGCAGAGGGTTTCATGGGTTCTGCTTTCCCTTCCCCAAAGGTCACAGGGGTGCAAACAGGCAGAGCCTCAGAGCTCATCTTTCCTTTTCAGACCCCTTTCTTTCCTTTCTGGAGATGAGAGAGATGCAGGGAATCTGAGACTTTTCCCACCCTTTGCTGTTAGGACATTGGTAAGTTGTGCTTTTCCCGCTTAGCAAAGCACACATGTGCACAGGCAGCGGAGACGCTGGCCTTCCAGACTATTTTTAAACAGACTAAAAATACCGACTTACCTCAGAGGACTGTGCTGAAGGAGCTTGTTTAGGGTATCGGATGAACCTTTACAAATATAAAATACTTTGTGTCACCTGCTGTTACACCATATAGGTTCCTTCTTACTCTGGTAACCAAGCAGGAAGATAGTTATAAACCCAGGCTGGCAAAGGAACGGGGTGATGAGTGGACTGGGTTTCATAATGCTCCGTTTGATCTGGACAACCCCAGGGCTGACCCTGAATTGCCAGGCCCAGTCCAGCATATAGAAGGCTCCCTGTAAGTGTTGGTTGTTGGCTAGGACTGGACAGGTGATGGAGGCCAGCTGTCTGAGATGTTATGATTTCTGACACCCCTGTTTGGGTAGGCAAAGCCCAGGCACACATGCGTCCACTGTGTTTTCCTCCCCCTCCCACCCCAAGTCCTTCCACAGCGTCCCTGGACTCGTCCCCTCCTTGGGATATCTGCTTCCCCGGCATAAGCCTTCGCTATTGCAGAGTGGAGGAAGGTCAAGTGCTCTTCTGTTCCAGGTCAGGCACTTTGGATTTGACCTTGAGGCAGAGGCTCAGCTGCCCTGACAATCCGCAGCTCATTTCTGCAGCAACACCTCCCGCAAAGGTAGCCCAGCCTGTCCTTGGCCACCGGCTTCCTGGGGCGATAAAAATAGCTGAGGCCCTGCAGCTGCTGAATGATGAGTTCTGGAAGGAGATGATTGATTCTCACAGCTGCTGAGCCCCGGGGTCAGGAGCTCCGTGCCGGCAGAGGGGCTGGGGTGAAGGCTGGGCCTGCCCTGGGCCCGCTATAGATAGAGCTGTTGACAGAGTGATCCGGGCTCTCCCCACCTGAGGGGAACATGATGTAAGCTAATTAAAAAGAACTGCAAAGGGCTCTTGTGAAATGCAGACCACGCACCGTTTTCTTTTAGGCCAGTCTTGACCTTTTTTGATAGGTGCAGTCATCTCCCCACCTTCGTCTGGGACGAGGTTCCAAGGGAGGAGGGAGTTTCCTGCCAGGGAAGGGGATGGGGTGGTAGAGCGATAGGAGGCCCCGCTTCCCCTGCAACAATGGTAAGGAGCTGTCGGGGCTTATGAAACACCCCAGGGACGTGGATGTCAGGTAGCTCCCTATGGCCTGGAGTCACCCTCTGCCCCTCCCTCAGGCTGCGACAGTGCTCTGCTTGCCTTGCCAGGGGCCTGGGCTTGGGCCATCGGCCCGGGCTGCTCTCGTTCTTCCCCGTGATCTCAGGTGAACCGTGCCCGTGGAGCTCCTGACCAGTAATAGAGTAGCTTTGAAGCCGGGACCCACATCACGAAGCTGCTGGGCTGTGCACCAGTAAACAGCTGGAAGGGTGAAGTTGCACAGCTGGATCAGCTCTGAATGATTCAGAGATAGAGCCATGTGTATTTACTTTACAGTGCATGTTTTCTGGGCAATCTATAGGCCAGTGTTCTGTAAAGTAACAATAATAAGGTTTCAGAGAGAGAAGGAGAGAGAGAAGAAATTGCTGGAGGAGGGAGAAATTAAGAGGCAAATATGAAAGGCTATGTTTTCCTATGAAGTTATTGAAAAGATGATGAGTTGATGAGGTGACCAGACGCAGAAGATAATCCGGATGGCTGCTCCCCAGGAGAAAGCACTGCATTGTAATCGGAGCAGAGGGACTGGAGAGACCTACTGGTTTTCATGAAAGAGACAAAAGGAAAACTCTGCAGAGGAGCCTGGGTTAGGACCACAGGCTGGAAAGAGAAGTGGACCCTCCCTTTGTCTTTTATGCTACTTGTGGGGCATCTAGGTGTGTCTTTGCCTTTCTGGAGGCACAGGAGATGCATGCACTCAGCTTCCCTTCCTCACTGTTCTTTGCTCAGAGGTGGGGCTGTAGATAATGTAATTGGTGCAGAAAAAAGAAGATTTCAGAACAGTACGAAAATGGCCCCGCAGGTTAGCTCCAGGTCTGTCTGATATCTGTGGGTGACAAATGGAGAGTCCTTCTCTTCCAAACCCTCCTCTGTCCCACACAGTGAGAGGCCTTGTGCACATGCAAGTGTGTAGACAACCCAGGCTGCACGTCCAGGCTCCATCTCTACACCCCACCAAAAAACTGCCTCTTGGCCGCTGCCTAGGGCCAGGAGTGTGCACATCGACCACCCTTGGGAGGACAGACCTGGGAAGAGGCCACAGGCTGGGGCCATTTGGGCATGGAATTTCCAGTTACCTGGAGCAAAGCTAGAGGGGTGCGGTGTCACTGGATCTAGGTGGGCACGTCCCCTTGGTCCCATAGACTTCTCGTGGAAAGTGGTGTGACCCAGGAAGGGTGAGAATGGGGTCCCCAAAGTGCAGGGCAGAGGGTGGGAGCAACCCCAGTTGCTCAAGTCTAAGTCTGGTACTGAGTATGTCAAACTCAGGCTGTCCAAAACAGGATGAATTTACCACCAGATCTACTCCTCCTCCTACATTCTGCCTCTGCGCCATCCTCCACCCCCAGGGTTCCTGAGAGCGGAACCCCTTCCCCAGCTCTGAAGCAGCATTCGGTTCTAGCGATTCCAACTCCTCCAGAATCTTCCTTCTCTCTCAGCCCTTGGCTACAACCCAGTGACAGCTCTCACTTGTGCCTGGACTGATTTCCTAGCCTCCTGGCTTTATCTTCTCCCCTCCTGTCTCCACACTGCCACCCCAGCAGTTTTTCCCCAGGGTAAACATGACCTCTCCACCTTCGGTCCCACTTAAAGCCCTTCAGGGGGTCCCTGTGCCAACAGGGTCAAGTGCAAATCTTCAGACCAGCACGCAAATCTCCATGCAGCAGTGCATTGCCCACCCCCACTCTCCCCCCAGCCTCCTTCGAGCCTTGCCAAAGTCTTTTGCAGCGAATGCAATATACCCTTTCTGACCTCTCTGCCTCCTTGCTTATACTGCTCTCTCTACCTGAAGTGCCCTTTCTTGTCAACATGTACTCACTTTCTCCCAAATGGAAACGTTTCCAATGCCTCCTACTCTCCCTTTCCTCCCCAGGTAAAATGGATCCCGTTATCTGTAAACTGAGCTGATGCCCACTTCATAGCAATTAAACATATTTTCTAGCATTTACTTATTTACAAGTCTTTTTTTTTCTTTTCTAAGTAGCCTGTAAGCTCTCTGAAGGCGGGGGCTATATTGTCCTCTTGGCATCCCTGTGCCTGGCGTAGAAGTGTGTGTTGAACTGAAATAGAACAGTGTCCCTATGATCACCGTTTGCTGCCACAGATGGAATTGTGTGCTGATGAGCATACATTACTTGAATTTTTTTTTTTTTTACCAGACATCGTATAGAACAATTCCCAAACAATGGGCAGGAACTGATCACGAGGTTCAGCATGCATTCAAGGCATGGATGGGTCCATAAAAGGTGCTCAGTCTTGCTGAGAACCCTTGGCACTGCCAGCAGCTGGAAAGGCTCTCAGAGCCTGCAGGAGTTCCAGGCGTGTGGACTTTGTGTCTCAGGTGCCAAGGTCATCTCAGGACGAAGGCCCGGTCATTCACTCTGGCCACGTGGCTGTGCATCCACTTCCTCCAACAGGGGCTTCTTCCTCACCCTTGGAAGCGGAGAGAGGAGGCAAAGGGCAGACAGGTATTCAATCTACTCAGGCGGTCAGGGCCCAGCTGCCCATCTCATCCATCCGTGACGCGTTGAATGCACTAGTGCCAAAGACACAATCATGAGCAAAACACAACACTGCCCTTGAAGGGCCCACACTCAGCTTGGAAGACAGGGAAATAAACCAGTGGTAACAGTGAAGCAGAACACCTGCCCAAATAGGGTGAAATACAACATGATCGAAGGACCCTGAGCATGGACTGCCTGCCCCCTTCCCATGACTCCTGGCCCTGTGTGATCTCAGCCTGCCTGTTCTCCAATCGCAGGGACCTCTGTCCCTCTTGCTTGCAGGTCTTCTCTGCACATAGCACTCCCTGCTGGCCCCTTTTTGTTTTCCAGCTTCCACTGAATATCATTTCCTCAGAGGCCTTCTTCCATTGCCCCGCCTATGGTAACTTCTCCACTTTAATCCTTGTTATTTGCTCTCAGCTTCTTGTTTATTTCCTTTAAAGCACGTACCAGGTGTGACCATTTTATTTATGTATATTTTATGATCTCTCGAATCCACAACAGAGTAAGCTATAACGAGGCTGCATCCGTCTTGTTTTCTCTTACATTGACAGCATCTGGGACATAGTAGGGGCTCAATAATCTTTTATTGAGCAACTGAAGGAAAAAAGGACTGGTTCTCCAGTACGTGGTGGTGTGAGGTGGGGGAGATGTCATGGAAGGCCTCGCAGAGACAGGACATTTGAGTTGGGCCTTGTAGCATTATTAAGTGTTTGCCAGATGGCAGGTATATGAGCAGGGACATATGTAGCCCACCTGGGAGGGTAGGGAGGGGCACAGCTGCTATTGGCAATCTGTCCCTTTTTGCCTACAGCCCCTCCTCGATGCATGGGGTGAGGTAAACTATTAAAAGTCTACTTTGACACATCTACCTCATGGGCAAGCCCATCCAAGCTAAATAAATGCAGCATGAAAGTTAACCAAATTCAGCACAAGCGGAACAATTAGAATCCGGGGAGCTACCTGACGGACCCAACAAGGACAGCAGGGACACTCAAGTGACCTCAGATGATTCCGAAACCTGGGAAAAATACTCCAGCAAGCCCAAGTCATCCGATCATGAGACTCATCTCCTGATCACCTCTGAATGCTTACAAAGAGCTGGCCAAGGACATTCCAGCTCTGCCAGGCCACCGGGCCAAGTTCTCAGGCACAACAATCCACTCTGCTCTCTCCCCCCCATCACACCCAAGGGCTGCATCCCACGGGCTGGCAGACACCTGCCCCAGTGCCAGCCAAACAGCCACCACCTTTGCACCAGGCCAGGGGGAGGGGCTGTTGCCGGCAGAGCCCTGGTGATTTACGACCTCCAGGCTCACCATCGGCGCGGTGCCAAGCAGAATCTCCAACTTCCCCAGGCACAGGCTCTCCCTTCCAGTGATGTGTGGATCCTGAGCAGGCCAGTCATTTTTTCCTTCTTCTCTTTCTGCCCCCTCCTCCCGGGACAAACAGGTTTCACACACCGTGGGCCCTATGCGTGTGATGACAAAGACAGAGAGGCCGCATTTGCCCATCTCCTCTCTGCACCTGCTGTCGGGTTGGTGGCTGTTGGTCGGCGGCCACATCCCTTTTGCTGGTGCTTTCAGCTCTGTGTGGTGCTTGGGCCACAGCACCCGCCGTCGTGCTCTCGCTATGGCTTTGTCAGTTGCCAGGATCTACTTCCCACCTGTAGCAGGCCTGGCTCAGGACTATGAAGTCGGGTTTTTCTCTTCCTCCTTCTTTCCCTCTTTCTCTCCCTCCATCTATAAGAATCCATAAATCTTAGCTAGATATCTTGGCGTGAAAACTGAGGGAGTCGAGGTTTCCTTCCATGAGTACAATAGTTATAGAAGCTGCCCTCTCAATGCTGCTATCAAGCAGCCTGTGCCCTGAACCCGCTCTGTTTGTACTGCACAGTGAATGGGTCTTGAGCTTTTCCCACATCATCTCTTTGCTCCTAGAGGCCAACGGGGGAACAGGAAAATGACACCCACCTCTCTGTTGTTCTCAGGTGCCCCTGCATTGCCCTTGTGCTACATCAAGGCAGTAGCATTCTTGGGGTCTGGAACGTGGCAGAGGCATAGTCAAAACAGAGTGGGAGGGAGGTTGGGTGGTACCTTGCAGTGTCACCAGCTTTGCAAGCCGTAGTTCCTTAGCAGAGAATCATCACTCTCTTAAACCTGCAGGGGGCATTTGGGCATTTGCCAGGTAGAGGCTGGCATCTATAGGAAATCACAGACAAAAAGCAAGAGCAACCACCCAGTGAGGTCAGGCCCTTTTCTCTCTGCTATGCACTGGCTAGTGGAAGAAAGGGTAGGCAATCCAGCACCAAGACTCCCACTCTCACCCCAGAGCGGCCCCTCTGACTTCTGCTCAGAACTAACATCAGCCAGGCCAGCTGGGTTTCAGCTCCAAATGCGGCAGCCAGCAGCAGGACCTGTCAGGTCTCAGGGAGGCTAGGGCTGCTTCTCCAAGTTCACCGGGATGCTGCACGTGGCTGCCGTCCCTCTGGTCTCTGGTAGCCTCCAGTGGCCTGCCTGTACCTCTTTTATCAGCAGAGCAAAGCAAAAGTGTGGGCTGGAGACTCTGGGATGCTGTGGGGCCTTGTGGGGTGTGGGAAAGGCGCCCACAGTGCTCGATTCAGGAGTCCCTGCTCTCAGGATGATGGCGTATTGTGGGTGATTAGTAATGTACGCTACCACTGTGGAGTGCTTACCCTCTCTCAGGCAATGTGCTAAGTACTGTACGTCATCTCATTGAAGCCTCTCAACGACCTGTCAGGAATGCCTTATCTTCCAACTTCTGCAGATGAGGAAACTGAGCTTCCTGAGAAATTAGTTAATTATCCAAGATCACACAACCAGTTATTGGGAGAGCCAAGAATTCTATAGATGACTCCAATGCTCATGGGCTTAATGAATAAACTATGCTACGTTCTTCCACGAGGGTTATGGGGAATTCACATATTAAAGGAGCATTAGGTAAGTTAGTCAGAATTCCAAACAGTAGTTAAATCCAGGATGTTCAGATAAAGAAATGTCCTAGGCTATAGGCTGGGACAAAGCAGAAATACCACCTACCCCTCCAATACCCAGGATGATTCTAAGGCAGCCGCCAGCTGCTATGGTTTCTTCTGCTCCTGGGGGGCTCAGAACACATCTCTCAGCCCCTCCTGGACTTACTTGGCTGGGACGAAGCCTTGACGGTAGACTCCCAAGGACACGGACAGTTTTGGGGCACCATTATTCTGCCTGCCACACACAGGTTTTCTCATTGAGTCCTCATGGTAGCCACATGAAGCACATATTCTTATTATACTCATTTTGCAGGTGGGAAAAGTGAGGCTTCCAGAAATTACATGACTCGCCCAAGGTCATTGTCTTAGTCTGCTTGAGCTGCTATAACAAAACACCATACACTGAACGGCTTAAGCAATAAACATTCATTTCTTACAGTTCTGGAGGTTGGGAAGTCCGAGATTAAGGTGCTGGTAGATATGGTGTCTGGTGAGAGCCTACTTCCTAGTTTGCAGATGACTCCCTTCTTACTATATCCTCACATGGCAGGGAGAGGGAGAGGGAGACGGAGACGGAGAGGGGGAGGCGGGGAGAGAACTCATGTCTCTTTCTTGCTTTGTGAGGACATTAATCTCCTCATGAGGCCCCCACCCTCATGACCTCCTCTAACCCTAATTACTTGCCAAAGTCCTCACCTCCAAATAGTATTGCACTGAGGATTAGGGCCTCAACATCTGAACCTGAGGCACAATATTTGGGACACAAATATTCAGTTCGTAGCAGTCACGTAGCCAGGAAGTGTCAGAGGTGGGGTTTGAGCACAGATGATCTGACTCTAGAATATTCTACTGCCCCATGATATTTTCCCATAAGTGATATATGGTTCTTCTTAGCCTATGTTTTAAACAATTGAAGTATAGTTGAGTTACAGTATTTCAGGTATACAGCAAAGTGATTTGGTTATACATATATATATTAAATATATTTTTTCCTTTTTTTGATTCTTTTCCATTATAGGTTATTACAAGATATTGAATATGGTTCCCTGTACCATACAGTAAGTCCTTGTTGTTTATCTATTTTATATATAGTAGTGTGTATCTGTTAATCCCATACTCCTAATTTATTCCTCCTCCCCTTCCCCTTTGGGGAAGGCTATTAAACTCCATAATATATTTTGACCATATTTCTCTATGAGTAAATCAATATCTACAACATCATTTTAATGACTGCACCATGAATGGGGTGAGGATACAAAGGGTAGGTAGAGTCCAAATTCTTCTACATGATACTCATGCAATCTTATTGCTTTACGTCTTTGTAAAACAAGGACAATAATAATACCTATCACATGATGTTGGAGACTTAATGCATGGAAATATGATTTGCAAATCATAACTTTCTATATGATGTAAGTCATAATGATCATTGTTATTGTTAATTATGTACCAGGGTGAGGGGACTCCCCACGGGTTGGGGTGTTCTGGGGAACAGAAGTGCCGGTTACCTGGACGTGTTCACTTTTGGAAAAATTCACCTGTGATTTGTGCCCCTTTCTGTATATGTTATATACATATATTTGTTCATATATTTGTTCCTCCTTTCTGTGGAATTAAGCGCCAATTTCTGACTCTGGCATTCAGGGCCTACTACGACTGGACCTACCTTCTCAGCCTCACCACCCTAGTGCGACCCCACCAGGAGATGCACCATTCTTTTCACCCATCCTATGCTTTCTTGCTTCTTCATCCTTTGCCTGAGGCTGTTATGTCGTGCCCTTTAAGATCTTCTCAGATATTGCCTTCGCTGTGCCTCCTTCCTTGATCCCTGTTCCGCCCCCTCTTCTGAATTCCCTTCTCCCTTGAGTTCACTTTCTGTGTCCTACTCATCAGAGACACTCTGTCAACAAATACTCTTGGAATGGAACTTTCTAAAATCCCTAGTCAAGGGCTGCAGTCCTGGAAGCTCTCCTCTGTGAGCCCCTCTCTCATGGACAACACTGACTTCATAGGGCCCTGAGCTAGGATGGCTAATGGGTGAACACATGTCTGATTTTGCTTGAGAAAAGCCCTATAGCTTGAAATGGAACCACTGCTGTTTTTGCCCTGCCTGGAGGTTCTCTGTATTTTCTTCCCAGCTAAAGTGTAAGCTCCAGGAGAACAGAGACCAATCATAGTATGTGTTTGAATCCATTCCCTACTGACCCGACCACAATGGTCGGGTAGAGGAGAAAGCACAATGAATGGTGTGTAGAGGAGAAGCCCCGTGGGTAATGCCGTGATGGTTACTGGTTTCGCATGAGGTGGAGCATATTACCAACAAAGACACCGTTACTTGCTTTCCACACCATCTAGGGCTTATTAACAGTCAAAGGGAAAGACACCTGGCGTTGTTAGCTGTGGTTGAGCCAGAGGAAATGGGGCTGCAGGCTGACTCCGAGGCCGCAAGGCTCTGACATGTCCAGTGGCTCATACTTAACCAGCTGGGACCCCTTCTGCTAGGGAATTGATAAAGTCTTTCCCATTCCATTGGTTCTTCATTGAGTGGAACGTATTAGACCAGGGGTTGGCAAACTTTTACCTGTAAAGGGCCAGATAGTAGATATTTTAGGCTTTGTTGTCCATATCACCTCTGTCATTACTGCTCAGCGCTGCCTTTATGGCGTGAGGGCAGCCACAGACACCACATAAACTAATGGGTGCTGTGTTCCAATAAACTTTTATTGTGGACACTGAAATGTGAATTTCACATTATTTTAACATCACAAAACAGTATTATCCTTCTTTTGATTTTTATAAATCATTTAAGACTATAAAAACCCTTCTCAGCTTTTGGGCTGCAGTTTGCCAAACTCTGAGTTAGATCATCAAGGGGAAGATTTTTTTTTTTTCCGTGAAAATGCTTTTCAGACAACTTGCATTAGAATCACTGAGGGGCGGAGGAGAATGCTGTTCAAGGTGCAGCTTCCTGGTCCCCACAGCAGACCCACTGAACCAGATTACCAGGGAGAACGCCCAGGAACCTGCAGTTGTAGCAGATTCTCCTAGGTGATTGTGAAATACATAAAGTGTAGGGAACCATTTTAGCTAAAAGGAAACCAAGAGCTTTCCTAGAGAAGCTTTTCAATTTCTGCAGGAAAATGAGGCCAACTGACAAAACAAGTGCTTCCTACCTGGGCAGGTTCTTTTAGGATATTTTAAAAGTCACTTTCTTTTAAATAGGGTCTCCTATTCATGAGTTGTTTTAATCTTACTCAGACCCCCAGTGCTGTGTTTTCCAAAGAGAATGAGTGAGCAGCTGAGCCCTTCTCACACAGATGTTGTTGATCCTTATTCTGAGTCCACCTCCTTATTTCTCTTTGTAGCTAAAAGAACCCCAGTTTTGTTCTGGCATTCGGCCTTCAGGATGGGCACCCTTTTGCAGTTTATCTCTTTTGCTGGATGTTTATCTTCAGGACGGCTCTTTAGGGGAAAAAAAGCCCTGTGTGTAGTGTTTGCCAATTCCTGTGGCGTAAATATGCCCACCACGGCCAGTCTCAGGCCACCAACAGGAGGTCACCAAATGGAGGGGTGTGCTGTCAGCTCTCGCAAGCTAGTATGAGCTACCCTATTGCCACTCAGGGACCAGTGGTCAAAGTCCATCATGGTGATTCCGTCCCTCTGTAGTCATTGACTTGTGGCCAAAAAATATTCTGGGATGGGACTGGGCACTTTAAGGAAAGTTTTCTTTACCAATAAAGGAAGAGATGGCTTCTCTTATTCCACTGTAGTAATTCATATTCCACTGCAGTGCAGTACTGACAAGCATCTTGTGGTTGTGAAGGCAGCTGACCTGAGGACAGCTGACATCATGGATTGCAGACCAGAGACAGGGAAAGGACTCAGGTCCTTGGTGATATGATCAAACTGCTGAATTAACTAGGTCTGACAGCACTGTGTATCAGGCCTTCTAGTTCTACACATTCCAAAAAATTCCAGGTTGTTGATTCTCTTTGGTCTGGGGTTTCTGTTACTAGCAGCAGACAGCTTCCAAACTGATGTATCTTCTCTGCACTGACCCCTCAGAAATTTAGCAGAGAGGACATGTGAATTATTACTCAGCCTTTAGCACCTCACCAGGGGTGAATGCAGAGCAGAACTTCAAGGACTCAGAGGCCCTGGAGCTCCAAGTCAGCCTCTCATGGCTCGTTATCTCTCCCCTGCACTACCCTCCAAAGCCCATTTACTTGTGAAATGTCACCAACTTTCTGTCTCACCTATCTTGCTCCAGCACCGCTAGCACGAGTGATGTAAGTCATTATCAGGGCTTCGGCAACAGCGTGTGTGGCTGAGGTTTAAATGAATTTCATCAGCATGATTAAATACTTATTACATGAGTCAAACATACGGGCTTCATTAAGCTAGCGAACTCCCAGGAACCTCCTCTTCTGTTTATACAACCCATCTGGACTCTCAGATTACTTTAAAGAAATGGGATAAATGGAGTTTGATATGACAGCCAGGTCATCTTTCAGCATTATACTCTCAGAGGAAATGCATCTTCCATTGCTAACTCTGGCTTCCATACAACTGGGTGCAGAGGTTTTTTCCATCTGCTTCTGGCCTCTGTGAAAGCCTGACATGATGCTGAAATTGAGACTTTAAGTGTAACTTGCCAGGACATGACAGACATACTTTTCTCATTGAAGCATGGAACATTGTCTAAAGTCATTTGCAAGCACAGACCCTGGGCCTTTTACAAGGAGGGCACACCTTGAAAGCAAAATAAAGGACAAGGTTTAATTAACTTACTGGGCCTCTGTTAGTCATTATTAGAAGCTCTTTATCAAATTAAAGGCCTGCTGGGAAGGCAGCTGAGTGCCGAGAAGCAGTGACGTACGTTAAGTGCCAAAGTGGGTTTTAATTGGCTGTTTAAATGAGGAAAAGCTCCCTGCAGTGTGACAGACACACATAGCAGGTGTGTGCGCAAACATTCAGGCACCCACACACGCACACATGTAAGTGTGGAGCCCCAGGCGGTCTGGGGAATCACAGTTTTGGAATGCTGACATCCCCAAAGTGGGAACACAAACCCACCAGGAAGGGAACCCTAAAGCATGTGGCATTCCGTCTCAATAAATGCCAGTTATTATTTCTGATAATAATAAATAACAGCGACGGAGCCGTAAGTCGTTTGAATGCTGCCAGATTTATACTGTACGCAGTCCAGCTACATTGCTAAGGCCCTCTTACTCTAGGATCAAGCTCAGGGTTTTGCCCTGTCTCTCATGTCCATCAAGCCATTGACATATCAAACAGGGGACATGTCAGCTACCCTGCAGGAATGTTATAAGACATTTACACAAAGCTCCTAGCCGTGCCCAGCATGCACGGAGAGCCCAGTAATTGATAATTATTTTGACCAAAGTATTTTCTACTATTCTCTGAAAAGATTACTGGGGATCATTTATTCTTAAGAGCTATAGTTAGGACGAGAGGCATTGCAGCGTGGTAGCTAAGAGCACAATCTTTTGTGTCAGCTTTATGTGGGTTTGTACGCTGGTTCCACCATATCAGGGGGCCTCTCTGAGCCTCAGGCTCTTTTTCTACAAAATGGGATGAATCATACCTACTTCATAGAGTGGTGGGGAATCATATGACCATGCGAGAAAAGAGCTTAGCACAGTGTGTGCACATAGTAGGTGTGACCATCAATAAGCTTATTAGGGTTGTAAGTATTTCTGTTCCCCAATGAGAGATGGGGAGACTCAGTTACAGAGTGGCTGTGGGGCAGGCCCCAAGGACACCTCAGCTTTTCACAGAGGCTACTAGCAGACGTTCTTTGAGTCACTGTTGGTTGAGTGTATGGGATGGAAGCTTACTAACCGAGTGTGGCAGGGACAGGGCTTTGGGGGATATTAAGGACACGTGGGGAGGAGGGTTGGACAAAGGAAGAGATCTGGAGTTAGTGTCTTGCTGTTCACCCCATTGGAAAGCTGGGGCTCCCCCTTTCTGAGTGTGAACACATTTTGCCCCAGAATAACTCTGTGACACAGTTAGGACAAGAGGCAAGGCCCCAGTTTCTAGCCTTCATCTTATTTTACTGAGAAGGTTTCTTGTTAGGATGAGATTCTCTCAACCAGGAGGGAAAAATTATCCCGAAACAACTGGTTTTTATTCCATACGCAGGTTTATTCTCTTTTTTCTTGGTTAAAAGAATTTTATTGGTACCACGAACGTGCTATTTGACAGGAGCTTTCAAACGAAGTTCTTATAAGATCAAGATTTTCCAGGTTCCTTTACAGGGGTGGTGTGCAGTAGCCACTCTGACTTCTGGCTTCCTGTCAGCATCACAGTTTGGTGTAAAGTTATGGGGAAGGTTGTGGGGGGAGAGGGGAAGGAATCGCGTGACTAGAGAAGCCTGGAGAGTTGGTAAAGTGACCATCTTTTGAAGAAGTTAGACGTGTGAAAGAACCTTGGCCTACAGCTGCTGACGAGGAACTTAAAATCCAGGACTGTGGGTCCTTGGAGCCATTGTCCGTTGGGAGATGTTTTCATAAAGGCTGCAAAAACAAATGTTCCTGGTTGAAAGCACGAGGCTACGTGCATTTAAACACACACCCTCTGTTCCAATAACAGCGCAGTGCCAAGCGATCCCTGGTGCGTCCGCAAGGAAGAGAACAAACTCCTTCATTTCCCAACGTCCTTGCTGGGCTTGGAGGGATAGCTCTCACTCCATTTTGTGGCCCCACAAGGCTTTGAACTTAAAATAGCAGCGTCCCAGGGCTTTTACAAATGATCCGCAGCGGGCTGGATGCGAGCTATGGATTCATGGGCTGCCGGGGGGTTCATATCTCTTGCAATTACAAATCAGAAAAAAGCCTGCATTCTTCTTCATTTCTCCTGCTTCACATGTCCTCGGCAGCTGGGCTTCCCAATGCTTCATTTAGGCCCATGCCTGTGAAGGGCCGGATCAACAGACGAGGGCCATCAGGCAGCCATGTTAAGCCCTTGGCCTGGGTCCCCACTCCCCGCACTTGGGTGAGACAGACAGGCCTTTGTGTGCCTGGAGCCGGCTAAGCCAGGATGTGACTGCGAGCTGGAATCTGACCTTTCATGGGCTCCAGCACCTGTCAGAAAAAAACGAACAAGCTTGGGGTGTTTTTTCCGCTCCGGACTTAAATGCCAGTTTTGTGACTCGCTCGCAGTGGAACGGTGCCAAGGCAGTTGTGGTCAACTCCGGCTCTCCAAGGAGCAAACCTGAGACTTGAGTGATGGACGGCCCTGTGTTTCTGAGGCCTGGCCAGCTCTCAGCTCAGAAGGAGTTCAAGCCAAGCCGAGGACTCCAGTGCTCTGAGTTAGGAAGCTCAGAGCAGAACCTCACAGCCATCTTACTCTGGCACCCTACAGTGTGTGTGTGTGTGTGTGTGTGTGTGCGTGCGTGTGTGTGTGCATTCCACATTGGAACAAAGACCCAGTCACGGGGACCCTGCCACTGGCAGGGAGAGCCCTCCCCCCTTGCCCTGGCCTGTTGCAGCCGTCCGAGTATGAATGTGCTGGTCAACCTTGGGGTGGACTCAGCCACTTATGATCTGCAGGACCAGTGAAGGCAAATGGTTTAACCTTCTTGAACTTCGACTTCCCCAGCTGTTAAATAGGGAGAAAAATGCCTAGTTCCAAGGCTTCTGTTGTTGTGGATTAAATGAGATGATATACGCAAATCGCGAGCCCCTCGCCTAAGCACCTTGGAGGCACTTGGTCAGTAGCTGTGTTTCCCGCCCCTGCTGCAGGGCGCGCTGGGGCTGGCGGAGGGGTGAGGGTGCTGGTCACCAGTGATACTCGACTGCCCCAGGGACGCATCCTACCCTGATCACGGAAGAGAGGCTGGCCCAGCCCGTCAGTGACTTCAGGTGTAGGAGGACAACTTTCCTCCAAAGTGTGGCCTCAGAGGATCATGTTCAGGGCTCCTCGGTGGCCTCAGTTGGAGGTGGTGCAGCTGCCAGAGGGGCCTGGAGGCCTGGGTGTGGACCTGTGGTTGGTGCACTTACCTATACTCTGAATTAGTTCAGAACCCCACAGATGGAGGACGGCTGATGCACACCAACCTTCCGGCCCTGGAGCTCGTCGCTTTGAAGAGAATATGGCCACGGTGCCTGCATCCTTGCCTCTGGGGATCCTGCATCTGCAGAGATGTCAGGCTGTCAGGCCACCTCGTTGCATAGACTAGAAGTCCAATGCTAAGAAGTAGCAGCTCAGGTGGAAGGCAATGTCTACAGTTAGACAGATGCCTGCCCCGGAGCCTGAGACATGCAGGAGACGACCGTGAAAAAAACCTGAAGTTTCCTCATCATTCTCAAGCTATGAATACTTTAGAAATACATAAATATCCATCATTTCAAGTCCGCTCTTGCATTATATCGATCAAAAATGAACAAAATTTTATTTTAGAATGAAGTTTCTGTTTCTTTGTTTGACTTTACCACATCTCGTGGAAATAGCTGAGTAGTTTTTTTACCAAATTTGGAGAGTGTGTTAGGCTGGTATGACGGAAGAGGCTGGCTCTGCCCTGGGGAAATCTCAAAGAGATAAGCCATCATTTTCCAGAGAGAATGAAACTGAAATTTGGCAACAGGTAGCCATGAGTGGCAGCTGGGATGACTGTCCCAGAACTAAGATGCTGGGCCAAGAAAGCCCTCAGTCGGAATGTGGTTGTTGACTGCACCAAGCTGCTTCTCAAATGGGCAACTCTATGTAGTTGGTGCCAATGTGAGTAGAAGAGAGATTTGTTGAACCCTTCTCCTAAAGAGCACAGGGTAGGCCAGTTAGTAAACACACAAATAGTCTATCAAGTCCATTACCTTTATATAATTAAATTTTAAAAAGATATTCTTACTTATTCAGACGGTACATTTTGTAGCCTTTTCGTTCCTAATGTTTGAAACGCATAGTTTGCCATTTAAATAGATACTTCCCTTTAAATATATCACGTTTAATCCTCAAAAGGATTCCCCTAAGGAAGCTTCTATTGTGCCTCTTTCACAGATGAGGACAGAGGCTCAGGGAGGCTGAGTAACCTGCCCAGCATCACCCAGCTAGAAAATGCCAGAACCGGGACACAAACTCGGGTCTGTTGATTTCAGGGCCCAAATTCTTTACCAAAAATACCATGTTGCCCCTTCCTGTTGCTTCTTAAAGTGTCATTCCTTTACTACAAAGACATTCAGATGGTCATAATTTGATTTTTTGGCTTAAAGGGTGACTTTAATCCATCAAATTGCATGCTGACAATATATTTCTATGTACCTTTCAAAAAGGTCTGGGTTTTAAAAATTCAGATGAAATTTTAAAAATGCTCTAAATTAGATTTTCACTGGTAAGCATGTTATCTGATCAGGTGATTATTTGATGTTTGATAAATATTCACCGCTACTGTTCAGTCCTCAGTTGAACAGTTAAAAGGTGGCTGGTTTTAGTCTTAATCTGAAATACATTAGGAGGGGTCAGCCAAACCCAGGCAGGCTTGGCTAAAGGTTTTTTGCATTGGTCACAGTTTTGACTTATAGATCATCAATTAGTTGCAGATGTCGACAGTAATATGGAGTGTAGGAAGGGTCAGGAGAACACTTCGTTCCCATTTGAGAGGAATTCAGAACCTAAAAAAATACTCTGTTAATTCTGAGCTGCCAACATATACACATTCATGCGTGTGTGTAACTCCCTGGAAAAACAATCAGCTTTTTAGAAGCAGTAGACCATAAATCTATAGAGTTTATAATTCAATTCACAAACAATTGGGTTTTAAAAACATAATTGTAGCAACAAGAAGAATAACGGGAATCATTTTCACATTTGTCTCATCTCTAGAACTCAATAAATGGTTAATTTTTAATAATTACAGTAATTACTCATATAAAAATAAGAGCAACAATGAGAAGCACAGCTGTGTTCACGCGAAGTTCTGAGGGTTCTGTTTGTCTGTCATTCTATCAGTCCTCACACTCACTCTGAGTTAGGTTCTACCACTAGCTCCAGGTAGAGCAAAGGAAAATGGAAGGTCACGGAGATCTTTGGAACTGGCCACAGCTCAGCTGCCTCCCTCTTCTGACCATGTTTGGGGTGAGGCATCCTGCCAGTCTCTCTGGAGGATCTGTGTTCGGGAAAGATGGTGTCAGCTCTGTAGGAACCCGTGGATTTAGAAAAGACTGAGATGCAGACACCAGAATTATAGGAGGAATGAGGTGGAGAAGTCCAAGTTCATTGTGAAAGAGAAGGAGGGAAAGACTGCTTCTGTAGCTCATTGATCCCCACGGGTCTACCAGCTGTGGCCCACAGGCTCAATCTAGGGCCAAGCCCTGTTTATACAGCCCCGAGCTAAGAATGTTTTTTATAGTTTTGAAAGGTTGGAGAAGGAGGAAGAGGAGCTGTAGGAGGACAAGCAGAAGGAGAAAGTACATGGCAGACCATATGTGGTCTCCAAAGACTAAAGTATTTCTATCCAGCCCTTTACACAAAGTGTTTGCCAATCCCTGGTCTAGTAGAAATAATATTCAGTCACATAAAATTAACATTTTCTAATAGCCACATTAATAAAGCAAAATTAAACAGGTAAAATTAATAATGTATATTTTTTAACCCAGAAGATCCAAAAATATTATCATTTCAACATGTAATCAATATGAAAATTATTAATGAAACATTTAACATTCCTTTTTTCGTTCTTCGAAAGCTGATGAGTATTTGACACAATACATCTGAGTTTGGACTAGTCACATTCCCGGGGTTCAGTAGCCACATGTGACAAGTGGCTACGCTGTTGGACAGTGCAGGTCCAGACATTGATGAATGGGCAGTATTTTGATGTGGGGCATGGGAGGACATCAGACATGGTCCTGAGCACGGTTTCCCAACCTCAGCACTACTGACGTCTGGGGCTGTACCACTCTTTGTTGTGGGAAGCTGTCCTGTGCATTGTAGGATGTTTAGCAATTTCCTTGGACTCTACCAACTTGATACTAGTAGAACCCTCCCCTCCCCACTTGTGACAACCAAAAAGGTCTCCAGATATTACCGAATGTCCCCTAAGAGGCAAATTGTCCTAGGTTGAGAACCGCTGGTCTGAAGCGTGGAAAAGCTGTGTGTGGGAACACACCTGGAATGGCCCAGAAAATGTTCTCTGAGTCAATCACCTTGATGGAAGAAACATAATTGAAGGAGAGTAATGAGTGTTTGGGTAGAAAAAGCTGAGGGCAGAGCTCAGGCTAAAGCATTTGAAATTTATTCCCTCAGCAATGATAGCCATCAAAGAGTTTTGAGCAGGGGAATGAAATTAGTAAAGTTCTAAATTAAAAACATTTTTTCTTCCTTCTTTGAATAACTAGATTCTTTCTCCTCTTTCTTTTACTGGCACAGATTAATATTTTTTTCCTTAAAGCAAAGCATCGTTTAAAGAGCCAACACCCCCACCCTGCGTTTGATGGGTGGTTTTTATTAAATTCCAGTAGAGGGATGGGTTTCCAAAGCAATCATCCAACCCCTTGGTGAGCAGGCTCCCTGCCACTCAGCTGACATTCCACCCTGCGGGAGTTGAGGAGAGAGGAAAATCAACAGCGGGCAGGCAGAGTGACTGTAGCTTACGCTGTTGGAATTTCCAGCGGGGCCACTTGGTGTTACAGAGGGGGGCCAGATGCAGCAGAGCAGGGCTGGATGAAGCCTGATAACAACCTCTGTATCTAACAGTTGCTAAATTGTTGTATTTGCTCAGCCCCTGACATCCAATGACTAAGGGGTTTCTAAGCCCTCTTTGAATAATCATGATAATGATAATAATACGTGTAGGTCTTTATGGTTGATCATGTGCTTCTGCGTACGTAGTCCTGTTTAACAGTCACGCGTCATGATACAATATTGAAGGAGGTATGTATAGAGTAGATGTGTATTTTGGAGTTTGTTCTTTTTTGGGCGGACTCGGAGGCTGTTTGTCCAGCTCTGCTAAATGTTCTCCGTTTGCCCCTTGGATCCACTCTCCCCCTGTCCACCCTGCTCTGTGTCCTGGGAAGCTGGCCTGTATGGATTGCATCAGCTGGGCTCCTTTGCCCTCATTTCCTGCTGGGTTCAGCCAAAGGGAAGCACAGTGGGAGATCACGGCGTGGGGGAGAGTGAGGCTGGGGTGTGTACTCCCCCATCCCTCCCTGCTGGGCTGTGGGTTGGAGGTGGCTACCTCCCTCCACTGAAGACCTCAGCTCCTACGGTGACAGGCCTCACCAGACTCCCGGGCACTACTTCCTCTCCTTGTCCTTTCAGGCCTGAGGATGGGAAGGCACTGTCCTCCTAGCCCCCGAGTGCTTCATCATCCCTTGAAGGTTGTTGACCCACACACCTGCCAATTGTCCTCTCATAAACTCTCTTCCATCACCCCTTGTGAGTGTACCATCTGCCTCCTGCCAGGACCCTGCCTGGCATTCCAGCTCACTTCAGCTTCTTCTTCCTTTTTCGACCATCCCAACATCCAATCCGGACAATTCAAGCAAGGCTAGAGTGAGTAGCCTGGCCTTTGAAGTCAACGTGTTCACCGCATTTTATAGCTAGAGAAGCGAGGCATGGAGTTCCTTTGGCTTTCCCTGGGTTACCAAGTAACTTGGTACACAAGAACTTTATTCATAAATCCCAAACCCACACACCCTGTTCTCTTCCAGAGAAGAATGTATGTAATGCTTAATTCGGTGTGTTTCTTTCTGGAATTTCTAACAATAATAATGGAAAAGGAACTTGGGGGAAAGTGTCAAAGAAAATCACGTTTGTGTTTTCCTTTCCTTATGCGTGGATTGTTCCAGGGAATCTAAACCCCAGCCTGAGCTCCAATGTCTGAACCAGACACGTCAGCTGTCAGCAGGCTGGCCCTGTCATTGGACATCAGCAGAGGGAGATGTGTGTGTTCTCATCTCCTCTCTGCTCTCGGCCTGCTTCTACCCCACGGGGAACAGGCCTGAACGTCACATTGCCTGCATTTCCTCATGGAGTCTCACCAATTACAAAAAGAACAAGCCCGGCTCTGGGTTTTGTCTCTGCCAGTTTAACCAGAGGTAGTGATTAATGCCGATTAGTTGAAAAAGCCAGGGTCTTTTTAAAGTTGTTTCCCAGCTATTAGTGAGCTCCTGTTAGTATAAACATGAAGAACGAGTAAGAGCAGAGATATGAATGGTAGATACGGTGACTAAAGACTATAGCGAAAGAGAAGACAGGCATTCTCCGGCCACGCGAGGGAGAGGGCACTGAGCTGCCCGTGTATTCAGCCTCTTTAGGCAGGTAGAAGTGGGGTGTGGATACACACAGAATATCGGGGCTCTAGTCTTGGCTCACTGGGTGACTTGGGACCAATTCCTTCAATAGTTTAACCTCAGTTTCCCAAGAAAGGAGATACAAAGTACTTGAACACTCTTAAGTTGAATGCCTCTCAACCCTGACTCCATGTTAAAATCACCTGGGCAGCTTTTTAAAACGGTATGTGTGTTCTGCTCCACACCAACTGGATTGGAGTCAGGGAGGCTCAAGTCCTGGCACTGATGTCCACTATTCTTAGCAGATACAGTACCACCCTCAAATCAGGTGAGGGACAGAGAAGGAGAAGGGGAGACACACACACACACAGAGGGGGAGGGTGCTGGGTTTTGACGGAAAAATGTGTTTCCTCTTCATGATCAAAAATTTTGAGAGCAACTGCATACTGTACTTTATGTATAGTGAGCACTTGATAAATAATTGTTTAACGTCAAGGAGGAAAGAAAGCGGGTGCAAGAGAAGAGAAGAATAAAGGAGGGAGGGAGGAATGACAGAAGGACATTAGGACCGTTTTCTGTCCTCAGTGTTTGTGGAAATCATGGGCACAGCCAGGCATGATTTACCTGAATTTGCAAAAAGTTTAGAAGCAACTGAGGAAAACAGAAGAGAGAGGAAGACAGGAAGTAACCAAAAAGTACATGAACCAAAACCTCACAAATCAGTCCTAACATTTCATCATCTCATTTTTGACTCATTCTGGTTTGTGAGTCTTGACATAGGAGTTTTCAATGAATTTTAATTTCCTGTTGGTTTGAGTTGATTCACGACTGTGATATTTGAAAATATTTCAAGGCAATTCAGTGCTTTCTTGCCAACTGGATTTCTCCTTGGCTAGGCTCTGACCTGAAGGTGATTCAAGCATTGCTTTGTAGCGTCAGTCTGAGATAAACAGGGTAACCTTGATCTCAATTCACTCCTTGGAGTGAAAGATCGTCCAGAACCCTCTGGGGATTTTTTTTTTTTTTTAACAGACTATTCTGTGAACTCAGTATATTGGTCCACAACAGAAGAAATAATACCAGAGACAAAGAATGACATTTCTTAGTGAGTCAGGAGTAAATTATTCAAAGGCATAATAATCCTAAATGTGTTTGCACTTAATAATAAAGCTTCAAAAAACATGAAAAACTGGATATTCATCCAAGATAAATGAAAGCATATGTCTTCACAAAAACCTGTGCAAAAATGTTTATGGTACTTTATTCACAATTGCCAAAGCTGGAAACAAGCCAAATCTCTTTTGACTGGTGAATATATAACCAAATGTGGTACATCCATACAATGGAATACTACTCAGCAATGAGAAGGAATGGACTACTGATACACACAGAGCATGCTAAGCTGAAAGAAGGCAGATTCAGCAGGCTATTTATTATATGATTTCAGATACATGACAGTATAGAGAAAGCACATCTATAGATGGGTAGATGGATATCAGGTCACTGGTTGCAAGGAACCTGGAGGGATGGAACTGGCTCTAAAGGAGGGTGAGGGAACTTTTGGGGGTGACGGAAATGTTCTATGTCTTGATTGTAGTGGTGGTTATATCACTGCATGAGTTTGTTAAAATTCATAGAACAGTATACCTAAAAAACGCAAGTTTTCCTCTATGCCATTTATTCCCCAGTAAACCAAAAAAAATCATAGAGGAATATTGTAAATAATTTTGTGCCAATAAATGCAACAATTTAGATAAGATAAATTCTTTGAAAGACACAAACCACCAGAACTCTTTAAAAATATAATGTGAATAGTCCTATACCTGTTAAAGAACTTGAATTTATACTTAAAATCTTTCTCACAAAGAAAACTGCAGGCATCAAGGGCTTCACTGATGAGCCTGATGTTAAGGGTTAAGGGGTAACTATTACAATTCAGTTGGGAATACTTCCTAACTCGCTTTATGAAGCTAACTCTACCCTGATACCAAAACCAAAGACATCACAAGAAAAGAAAACAAAGACCAACTTCCCTCATAACGTAGCCCCCAAAATATTTAGCAGAATTTGGGCAAATAAAATCCATCAGTATATAATACATCATGATCAAGTGGTGGTTATCTCAAGAATGCAATGTTGGTTTAATACTAAAAAAAACCCCTCAATTCATTATATTAACAGAATGAAAAAGTGAAATTAAATAATCATCTCCATACATGCAGATAAAGCATTTGACAAAATTCACACTCATTCACGATAAAATCTCAGCAAACTAGGAATAGATGGGAAGTTCTTTATCCTGATAAAAAGCCACGTGTGAAAAAACTATAGTTAACATTATACTTAGTGGTAAAACACAATGATTTTTCCCTAAGCTTATGTCCTCTCTTACCATTCTTACTACTTGTATTCAACATTGTAATGCAGATTCTAGGGGAATGGGAATCATAGAGATTGGACAAAAGGAAGTAAAACTGCCTTTATTTATAGCCAACATGATTGTCTACATGGAAATATCCTAAAGAATCTACCAAAAGATTTACAAGAATAATAAGCGAGTTTAGCAAGGTTGAAGCACTGCAAATTCATTAAAGAAAAATCAATTGTGTCTTTATTTATTAGTCACAGATAATTGGAAATTGAAATTTTTAAATATGACTTTTACAGTGGCGTCTAACAACATGAAATACTTTGGGATAAATTTTAAAAAATATATGCAACACATACATTGAAACATAAAACTGTTGAGAGAAATGAAAGAAGATTTAAATTAGTGGAGAGAGATACCATATTTGGTCAGAAAACTCAGTAATATTAAAACTTCAGTTCTTCCCAAATTAATATATAGAATCAATATAATCCCAATCAAAATTCCAGCAGATTTTTTTTTTAGAACTTGACAGTTATTTAAAAATTTTTAATCAAAATATGAAGGACCTAGAATTGTCAAAACTATTTTGAAAAAGAACAAGTGTGGAGGAATTATATTACCTGATTTCAAGATTTACTATAAAGCTACATAATTTAGTATGGTATTGGCCTAAGGATAGACAGAATTATAGAGCAAAATAAGGAATCTAGAGATAGACCCACACATACATGGTCAATCATTTTTCAAAAAAGGTGCCAATGTAATTCAATGGAGAAAGGAGAGACCTTTCAAAAAACAGCTGGATGTCCATAAGGAAATAAAATGAAAGTTGACCCTTATCTCACATCATATACAAAATTTATTTTAACTAGATAATAAACCTAAACGTAAGAGCTAAAGTATAAAATTCTAGAAAAAAACAAAGAAATTGAACTGGGTTAGGCAAAGATTTCTTACATAAAATACAAAAATCAAAATCTTGAAAGAGAAAAATTGGTAAACTGAACTTCTGCAAAATTATCAACTTTTACTCTTCAAAAGACACTGTCAAGAAAATGACAAGGCAAGTTACTGACTGGGAGAAAATATTTGTAAAATGTATCTTAAGAGATTTGTAGTGAGGATATTTAAAGAACTCTTACAACTCTGTAATAAATGAGAAACAAATGGACAAAAGATTTGAACAGAGAGTTCACCAAAGAAGATTTACAAATGGTAAATAAGAACATGAAAGAAGGGGGCTTCCCTGGTGGCGCAGTGGTTGAGAGTCCGCCTGCCGATGCAGGGGACACGGGTTCGTGCCCCGGTCCGGGAAGATCCCACATGCCGCGGAGCGGCTGGGCCTGTGAGCCGTGGCCGCTGAGCCTGCGCGTCCGGAGCCTATGCTCCGCAACGGGAGAGGCCACAACAGTGAGAGGCCTGCGTACCGCAAAAAAAAAAAAAAAAAAGAACATGAAAGAAGGCTCAACATTATTCATCTTTAGGGAAATATGTACTAAAAACAATAAGGTATCACTACATGTGCACTAGAATGACTGGAATTAAAAATACTTATAATACCACGTGTTGGTGAGGATGTGGAGCAAATGAAAAACTCTCTCCCAGGGCTTCCCTGGTGGCGCAGTGGTTGGGAGTCTGCCTGCTAATGCAGGGGACACGGGTTCGAGCCCTGGTCTGGGAGGATCCCACATGCCGCGGAGCGACTAGGGCTGTGAGCCACAACTACTGAGCCTGCGCGTCTGGAGCCTGTGCTCCGCAACGGGAGAGGCTGCGATAGTGAGAGGCCTGCGCACAGCGATGAAGAGTGGCCCCCACTTGCCACAACTAGAGAAAGTCCTTGCACAGAAACGAAGACCCAACACAGCAAAAATAAATAAATAAATTACTAAACTCCTACCCCCAACATCTTCTAAAACAAAAAACAAACAAAAAAACTCTCTCCCATTACCGATGGGAGCTGTGAAATGGTACAATCCTTTGGAAAACAATTGGTCAGTTTTTAATAAAACGTAATGTGCACTTATCGTATGACCCCGCAATTCACCTCTTAGATATTTACATAAGAAAAATAAAAACGTGTCCGCACAAAGATATGTATATGAATGTACATAGAAACTTCATTTTCGGTAGCTGAAAGCCGAAATCAATCCAAATATCGATTAACTGTTGAATGGATAAACAGGGTGCAGTATTTCCTTACAGTGGAGTACTCCTTAGGAACAAAAAGAAATGAACTACTGATACATGCAGCAACATGGTGAATCTCAAAAGCATTATGCTAAGTGAAAGAAGCCAGATGTGGAAGACTACATGCTGTCTGATTCGACAGATATGAAATTCCAGAAGAAGCAAAGCTATAGTAACAGAAACCAGATTAGTCATTGCCTGGGGCTGGAGATGGTGAAATGAGATTGACTGCACAGGGGCTGAGTACTTTTTGAGTGATGGAAATGTTCTGTATCTTGATTGTGGTGGTGATTATACAACTGTATATATTAATCACACTGATAAGACTATACGTTTTCAAATGGGTGAATTTTACCGTATATAAATTATAACTCTATAAAGCTGGTATTTTAATAAAGGGTCTAGGTGTAGATAGGGCTTCACATCAGAGTGACAAGTGGAAAGTTGCATGGCAAATTGTGTAGATGCAGGCAAAGGTAAAGAATTGGAGCAATTAATGAAATCAATCTACTGTATTGGGTTTGATTATAATAGAACCTACCCATTGCTGGAGCTTTAAAAAGTTGCCCTCGATAAAGAATCTGTTGCTTCATACTCATCTTTGTGTTTCCTTTCCTTCTAGCCTTTTGGCTGGTCCTCTGATATTGTCATTACTCATTACCTCTTGAACTTAAGTCTAGTGTTTTTGTGCTTGGATTTCGTGTAGTTTCTAAGAGACTAAGGATTCAAAAATTTATGGTCATCTGGTCAATCAAAAAGTGAACTTAAACTCATTGGTATTTGCAATGCCAGCATTTATTTATCCTTTCCCAGTGGAAAAGCTGAACAACTAAAGAAAAAAAAAAAGTTAATGAGTTAGCTATCATCGAAAACCATTTAGGGATTTTATATACTTTCTCTTTAAATGCACCAGGGAAGTTTGCATGATCATTACAATTCACGACAAAATAAATTTTTGCAGTTTTAGGCACTGTAGTCAATGAATAAAATGCTTCAGCATATTTTTATGGGAGTGACATATGCTGGGACTGTCTCTTCCTCAAGAGACCTGAGTCCAGCAAAATGATAAAACTGGCCCAGCGCCGTGGAATCCCATGAGAAACTGAGATTGAAACCACAACACAAAGAGCAGAGATTTTTCATGCTTTTCAAGCCTCTACTCCAGTTTGATATGAACAAAGCTTTGTACGCAAATCAAGCCTATATTTAAAATTTTCCTCCTGTCTGGTAGGGAAGGAGGGCTGTATTTTGCCATGTTTAGAATGTACTTAATCTCTTTGGTCTAGGCAAATCCCACCAAATGAGAACAGCTTGGTGTTTAAATTTGTTTACTCCTTGTAAAATAGAACTTCCTGTTTTTTGATTCTGTAAAGATTTCTTGAAGTAGGATTTAAATATTGTTTTTGTGAGTTGAACGCAAATGGATCAGAGATGTACGGATAAAATTTCCCTCAAATTTACCCCAAATTTTAATAATTAAGAACTAGCCAAACATACTTTAGGTTTAGGGCTGGATTCAAAACATTCAGGGAACTCAGACTGCATTCCAAACAGAAACGTTTTTGTTTTGGTGTTTTGTTTAAATTTTACATGGGAAGCAAAACACTTGGGTTTGTCTCCACAAATATGAATCTGCTTTCAGTATTTGTACCTCAACTGTCTCACTGATAGGGAAGTTTTTATATTTTTTTTCCTGGAAATGAAATCAATTTTCAGAGAAATGAGAGATTCTGTTGACTGTTGAGAGTAGCCCAAGTCTATGTTGGGCAGGCTCCCAAGGCTCCTTTTGAAAGGAACCCACTGCCCTCTGCTAGGGCACCCACTGTGGCTGGACCTCATTCGTGAATGTAGCAAATAGCTCTCATTTTCAGCTCCACTGATCCTCCTAGACCTCAGGGTTCCCATCTTCAAATTCTGTTCTTTCTCCAGACTGTTCCAGTTTGGCTATCTGACTCTTCCCATTTCGAGCAATTTCGGTAGAATATCTCCACTCTAATTCTGGCTTTTGGGGACAAACCCCATTCTCCCACCTTACTCAACTCTCTGTTTCCGGGGAGCCTCACTGTGGGGCGTCTGGGCTGTGCTGGTCATGGAAGGGAATGGAGGCTTCTGGAGACCCCACTGAACTCAATGAGGAACTCAATGAATTCTGGGCCCAGGTCTTGGGAGGAGAAATTCCTGCTGGTCTGGGATGAACAGCTACAGAAATTTCCAGAGGCACTTGTCAATGGAATGAGGATGGGGAAATGCTGTTTGGGGTGCCTTGGGCCAATGATATTTCATTTTCTGAGATGGGTGTTAGTAGTTATGTAAACTTTCCATCTGTCCAGCCAAGGGCAGGTGCATACTAGAGAAGGACAGTTACTGTAACCATGGCAATGATTCAAGTTGTCAATTAACCAGATCTTCAGGGGGGTTTCCACTCTTTTCTCCTGGTTCTCTTTGTAACTGTGATGAGTAGGGCCTCAAAGGGAGAAAAGACTGGAAAAAGGAGGCAAAACTCAAGTTGATCAGCTGTGCTACCTTTTTGCAGTTAAAAAGTTTGAGTTCATGTCTGAATCACTAGGAGAAATAGAAAGATTAATGACTAAGTAAACTGCATGTTGGTAGGACTGGTAATCTTTCTCTTCCCCTCCCTCCCACTGCAATCAGAGGGGGACTGCTGAATTAAAAGAATTTAATCAAGACCACATCTTTGCCCTGGTTATCAAGAGAGCACCTTGACATAAGGATAGAGGCCCACTGCACCTAGGCCAAGCCTGCTGGTGAAGAAATTGTTATTCTTTTCTGTGGTTTTAGACCAGTTGTTTCCAAATCTGTCTGCACATTAGATTCACCTGGTAAGTCTTAAAAAATAACAATGGCTGGACCCAAACCCAACTCTGGGGGAAGCCCAGGCATCAGTGTTTGTTTTGTGATTCTAATGTACAACCAGAGTTGAGAACCACTGGTTTAGATTGTAGTGTTTCTGAGAAAAGTTAATATTTGTCTTTTGGAGAGGTACTTACTTTAAGAGGTCAATGAGTCTCAAATTGGCAGTCCTGTATCTCTTTCACCGGTGGGAATGTTGCAAAGTAAACCTGAGTTCAAGGATTCGCACCCACCCTCATCCATGACATTACAGGTATGATTTCACGTCTCCATTGCCCCCCACGCTTAGAGGTGGCAATAAGCATTCGTGTCCGCTCTGCTGAAGGTGACTGGGGAGAGATTCCTTCAAACTGCAAGTATTCTGAGAGTGAGACCTCTCTCCATGGGTAGGAGTAGGTGTAGAGCTTTCCCAGGGGAGGGGATGAAGTTTTCTCTCTGGGGATGGGCTCTGAATCCATAAAGTCCAAATTGGCTTCAACTTCAGCCTTTGTCCCTCTTGTACTATAATTTCTTTCTAAAAGTGTATTAACGCATGGGTAGATATTTGCCTGTGTCCTTGCAGCTTGTGTGTTAGTCTCGTGGTGACTGAGGGGACAGAATGGCAAGAAGGGAAGAGTCATCCTGCCTCTTCCTCTCCTGGGGAAAAGGCAGGCAGCCCGTCAGGCGGACCACAGCTCTGCAGAGGGCCAGATGGTTACAGGCCCCCCACAGGGAAGCCAGCAGCAGAGGAGGCAGATGGCCCCCAGCCTGTGCAGGATCCCTGGAAACAGCATTCAGACAAGAGGGAACAAAGTCTCTGGCCCCATCCTGCAGCATGGACTAGTGAATGTTTCGCGAGTGGCTGTCCAGAAGATAAATCTCTATTTTGTGGCATGGGCCAATTTGCATGGTGTAAACTCACTAACTTTAGGCTCCCAACCTGAACAAGGAGTCCCTGGCAGAGGAGCTGGGAAGAAATGTGCAAAACTAGCTCTGAAAAGCTGGGAGGAGCGGGCTCCAGCAGATTCTTAGGGGAATTGGTGTATTTTCTATAGATTTCTGCTCTGTGTGTCCCCTCTCCTCTTTCAACATAAACAACCAACATTCGTCTGTGATTGCTGCAAGTACAACCTCGTGAACTCAGGGTTGAAAATAAGCCATTTATCAGAACTGAAACCTGGATTTGGACCCAAATAGGCAGAAAGGACCGAGGGTTACACCTTTTATAAAATCAGAACAAATATTTTTGAGTGTTCTTCAAATATTATCCTAGAGCTAGTCACATACAGTTTGAGATGGTCTAAACACGTAATATTTATTGAGTGCTCACTAGGTACCAGGTACCTCACATGTATTAACTCCTTTCATCTTTACTATAACTTTATGAGAAAGGTATTATTATTAGGAGAATTACACCGTTTAAACAAATAACCCCGTGTCTACGGTTGAATAAAACTACATGTTATTCTAAACTGTTCACCGGGTACTTTGAGATGGTTAAAAATAACAAACATTTATTGAGTGCTTACTATGTACCTGGGTCTTCCATGAATTCTGCAATGAATTTTAAAAATAACCTATCAGTCAGGTGTTCCTATGATGCTTGTATTACACTTAAGGAAATAAAGAACAGAAAGTGACTTCCTGAAGGTCAGGCAACTCATCGATGGCAGAGCCGAGAATCAAACCCACGCAACCTGGCACTACAGACTCTACCTTCTTTCCAAGCAGGGATGTTCCCAGGCAAATCCCTGACCTTCAGTGTAGATGTCTGACCTTGCTTTAAAAACAATGAACTTCTAATTCAAATGTTTCTGCACAAACACCCTTCCTAACACGCAGCCTTCCTTCAGGCTGTAAACGCTACCTTGTTCACTTTGGCGGTAGATACAGTTTGGTGTTACGTTATTGTGGTCTGTGAGTTAGAACTGAAGTATCCACATGTCAAGAGGTCAGGAGATGAATTCTGAATCAAAAGCAATTCTCCTAATTGCTAGTCAAGTTCAATGTTATCCCCTTGAAAACCACTCCTAAACCACACGCAACTCAGCTGAACTAAGGGATTAAAGCAAGTCAGATTTCAGAAGGATTCTATTGATCTCTACCTTTCGTACTAAAACAGTTTTGAAGTTTCTGCCTCATTGCAGTGACATAATTTACACCTTTCATTCTGGGGTTGTCTTAGCTGAGCTGCACAGTGGCATTCTTATGTAGACAAAGCTACTGGAGTTTAGAAACAGGAAGGGCTAGAAACTCACTTTTTAAAGTAAAATAAAGCTTACACAGTGGGGGATTTCCTTAACTCTCCAAACTCTGACATGTGTTAGGTAGTCAGGAAAGAATAATAAAATTCCCCAGGAAAAGCGTTTCACAAATGGCAGCGGTTGAAATGTGGTTTTCTAGGTGGCCATGGGTCTGATTTCCATCCCGTTCTCCTCACCTCCTGCAGGGCTGGTCTCGGTTGTTTTTGCAGAGACAGGTTTGCAGAGCCCCGCGGAAGAGCCAAGCCTTTCTGAACAGGCCAAGGACAGTCTGGAGGATGCCCAGCCCATAACCCAGGCTCCTTCTGAAAATGTGTGTCTGTGTCACATAAGCACTATGCTAGCTTTCAAGGGCTGCTCCCTTGATCACTCAGGAAGGGCGCCAGCTTTTATTCAGTCCTGACGGCTCAGCCAGCACTGCTTGATAATGGAGAAGGTGAAGAGGTGCTTGTTCAATGGAAAGCAAATAATAGGAACCACACGGACATACAACACTTCTAGCAGGTAGCCTCAGAAAGAAAGAATAAGATTGATGGAGTCAGAGATGAAAGAACATGCTGCTGGAGGACAAATAGTATTTCTCCTCTCGAAGGAGAGTCCTTCGAAAAGAAGCTGCACGGTGTAAGGTTGTCAAGACTTTTGATTCAGCCCTGAGGACCTCAAGGAATGAAGTGGATCTTGGGAGGTTCTGGTCCTGGGGTCCAAGATGGGAGAGACAAGTTTAACTTAGAGGTTCACACCTGTAGCCTGTAGTAGCCAAACAATGGTTGAGTGGGAATTAAAAGATCCAGATAGTAACATCCCAGAACATTTATATATTTCATTACAGTACAGTCAGTTTTGCTATACCACAACACACGCATTCCTAAAACTCACCTCACTATGCAGAATCGCACAATAAAAACTGCAGGGCTTAGCGAAAATGGAGCCAAGGGTACAATGCCTAAAAGCTTTGTCAGTGACATTAAAGAAAAGAGATAGGAATCTAATAAAAACGGTGGCACTGTCTCATACATGTTAAATGATTGAGAAATATATAAATACTACAATAAGTATGGTACTTTATATTGAAAAGGACCTGAAGTTGTCTGTGGAAGTGGGCTTTGCAGCGTGCGAGTTATCATAAAATGATAGAAGGATGGTCATCAAAATTTGCAGGCCTAAAATCCTGGAGCTTGTTTGTCTGTCTTTGAAATATAGGCCCTTTGAAGTATGCATTTATACTATGGTATAATAGATACCGTCTTCATCAAAATTGAAAATTTAAATCCACGTATGGTCTTTTTCAGTTAACTTCTGTGTCTCTGCTGGAAAGTCTTTCACAGCTTTCTCATCTGCACTTGGCGCTTAGTCCAACAGCTGAAGGTTGGGAAATTGTAGCCATGTTTGAAACCACCCAACTAGCCCCTCGTAGTACTAGAAGGTACCACCTCTGCAGAATAGGACATTTTCCATGAAGATCTTTGTATACAAATAGTGTGTTCTCTTTGTGAGAAAGGTCGTCCCCCATTTTTCACCCTTTGGTTTTCAGTCTCAACAGTGCTCATCTTTCCACCTCTTCCATTTCTTCAGTCCTCATTCTTACCGATTTCTCAGCACTTAGAGCCCCATCCATACATGTGTCTTTTCTCGTCGCGGCATTGCGGATTCTTTTATGCCGTTGTTTGGGAAATGTCACGTGTTCTCTTGATTCTTTAAAAATGCTTTCTCACTTCAAGCTTCTCCTCAATACACTGTGCTTTCCTTTCTCATGACCTGTTTGGTGTTTTTGAACCAGGATTCTCAGATATATTTCAAGTGTTGAATGAGTTTTTTTTTTTTTTTTCTTTTCAAATATAGAAAAGCTCACAACTGTGAAAGAATAGCAAAACACAACCTTGGAGGACAACACACTTGGTTAGGATGAGTAGGGTGGGTAGGACAACACAGCTTCAAGTTAGGGGGTAGATGTGTGAAGTGTGCGCCTGGGTGCGTCCTGTGAATTCCTACAAGACTCAGTTCAGCTGGGTGCCGTTTTCTATGTTAACCTAGTTTTTCTCACAGACAAAAATTGCCTGTGAGAAATCTGCATTATGCTCAAATTATCCCATAATATATTAACCTCACTGGAATAAATTTGCATTTTCAAAACAAGTGTTATCCCAGACTATATATGGTACCTCTGCTCATGTATTTTCTCACTTGATCACTATAATAATGATGTGAGGTAGACAGGAAAGTTAATATTCCAATTATACAGATGAAGAAACTGAAGCTGGAACATCTCAGAGCTTGGATATGAGCCTGGAACTGCCAGAAGTTAAGATATGAGTTCGGACGATTTTTTAAGTTCCTGGTCCTACCAGTTCCTAAAGCTTCTGGAAGTTTGGTTTTGTGAGCCAGGAAATGTTCTTCTTGGCGTAAAGTAGTTTGAGATGGGTTTTTCGAGTAATGCAGGGTCTTGGCTAATGCAGGGTAGCCTGGATAATGTTCAGATTCTCTCCCAGCTCTGGGAAACTTTCTGCCACATTTTGACTTATGAATTAACCAACTTCAGATAGAAGGCACCCTAAATTTTAAGGTTTGCTCTTGAAATTGGATGTTCTGCCGGTATTGAGCAGTGATGCAGAAACAGGATAAAGGAGATAGCTCTTTCGACCCATGAGTGCTAGACAAGAAGGTCCCTAGGCAGAACAAAGACCCCTTTGGGATCTTTGGAGGGGTTCTGACTCGGTTTGCACCCACTCAGACATTGCCTTTTCTGAAGACAGTGCCCCTTCGCTGTCCCTGTCAGTACCATTGTGATGTGGCCATCACCACATCACCACACCAGCCTTGCTCTCCGGGGGAAGAGATGCTCTGGGTGTAGCTGAGCTTCATTTTCCTCTTGCCCTCTGGTGTCCTGACTGCTCTCAGTTAAACCCCAGCTCAGTGACAGAAAGGGATCCCCATGGTTTTCAACAATGAGCTCAGGGGAGATCACTGCTGCTGCTGCCGCCGCCTCTGCTGCTATTACATGAGCACCTCCTGGTGCCCCAGAAGCCTGAGGAGTAGTCACCTGTTCATTCATTCATTCATTCCACCAGTTACTTGTGGAAGACCTATTAATGTGGCAGGATCATTCTTTTCATGTGGTTTCTTTCATTTGCTTCTTACAATTTGAACCCAGGAACTACCTGGCTCCCAGCCTGTGCAGTTCACCCCATGCTGTCCTGCTTCTCCTGTTCAAGGTTGTCCACGCAATATTAGTCAAGCCTCAATCATTCTTCTACTTACTGGAGACCAGGAAACTTGTCAGTGACCTTCCCATGACCTGGAAAACAATTTCTCAACTTGTCACTGCCTTTCACGTGTGAGTGCAGTCTTAGTTCCCTTCTATTTAGATAGCATATGCCTGGATGTCACCTTCCTGTGTGTTTTGATGACTTTTATATTTCCTTCCTTCCTTCCTCCCTTCCTCCCTCCCTCCATCTCTCTTCCCTCCCTCCCTCCCCATTCCCTTCCTCCCTCCCTCTTCCCTTCCTCCCTCCCTCCCCCCTTCCTCCCTCCCTCCCCTCTTCCTCCCCCTTCCCTTCCTTCCTTCTTTCCTTCCTTCCTTCCTTCCTCCCCCTTCCCTTCCTCCCTCCCTCCCTCCCTCTCTCCTTCCCTCCCTCCCTTCCCCTTCCCTTCCTCCCTCCCTCCCTTCCTTCTTTCCTTCCTTCCTCCCTTCTTTTCCTTCTTGTTTCAGATTCATGTGTTGGGACCTATTCTACAAATTTGAGAGAAAAAGAAAAAGAATAAGGAAAGCGGAGCAATCTAAACGCTGGAAAAAATTTTTTTTTTAATTTATGAACGCAGCTTTTGAATTTGGTGGCCACGGCTCCTTCCCAACCTGTGTCTTTCATGTCCTGTTTCCAGCTGGAGTGGGAATTTGAGGTGCCCTGGCCCTGAGCCTGCACTGGGTTATGCCTCCCTGTCCTCTGTGGGCAGTGGCAACCGCAGCTGCTGGAGAGGCGGAGCAGCTGGCCTTCCTGCTGGGAAGGCACGAACGCTGGCTGGGAAAGGAAGGGAGCCTGAGGCTTCACCTGATGTGTCCAAGGGCAGCAATGGGAGTGACAAGGAGAGATTCCTGCAGCCAATGGGCATGGGGCTGAGGAGGAAGGGGGTGTCTCCAGGGCTTGGTTTTCAAACTTTCTGCCTTGACTAAAACCCAGGTTCTCAGCAGAAGGGATGTGACTCATGGCTGAGAAATTCCCCATGGCCTTGCATGACATTTATGTTGATTATCTCTGAGTCACATTTCTGGGAGGAAATTTTTTTTTTTCACCAGATACAAACTGAAGGGAAAATGGCATGGATGGTAGTTTGGAAACATCAGAGGAAACAGGGTCACATGTGTTACTAGCAGGAGAGCTGGGGACATGCAAGAATGGAAAGAAAAACAAGCCAGGAAAGGAAGGACGTTGAGGAGGTAGGAATCATCTCCCAGTGGAATCGGTAGAATTGGGGGTCTCTCTCTGGTGATGAAAGGATGGGGGCAGCACAGATGGACTCTGGCCTTTGTCTCTTATTGTGATTACAGAAATTCAGAATGTAGGAGATGGAGTCATCATTCGCTCCTTTATTTCACAAATACTTGCCGAGTGCCTTTGATGTTCCAGATTCAGTTCTAGGCGCTGAGACAACACAAAGTCTGCCTGGCGGTGTTGACCTCAATGGAAGAGAAAGACAACAAAGCGAATAAAACAGCATCTTTCAATCCTGCCCTTTTGACTAATTAACAGAAATGCATTCAGAATGTCCCTCCAGGATGCTGCAAGCGTGTGCACTTTGCGTGAGGGGAAGGGGTATGAAAGGCCCTGTCAAGGACGCTGTGCTTCAGCTGTTCAAAGGTTTGTCTGGGGTCTGGGCTCCTGTAGATGCCCAGCCCCATACCTGGGATCCCATCCCTGGAAGAACCAGCAGGGGTTTGGAGCTGACTGGGATTTCAAAGGGGCCCCTTGAAATCTTCAATCCTCCTTAGTATGTGTGTTTGAAGCCTCATCTGAGGTTCCGAGCTTTCTTAATGTAAATCTCAGTTAAATCATTGTATATCTGGAGACAGGAAAAGCAATGTCCCAAGTCCAGTAGGATTCCAAACCACCAGCAGAAAAACCAAACCAAACCAAACAAACAGAAGACACTTTGCAGTAAATTAGCTTCACTTCTGCCTGACTGAGATGAATGGTTCTGAGGCTATTTCCTACAAAATGACCATTCGTAGCCACCAAGCAGCAGTTTGGGAGGTAAAAGGAGGCGATACTAAGAAGCGGAGAGAGCGAAGGGCCAGGATCCAGAGAGCCGGGGTCCCATCCAGACTTGCCACTAACTGGCTCTGGAGAGGCAGGCAGTCCCCCTGGCTGGGTGGACGGAGAATGGAACATCGGGAGACCCAGGGAAGGGTTCTCAGTCATGGATGGAACAGACAGGCTTAGGCAGAGGGTGGGTACCAGAGAAGACTGGGAAGAAACCAAAGGCAGGGGCTGCAGTGAGCGGCCAGGAGCCCAGCAACTCACAGAACCTTGAAGAAGCCAGACAGCGAAGGATTAAGATACTTCCTACAGCCTGAGTGACCCCGGCTGAGGGAGGCTGGGAGGATCTGAAGGAAGGACTGGACGGCTGTCTGGCTGCCACTTTTGCCTCACTGGTGCCTTGCATTCGCTAAACCCAGGTCAGAGCTCACTGACGCCCCCCACCCCCTCCCCACACCCCTGGCCGTCTGGCTGCTCCCTGGACCCTACCTTCTGACTCACCCTTCTGCATCTGTCCTCCCAACTGACCTCCAGGGACCGCTGCACACCCCTTCATCCCGGACACACAGCTTGCAGCCAAGTCTTTATGAAAGGCAGAGAGCAGAATATGACAACAAGCAGAGAGCGAAGGGGGCGCGGAGGGGAGAGTAAAAGAAAGATGGAAGGAGAGAGGCAGCAGCATGAAGGCTTCAGCTAAAGGCTGACTGAGGCTTAAGCGGGAGGAGTGAGTAATACTAAGAAAAAGAGAACTGGGACCCGCTCCAGCACTGGCTCTTAGTGTCCAGAGGCAATGGAGGTGCAGCCCCACCTAGCTCTCCCCAGCAACTCTCTTCTTCATCTCTGTCCTCCAGGTGACTCCCTCAAAGTTCTGCCCTCACTCCCCACACCCCCCACAGTAGACAAGAGAGCGCCGGCTCGGGTCTCCCTTCTGCTCCTGTACATTCCCAAGAAGCTTCATCCTGTTGGCGTGGTCTCATCTCTTTCTGTTCATTTGGCCCTATCCACCCTTAGTGTCCCCAGGCCACCCATCAAGGTCAGTCAAGGGAGTGGCCAGATCAGAGCTCTGATGGCTGCCGTGGGTTTGGTTTTGACCTAGAACTCTGCATGGGTGGATGTGTGTGCACACGCATGTGTGCGTGATGTGCACATGTGTACTCGGGGAGTGGAGATGTACTTACAGCTTTGGCCAAAGGGATTTGGGTTTCATAGATCAGGGACTAAGTAGGATCTCTTAGCTGGGGGGCAGTCCAAAGGTATGAATTAAGCTACACCCAGCAGAATCTGACTAAATTCCTGTAATTTACTCCTGTATATGTTGTGTGACCTACGCGTTCTTACCTGGAAATGAAATAAGTTCTTATTGTTGCTGTTACTATTACTGTGGCTTGAAACAGAAGACGGAGCGTTTGATGTGCTAATGGCCCAGGTCAGTGAACAGAGTTACAAGAGACATTCATGATGAGCCTCCAGAGCTCATCATGTCTCTGGTTAAAGAGGAGAGCATCCCCATCCCGGCTGGCGGCCAGGTGGTTGATGAGGGGCAGAGAGGGATGCTTGGGATGGAGATGTCCTGGTAGCTGGCATGTTGCCTTACCAGGGTCCAGCTGAAGCCCATTATTAACATGAATTCTCTTCCTTCATCATTTTAAAGAGAATTACTTTATTACAGACATGCTATTAAAATAACAGAAAGCCAAAACAAAAATTGCTCCCAATCCCATCCTGAAATCAAATCAATGAAAAATATGCACGATATCCAACAAATATAAAATTCTATCCGTGATGTTACTAGAACACAGAGAATGCACATGGATGTGGCCTGGCGTAGGATACTGACTAATCAACAAAGGTTTTCTCAGGCTTAGGCCCAACCATGCTACGCTCGACCAAGGTTTCAGTGACTTTTCAGATGAACTGGCTTAGAAATCATGGAGGAAGGAGACCCAGGCTTAGCCAAACCCCACCTATTCTCATTCTCCTCCCTCATGGTGGTCTATCCCTTTGAAACGTTTCCATGTCTCCGTGGGAGGCAGATCTTCTGTTACATTGTGACATGGCCCCTTGATGTTGATGGCAGGGAATGAATGGAGTCTATGCATTTGCCATGGAACAAATGGTGCTTCATCTGTGCTTGTTTGAACATGTGTATGCTTCTGCCTTTCAATGATTTCTTCCTTCCTAACCAATCTGCTAAATGCAACATTTACAACCAGTCTCGCATGCATTATTGCAAGGCTGGGGCCTGATCGTGTCAAATGAAGGCTGCCAGTTTCCCCTGCCAGAAGCAAGAGGCACTGGGAAAAATGGAAATTGGACAATAGTCTTGTATATACTCCCTGCTCTGTCATGGATGGCCTTCAGCAGGAAACCAATCAACGGAATCAAAAGAACACGGTTTCCTGTTAACATAGAGCGATGCCAAATCCACCAGACATTATTATTTCATGCCCTGTGCCAGTCATTGTCAACCATAGCATAAGTAATAACATATGACTGGGGTTGTGGTTTCAGTGAAATATTCTTTTGCTCTTGGCATGGTACCACACACCTTCATATGCTTTATTGCCCTTTCCCAAACCTAGGGAGGTTTGTTTTTTTTTTTATCTTTGCTTTTCTTTTAAGATTTCTTTTCCCCCAAAGAACTATATCTGGCTGTTTTGCTGCATACCAGCTCTCAAACCCAAGCCAACCGACTCCCAATTCTCAGGCTTTTCTTAAGCAACACTTAAAAAAATATATTATTATTATGATGATGATGATTGCATCACACAGGGCTGAAATAAACCCACTGTGTATTGGCCTTCAACAATCTTACTTTTTCTTTGAAAATGGCTGGTTCCCTAAGACTGGCTTTAAGAGAGAAAAACCTCTCACATAATATTTTTCTTGTTTTCCAGGCTGATCTTGAAGGTGATGATAGGTCATAAGCCGCAGCCTCTGCAAGGATGTTACAACCTCTGCAGCAGGCGGGAAGTACATGTGTGTTTGGAATGCAACAAAAGGGAAAAGTTACTAGTGTGTTTTGGACAGGATCCCGCATTTTTAACCCTTTGTCCAAACCTAGAGAAAACCCAGTTCCATTAGCTACTCAGAACTTTTCTCCTAAAGTGCCACGGTTAAGGGGAAATGTGAGCAGTCACCTGGATCATCCCTTTTTTTTTTCAGACAGTTTTGCCTGGTGGTAAAGAGCTTTGGTAGCGGATGGAGCTGGCTCAGACCCTAGCCCCCTCTCTTATTAGATGTGTGACTCTGCGAAAGTTGATAAACTTTCGGATTCTCACATTTCTTCTCTAGAAAATGGAGAAAACACTCTCCAGGGTTGGGGCCCTTTGCTCCCTGCTCTGTCATGGAAGCCTTTGGCAGAAAGTGTACCCCGTAAGTGCTCATTAAACAGCATGACTATTATTAAGAAAGCACTTTGGAAAGTACTGGGTCCCTGCTCCCAATGGTTTTGGGGAGTGACAGGAAGAGACTGTGGGGTTCAGGGGTGTGGAGCATGTAGGGCCAGGGGCAGAGGAGCTGCTCCATGAGGACTGGGTGCATTATCTCACTTAACTGTCATGAGAATTCTGGGAGAGAGAAATTGGGCAGTCATTATTGTTCCCATTTCACAGGTAGAGAAATGGAGGTCCTTGCACACTGCTAGAATTGGCAGAGTCACTACTAGACCCCAGGGCTCCAGAATCCTTGCTAATGTCTCATCTGTACATCACATTTCCTCTCAGAGCTGAGTTAGTTTGTTCTTGGCCTGTCCTCAGTTCCCTGAGGCTCTCTCCCTCCCTGTCCTTTCCAGGAAACGACAAGCTCCTTGCCTTTACCCGCCCGCCCCCTGCCAAGCACACACTCTCACGCACACACTCACTCACTCACTCACTCCCTCCCTCCCTCCCTCCCTCCCTCCCTCCCTCACTCCCTCCTGGGCCTGTGCTGCCTCCTGTGGTCTCCTAGGAGAGTGGTTGCTCACACATGGATAGGACCTAAACTTTGAGGTGATTTGACTGCCTTGTATCACATTTTCTTCCCAGCAAGTCCATCCCTGCAATCTCTCTGTCTCTCCAGAAAGCTTTTCTGAACTGCAAATTTATTACCTGTAGGTTCCTAGATTAACCCATCATCTTTGTGGCTAAACTAGTTTATTACTTGAAAACAGGAACAGGTAACTATCGATAAGAGGAAGGTGAGCGGCATTTTGGAGGATGGGGTACTTGGGCTGGAGTGGGTTCTAGTTCAGGGTCCCAGGGAAACAGACTCTGAGATGGAAATTGCTTGGAGGAAGTTTATTGCAGAGGGCGCTCAGGATCAACACGTGTGGGTGGGGTGGAGGGCGGGTGGAAGAAGCAGGCCCAAGCAGATGGAGGATTAAACTGTAATGATGGCTGTAGTTATCACTGAGTCTCAGCTAATCCCATAGACAGCTCTGGAGCTAGGATAGCCCTTCAGAGCTGCCCTGTTTATACCCTGTATTGACCTGGCAATGGGTGCAGGCTGCTGCCAGAGGATGTGACTTTAGTCAAGGTATAATCTAAGGGTAGTTCCTGGAAAGGGACCCAGCTGAGAGCCTTCTCCGGATGTACCTCAGCATCTGGGCAGGGGGAAGGTGAATGAGACTTCAGCCCTGAAGGAATACTGGATAGAATGCCATCCTATCCACTCTCAGGAGGAAGACAAGGGGCAGTAGGTCAGCTGGGAGCTAGATGCCTGGGGTTTTGAGACTGATGAAAAGACTTTAGAATTAAAGTATTGGGAAAGAAGGTAGTTTTTTCAACCTGCAACTGAAACAGCAGAAGAAGACTCAGATAGCTGGTAAAGGATGGAACCTTCCTGCTGCGCCTACTTTCACTCTCCTTAGAACCTGGCCATGCAGCTCATCTTGGGTTTTGGAGTCAAATAAGATTCTGGACCAGTGTTTCTCAAAGTATGCTCTGTGAACCCGATATGTCCAAATTACTCTGGGGAAGGGGCTTTAAACATATAAATTCCTGGGCACCAAATATAACAGAATCTCTGGGGATGGGACCAGGAATCTGTATTATAAACATCTTCCTTCCCCCACAATTTGATTCTTTTGTACTTTTTTTTTTTTTGCAGTACGCGTGCCTCTCATTGCTGTGGTCTCTCCCGTGGCGGAGCACAGGCTCCGGACACGCAGGCTCAGCGGCCATGGCTCACGGGCCCAGCCGCTCCGCGGCATGTGGGATCTTCCCCGGGGCATGAACCCGCGTCCCCTGCATCGGCAGGCGGACTCTCAACCACTGCGCCACCAGGGAAGCCCTTTTGTACTTTTATAGTAGAGCTTATCAACATCTCTGCCACAACTGTCTCTGGAATTGGCAAGGTCTTCAGGGCCCAAAATAAGTATTTTTCATAATAATAATATTTGCACAGCTGAGTTATATCACTCTGGATTTTTCAGATCACTTCCACAGTAGGCTCCAATTGAAGTGGCTGTGTAACTCATATGTGATTGCCCTAGTAACTACAGCTATTCTACTTACTCTTCTTTGGGGGGACCAAACTATCCTCCCCTCCACCTCCTCCTGACACAGCCATGGGGCTCAAATTTGAGCATCTTTTTGCTTATAGGACTTCACCTCTCTGGCCACAATCACGGATTGAGGGATGGGCATCTGCCATGAGCTGGGCCAATTATTGTGGCCCACCTCTGCCCCCAGGGATTGATGCAGAAGTATGCCCATGATTCAAGCTAAGGCAGTTCGAGTCGTTCCCCTAGGATTTTTTTTTTCCAAACTAAAGCTGGTATGGGGAGAAAGGGAGAGCCTTTCCCCTGCTCCTGAGGCCATGAGTGTGATTCTAATGCTTTCAGTACTCACAGCCAGTGGCGTGGGGAAAGTGGGTTTGGAAGAGCAAAACAGACACCAGCTGAGAGAAGCAGAGGTGAGAGACAGGGTGCATCCTGATGGTGTTTAAGACCTCTGTTCCAGTCACTTCTGGTTTTGTACGGTTTGGTAATGTGAACCAATTACCAGTGTGTTAGTAATGGATTTCCTGGTATTAAGCATGTGAGGGTAGTACATCAGGATGTGATCACATATAAATGTGGAATTATCAGACACATGGGCTGCCTGGGAGGGGGTGGGGGGAGGGAAGGAGATGGTAAATAGGTAGTAGAAAGGTCTCCGTTTTCCTCTCACTCCCCCATGGGCATGCAGTAACAACTAAGTACTACCTGTATGCCTAAAAATCAAAAACAAAAACAAAACAACCTTTCAATCCAGTGTCTCAGGAAGCCAATTGGTGGGAATCAGCCTTTGATAAGAAAGCTTCATTGGATCCTTGGACCCACTGCCTTTGTATCTCTTTCAAAAGAGGTCTTTGCATGTTGATTTCTATGTGAGGCTAAAGGTTTTAAGTGTCTTGTCTCTGCATGCAGGTATGTTAGTAGAAAATCTTGTATGACTTTCCCCAAGTCCATCTGTCAGAGAAGGTCCTTGCTGGCCGTGTTATCTTGGCTTCTTCCAGCTACCAATCCCAGTGCTAGGGCACATTTCACAAAAGAAGCTCTCTTTTTCATTCTCCCTTTGGTATGTCAGGGCTTTAGTTTGAGGATAAGAAGGAATTCTTGCAAAATAGAAAAGTTGAAGTCTATAGTTTAATTGGTTTGGATTGAGAGGAAGAGAGCAAGTCACTATTTTGGGGTATACAAGTTTACCCCAAAGAAATTATGCTTCCTTACTGGGGGGGTGGTGTTGGTGGTGGAAGTGGTGGTGGTGATGATGGAGATAGTGGTGATGGTGACAGTAGTGATGGTGACAGTAGTGATGGTGGTGGTGAGGTGGATGGTGGCCTTTCTCACCAGTTTCTTCCATACCCCAGGCATTATCATTGATGGTTTCTCTTGTTTCTCAGTGTAATGCTCTTCTGCAAAATAAACATTGAGAACATAAGGGACATTAGGTAAAAGCCCACATACAGAGATTCACTCAGTTTTCTCCTGCCCCTTGAGCTAAGTAAAAAGCACCTACCGGGCTTCCCTGGTGGCACGGTGGTTGAAAGTCCGCCTGCCGATTCAGGGGACACGGGTTTGTGCCCCGGTCCGGGAAGATCCCACATGCCGCGGAGCAGCTGGGCCCATGAGCCATGGTCGCTGAGCCTGCGCGTCCGGAGCCTGTGCTCCGCAACGGGAGAGGCCACAACAGTGAGAGGCCCACATACCGCCAAAAAAAAAAAAAATAAAGCACCTACCAGTGGCCCATCCCTCTTCCCTGCTTTTAGGGAGAGCGTTTAAGAGCTCTTCTCCTCTCCCACCACTTCCTCCTCCTTCTCTTTCCCCCTCTTCTTCCCTGTCTCCAAATTAATCTTAGCAGGGAGTCCTAAAGCAAATGATCATGTTACAAGTCTAAATGTGATAGCCTGTCATCTTTCATTATCTTTGACATAAACAAAACTGTCAGAATTCTCTGAAACCTGCCTTCGGTTCAGGTTATTCTCTCTGAGGCCGAGAGCGCCATAAGGATTAGTAAAAGGAGGGTTGCTCCAAGGTAATAAAAAGAATGTAATGGAAGATTGGAAAAGATCTCCATTTCCAAACTTATGTGCGTTTTTAGACCATTGCCTTTAAGGGGGATATTGATTAAGGCTGTAAAATGTTTACATAATTGTGGCATATTTTATAAAATAGAGGTCTGGGGGCATTTCATTAACCAGATTTCCTTCTTTGACGATTCCCCTGCAATTTCCTTGAATATTTAGGTTTGATATGCAGTTAAAGAATAAATTGCCTGGCTTGTTTCCTGGAGATCGGTGCCTTCCGTGGACCGAGCTGCTGCAGACAGGCAGAGTATGTTTTTATATAGAAGAATAATACCCAACTATTGGAGTTGCCGATTAGGGCTCTGAGCTAGCGGGCCAGCACTTCAGGCACACACACACACAAATGTTTTGGAAAAGTTTCTTATTCTTCGCATGCTTTGAGCATGGATCTCCCTGCCAGTGATCCTGGGATGAGCTGAGTGTAAATGAATGCAAGTATCTATTCATCAGAGGCTGTTTATCTTTTTCTGGCCCCTCATTCAAAGCAGCCACAGTTTTCTGAAAGAGCCACACAGACCACACTCCAAAGTAGAGAATTATTTGGTTCAGAGTGGGGAACGCTGAAGCCATGGTCTCGGTTTGGGGACATTTCAGAACTTGAATATTTTGGTAACCCCTGCTCTATAAATCATTGAATTACATCAAGTCTATTTAAAACCCCTCTGGGCGGCTGTTTAAAATGCTGTCACTGCAGTAAGCAATGTCCTCAGAGTCACATGGTAGGTTGGGGCTGAAAAGGGGATGGGTTTTGTTTGTGTTTCTTTAACTCCAGTTAGGTTTACCCTCTGACTCTCCACTTCTGCGAATAGTCCCTCCATTTCCAGTTATTTCAAAGTCAGGATGCGAAGGCCACTGAGTCCATCAGGGTTAAGCCTTCCCATCAGAGCAAATTCTTTTTTCTTACATTCTTCAAGCCATTTAGTGAAACTACCACAAATTGTTAACTTCAGATTAATATGTTTAATAAGTGAGATCTGGACTATTTCAAGAAGGCAGGCAGTTTGGAGGATTGGCTGCAGCTGAGCGATCCCGTGGCTTTTCCTAGGTCATGGCTGGGGGTTGAGACCACCTGTATAGCACCTGTGGGCAACTCGGGCCTAATGACCCCAGGGAGCCTAATGACCTAGGGAGCCCTGCTCTGCCAGCCCTGCCCTCTGGCCTCCCCATTTTCTCTGGGGTCTGACAATGCAGGGGGTATCAGGAGGCCAGAGCTGAGGGCAGGGGGGTGGGCAGGCAGCCCGGAGTGAGGCCTCCAGCTTCCCTGTCCGAATGCTGTATGTAATAGGTGGACTGCCTGCCTCTGCTCGGGTTCCAAGCCCCTGGGAGAGAAGGCTGCTGCGGCTGTCTTGTTCACAGTCACACCCGGGCCTGCCTTACCCAAGCATGTGCCGGAATGCATGCACACACAAGAGAGGGAAGTTTAGCTTCAGTGAACTTATTCAGAACGTTTTAATCAGAAAAATTGAAATTAAAAATCAAATATGCCGGGCTTCCCTGGTGGTGCAGTGGTTGGAGGTCCGCCTGCCGATGCAGGGGACGAGGGTTCGTGCCCCGGTCTGGGAGGATCCCACATGCCGTGGAGATGCTGGGCCCGTGAGCCATGGCCGCTGAGCCTGATGGTCCAGAGCCTGTGCTCCGCCATGGGAGAGGCCACAGCAGTGAGAGGCTCGCATACTGGGGAAAAAAAAAAAAAATCAAATATGCCATCAATTTCAGCAGACTTATAAAAATGTTGAAATCTAAAAAAAAAAAAAAAAAATCAAATTACACATGGGGTGTGTGTGTGCTGGGGGGACATTACCGTTTCAGAGTCTGGGCCCTCCCATGGTCTTAGTCCTTCCCTGGCACACGGTAGGTGCTTAATAAAGTTGTTGAATCAGTGCATGAATCCAAGTTAAGAGCAGGGCTTTGGAGTCAAGATCTGAGTCTGAATCTCAACACCGCACTTACTAGCAGTGCGAGCCTGAGCAGGTTACTTGACCCTTTTGAGCTTCAGTTTAAGTTGTTGGGAGGTTTAAGTGAGATAAAGCATGCAATATATTATACAGTTGATCCTTGAACAGCCAGGGTTAGGGGCCCCAACCATCTCTGTGCAGTGGAAAATAGGCCTATACCTTTACCCTCCGTATCCACGGTTCCACATCCACGGTTCTGCATCCACGGGTTCAACCCACCATGGATCCCGTAGTACTGCAGAGGGTATTAACTGAAAAGAAGTCCACAAAGAGGCAGACCCGCACCCACTCAGTTCAAACCCGTGTTTCCAAGGGTCAGCTGTGTATGCGATCTATATTAAAATGAATGGCATCTATCATATATATTCTACTCCCCATTGCATTTGTCCCAAGGGCACCCAGAGCGGACATGTCCGAGGAACAAGAGCCTCTGCCTTTGCCAGCTGAGGAGAGGAGTACAGGGCTCAGCTTTCTCTGCGGGTCCAGGGCGGGGAGGGGAAGAAGGCAGGGCCGCCGGCCTTGGCTTTGGCGGGGAAGCCCTGGCCTGCTCGCCACCCTCGGCGCGGGGGCGTCCAAGTCCCGGTCTCCGCTGCGCGTCTGGAATCCTCCGGGGCCACGGGGCTGCAGGGGCACCTCCACTCCCAGGCATTAGTGCATTTTGAACAGAAAAAACCCCAGCAGTACACAAAACAAAACCAGCAGCAGCCGAGGAGAATGTGATTCAAAGACGATCTGCTTATTCTGAGCCAACCCAAATGAGGGGCGGCGACTCCCAGCCTTCCCCGCACCCCTGCAAGGCCCAAGAAATACCCGAGGGCCCTTCGGAAGGGGAGGCCGCGTGCCTGTGTTTGGGAAGCCCAGCAGGTGTCCCCAACTAGCCTGTCTCTGGCTCTGACCTTGCAGAGATTTCTCACTAGGTCAATGTTTCTTTAAAAAACAGTAACAGTGAAGCCCTTAATTCGTTTTTGTTCTTTTGTTTGTTTGGGGGTTTTTTGTTGTTGTTGTTTGTGGGTTTTTTTTTTTTTTTTTTTGCAAAATTCCTTCAGTTTATGGAAAAGGCAGTCAAAGGGGGGAATGTGCTCTGGTCCCCTAAAAGATATTGTGGTTCCTGAGAGGAACCCTGAGAGGGGAGAGGCCTTTCCCTTCCGGCTCAGCCTGCCCCCAGATGCTTCCTTGATAGAGGTGGCTCTGCACTGGAAATGTTGCCTCTCTGGAAAGAGGGTTTTATTTCCTACTGTGGGGGCCGCATTTTCCTCCCTCCCTTCCTTCTCTCCTCTCCTTGCTTCTTCCCTCCTCCTTTCCTCCCTTCCTTTTCGGTTGAGAGTTTGTTATTCATTTTCTCTCTCTGTCTCTCTCTGTCTGTGTCTTTGTCTTTCTTTCCATGGAGAGAGCAGGGATTTGTTCAAATCTCATCTTCATCGGTTACTGGCTTTGTGACCTTGGATACCATTTAGCCTTTCTAAGCCTCCACTTCTTTACGAGAAAAATGGAGTTAATAGTGTCCGAGGTATGAGATTGCTGGGCTGATAAAATATATTAACCGTAATCATGTGCTCACCACAGAGAATACACTCAGTAGGGACAGGTTTAATAATAAGTGCTGCTTTCCTGAAAAAATCTACTTTGATAATCCCCCCACCCCAACTCTCTATCCTTTAAGAAAACTTTAGTTAACAGGTTCCAGCCTCTGGGATCTTAGATCAAGCAGATCTTCAAGGTCAACTTAAATACTCATATCATTTCCTGAAAAGAGAGACCAGTGGTTTCTCTCCCACCTGAACATCTGCTTCAGCTTCTACATAATCGTGTCTACCTTCACTCTTGCCCCACTTCAGTCCATTCTGCAGCAGCCAAAGTGGCCTTTCAAAAACAGAAATTCAAAGCAATACAAAACAAACAAACATCTCTGAAATCCCAGATCATATCACTCCCTTTCTGGAAATGCTTCAATGGTTACCCGTTATACTTAAAACAAAATCTAAACTGCATTCTCTAGACAAAGACCTGTGCTGGCCCTCTGCAGACTGTCCCCCACCACTCTCTCTCCCTCTGTAGTTCAGCTATGTGACCACCTTTCTGACCTTTGCATTCTCTGATGGTTTTAAACTCTCTACTGCCTTAAGGCTCTGCACTCACTGTTCCCTGGACGATTGACTCTTTCAGCTCAAATGTCACCTCCTCAGAGATGCCATCCCACTACCTGATCTAAAGTAGCACTCGTACCCCGCCCTCAGTTATCCTCTACTTACATCACCTTGTTTATTTCCATAGCACTGTTATTAATTATTTATTCGTCCATTGATTGAATCAATGACCCTGTAATTTAGAGGGAGAAAACAACTTATAAACAATCAGCTCAAGCCAAAGGACCAGGGAAACAAATGCAATAGCTTTCAAAGCAAGGAGAGAGAGTCACCGATTAACCAATCTCTAAAATCAAAACAACAGAAAAGATCATTCTTAATAGGAAGCCTGAGTCTGTGCCCTGTGGTCAGAGCTTGGGTGGATATAATTCTGCCGCAGAAAAACTACCGAAGGACTCACAAAAGAGTGAGAAAATCTGACTTCCCTTCAGCATGAAAAAATGTCCCCAAGCAGCTTCGATGAAAGTAGGAAGAGAGAATGAGTTAATTATTGTAATTATGATAATTTCTTCTGTATTCAATACTTACTTGACTAGGTCTGTTAAGAGAATTAGCTTTTTCTGGCTTACTCATTTTTTTCCTCAGGCCTTACCAATGGGCATTATTTTCTTAACTTAAAAGAACTCTTTGGTTTCCATAGAGAAAATTCTGGAAACAAAATATACCAAGCAATTGAGTCTGAATTTTTTGAAGCCCTATCTCTTTCTGATGTGCCTGGCCTGGGTTGTTTACAGGCTATTGGTTTGGATGGCTTTGGGAGTTTATTGAACTACTGCAGATTATATAAATTATATTTTTCCTGAGTAATTTTGATCAAATAAACTTTTTCCCTAGTTCTTTCCCCCTTAGTTTACATGCTCATATGTATTCCAGAAAAATTTAATCCACATGGTTAGATTTATTTATGCTCAGCTCATCCCAAGATCACTGGCAGGGGGATCCATGTTCAGAGTATTTGGAGAATAAGAAACTTTTCCTAAAACATTTCGTGTGTGTGTGCCTGAAATGATAGCACATTAGCTCAGAGTCCTAAATAGGCAAATCCAATAGTTAGATATTATTCTGATGTGTGAAATAGGAAGATCTTAAGCAGTGGATGATACAAGTCCAAATTATTTGAATTTATTTTAAAAGAAGTGATTTCTAATTACCTATTGGCATTTCAGGATTTTCCCTTCTCTATTCAAATCCCAAGTGAATATTTCCAGACCAAATTAATTTTCCTATGTGAAAAGCCATGTCAGTAAGAGAAAATAGCTAGCCATGTGGTTTGAGGCAAGTTAACCTAACTGCGCTGAGCCTAGGTTTCCTCATCTGTTCAACAGGGTTAGACACGTCCAGTCTGCAGAGCTGTTGTAAGGATTAGACATAATGTCGGTAAAGCTCCTAGAATAATGTATGACTTGTAGTAGAGTTTTAACAAGGGGCAAATGGTCCTATCTATCTAGCCTTTAGTAACATTTTTGATGAAGTTCTATATGACACTATCATCACTAAGATGGTTATAGGGTGTGTGTGGACCAGAGTGGGCAGAAAGGAATGTCCAGAGTGACCAGATGGCCAAGGCAAGTGGCTTTCAGAAGGGCTTCTTCTACAGAAGCTGGCCCAGATAGTTAAACAACCAGACACCACTAAGCTCAGCATCCTTCCTAACCCACATCTACAGCAGATGGTCAGTGGGTCATTTGTCCAAAACCAACCAAGTGTTGATGAGAGTCATGATGGCTTTGGGGCCACACATTGGAGGGTATTATCATAAGTAATGCCCGTGTGGACCTCATGACTTTTGTGTACATGACCTTTGGAACTTTACCTTCCCTCCTCCTTAGAATGTTAGCTTTTTGCAGTATAGCTCAGTGAGGAGGACAACTGCTTCTAAAATGGGATCTAACAGACTCTCTTTGCCCCAGCACAGATCTAAAAGGGCAGTTCACACATGAAGCCACCCATGAGCATGAGGTGTCTCCAGGTCTTATGATCTGCAGACCACAGTTATGTTCTTCACCAAGAATGGGAGTATTTACAGGAAACAGTGAAAGGCAAGGGAAGCCACACTCAGCAATCATGGGAAAGATGGTGTCAGATGGCAGGGCAAACCACTGTAGTAACCTCCAGAAGTAATTATGGACATCTGGATTGATGAAAAGAACTGAAGGATGGCAGGCATTCTGCATTTGGGACTGGGTTTTCCCAAAGGAAGATAAATGGAAAAAACATGTTTGCTTTAACTGCTGACTCATGGTACAAAGTTTTAATTCAGAGACTTTAATTGAAAATGCAGCAAGAATGTAAAAGATTTACATGCAAAATATTTTAGTACATTGGCAAGACATTAATTATAAAACCAGATGGTCATGGTAGAAAAATCAACCAAGAGGCCTTTATTTTTCTTTTGTTTTCGTAGCAGGAAACATTTTTACTTTACAAATTTCAGAATTCGATTTTATATATAAGCAAGACCGCCTTTCTATTAAGATTAATATAAAGAGTGATTGTCCGGTGTTCCAAAATATTAAAAAAAGAAAAACAAGAATCATCATTATAGAAACCTGGAATATGAAAGCATTCTTGTGATAGAAGCTTCATGATCAAGACACTGGTTCTCTTTCCCCAGAGGCCAGTCTAATGAGACCATATTTCTCGGCTCCTATTAACCGTGACTGCTGTCTCAGTCAGGGGTCATTTGTTTGCAACAGAAGGTTGGAACAGAACTGCCTGAAATTAGCTCAGAAAGGAGAGTTTATTGTGAGGATACAGCAGACTTTCACTCTCAGAAAAACTCACGTTCAGGAGATATAATCGGTTAAGAAAGTTCATCTGATAATCTATCTCTCCATCTTTATCTTAAGGCACAAGGCATCTTCTCGTTGCTTCCCTCTGCACACCTGCTCCAAGGTAACCACATTTGTTCCCCAGGCTGGCTTTTCCTGCTTGGTGAATAGCAGGTCCACCATGGATGCCAATCTGAGTTTAAATCTACCATCTTTTTCTTTGTTTGCTATCTGTCCCATCTGTTTTTATTTTCCTCTTTTTCTTCATTCTTATCTGCTGCCCTCTCTTACGTTAATGTAGTATTTTAAAAATTATTCCATTTCTGCTATTAGCTTCTTGATTATACATTTTAAAATTATTCTTTTTGTGGTTACCACAGAGATGACAAACATGCATCCCTGACTTATTAGACTGTACTATAAATTAATACTGTTAATAATACCGTTAATACTTCTTGGACAATGAAACAACCGTACAACATTTAAGCCAATTTTCCTGTTTGGGCTATTGTTATTGTTGTCATGTGTTTTAATTCTACATACTTTTAATCCCACAAAGCATTATTCTTGTTGTTTTAAACAGTCAGTTTTCATTATGTTTCACCCACATGTTTACCTTTTCCATTTCTCTACATTCCTTCCTGTATTACTATGTTTCCATCTGTGATTATATTCCTTCTGCCTAAATAACTTCCTTTAGTATTTCTTCTAAGTAAATACCTGCTGCCAACACATTCTCTTGGTTTTTGTTTGAGCGTTTTTATTTCAAACCTTGCTCTGTGATCTGCCTGTGAGTTTTTCTTCTACTTATGGCACATTTTTCTGCCCAAATTTACACAAAAAATTGGGTTTCCCAGCTTCAAAGATACACTACAATAGTTATGAGACGTCTTTATAGTTTATGATTTGAAGCTATGTCTTTTATTCAAAAGGGAGGATTCAAAGTGCATTTTATAACTCAAAACCTACGATGTGTCAGGTCTTGAAGGCCTACCACGTGTCAGGCGATGTGCTAGTCACTGGGAATTTAAGATCAAATAAGATGTGAACTTGTTTTCTAACCCCTCAGTCTTGTAGGAAAGACAGGCAAACAAATGTTACATCATGTGTGATAAGTCCTGTGATAGAATTATGCATAGGTTATTTTAGGAGCCAAAGGATGAACACCCCAATCAGAATCAGGGAATATTCCCCAGGACAGACACCTGACCTTGGATTGAATTTTAAAAGAGTAGAAGTTTTTAGATCCATGTATCAGCTAAGAGTTATTTGGCAGCAAGTAACAGAATATCTGACTAACAGTGGCTTAGATGAGAAGTCTAGAGGCCTTTGACATTGACTTCAGCTGTTCATTTGAGCTCTTTATTCTTCTGCTCTGCCATCCTTGGTGTGATGGCTTTTCATCCTCATGTTTTATGGTCTCTTGATTTCAACATGGCTGCCACAGATCCAAAAATAGCATCCCTGTTGAAGGTGGGAAAAAGAAGGAAGGACAGCACCAGCCATATCTGTCACTTTCCTAGAAGTTCCATGGCAGACATTCATTTGCATCTCATTGGCCAGAAGTGGGTCATGTGGCTACTTCGAAGTGCAAGGAAGCTGGCAAAGGAGGATCTGGCTTTCAAGCCTCTGGGGAGGGAGGTTACCTGGAGAAGAGTGCTGGGAAGGGCTGCTGGATTAGTCAACTGCAGTGTCTGCCGCAAATCTAAGGTGGAGAACAAATATATAAAATTTGGAGTTGTAAAAATTTATGCACATTTGAAGAACAGCAAATAGCTCTGGAACCAATGGGGAGGCTAGAAGGAGAGACAGTGGCTACAACACAAGGTGTCTTTTGGGCTAAAGAGTCAGGCCATGAAGAGCAACAGAGTGTCTCAAGTACAGAAGGGAAATGATCAGAGTTTTTTTTAAAGATTCCTATGGTGGCATGTTGAAGTTGGCCTGGGATTGGTCCAGAGTGGAGTCAAGGGGGATAATTAGGAAGCTATTTCAGTAATCTAGGTAAGAAGGGACAAGAAGTAACTGTGGAGATAAAGATTTGACAATGAATTATAGCTATATTTGAAACAATAGTTATTACAAGGTAGTATGTATAGTTAAGAGTTTGGGTTTTGGAGTAAGACATAACTGGGTTCAAATCTGCTCTGCCATTTCCTAGATGTTCAACTCTGGACTTATTACTGAACCTCTAGAAATCTCTTTCTTCAATTGTAAAATAGAGGCACAAGGAGGACAGTGTCCACTTTATAGGGTTAAATGGTATAATATAGTGGCTTGTTAATTCAGGCTAACATTCAGTTATTTCTCTATACTTATATGTGAATATACTCATACATTCATATAGATGCAAATATTGAATGAGAAGAATAGATCTAGGATGACCCCAGGTTTCAGGCTCCAGTGACTAGGAGGATGATGGTCACTGAGATGAGGAATATTAGAGGAGGAATGTGTTTGAAGGAAAGAAGTGTGAGTTCAGTATTGGAAACATTTGAGTTTAAGGTAATTTAGGAACATTCAAATGACCTAGGCCATTGGGCACGTGACGCTTTAGCAGAGAGAATTTGACCATGAATAAATATTTGAGTGTCATCACATTGTAGGTTATAGTTGGAGTTGGATTGAGGTCACTCAAGTATCCGAATATAGAAGAAGAAAAGCAGAGGTCATCAGTGAAGAATGTGAGGCAGGGAGAGTAGCTGGGAAGACGACTGAAAGGTGTGGCTGGAAAGTGGAAGAAAGACCAGGAGCATCACAATGGACAAGGGAAGGAACAACCAAATGCATTGAATGGTACAAAAATTCCCCATCCTGGCTTTCATCATCACAGGTCCTAGGAAGCCTCTGTGAGAGCGTAGTTAGCAGAGCAGTAGAGACTGAAGCCACACGACATGGGTTGGAGAGTGAACGGGAAGTGAGAAAGTAGAAACAGGGCAACTAGGGAGCTATTTCCAGAAACTTGTCTCTGACCAAAATGGAGCAGTTGGACAATAGCTGGAGTGAGGGAACGTCAAGGAATGGCATTTCAGTCTGCTCGGGCTGCCATAACAGACTACAGCCGACTGGGTGGCTGAAACCACAAAAAAATCTATTTTCTCTGGAGGCTAGAAGTCTGTGATCAAGTTGCCAACAAGGTCTGTTTCTGGTGAGAGCTCTCTTCCTGGCTTGTGGTTGGCTGCCTTCTTGCTGTCCTCACATGGCCTTTGCTCAGTGTGTCCTATGGAGAGAGGGAGATTAGGATCAGGGCCCTACCCTTAGGACCTCATTTAACCTTAATGACTTCCTTCGAGGCCCCATCTCTAAATACAGCCATGCTAGGGGTTAGGACTTCCACATATGAATTTTGAGGGGACACACATATTCAGTTCTTAGCAGATGGGTTTTACGAAAAAGATAGAAAGGATATTTTTTTGAGCTGAGGTTGAAGAACCAGTCAGGAGAGCATTATTAAAGATACAGAAGAGGGGACCTGGGCTATTGGAACGATGACCATGAAAAGCCAAAGCAAAGCCTTGGATCACAGAGGGAAGGGAAAAGTGTTGGTGCCAGTGGAGATGAACACCTGCAGGGGTCCTGGGAGGAAATTCCAGCCTGATGTAGGAGGCAGAGTCATCCGAGAACACGGGAGAGTCAGGAGTAAGGGCCTGGAGAAGGAAGGTGATTGCTGAAGGCCCAGCTGTGCTTGGAGACCATGGATTGATAAAGGCCGAGTCTTCCCAGTTGGGTGATGATGTCTAGTTTAGGTAACCATCTGACCCACACTTGAGGTTGCTGATCTGCTCAACTATTACTGCCATTTTGTATCAGCTGTCATCTAGAGACAGCAGATTGAAGCTTGAGTTGAAATTCCTGCTTTTGAGTCCAGAAGTACAGGATGGAAAAATACAGTAGCAGATCACTGTCAACTAAAAGGGAACGTTAGGTGACGAGGCTATGAGAGTTAATGGAGCTGGTGGCATTTTTGGCTGCATTGGTACAAATACAATATCTACACCAAAGAAGGTGAAAGTCTATCTCCAATCTGTGCCTGTCAGGTTATTCTGGAGAATTTTGAGCACCACATGTGAGAAGAACATAAATTGTGCTGTAGTCACCCAGAACATCGGACAGGACTCATGCCTTGCCACGTGACACGTGGGTACAGCTACTAGGGGACTCTTAGCCTGAAGAGAAGATTCAGCAGTAATAAGGTAATTGTTGATTTAATCAGTCTATTTATCTTGTCCTTTTTTTTTTTTTTTTGTGGTACGCGGGCCTCTCACTGTTGTGACCTCTCCTGTTGCGGAGCATAGACTCCAGACACACCGGCTCAGCGGCCACGGCTCACAGGCTCAGCCGCTCCGCGGCATGTGGGATCCTCCCGGACCGGGACACAAACCCGTGTCCCCTGCATTGGACTCTCAACCACTCTCAACCACTGCGCCACCAGGGAAGCCCTATCTTGTCTTTTATGTGCTCTCACTTCAAGAGGTTTCTCACCTGCTGGTTCATTGCTTCCCTCTGACTTCCCCAGTGAATAGGGACATTATTAGCCAGATTTCACAGATGGGGACATTGAGGCACCTAGAGGAGAAAGACAGGAGACAGCCTAGGTACCCAGCATCCACCAACTTGCTCCTTAAACCATCTCACTCTTGACTTTCATAACAAATGTTTTTCTCTGTCTCCTCCCATAAAAATCCTCCCGTTCTTCAGAGCCCAGCTGAAGTTTCCCTCCAGAGAAGCTTTCTTGGCATCATTGAGCCTTCACTGATAACTGCCTCCTTTGAAATTTGACAGTATTCAAAACATCTTACTAAGCATCTAAACAATATAAATCGACACCTGTTGCTAGAGTCTATAGTACTTGATTATATATTGTTTCATGTTATTCACTCTGGTTTCATACATGTTTGTCACCTCTCTCGGGGTTATGTTTTATTCTTTGTTCTTATCTCTCATAGAGCCCAGCCCAGCGCTGAGCTCTGAACAGGTGCTCAGTATAACGCCTTTGCTCCATAGGGGATAGTACTGCCATCTTCTGAGGCTGTCCACTTACACACATCCTTGGAAAGGTAGTCTGAAACAAAGAACAGTCATTGTCTCTGCTTGCGAGGTTGCAGAAATGTGAGGCACCAGTGGAGAACTGTCTCCCAGTGATAGGTCATTCTCAACTATTCCCAAGTATTGACATTTTAGCAGCTAGTAAGAGTTGCCAGTTATCTCCTTGACCTTCTTCTGATCAATAAAGTACATCATCAAAACTGGGATCCCCGGAAATTTAAAGTGATTGTTTTGTTTTTAAAATATGGTCTGCAGATATTTTTATTTTTCCTGAATCAATCCTTGAAAAACAAAGTTATTCATGACTGATTTGAAGCATCTATTTTTCCATTTTAAGTTTTACTTTAGTGCAGCTTCTGTTTCTGAGATCTCGTGTATTTGATGGCAGTGCTTTCGATTTTCTTTGCATCAGCCAGTCCACTGGCTCTTTATTCAACAATCCTATTGCACTGAGCACACGATCCTTCGTAATGTAGCCTCAACCTCATCCAAACTCATTCACTCATGTAGCTTCTGCCCCAGCCTAATTCTGGAATCATCTCAAAGACGACTTGTTCCTCCATACCTCTATGCCTTTGTGTGTGCCATTCCCTCTGCTGGAAAGCTTGCCCTATCTTTTTTGCAAAGGTAAACTCCTACTTGCCCTTCAAAGCCAGACTCAAGCTTTTCCTCCACTGTAGAGCATTCGCTGTGTTCCCTAAGCAGAATTACTGGCGTCTACCTTTGTGATCTTTGTTTATCTCCATGATAGCACTTCCTATATTGCACTGTAATTATCTATTTACACAACAATCTCAATCAATCCAAGAGCAGGAACCATGTCTCTGTATTCCTAGTGCCAAACATAGCAGATGTTCAAGAAATTTTGTCTTTGAATGAATGAATACATTAGACTTCTTGGTCACAAGCAACTGAAATAGCCTCTAATGATCTCAAGAAAAAAAATAATTTTTTGGATGGCTCCTGGGGACAGATCAATGAAGGGCTGGAAGACCAGGTTTAGAAAATGGGCAGGACACAAGGGGAACCCAAGAGGGCAGATCAGCAGGGACAAAAAAATTCTAATTGCCACTAATATCCTTGTATCCCTCCCATTGGATTCTCAGGCTGGGGAGAGTATTCCATTGGCTATGTGCCACATCACACTTTGTCTGCTCACTCCGTGGACAGACTGGGATGTGGTCACCTATCGATGTCAGCTTGCAAGGCTGGGGGTTGGGTAGGCACTATTCCCATCAAAATTACACATGTTGGGGAAAAGCAACTTTGAAAGGAAACTGGGATGTTATCAGAAGGGGAATGAAGTGTGTCTAACCAAAAAAAAAAAAAAAAAAAAAGAGTGACAAGTGTCTATTACTATAATGAGACTTTGTGGAAAAGGAGACTATGTGATTTAAAAATCAATTTAATATTGGATGGTTTGCTTACCAGCAAAATCACTCATGACATTTAGCACCTTTCTTTCTTTTCCTTGAGGAACTCAGAGTTCTTGCATAAATTTCATAATGTGTTATGTATCCCCTGGATATCTGATTTACTCACTTGAGCTTAATGATTGGACTCAATACAAAAAAAGAGCTTGCAAACTTTGCCTGTGGCTGTCCAGCCGTCAAGGAACTAAGCTCTTTTGCTCCCTGGAGAAGCTAAAACTTCTAAACTGAAGTGCCCTCTGCTCTGGTCTCTGCTTTTCAGCATTTCCCTTCTGCTTTCACATACTTTTGCTGTTTTAAAATTAAATCTAAGAAACTCATTCCATATTTTTCATCATCTGCTTTTGAAAGTGAATGCTATGGATTTATGGGTTTGTGTTCTTTGATGTTAGAGTAGCAAACTATGCTTGCTTCACTTGTTTTCATTTCATTTCTTTTAACATCTATGAAGCTTTGATAATTTGATTTATTAAAACACCACAGTCAGTGTAGGGGAACTGACACCGATTGCATTGTTGGAAAACGTCGTGAAACATCAGGCGCTAGTTCCCTACAGAGAGCTTAGGTCTGTTATGATGTACCCCTCCTCTTTGGTCTTCAGGGAAGTCTGGCATTAAGCAAAATTTCAAGCTACACACCAAGGATATTCATTCCTAGGACATTTCAAGATTTTTGGATTGGCTCCCACCCTCCTAATTTTTTTTAAATAAATTTATTTATTTTAAAAAAAATTTTTGGCTGCATTGCGCCTTCCTTGCTGTGCATGGGCTTCTCTAGTTGTGGCGAATGGAGGCTACTCTTCGTTGTGGTGTGCGGGCTTCTCATTGCGGTGGCTTCTCTTGTGGATCATGGGCTCTAGGCACACGGGCTTCAGTAGTTGTGGCATGTGGGCTCAGTAGTTGTGGCTCGTGGGCTCTAGAGCACAGGCTCAGTCGTTGTGACACACAGGTTTAGTTGCTCCACGGCACGTGGGATCTTCCAGGACCAGGGATTGAACCCATGTCCCCTGCATTGGCAGGCAGATTCTTAACCACTGAGCCACCAGGGAAGTCCTCACCCTCCTAATTTTGATGTTATACTTGCTAAGATATTCAGAATAATCAGTTAGTTTTTCTTATTAAGAAACAAAAATGCTCCTTCCTGTTTCCTGTATTGTGGATCTGATGTATTAAAATTTGCATTTTATATAGTATCCCTTTAAATGTATTAAGGGGGAAAAGGGGTGCAGAGGGGAGAGAGGGAGAGAGAATACAGGATAACTTTACCCTGAGTGGAAAGCCTGGATAAGCAGACTACCAGAAGAGCTTAAAACCATATTAAAAAAGTCAGGGTTGGAAGAGCGCCTAGATATATTCATTGCAATTCCCTCCACAGTGGGAGGGGCTTCAAGGAAAGGAACCATTACGTGCTACTATTTAATGAATGTGTGTGTGTGCGTTTGTGTGTGTGTGTGTGTGTGTGTGTGTTTGTGTGTGTGTGTGTAGGGGGGCTATTATTAGGCTAGGACAGGGACTCTTTTAGGTATCTGAGGAATGGAAAAAAGCCAGGTCACATGGGGACCAGAACTGCAAAGCCAGAAACCAGGGGCTCGCTCTCTCTCTCTCTGCATCTGTAGGGAATTGTACAATCTCTTCTCAAAATTGGGCATTCAACACACAGTATGATATAGGCTATTATAAGTTTCTTTCCTTAACAGGAAAATAGGCACTTAGACATGTCAGGAGATTTAAAAAAAAAAGTCATGGTCTAAAAATGAAGCAAATTAAACTCTGGCATGATTTTGAACGGATGGAGTATCAAGAGAGAGAGAATCCATTCAACCTTGGTATTAGGAATAGTCTCCTTAGCATGACACAGGTTTAATAACATAAGAGCTACACACCTTTCTAATGGGTCCACTCACACTACCAAAATAATAATAATAATTAATTTTTATTTAAATTCTTACTAGGTGACAGGCACTGTGCTAAGTGCTTTTGATAATTCCATTTAATTTTCAAACCCTATGGGGTAGGTATTATTATTCCAAGTTTTTCAGATGAATAATTGAGGCACAGAGGAGTTTAGTAACTATACTAAGTCACACAGCTCTTACGTGGCAGAGCTATTCTAAGCCACATGCTTTACCTCTATGACATATTTTTCTGGCTAGGCTATATTATCCCAATCAGGAATAAGTGATATTTACACAATCATTATAAATGCTCTTTTGATTTTTAAAAGAATTATTCTATAGATAAAGCATGTAAGACTTGATTATGATTATAAAAGAGAATGCAAACGTTATTGACCTTGGAACATAATAGTACAGAAGGAAGTTAGGGGAAAGAGGGAGAAAGAGAAGGGAAAAGAGCATGTATTTCCTCGCATTAAAAAAGCAGTATTTTTAAAGTTATAAAAAATAGCTAATAGGAGTAAAAATAAAAATAAGTTAAAAGTTGGAAGCAGGTTGAATATAACTGAGCCAAATTTTTTATTTTTAAAAGTGGTACTCAATAAATTCTTCTTGAAGTTGATAAATCAGGAAACAGCATAAACATGTTATTCCAGTTATGTGGCTGACTACAGAAAACAAAAAACTATAAACAGATGAAAAACTGTTACCTGTGAAAAGTGGGGATCTTGGAATGAGATTTTTACTTTTTATTTTATACCTTTCCATTTAAATGATTATTTCCATGTGCACATATTATGTTTTATAATAAGAACCATGCCCATACAATGCATTTCAGTAAGTCACCATCTAGGTTTCCATCCCAGGAAAATGCTCATCGTGTAGATACATAAGTGGCTCGCAGTGAAATTCCAAAGTCTGGAAATGCAGTCCCTGTAGGGCGTGCTGAGCACTGTTGCCCCAGTGGTCTGGGGTTCCTTTATATAGATCTGAATGCCTTTAAACCATCACCTATCCCAACATACAGCCCAGAGATGGGAGAAAACAAGAACCCTTCTGCCTGAATTTCTTACCCTCTTTTTTCTTTTACATTTACTTCCAGGTGAGAAGGCATAGTAGGTTCCACTTCCTCTTCTGATCTGATCTGTGTCTTAGCCTGATTCCGGGAGACAATAAGCCACATGGCTTGGCCTTATTAGTACATGGGGTGCAGGAAGGGAAAGCAACCTACTGAAAAGAATGCACAATATTGGGAGGTATTTCAAAAGTATTGTCTCCCTTACCTATATATAAAAATGCATATGAAAAGGTCTGTAAGGATACAGACCACTGCAATGGCAGTGGGCACCGCTGGGGAGAGGAGTGGGGGAGGGGAGAATGTATTCGTGTATGTCATGGCTTGTTGACTGTTCTGGTTTTTTTGGTACTGTGGATATTTCAGTGCTTTCATATGTTTTTTCCATTTTAATCATCACAATAGCGAGTTTAGTTTTAGTCTCTACTTACTTTTAAAAAAATTAATAGACCTTATATTTTACAGCAGTTTTAGGTTTACAGAAAAATTGAGTGGAAAGTACAGGGAGTTCCCATATACCTACCCTCACCTCCCTCCCCAATTTCCCCTATTACTAACATCTTGCATTAGTGTGGTACTTTTGCTACAATTGATAAGCCAATATTAATACATTATTACTAACTAAAATGCATAGTTTACATTAGTGTTCACTCTTATGTTGCACATTCTGTGGGTTTTGACAAATGTATCATAACATATACCCATCATTAGGACATCATACAGAATAGTTTCACTTTCTTAAAAATCCCATATACTCCACCTATTCATCCCTCCCTGTAATTGATTTTTTTAAAATCTGTGATAGTCCTGATTCCCATGCTTGCCCTGCTGGCTGTTCCCGCTTGCCCAAGAAGTGAAACCCAGTCCACTGCACCTGTTCTTTTCGTTACTGACTCTGCTCTCTGTGATAATAGCATCATGAGTGGTCTTCAAGCACCTCACATCCTGCCACTACCGCCACTTGTCAGGGGAAAACCCAGACAGGATGAGATCCACATTCCCAGCTGTCCCTGTCTTCCAAGGAAGAGAAACCCTAAACCAGTAGCTAAAGAATGAAACCAGATATCCCAGGGAAGGACTGGGGGATGTCAGGTCTTTGGTGGTCTGAAAGAGGCGTCAAGCCAGAAGCCCAAAAGTGCTGGGCAAACCAGCAGGGAGATGTAGATTATGCCAGGTAACATCTCAGGCACTGCGGGGAATGGACCTCGAATAACAGGACTTTGGATCTGAGACCAGCTCTTATTGCTGAGTGATTAGGAGAAGTATGGAGCCCTTCTGCTTCCTGAATAAAATCAAACCCTGACGACCAACATTGGCACTGGGGGGAGAGTATCTTGTGGAGACAGCTGAAAGCGAGGCTGAAAGATATTTCTCTAGGCAATGTTTTTCAAATATTTTTACTGTGACCTAGAGTAAAAATATATTTCATATTGATATCTAGTGCACACATAAACACATACACACTGCGAAGTCTCAGCGTCACTTGGGAGCTTGTTGGAAATGCAGGATGTGGAGCTCACTTTTGACCTACTAAATCAGAATCTGCATTTTAATAAGGTTCCCAGGTAATTATGATGCACATTAAAATTTAAGAAGCACTCCTCCAGGGACCCCAAGCTAAAGATGAATAAACCATACCTATGAACCTCAGGGGGTCTCGTTCCATGGGTTTTCTCCATTTCAGACCAGAGTCCTTAGTAAGTTGTCTAAACACTTCAGCCAACAGTAATCTTGGGATCCTATCTCCCACCTGTCTCAAGACCCCACCAAATAATAATAATAATGGTAATAATCATAATAATTGACTTGTAGTACAGAGCTAAGCATGTACTGAATGCTGTTCTAGTACCTTAGATGTAGTAAGTCTTTTAATCCTCATAACAAACTTAGTAAGATAGGTTCCACTTTTTCACATTTTATGTATGAGAAAACTGAGATACAGAAAGCTTAAATAACTTCTCAAGTCACATACTAATAAATGGGGAAACAAAAGTATAAAACCAAAAAAAGGAAAAAGACAGGAAGCACACCAGTGATAGAAAACAATCAACAGATTTCCACAAGATGGAAAGTGGTTGGGGGAAGACTGTTGAATGACACAGGTGGAAAAAGTTGAGACCTCCCTGGAGGGTTACGAAGGTGACTGGGGCCAGTCTACCTGACAAAATCACTGAGAGGCTCTGTGCTTAGCATCAGCAAGTATGGCTAAGGGTCAAGGTCATGACCAGGAGCGGGAAACTAGACAACTGCCCTGTTGATGTGTCCCTGTATTCCCCCCTGCCCCCCACCTTAGTGCACGAAGCACAGGGAGCTGAGGCTCATCCAGGGCAGAAAGTCTGTCAGCTCTGCTCCAAAAATTTTGAATTGGCAATCTGTGGGAAAGCTAAGACCTCCAATATAGATAATGTATATCAGCTGGACACGAGGGGGTTCCCACAGCTTAACAGTTGGTCAGAATTTTATATGGAGCCCAGCTATTAAGTGTGAGGGTAAAAACATTTCAGAACTGTGAGGACTTAGAAAGTCTATCTTTCATGCCCTCTTCTGTGGGAAGTTACTTAAGGATGTACTCCGGCAAAATAAGGAAGTAAACTAAGAAGGAAGAAAATATGCCACCCATAGATTAACCACTCTGACCCAGGAGAACAGGGACAGACATGAGTTTCCAGGATGAGAGCAGTATAGCAGGCCCAGACTCAGGCAAGTCCAGATTGTTATAGGAGGACAGAAGACTTCAAAATGGAGGGACTTAAGAGGGGAAAGCCAACTCAGTCAGTAGAAAAGATGTTATGATAGAGAGTTTGGGACATTTTTGGAATATGATAATGGAAAACCATATGAAAAGAAAAAAAAATAGTAAGAAACCTCAAAGGCCAGAGGAAGCTATATAAGAACCTCAGTCAACTAAACATGACATGATTTAAAGCAAATGCTAAATGTAGGAAAAGAGACTCCATTAGTCCTTAATGCTATGAACATTCTACGTGATGTGGTCCTTGGTCAAATAGGACCGACAGGGAAGGAACTGCAGTTCGAGCACACTGCTTGCCCAGGCATGGAGCAATACTTAAATGGTTATAAACATGTAAATACTTTTCACTGGTGTCTAACTTTTAGAGTCAACCTTTTGACAAAGCAGAGAAAAGTTAACAGATGTTATACAGAATATAAATGCCAACAATATCAGCCATATAAAAGGTAAACTGCAACCAACAGAGGGTAGAATGTAGGAGAAAAGAAAAAAGGAAGACATAACAACATGATCATTGGCAATATAGCTAGGCAAACTGAAGATGCGCCTACTCTATACCCCAATAATTCTAGAGAATCACTCACACTTTGAGTACCAAGAAGCTCACAGCAGCATAGTGTGTAATGGTTCAAAGGAATCAACATAGATGGAGAAGTAGTACTACATAGTGGTTAAGAGCGAGGACTCTGGATAGTCACTTATTAGCTGGTGAAATTTTAGGCACATGACTTCTCTGTGCCTCAGTTTCCTCATAGATGAAGAGGATTGCTACAGGATCACATTAGTCAAACAATGGAAAGTACTTAGAACAATGTGGCATATAGTAGGCACTCAGCGTTGTTACTATTACTATTATTATAATTTCCCATCAACAAAGCCTGAATACTGTGGCACATTCATAGAAGGAATATGAGGTAGCCCCTGAAATGAAAGGACTAGAACTTATATGTATTAACATGGATACATTTTGAAAACATCAAGTTGAGTGGAAAAAGCAAATGATAAATAAGATGTTCAGAGTAATAATACCATGTGTGTACATTTTAAAACATAGGAAGCAATGCTATGTATTGTTTATGGATATATACAGATGTTTATATAAAAGATAGTTAAGAAGTAACATAGGTGTTATGTTATTCTGTATACTCATATTTCATAAAAAATGTTTAAGATACAAAACTAAGTTGCTGAAATAAGAAATGGTGATGTAGCACTTTATATAAAGTTTAAAATTTCAAAGGTAACAAATAAAGGAATAAGAGTATAAATATTAAATATTGAGAGGACGAGGAGGTGGGAAAGGGAGGGATGAGATCATTCTTCATCTTTTACATTGGAGAGTCAATAGATATTGTTTAAAATTGATAAATTAAGAAGTAGGAGTATAAGCATATTATCTAGAATTATGGAGCTTACCACCAAAAGAACAAAAACCAGAAGTTAAAATAAATTTTCTCTAGAGAGTGAAACTGGGTATGGTCTTCTGTACTATTTTATTTGTTGTTATGTGCTTGGTATTATTTTGATGAAATTTTAATTCAGGTTTAAGCTTAATATAGGTATAAAAAAGAGTCCTGAGCTCTCCTTGAGACCAGAATTTTCTGAGATAAGCAGCACCCCCAAGACCAACATCACCAACATTGAGGCAACAGTGAGGTTTAAGCAAATGATCCTCAGAAAGAAAGTGAATTGTAGACAATAGGCACTGAGGTCCTACTGCACTTGGAGAAACTATTTCCATGGCCAACAGTGACAGATGGGCTTGATTATGTTAAGGGGGCCTCTGGGTTTCCTTATAGGGAGCCAAAGGCCTTCTGAGAGCCCCCTGGCTCTGCCCCATTATGGTCAGTCAGGGTTCTGGCAGGAAACGGAAGCAGTTGCAGGTTTTTTTTGTTGTTTGTTTTGTTTTGTTTTGTTTTTAACATCTTTATTGGGGTATAATTGCTTTACAATGGTGTGTTAGTTTCTGCTTTATAACAAAGTGAATCGGTTATACATATACATATGTTCCCATATCTCTTCCCTCTTGCATCTCCCTCCCTCCCACCCTCCCTATCCCACCCCTCCAGGCGGTCACAAAGCACCGAGCTGATCTCCCTGTGCTATGCAGCTGCTTCCCACTGTACAGAGGTGTGGGCAGGGTAAAGACAACCAATGGGGAGTGCTGAGCAACCGTGGGAAGCCCCATCACCACTTCTGGGTGTCCAGGGGCGAGGGAAAGAAGAAGCCCTGTGCGAGCTGGAGCCGTTGCCATGGACACTATTGTTGCTTTGCCCTGAACTCCCTCAGCCCACTTCTGAGTTCACCTCTGTGAGATGAACAGTTCCCTTGTTGCTGGTAGCTAACCCCGTGCCATGTCTCCTGCTTCCCTGCATGAGGGCTTTCCCTACGTCCAGGGCTCCAGCTCAGCCTTGCACAGGACAGAGCTAATATGGCAAGGATAGGACACGCCCCTCGTTTTACAGGTGAGGTCAAGGGGGAGTAAAGTGACTTTCCAAGTCCCTTAACACCTGAGTCAGTCAGCATCATTGGAACAAATGGATAGGAGTCCCAAGTGATTGCATTAAACAGACCAAGAGTCTTTCATATGTCTACATTCTGTATCAGTCAGGGGTGGATCAGCAGAGCAGGACTCTGGGAGTGGTGTGGAGTGAGGTGTTTAGTAAAGAGGTTAGACCCTGTGCTGCCTGGGGAGCCACAGGAGGAATGAGCGCCAGCCTGCTGTCTCTGCATCTTGTGTTGAGACTGAAGTCAATCTATATCAGCGGGCAACAATAGTAGGGAAGGAAGGATGAACATGGTCAAGAGCAAGGGTGAACTGGAACCCATTTGGACAACTGGGCTTTACAAGGACAACCTGCTTTTGCCCTCAACAATTCCAGTCTGGATACCGGGTTGTCCTGCCAGAGAAGCTGGTGCCCTTTGCCATGGAGTGACACTGGCACATGGCCCAGGACTTGGAGCAGCTGAAGGAGGAGCTAGGGGGAGCCGTGGGTCCGGCCGGTGCCCCTCACTGGGCTCGGCGAGACAGCAGATCAGCGGAAGTGTGAGCAGTGCCACGGGGCCTAACACGCACGGTAATCTGCAGAGCATAAACCCGGAGGCACGTTTACATCCATGAATTTCTCACGTGGCCATCCGTATCCCAGAACAAAACAGGGAAGGAAATTCTGGGACAGGTAATTTCAGCTTAGCTAAGTGGACACAGCACAAAACCACCACATTTTTGCATAGATCTTACGCAATTGAAAGTGCCTTGGTGGCAAGAAAGCTCTGTTAAGTGTTACAATTCGACACAACATCTAGAAGGATGCTTCACACATCGTAGATACTCTATAACTATGTTCCATTTTGATGAAATAATCTAAATATTAGTCTTGTTAGTTTGCAGTCTCGCACAAGTCAGCCAAAAACAGCTGTGCAGCCTTTAGAGCCCTGACGTGATCCCCAGATGACGGCAGCCCACTCTCTCCTCCTTAATTGCTTCTCCATTGTAGCTTCTAAGTTGCCAAGTGTACCATTCATTTAATATCCCTCTATACTTATGATTGCTCATGATCTGAAACCTTGTCAAAAAGATTTGAAGAAAAGTGGAAAAATATTAAGATCCACAGAAAAAGCCCTTGAAACTTGGAGTGGAAAAAATGACAAAAAATAACCTGCCACGGTGCTAGCCAAGAGGCCAGTGATTGTAACACAGCCTCTGTAAACGGAGGGGCAAGAGCGAGGCGTTTCTTCCCAGGTGAAGGGACAGCCAGCAGCCCCCAGTATTCACAGCACCAGAGATGTTTCCAAATCCCACTCCAAATCTCGTAATCCCTTCAGTCCTTAACCACTGGGAATGACATCATCCTCCCCCCCCACCCCCACCCCGGTTTCAGACAGAGGCTCACCACTTCTACTCTAGAGCACTGTTGTGGTCTAGCAGGCATGTGGCTTTCAGGCTGACTTAGAAAATCCAATCGCACATGGAAAAACACAATTTAAAAAATTATGATCTCTTTTTCCCCTTTATAAACAGATGTCATTAACTTTGGATCTAAGCAGGGGCATAACTGTCCTGGCTCACTGAAGGATTTGTGGAGTGTTTTTCAATATTGTTGAAGGCATGGATTTTCCTGTTGCAGAAAAGCTGTAAATATAGCATCACTGGAAGGCTGAGAAGTGTCCGTTTTCAGGGATTTGCCTCCCCAAATGCCTATAAAAATGGAAACAAAAAAGTAAAATGAAAGAGTAATGTACAGGCATGCTCAAAGCTATATCTTGCTGCTATTTGCTTGAGTTATTTAAAGTTCTCTCATTCCATTCACAGGATTTTCAAGAAATAGGGGATTTTCCTTTCTTCTCCATATTCCCTCTTCTTTCTCTATGTCTATCTCCTTATATCTATCAAAGTGTCTCTCTGTAACTATGTAGTGGCACAATAATCTGAAAGCTCTGGTTAATGTAGACATACACATTCATTCATTCATTCATCAGACATTTCATGAGCAACTGCTCTGTGCCAGACACTGTCTAAGTTCTGAGTATAAAAGAATAAACAACTCCTGCCTTGGATCTCACCAGTCTATTGGTGGTAATAGCCTTTTAAATGGGTAAATTACAAAATGTTAAGAACAAAGACAGACGTGCTCTGTGAGCAGAGATGGGAGCAACATACTGTGCTGAGATAACCTTTCCCAGTTGTTTCAGAGAACCACCCTGGTATGAACATTTTCTGAGGCATATAATATGCGTACAGATCGCTTGGAGTTAGTTTTGCAGTGTTGAGTTAATACAATGGAATGAAGAATCGTCCTTCTGTGCCAAAGTTTACCCTTATGTCAGGGGGAGAGGGGTGGATGGAGAAAAGCACAGGGAGGGGGCCTTGGCTTTTGGCCTACCAAGGGACTAGCACATTTGAATTCCCTGGTGCTGTTAATGAATCATTAGTCTGTTAAGAATGTTGTGTGTGCTCATGTGTGTGTTTAATTGTTTACTCTTCTAAAACTCCTTCCTTCCCCTCTCTTGTTTCTCCCCCTTCTTTTTCAAATGGTCAGAAGAAATCACAAAGACAAGGAGGAATCTTGTTTTATTGTCCTTTCGGTGGATTAAACCATCACGTTGTGACATTCATCTAAATTATTAGGAAATCTACATTCCAAAGTCTGTAAAATCCCTTCCATGCCTCAGCAGGGAGGAGAGAACATACAGTTGCCAAACTTCACACTCCCCCGATCCTTGCTAAATTTGGAGCCAAGTGCAAAGAATTGGGGTCCTGCACTCACTTATAGCTGGCAAAAGGCAACTGCCTCGTTTGTGAAAAAGGACTTCATGGCCATCAAAAGCTGTTACAGTGTCATGTGGTGATGAGTTTAATGTAAATGAACCTAAAACATCTGGATCAAATTTCCTCTCAAACAAACAGTGTTATGAAAATTGGTGAGTGAAAAATGTCTTCTGGCCAAAGGCATTTTGGGTTATTCCTGAACCCAAACTGTCTGCAGTGACAGTTTAAGGAGGGGGCCCAGGTGAGGCTGCTCTGTTACTTCTCCTGGCACCTGAGTCTACGGCAAATAGGACTGGAGCAAAAAGGACTGACCACGTGAGCCATCATCTTTGTAATGCAAAAATGGGAGTAATTGATTCATTTCTCAGTTATTTACTGAACACCTACTAAAAGCCAGCTATGATGCTATGCTCAGGGGAAACTGCAGGAAACAAGACAGACCCTGCTCTCTGAGAGTTTGCAGTTTAGAGACAACTTAGAGGCACACACATTAGACAGACAGTTAGCATAGAACATGGTGGTTCTTTCGGGTGCTGTGGGCGCTCAAAGCAGCCCAGTGAGTCACCAGCTGAGAGCGGGTGGACTGAGAGTGTGTCTGTGGGAAAGCGGCCTCTGTGCTGAGAGCTTCAGAGTGTCTGGTTCACTGCTGCACTCCTCAGGGCCAATCTCCAGGCCTGGTACCTGGCAGGGCCTCAAGAAATATCCATTACGTGAGTGGTTCTGCAAACAAATGCTGAGAGGAGAGCTGGGTGAGGAGGAGAGGAGGTGTGTTTGGAAGCAGTGAACAGCGCATGCCCAACGCTGGGGATAGAAAGAGGTTTAGTAGGCTGGAGAGAGGGGGGCCGGGTGGGGATGACGAGGAAGAAAAGAGGCTGGAGGAAAGAGGGGTCCTGATACTGCAGTGTCTTATAAGCCCAGTTAAAGATTTAGACTCTCTTAAGGGCAGTGGGACATCCTTGAAGAGTTGTAAGCAGAGAAATGACATGATCAGAGTTTTATTTTGAGAAGGTCTCTCTTGGCTACCATGTGGAGGATGGATTTGTATATAATATGGCTGGAATCCAGGAAGCTTCTGTAGTACTCCAACGGAAATGAGATGGTCAGGCCTAGACTGGAGAAGGTGGAGATGGGAAGAACTAGACAGGTTCCAAAGACATTTAGCAGGTAGACTCAGTGGGACTCAGTGATCATTTGAAGGTAAAGGGTGAGGGAGATTCCATGAGGGGGGCTCATCCTGAGACAAAGATGCACCAGCCAGTGACTCCTCAGGGAAGTGCTCCTGAGTGGGAGCAGCAGAACAGGAAGGGAAGGAGGCTAAGCAAGGCTGTGACTTTCAGGCAGAATTCCACAGATGGTGCATTGCCTTCACCCTTTCGGGGAATCCTAACATATCTCAAACCATTTTAGTTCATTTACTTATTTATACCAAACTTGTTCCACATAGGCTATAAGGCCAGCTCTAAGGATATATAAAATACAACAAGATTGCATAAAGATCTAAGAAAAGAAGAAGGAAAATGGGGGAGGAGCCTAAGAAAGAAGCCAGGATTGAGGATAAAATGTGTACTTTAATCAACATATTCCGCCTATGTGGGCCACGTGGTTGGCTGTAATGTAGAAGGGAAACTTGGTCAATTATGCTATTTGGTGTTCAGAAAATAAATACCAACTTCAGAAGTGCAACTATTTTGACACTAGAATGGGATGGGAATTTCTTCAAGAATTTTGATATGGGGCCACCGTGTGGTTTTATAAGTAACCTCCTTACACATCCCAGAAAAACAAAAAACAAAAAAAAACAATGAATCTCATGGCAGTTTTTAAAATAATGATCCTCAATAGAGGCTGATGGCAGCTCATCAAAAACAGAATTCAGCAAAATCCCCCGTGGGGGATGGATGTGTGTGGGCCAGGTTACCAGTTCTCAGCTGCCCCTGCTTGATCAGGGGTAGATTTTAGACTATCTCATAGAATATTGTTTGAGAAATAATAGATGTCCTCCTTCAAGCAACCGCCCTTGTTTCTTGCAACCAAATGCTTGCTAAACATTAACTCACAATGCACTTGAATTTTTTTTCTCTATTCTATCTCAATTGTAGATCTACAATCAACTCTCTATTTCCCGTTGACTATAGACCTACATGACTTAGTAGACATTCGTTCTGAGATTAGATTTAATGTCATTCTGTAAAAACTGAAAAATCAAGAAAAAGATGCAGGTGTGAATCAGCAACCGTACTACCTGTGCTTACAGGTGAGCCCAGGGAGCACCTGTGGGCAGGGCACCGTCTCCTCAGAAACTGTTTTGAATCTATGCTAATGCATAAGCTCATAAGCTATCAAGGCCAACTGTTCTACTCCCTATATCCCAGTTCTAACAGTTTCAGCCTGGAAAAACCATTTCAAGGAGGTATATGCAGAAATCGATCTCATAAGCAATCTGCAGTTCTGGATCTGGCTTGATTATGCCTTACCTGCATGTGCTTAAAGGTGAACACACTTAGAATGGTCTTTAAACAGTTCTAGAGCCACAAAGTCTTCCCATGGTGCTTCATTCAATCAATGTTTTAAAACCGTCTATACAGGGACCAGGTAGTGACATTGACCCACAAAAATTGGGGTCATTGGCTTTACTTTCTGAGGCTAACAGAGATGAGTCTTCCGGGAATCAGCTAGGATCCTGGTTTCTTTTCACGTGGTTGTCTTTGGGGGGCATATTTCTGTCAGTCACTTTCTAAGACAAATAACCCACCAAACGCCACAGTGCCAACATTTCCTGTTGATTTTGTCTATGAAATATCTCTCGGATTTTCCCTCCTTTCCATCCTTTGTTCCCCCCAATACAGAATATTGTGACCCCTCTCTTTGCTTACACTCTGGTGTAGACCTATCTAGTTCATCTTGAACACAAAAGCCAGATTTGCTGTTTTCCTTCCTAAGAAACCATTTCCATCATGTCACTTTCCTGCTTAAGAATATGATCGGTTACCAACTTCCTATCATGCTGAGTCCAGATTTCTCTGACTTTCAGCACCCTCCATAATCTGGTTCTACCATAAATTCCCAACTTTATTAACCATTAGCCCTTACCTCCTCTGAATTAACATAGTATCTTGCTCATTCTTCTATAACACTTGTCACTTAAAAACTTATATACTATACTCTTCTACACTTATGTCTTCTCAATATATTTGTTTTATATATTAAATGTATATCAGTTTAGAATTACTATATATATATATATATTTTTTTTTTGTGTGTGGTACACGGGCCTCTCCCGTGTGGTTGTGGCCTCTCCCATTGTGGAGCACAGCCTCTGGACACGCAGGCCCAGCGGCCATGGCCCACGGGCCCTGCTGCTCCACAGCATGTGGGATCCTCCCGGACTGGGGCACGAACCCGTGTCCCCTGCATCGGCAGGCGGACTCTTAACCACTGCGCCACCAAGGAAGCCCTAGAATTACAATATATTTTTAATGTATCAAATCTTTTATCATTTTGCAATGACCCTATTTACCACTAGCATAGCAGTTCTTCTTCGTCTTTTTTTTTTTTCCTTAAAAATCCATTTGGTGTGATAGTAAAACAGACATACCAACTTTTTTTGGTTTATATGCCTGAAAGATGGTTATCTATCCAAGTACTTTAAACATTTTTGTGTCCTTATGAATGTCTGTAACAGCATATATCTAGATTTTCTTCTTACAATTATTTTGGTTGCCAGTGTATTTACATTTATTTCTATCATCTTATTTTGTATCTTCTATTTGCCCTGTCTCCTCTGTTAACTTTATTTTTCCTCTTGGCTTATTTTTGGAGTGAAATTTATATCCTTTAGACTTCTCTCTGAAGGAGAATTCTTTTGTATTAAACTTTCCTTTTTGTCTGAAAGTGTCTTTTTTTATACTTGTTTTTGATAGTTTCTCTGGGTATAAAATTTTTATTTGACTTATTTTTTCTGCACATTGTAACTATTACTCCACTATCTTTTGCCTTTTGTTTTACTACTGAGCACTATTTGCTCCTTTATATTTGTTCTGTCTTTTCTCTCCAGACGTTTTTACAACTTTCTTTATGTCTTTGCTGTTCCTTGTTTCTTTATGATGTGTCTAGATATGTTTTTCTAGTTATTTATCTTACTTGAGATTCACTGGCTTCCTGAATATCAGGTTTGAGATTTTTCAGTAATTCTGGAAATAATTGGAACACCTACTAGACTTGTGGTAGACTTTCTCAATTTATTCATGAGTCTTAGCCACTTTTTCATATTTTCTATCTTTTTGTGTCCTTGAATTAACTTCCAGATAGTTACTTTAAATCTCTTTTCCAGATTACAAGTTCTCTTTTTATCTGTTTAATCTGCTAGTTTACGTATCCACTGAATTTTTAACTTCTAGAGACTCTATTTTTATAGTGACCTGTTCCTTGCTTACAGTTTTAGGTCTTTTTATTATTTCTTAAAACATAATAAACCTATACTTATATTCTGTATTTGATCATTTCAGTACCTGAAGTCTTTGTAGCTCTAATTTTGCTGACTGTCATTTATAGTACCTAGTTTGTTTATGTTTTGTGATATGTGGCTATGAGTTCATGTTCTTGGTACTTTATCTGTGAGAATTCTTAGAAAACTGAGTTGCAGCTGAGACTCCAGAAAAGATTTGTGCTTCCTGACATACAGGTGGCCAATAGGCACATGAAAAGATGTTCATCATTGCTAATTATTAGAGAAATGCAAATCAAAACTATGATGAGGTACCACATCACACCGGCCAGAATGGCCATTGTAAAAAGAAGTCTACAAATAATCAATGTTGGAGAGGGTGTGGAGAAAAGGCAACCCTCTTACACTGTTGGTGGGAATGTAAATTGGTGCAGCTACTCTGGAAAATAGTATGGAGGTTCCTCAAAAATCTAAAAATAAAGTTGCCATATGATCCAGCAATCCCACTCCTGGACATATACCCAGATAAAACTATAATTCGAAAAGATATATGCACCCCCATGTTCATAGCAGCACTATTTACAATAGCCAAGATATGAAAACAACCTAAATGTCCATCAACAGAAGAATGGATAAAGAAGATGTGATATATATATATATATATATATATATATATATATATATATACACACACACAATGGAATATTACTCATCCATAAAAAGAATGAAATAATGCCTTTTGCAGCAACATGGATGGACCTAGAGATTATTACACTAAGTGAAGTAAGTCAGAAAGAGAAAGATAAATACCATATGATATCACTTATATGTGGAATCTAAAATACAACACAAATGAACATATCCTGAGGTTTGCCTCCCTCTTAGGACTTGCCATTTTTTAATAAAACAGTATGTACCATTCTGCCTCAGCTATGTTCTACTTTGCATTTAGCAATAAAGCTTTGGGAGAGATTTCTAAATTCGTATCCTGTTCCTCAACCTGTGTTCAATTTTGTGTGACATAGGAGACCTTTGTGCCAGTCTCAGAGTCAAAACTGCTGTTCAGTATTGGTACACATTTTAAGGACATCCAGGAGAACCACCGGGCCTCTGGGACTACATACTCTCCCTCGTACAAGGTCGTGGTGCAAAGTTCTTGGCAGATTTCACATACTCTTCTGGCCAATAAAGCATTTCTGGGCTATTTCTTTCCACATTTATTCTGTGATCCAGATCGCAGGCACCTTTTGTTTTCAGGCTGGCAAAAAACCTGGGCATAAAAAAAGAAAATCAGAAAAGTCAAGGGTTACCAAAGAAATAAGAAGCAGTGATAAACAGTTAGAGGGAGACATTTACAGACCTTCTGAAAGATGGAGAGCCTAGCAAATTCCACTTCTTAACTTCTCCAAGCTCATAATTCATGCTTGTATCCTTACATAGAAAGCCCTTCACTGCTTTCTAGGCTTAAAAGAAGTTGGGATGCTGAAGAGCTTGTTCTTGGGTTGCTGTCACATGGATGGTTTTGACTAGGCTCAATGGCAAAAGTGAAAGCTTTCAGTTGTTTTGTGTAGCTTTGTGTTACAAAAATTAAGGTAATTAAAAAAAATCATAATTAATTTAATATGGTTGTTTCTCCATGGGGAAAAATTGGTGCCAGGCCAGGAAAGGTTATTCTGGAATTAAGTAGGAAACTTGCACACAAAATGTGCAAATGTGCCTCATGCTAAGGCAAATATAGGGTCTCCCTTGGAGGCATACGAAGTTTTGATTTTATCTTCTGTTTATTTCTCTGGCATAGCTGGTGCTATGTTGATGGCCAATAGACATGAATGCGGAACTACCCTGAGGTGGGATGTTTCAGTCCATAGCATGCTTACCTCGATTCTCCTTCATTTCTCTTCTCTGGTTCAGTCAAGTTCATAGAAGCATTATCTACTGGAAAAGGAAGTTAAAACAATCTAGGTTCTCTCCAAAAAAAAGCAAGACTTAAAATATTTGTTAAAGGGTGGACGGAGGGGAGTAAGTACATCTACCTCACTCATCACAATCATCTTCCCATCCTCCTGGCCTCTTCCTCCCTCTCTCCTCATCCTCCAACCCCATACTCTCTTCTTGAGCTACACGCGCACCCATTGCCAGCCCTCCATCACCTTGTAGATTTAGGTAAAACATCCTCCCTCAGCGTTTGAATGATAAGCTTTGGTAAGTAAATGAACACATTCATCAGATTTATGGGTACCAAATGAATATTTTTGTACATTCCAACATGGCCAAATGCACCTAACTGGTTGTTAATCAATATAGCTGCAAAATAACATATTCTCCTGTCCGCCTCCCCAAATTTCAAGAGGAAGAAAAAAGCAAGAGTGGAAGCAAAGCATACACAGGCATAGTTTGGCAGCTTAAAAAAGGGCTTAAAAAGTTTTAGGTGAACCTTGGCTTTTGTCTCTCAGCCCTCAGGGGAAAATGTGAGCTTGTTGCCTCATTGAAAAAATATCATAGCCCTTGACAGGCTGGATTCTTTGATCCTCCAATGTTATAGTGATTTCTCCAGTGCCCTCCTACACCCCATCCCTCCTCACCCCCCACCTTACTGGGGCTTTGTAACCTGATGCTCCATAAAGAGCATTTCCACAAAAGCATTAAGACATGTCCCCACATAATATTAAACCTGTCCCCCGAATGCCCTCCTCCTCCCAAGCACAGTCCCCCCCCCCCCGCCCCACCATGAGGCTGGGCTGGCAGGAGAAACTGGCTCAGCTGTTTCAAATTAGGGGCAATGGGAGGCTTCCTTGTAATATATGACTTAATCAGGGGTCTCTGAAGGAAACAGTCCAAACTGAGTCTGGAAATGACCCGAAATTGGATTTCATAAACCTCCTTTGGCTTTGGAGCTGGGAAGGAATTGGAGTCTCTCATAGGTGTGTTATATGTTATCATTAGTAGATGGATAGCTGTCCTTGGACGCCCAGAGGAATGAAGTATGCTGTGTGGTCGTTGTGTATTATTAGAAAAAATACAGGATGCCTAGTTAAGTTTGATTCAGATAAATAATATTTTTTTAGTATCAATGTCCCAAACATTGCATGGCAACCATAGTGTTATTGATGTTATTGTGCTATAGTCTTATAGTGTTATTGCAATAATTTCCGGGAGTGAAGGAGCCATGGTATTCTTGATATTACCTCCTTCCTACTAAGGTGAGACTCAAACTTCTGTAAGGCTCCATCTGAAAACGTTGGGTCATTTTTTTTTCTATTGGTCCATGGTTTCTCCTTAAGTCTAGTTTCCCGTCACTCTTACTCAGGTGAGGAGCTAAAGTTAGCCTCATGAGTAAGAAGGAAATTGCCGCCTATAGGCACCCCCCCCCATAAACCAGAAGCTGAATGCTTAAAATGTTGTCACTATATACGTACAGATGGCCAATAAGCACATGAAAAGATGCTCAACATCGCTAATTATTAGAAAAATGCAAACCAAAACTACAATAAGGTACCACCTCACACCAGTCAGAATGGCCATCATTAAAATGTCTACAAATGACAAATTCTGGAGAGGGTGTGGAGAAAAGGGAGCCCTCTTACGCTGTTGGTGGGAATGTAAATTGATGCAGCCATTATGGAAAACAGTATGGAGGCTCCACAAAAAACTAAACATAGAGTTGCCATATGACCCAGCAATCCCAGTCCTGGGCATATACCCAGACAAAACTATAATTTGAAAAGATACATGCACCCCAATGTTCATAGCAGCACTATTTACAATAGCCAAGACATGGAAACAACCTACATGTCCATCGACAGACGAATGGATAAAGAAGGTGTGGTGTATATATAATATATATATATATAAAACAGAATATTACTCAGCCATAAAAAAGCATGAAATAATGCCATTTGCAGCAACATGGATGGACCTAGAGATTATCATACTAAGTGAAGTAAGTCAGAAAGAGAAAGACAAATACCATATAATATCACTTATATGTGGAATTTAAAATACAACACAAATGAACATATCTACGAAACAGAAACAGATTCACAGACATAGAGAACAGACTTGTGGTTGCCAAGGGGATGGGGGGGTAAGGGAGGGATGGACTGGAAGTTTGGGATTAGCAATGCAAACTATTATATGTAGAATGGATAAACAACAAGGTCCTACTCTATAGCACAAAGAAGTATATTCAATATCCTGTGATAAACCATAATGGAAAAGAATATGAAAAAGAATGTATATATACGTATAACTGAATCACTTTGCTATACAGCAGAAGTTAACACAACATTGTAAGTCAACTATACTTCAGTAAAATAAATTTTTAACAATGTTGTCATTATATGCATCAGTTATATATCGTACAGCTTTATTACCCTACTAGTTGTATTACTTGATGTTACTCAGATGAGTCATTACCATTGCCCGTCATCAAATAAAAAATAGAAACATACGAAAGGAACATTTGAGTTGCTATCATTTCCTCTAATGGTAATAATTTAGACATTTTTGTCATATTTTTCAACTTTGTAGCAAAGCTGCATTATAAATTACATTTGTCATTGTAGTTTGAAGCTCACAGAAAAATGCCTTATGAGAAAGGAGGTAGAGATGTCAGAGCTGCTTTATCATAATATTGAGAAAGAAGTCAGAAGGCTTAGGGAGCAGACAATGTTAGAATAGATTTATTATAAGACTCGAGAATCTGCCACTCGACTATATTCCCTGGGAGGACTCGGAGTATACTCTTCTCACGAAGTGTAGAAGGATAGCATTGCGGGGTGGGCATCCGTGTTTTTGAGCTTGTGGTAAATGGTGGTACATGCTCCCATGGTCCTAGAGAACCCTTGGAAAGGCATAGTCCTGGGACCCCAACATCCCCGTTTCTCCCAAACCAAATCACTCCAACAGCAAAGCCCAGCTTCCTCTTGCATGTATGCCACCCCAAAATGGTTATGGCAGTGGTAATACTCCTGATTATCCTGCCTAAGGATACTTCCTCTGTCAGGTGGCAGAGTCCTGCTAGGAGGTGTACACCCAAAAGGGAAACTTTTGATCACCCCAGACAGAGATATAGCTAGTGGACAAAACAGGAGGAAAAAAACTCAGTATTCAAAGTTTATTAGATTGGGTAAAGGAATAGGAAGCCCCAAAGCATCCCTCCTGTCAGTTAGGAAGACCAGGGCATCTGAGGATTAAAGAGATTTCTCAAGAAATACAATAGGAAATGAGGGTGGGGTTACAAACAGTAAACAGAAAGAAACACTGTGACAGTGAAAAATTAGGTAAGATTTGCAAGAGCCAACACTGAGGAAACCAAGAGATAGAATCATGGCACAGAACAAAAAAGACAAAGAAGAGCTTGGTTAGAAGGACCAACTCCACACGGAAGATACAATAAGAAAACACAAGAGAGGAAATTATTCCAATGGTGCAGGCAACCTGCTTGCCCGGAAAGTTCATAAGGAAATGGTAGATATATTAACATCATCAACACAGGAGGCAAAAACAAAGTTAGGTAGCAATAAGGAATGTGATGGCATGAGTCAAAGAGGGAAAGAAAGGGATTAATAATTAAAAAGGAAAATTAAGCAGGCAAAGATACAGACTTTAAATTTTTATTTTTATTTATTCCTGTTCCCACATTTTATTGTATTTCCCTGGCAGACATCCCACACTCTGGTAAGTCTGGGGGAAGGGGAGGGGTTGGCAGAAAAATGTTGCTTTGGGGATTTGAATCTTATTACTTGGTGCTGTTAGTGTTGGGCAGACATTTATAAAAATTACATGCTGTAGTGGCAGGTCATTTTTTTTAAAAAAAAGAATCCTGAGCTTCAAATTTAGGACAAAGGTGAGGGTTTAAAAGAAATAAAGGGAAATGAGATGAAGGCAAAGGGAAGGTGGGATGCCGGGGTGGGGAGGGGGGCGGCAGTTGGCTTGGAGGGAGCTGGAAAACCTGCCAGTGACCAGGAAGAGAGGAACCCAGCTGCCAGATCCCTGATGGACGAGAGACATTTACTTCCTGGAACTTGTCTTTTTGGCTGTTTACTTCCGTGGGGATTTTCCCTTGAATTGACACTAGTAGCCAGAAGCTTAGACAGAATCATTGGAATTGGGTTTGGAGGTTAGATACCGTCACGATTAGCTCTGCTTTTCACGCTTTTATGACTATTTTTAATCTCTCTCTTTGTTTGCTCTCATCTGCTCAGGAAAAGTTTAGCACATCTCACTTCCCCCATGTGGGTCCCCTCCCCCCCATCCTCTTCTGTCCTTTGCTCTTCACCTTCTTTGTGAGAGGACCAGAGGCATATTAGGGCGACACCTGTCTGAGGTCTGGGATCTGACCTCCGGCATTGCTCCTACATTGGTTCTGTCTCCTGGGATGGGATCTGACATCCCACTGAGAACCTCACGGCCGGGACCACAGCTGCCTCTGCGGCAGCTCCTCAGCTTCTTGCTCCTCAGGAGGACGGCGTCCTTCCTCCGAGCCAGGCACTCCAGACTTGCCTTCCTTTTCCTTCTTGCTGCAACTTTGTAGGGCCATTTTCTAAAAACATTCACCAGAGGGGAGAAGGAATGTTTCCTTACAGGTGCCTATTTCCCCAAGTGACTTTTGTTAAAAGGCCGCCTGGGAGAATATTTACAATCTAAATGGTCTACAGAGTTTGCCTCACCATGTGGTATCCTCTTTAGCTAAGAGCTCTCTGGGGCCGGGTCGGGGAGGTAGAGGCAGCCCACACAGGGCTCCCTCCCCAGCACTGCCTAGCCTGGCCCCTGTCTCCACAGACTGCCTTGCCGCCTCTGAAAAGCAGATTCTGTAAAGTGATATTTTCTCCTCTTCTAATCTCAGAAAAGTTGTCAGACTGGTTCTGAGCCTCCCCATAGGCACTGTTCTTTGCTACAAAATGTGATGTGTGGTGCTGGGTTTAATCATGAAACTAGTGTATTTAGGACCACTGAAAAAGATTTTCACAGCGAAGTGTCTTTGAAATGATTCTCAGTTGCTCAGTGTCTTGCTTCAGTTCTGTTCTCCTTTTTAGCTTGTGTGCATTTTTTGCTATTTCTTCAGCGTGGTACAGACCAGAGAAGCATTTTCCTCGGTAGCATCCTTGTGTATATCTCTTTTAACTATGTTCTTGGGACTCAGGTGGCGTTTTACTTCAAAATTCCCTCATACGCCTGGACTTGGAGAGATACAGACTAGACTCATATTTCCTGTATTAAAATACTTGCACAAAAACACTGTTCTTTCTAGTTTATCAAACAAGCTAATGTGTCTCCCGAGAATTTTGAGTTCAGACATGAAAAACTCTGTGAACCTTTTTGTGTGTGAATCATTTGAGCTTTGGACGGGTTTCCTCATGGGGAGATATGATTGCATAAAATATTCTACTTCTACCTAAAATGTTTCAGGAGATGATCTTTCAGCAAAGACTGTTAGTTTTACAATGGATAAGCAGTGTTTGAGAAAATAAACTCTGCATGAACAAAAAGCTTTCAGCTTCTTGCATACATTCTGTCTTCTCACAAGACCAAAGAGCTCTCATGAGTTCCTGAAATTTGAACCTCAAAGATTCAACTAATTGATCTATTCCTGTTTCTACATTTTATTCCCAGTGGCCATTTTCACACCCATCCCATTTAGGAGACCTGGAAAACTCAGGAGATATTTTCGGCCTGTCAGGACACACTTTTTTTTTCTTTAACTTTTAAAAAAGAGCCATTGACTCTCTCTATTTTTTTTTTTTTTTTTTTAAACTTTGCACCAACCAGTCCAACTCTTCATCTTGTTGAATCACCCCAGGGGACTTAAGCTCTGAAACCCAATTCCCCTCAAGCAAAGATATTTCATAGGCTTTTAGAAGTGGAAAGGATCCGAGAATTGTTCGTCTCACCCATTTCAACAGTTTCAACACAGGAAAGGATCCAGGGAGAGGGAGAAGGAATCCCACAAGAGAGGGGAAACTACACAGAAACAAAAGATTGTTTCAACCTTCAGATTCCACATACCTTCCACTGTGGAGCTCCATAAAATAGCCTACATCACAGGGACAAGAAAGAGTGGGGTGGTGAGGGCTAAAGATTTCACTTTCAGTTTGGGTTGAAAATGAAGCAAGTGTTTCCCTACAACCCATTTCTTTAGCTTTCAGACAGTCTAGAGTGTCTTGCCTTTGAGGCCGCATCTGAGATGAGCTGAGTGCGATTTCCACTGCCTGCGGCCTACAACTTCATCTCTGGCTCCTACCATCTGGCCCAATTTCAGCTTCTCTCCAATTCCTGCCCTCCTCCCCCACCTCCTGGGAAGACTCTGTTGCCTGATCTTTATTGCTCTTTTCCCACACTCCATTATACAGAGTGGCATCAGCCTCTGAATTTATTTATTAGGACTCAGGTCTACGATATACAACCCCACGCTTCAGTCGTAGAAAGTCAGCACCCAAGAGGAAGGGCCAGAGGCTTGCAAAACAGCCAACCCTCTGGAGGCCCCTCGGAGCCAAACTGGTTTTTCAATACTTCACACTCACAATCCCACAGTCCAGACGGGCAGCCACAAACCTTGTGGGGGAGTGCATTTGCAAGTGGCAACCTTATACCCACATGTCTGGCCTTCGCTTGGGACACTAGCTCTATTTTTAAAAATTAGCATTTTGCCTAATAAGCTTAACCTTAGTCATTGATGTTCCCATTCAATACATTTAAGCGTGGTACAGACTTAGACTGTGTATTTTTTTAAAAAAAAACAACAACAGATAATACAGGTAATACATTTACATTGTGCATAACTCAAAATGATATTAAAAATATATGCGTTGAGAAGTCTCACTCCCACCTCTGACCCTGGTACCCATCCCCACCCCCTGTGTGTAACCACTTGTATTAGTCTTTTACATATCCTTTATTTTCACTTTTCCACCTGTTTTTTATTTTATTTATTTATTTATTTATTTATTTTTCGGTACGCGGGCCTCTCACTGCTGTGGCCTCTCCAGTTGCAGAGCACAGGCTCCGGACGCGCAGGCTTGTCGGCCATGGCTCACGGGCCCAGCCACTCGGTGGCATGTGGGATCTTCCCGGGCCGGGGCATGAACCCGTGTCCCCTGCATCGGCAGGCGGACTCTCAACCGCTGCGCCACCAGGGAAGCCCTCCACCTGTTTTTTAAATAAGCCTTTTATTTTAGAATAGCTTTAGATTTACAGAAACATTGCAAAGATAATACAAAAAGGCTTTGTATTCTCCTCACCCAATTTCCTCTATTGGTATTATCTTACAGTACCATGGTATATTTGTCACAGCTAAGAAATGAGCATTGTATGTAACTATGAACTAAACTCCACACTATTCATCTTTCACTAGTTTTTTCACTAATGTCCTTTTCCTGGTCCAGAATCCCATCCAGGATGCTGCATTCGTCATCATGTCTTTGTTGGCTCCTTTTGGCTATGACACGTTCACAGATTTTACTTGTTTATTTTATTTATTTAGTTAGTTTTTTATTTATTGCGGTACGCGGGCCTCTCACTGTTATGGCCTCTCCCGTTGCGGAGCACAGGCTCCGGACGCGCAGGCTCCGCGGCCATGGCTCATGGGCCCAGCCGCTCCGCGGCATGTGGGATCTTCCAGGACCGGGGCACGAACCCGTGTCCCCTGCATCGGCAGGCATCGGATTCTCAACCACTGCGCCACCAGGGAAGCCCTACTTGTCTATTTTTAATTAAATTTTTTTACTGGGTAAAGTTGACATGTAACATTGGGTAAGCTTAGGGTGTAGAGCATGGTGTTGCTTTGATATATTTATATATCGTAATATGGTTGCCATTGTAATGATATTTATCACATTACATACTTGTAGTACAGTATTATTGTCTATATTCCATATACCGCATGTTAGATCTCTATGGCTTATTTAGTACTTGTTACGAGTTTGTACCATTAAACACCATCAATCTTATCCCTGTGCCCCACCTCCCCTGGTAACAACCATTTTACACTGTTTGTTAGTTTACAGGTTTGACTTTTTTAGGTTCCACATACAAGTGATATCATACAGTACTTGTGTTTCTGTCTGACTTATCTTGCTTAGCGTAATGTGCTCAAGGTTCATCCATTTAGTTACAAATGACAAGATTTCCTTCTTTCTCACGGCTGAGTAATATTCCATTGTGTGTATGTACTACCTCTTTCTTATCCATTCATCCATTGATGGGCATTTGAGTTGGTTCCATATCTTGGCTATTGTGAATAATGCTGCGATAAACATGGGAGTGTATGTATCTCCTGTTTTCATCTCTTTTGGGTATATACCCAGAAGTGGAATTGCTGGATCATATGGTAGCTCTATTTTTAATTTTTTGAGGAACCTCCCTATCGTTTTCCACGGTGGTTGGACTAATTTATATTCCTACCAACAGTGTGTAAGTCCCCTTTCACTATAGCCTCGCCAGCCCCTGTTGTGTCTTGTCTTCTTGATGATAGCCATTTTAACAGTGGTGAGGTAACATCTCATTGTGGTTTTCAGTTGCATTTCCCTAGATTTTTCTTGTATTTGATGACTTTGACGGTTTTGAGGAGTGTGCTGGGTTGTGTATTTTGTAGAATATCCCTCAGTTGGAGTTTGTCTGATTTTTTTCTCATGATTAGGCTGAGTGGAAGACCACAGAGCTGTACTACTATTCTCATCACATCATATCAGCGGGTACATGCTGTCAACATGACATTACTGTTGAGGTTGACCTTGATCACCTGGCTGGGGTGATGTTTGCCAGGTTTCTCCATTGGGAATTTACCTTCCACCCCCTCCCTCCTTTTCATACTCAGCTCTTTGGAAGCAAGTCCCTAAGTGCAGCCTGCAATGTGGGGTGGGGAATACAGTGTTCCTTAGTCCGTGTTTGGTGTAAATTGGCAGGGCCCCTGGGAATGCCAAACCTCGTGCTAAGGCTGTTCCTCCAGTGGAGGCTCCAAAGTCAGACTTTCTCACCTCCTGACAGGCTCATGCATTCTCAGAGGCAACTCATACACTTACCAGGTTGCCGGGCTTTCACTCTATCGTTCGAATCGTGCTTTTATAGCGACCCCTCGGCATCAAAATCCGCTTTTACGAAGGTGAATCCCACGGCACTCTGGCGCTAGGGAAATGCTCTCTGCGTTAAATTTCAGTGGATTTGCACTGGACTTTGGTTTGATCTGAGTCCTGAAAAAGAATGTGTGGCTCACAGGACAGTCAGTGTTTGGGCGGCTTGATGCACACGGGCTTGTAATGGCATGTGTGTTTTGTCGTCCTAGCTCTGGAACTTCCTGTTGGGAAATAAAACTCTTTGAACTTATTTCTGTTTTACCACTGCCTCCCACACTGTGGGCTTGGGAAGTTCATTCTCCCGGGACCTCAGCATTGCCACCTGCCAAGTGGAGAGGGCAACATGAGGCCCCAGCAGAGCATCGTGCTAAACACTTCATAACCGGGATTGCACGGACTAAAGATGGGCAGCTCTTGGTGTCAGAGGTGATGGGCTACGAAGACATTGGGGCACAGAAGTCCTCCTCTGTCCCTTGGGAAGGGTTCAAAGGGTGAGGTGCCTGGGGGTGTGATAGCACTCATGAGCTCTCCGAGGTTCTGGGGGAGACAGCTCTGCTTGTGCATGAGCAAGTATTGTCTGCCCTGTTACTGCAGCAGTAACATGGAAACTCCTCTTTTTTCAGCGAGCTTATAAAAATGAACAAGGCAAAAGCAAAACAACATACTCTGGTGGAAATGTATATTCTCGAAAAATATAAATATAATCACAGGAATGGGGTGTTTTTATTTTTTATACTTATTGTTTTTTGGTTGTGTTGCAAGGCTTGAGGGATCTTACTTCCCCGACCAGGGACTGAACCTGGGGCCATGGCAGTGAAAGCGCTGAGTCCTAACTACCAGACTGCTAGGGAGCTCCCAGGAATGGGAGTGTTTTAATGAGAAGCAAATTACCTACATCAACCAATGTGGCTTATAGAACAGACTGACAAAACGAAAATCATCTACCAAATCCTGGAAGGCCCTTTAAGACCCTGCTAAAGGCTCACCTCTGTTCCAGCGCAGTCTTGACTGTAGGTGAATTACACCGTGTCAGATTCTCAGTACTCACTAGCTCTTTCAACCAACAAGCATTTATTGGCCTCCACTCTAAGCCAGGTACTGTATTAGTTATTCATCCTAAAAAGAATGAAAAATATTGTTCTAAGTGTCAGCACTACCTTCGTGACTCATTAAAAATCTTTTAAATACATTTTTCCAGGACCAAAATATACATCTTCAAGCCAAAGATTATATTATTTCTTGGCCACACCCTTCATCAAGTCATCTTTTCTCTTCCACACTCTGCCCTGGCCCCAAAGGGAGTTAGGAGAGGAAAGTATCTGCGGGATGTTGTGGGTCAATTAAATAGAAAGGATGTGACAACTTGATGTGGGTTTGTGATGTTTCAATTGGTTTATGCCCGGCTGGGGTGACAGATTTGTATGGGGCAATAGCATCATACTCCTCTTGCTTTCCTTAATCACAAAAATGTGCCAGAAAACTGGATGTTGTGGATAGACTGTGGAATTACGTGGTTCCCACAAAGCATGGCGTCTGGCAGTGATTGGCAGACGATGGTTGTCACTGATGCTTCTGAGTTCTCTGAAGTTCTCTCTTGTGAGGCAAACAGCTGAGCTTTTGGTCATTCCTGATAAAGGCCTAAATATTATACCCAGGGCTTGTCTTGTCCTGTATGCTGAGTGAGCCGTTGACTGATAATGAGAGAAGTCCCCTACCCAAGAATATTCTATCAGCCTCCACCCCAGCACCTCCTACTACCATCATCCCCTCCCACCAACAAATCTTTCTCAGATACCCTTGGCTGCCTCCACTAGTCTTTTAGCAGTGAACTATACATTCACTGAGGTGGGTGGTGCTTTGGTCCATCATTAGCCATTAGCAGACTAAATGTGTTTATTGGATTAATTTAGCCCCCTCTGCAAGGCCCAGATAGATTAAGGGGACAAAAGATTTTTTTTGATGACAGAGAAGAAAAATCTAGAACAACAACAACAACAGTCTAGATTGATTGGCAGCATGGAACACTGGTTGATCATGTGGCTCTAAGAGTCTGACTTCAGCCCTTCTGTTATGATCTTCCAGTTTCATAACTTCTTACTGCTTCAGTTTCTCCATTTGTACAAGAGGAATGATAACAATAAGAGATTCTTATTCAGACATGATGGGGCACAGAAGTCGTCCTCTGTCCCCTGGGAAGGGTTCACAGGGCGAGATGCCTGGGGGTGTGATACCACTCATGGGCTCTCCGAGGTTCTGCGGGAGACCGCTCTGCCTGCGCGTGAGCAGGTATTGTCTGCCTTGTAAGATTGGGGTTGTGAGGATTAAGTGAGAACAGTTTTAGAGGAGTGCATGGGAATGCCTGGCAAACAGCAAATGCTTAATAAATATGACATCTTGGAGAGGGACTTGAGCAACCAGCTGTTAGCATGAGGGCCCTGGGAACCCTGGGAACATGGAGGGGAAGAAGAAACATCCCAGAGTAAAACATGTTCCAAAAATAAGACTCACATTCATTTTGCTAGGAACTGGTTTCTATCCCCAAGTGCGGATCTCATAAACTCTTCTTCTCAACCCTCCCTCCAATACCTTCCAAGATTCCATCCGCAATCAACAAAGGGATTATCAGCTCCAATTTCTGGGGAGAGTATCGTTTTACCCTTAAACCAGAAGAAGGGGGACTCCCTGCATTTTCTGCCTCAGGGGTCAAGTGTCGTCAAGTTTTCCATTCATTTGATAGGGATCATGCCCGCACCCGGTTGCTGCAGTAGCTTAGGTGACAAGTACAATAATTCGGTAATTTGACTGTTGAACCTTCAGGAGACAAGAATTGCTTGAGTCCAGCATAGGCACAAGGACAGACACAAGGTCAAAAGTTGAAGCTTAGAAGACAGAGAGAAAAGCAATCTTTTCAAGTCTAGACAGCATATTAACAGAAGGGCTTAATATGTTGCTCTGTTTATAGGAGGTTTTTGCTGACAGCAGTGAACATGAGCCCTTTTTTCTCCCCATTCTGCAAGTTCCCTTCTGCTGTGTCGTTATAGCCACCTCTTCCCGTGAGCCCATGGAGGACTGGCAATCAGAAGCTATGGCTGGGGTCTGCAGGGCAGGGGGAAACAGGAAGGGGAAAAACAACTGGAGGGTTGATATTTTGGGGGCTGAAGGTGAATTCGTCACATCAGTCTACTAGCAGCTCACAGCTATATTTTAGTCTTCGCATGATTTTTTTCTAGAAATGTTATAATAGTAAACGAGAGAATAGGCAGGTCATCAAACATTTTCTAGATGCATTTTTATTTTCCTAAGGAAGGCAATTTGGGAAAGATACTTTCTCTCATTTTTAATCATTTTTTTTTAAATTATAAAATGACTTCGGTTAGAGTATTGGGCAGTAGCTGATGGGAATATAAATTCATTTCAACTTTCTGGAAAGTATTTTGGCAGTATATAATAAAAAGTCATCAAAAAGGGTACATCCTTGACACAGAAATTCCATTGCTAGGATTTTATACTATGGGAATAGTAGTATAAATATTTATGTGACAGAATGTTCCTCACAGAATTATTTAGAATAGCCCCCCAAATGGAAATTATCTAAACACTCTGAAATAGGGGATGGGTTAGATAGAATACAATGTGAATGCCCAACAGCCACTCAAAACCTTCCTTAGAGAAGTATTTAATAGCAGTGAGACGTAAGGCAGTGCTTCACATCACAGGCTTCAGAGGCCTTGAATTTGAGCTGCTATATGAAGGTAGTGATACCAACCTCACAGGGGTATTAGAAGGACAACGGAGGTAAAGAAGATAAAAATGAGATCAATGTATGATGATGATGTCATTGTTGGGTAAAAAAGCAGATTTCATTGATTAGCTCTGGTAGTTTTCTGGTAGCATCTTTAGGATTCTCTGTGTATAGTATCATGTCACCAGCAAACAGTGACAGCTTGACTTCTTCAAAAAGCAGATTTCAAAACAGAATGGCCAGTAAAGTAACAATGTATCATTCATTTAAATATTATATATATATATGCACGGCTTTACTACATGCATGTCTTTAATATGTATATACATATATAGTACATTATATGTGCATATATGTATGTGTGTATGTATATGATATGCCTAGAAAAAAGACTGGAAGGATATACACAAAATGTTAAAAGTAACTAGCTCTGGGTAGTGAAATTACAGGTGGATTTAATTTTTTTATTTTTCTGTATTCTTCAAAGTTTTAAATCCTGAATTTATATGGCTTTTGTCATCAGGAAATTTCATACCACCAGGAGTAAAATCCACCATTTAACTCTGATATTAAAAATGCTAAATCTGTTCTCTATGAAGAACAAGAATCTGCAAGGGGCGGGGTGTGGGGAGTAAAGCGCACCCTACAACGAAGCTCTTTAACCTGGAGAGGGACCGCAGGAAAGACTTGACCTCTCAGGAGGCGTCCAGTTATTGGAACAAAGTTCCGCTGTAGTCAGAGACCAGAGCTGTGGAGCTGGCCTGTCATTGTTCACCTGAGGCACCTGAATGGGTAAGCAGGTTTCTCATAATTTGTGTATTGGGTTCTGGTTACATAAGCCACTAGCTGTTTGTGTAAATGGCTCTTTTACCCTGGTCTGAATTGGACGGAGTCTGTTTGATAGAGCAGCTTATATAACCGAAATCTGAGACTGAAGGAAGGATTTGGCCCGGACTGTTGATTGCATGGGAGGGTGGGTTGGAGAGGAAGCTTCCAGAGCAAGAGGCTCTTATTTTGAGGCAGTGAATTAGAGCAAATTGTTCCCCGCACTCCACCTAACCACATTAACACAGTGGGATCTAGCCCATCGATAGAAATGGGTTCTATTCCTTCTTCTGCGGAGGGAACAGGGCTGTTTCTCTCCAAGGATCAAACAAGGTTAAGACGTGCATGCACGGACGCCGGTGGAAATGTCACGTTTAATAGTCATTCCACGGCCTGTGTCCCATTGACATTCCAACCCCCCTTCTGTTTTTTAAAGCTCAAAAGCATTTTCCTAACGGTTTTGGGGGGGGGTGGGATTTTATTTTTGCAAGAGTGGGTGTGTTTGTTGCCTTTTTTCCTTCTTTGAAAACTAGTTCAATTTTTTTCCTTTTTCCCTTCCTGAATTTTAATGGGCCTGAAAGTTGGAGTCTGCCAGAATTTGAACATTCAGAAAAGAAAGGTACAAGATCTTCCTCTCTCGAAAGCCAGCCTAGCGTGCATTTTTCAGGCCTTTCTCCCACACCCACTCAGCTTAAACCACGGAGGCTGCGTGGCGCTGGCCAAGGACTCCACTGTAAGCGCATATGCTTCCTGTTTTATCTTTCACCTCATCTGGACCCTGGGGTAGACTCAATTCTCATCTCTGAGGCTCTGTTATTTCAGTCTTTGGTCTCAATGTCACTCAATCAGGAAAATGCTAATTCCTCAGCAGGGAGAGGGAAGTCATAACTCTCTTCTTAGCTTTATATTAAATCCCCCAGAATCCCCCAAACAAGTAGCCCAACCCTCTTTTTTTTTTTTTTTTTTTTTTTTTTTGCGGTACGCGGGCCTCTCACTGTTGTGGCCTCTTCCGTTGTGGAGCACAGGCTCCCGACGCGCAGGCTTAGCGGCCATGGCTCACGGGCCCAGCCGGTCCGCGGCATGTGGGATCTTCCCCGACCGGGGCACGAACCCGTGTCCCCTGCATCGGCAGGCGGACTCTCAACCACTGCGCCACCTGGGAAGCCCAGCCCAACCCTCTTACCTCTATTTCTCCATCTGTAAAGGGAAGAACTGTGAAGTGTGTTTAAGTCCTCATACCAGCAATCCCTGAAAGCCATCTGGGCTCAATTTAGGTTGTGCCTCATTATCTCAAAAGGTGTAGAGAGAGTATCAGATCATCTAAATGGCATTCATCTTAATCAATACTTGTAAGTCAAATGTGTATCGATCCATATTTAGAACAGAAGTGTATACTCACAGGCGCAGAGTAGATATATGTAATCTCTGACCACCCCCGTACACTCAGTGATTGCCAGTGGGATCCCCTCTTACCTCCTAGTTACTTCTCTGTCCCTGCCTCCACCAAAGGGACTCCCTTTTTATTCAGAACCCCACCTCCATGAAGGACTTGTCCAAATTTCATACCAGAGGGATGACAGTCTTTTAGCATAGTTCTTACAGCAGTGTGAATCACTAATATGATTAATCCTGCCGAGGAGAGTTGCTAATTTTTATTCTAGGATGTCCTCTATTGTAAGATCTACCACCAATTTATTAATAGCTTTAAGGGGAGGAAGGAAAAACTACTACATGAATTGTATACAGTAACAGGGAGATACATCTCAAGTTCAGGGGAGGAAAATGCACAAGACATTGAGAGATCTGCAAAGAGGGCATTTGTTCACTGTGGTTAAATAGGCGTGTAGACTCGAGGGAATTGCCTGGATAAGATCCCTGCACCACAGTCGGCTGTGTGACCTTGGGCAAGTGACAACCTCTCTGTGTCTCAGTTTCTTTGATCATAAAATGGGGATACTAGTGCCAGTCACACAGAGTTATTGCAAGGATTGAAGTATTTAATACATGCAAAGTGCTTAGAACAGTACTTGGTAACCAATCAACAAATATTAGAGTAATTGTTAATCCAGATGAATCTTTATTTTTCTTGTTCCAAACAAATCTGACGCAATATAGAGAACTTCTCCCCAGAAAAAAATACAAAACCTGTGCAGACACACAAAATTTATATACAAGCTCTGGGGTTTTCAAGGCTCTGTGAAGTCCATTCATATTCCTCATCCACTTGGTGGAATCTAGAGGGATCCACCCGGGGCAGCACAAGCATGGGCTTTGGAGTCAGGCCGACTTGGGTTTTAAGCCTGCCAGCCGCTGACTAGCAGTGTGGCCATGGGCAAGTTCTGTGACCTCTTTACATCACATCTCCTCACTTATAAAATGGGCGTAACAACAGTACCTGCTCTGTGGACTTAGCCCATCGATAGAAAGGGATTCTACGTGATAAACTATGGTAACGCTGGCGGGGGCAGGAGAGGGGGAACAAAGAAATCCTGCCGTTTTCTGGGAATGGAGATTGTCCCTTTGCTCCCAGTCTATTTCCAGACACTTCCCCTTTTACAAAAGAGCTGGGAATGGGCAATCTGGTACCACAATTCTGGAAAATGTGCCCTATAATATGAATTATGGGAAGAGTAACAACAACAAAAATTAAATAGTGAAGTGACATGTTTCCAAATATTTAAGAAATTGTTACTTTACTAAAAGAGCCTAAATAAATATTCCTAAAGTGACAGTGAAATCTGGTAGGAAGATCCCAGAACTTGCTCCCAGGAGCTGCTTTTTAATCCCTCCCCAGCCTTAGAGACCATGAATGGTGATATCCCTGCTCAAGCTCTCCCCCTGCCCCTGACATCAGTTTTGAACACCAGGAGCCTGGTGCATTTTAAGACTTTTCTAAATGTCCATAGGATCCAGCTTTCAGCTGGTAATGTTTATCCACGTACCACATATGTTTGTTTTTTTTAAAAAAAGGACATAAGGAAATACACTGAAATGTTAATAGTAGAGATATAGGTTATTTTAATTTTCTTCTCTACATTTTCTTCACTTTCGATAATTTGTTTTGTAATAAGTATGCATCATTTAAATAATTAATTCAACAATTAGACATTTGTCTATATGAAAGGTACTCCGCTAGGTGTTGAGAATACAGCATCCATTATCTCTTGATGTCTACAGTCTAGAAGGGAATAAGACATTAAATAAGTAATTACACGAATAATTCATTGCTTCCAATGGCAGTAGGCCCAATAGTGAAGTCTAGGGGACTATGAAATCAAGAGGGACTTGACCTAAGCTAGGGTCTGGGAAGGCTTCCCTGAATAAATAATATTAAAACTGAAATCTGAAGCGGGGAGGGGAGTAGGAAAGAAAGAGGAGAATATTCCAGGTGTAGAGATTAGCATGTGCAAAGACCCTGAGACTTGGTGAGTTCAAGAAGCTAAAGGGAGGCCAGAGTGGTTACAGCTTGGGGGAAGGAAGAAATTCAGCTAAGGCAAGGACAGCAACAAGCAGGCCTCAGAGATCATGTTAATGGTCTTTGCATCTGATTTTAAGAGGAGATAGAAAGCCAGGGTTTTAAGCAGAATAGTAACAAATAGCTATTTCCATTCTGGAATTTTTTTTTTTTTAAAGAAAAATAACAACAAAGGTATTTCAAATCATTTGTTATGTATCGTTTAGGAGTTCTTGGATTTAGATTTTTTAAGGCCAATTCAATAGACTCACCCTATATATGAAAATATTGGGTAAAAGTGTTTTTACCCAGTATTGAAACGTTAGCTTCCTTTTTACAGGGAGCCTGGGACAGTGACAGGGCCTCAACACTGCAGCCCGGGTCCCCTGTCAGTCCAAGGCCACGGGGCATGCCCTGGCACAATAGTGGCAGATGATGAAAGCCGGGCAGCAAAGCACCCTTCTTCCCACCACCCTGGGGAGTTGAGGCAGGAGGCAGCCCGTGAGCATTCTGTCAAGAAACCTCCATGTGCCATGGAAACGCAAAACGATGCAATTCCCAGACCCGCTGCGGTCAAAACACAGCTGGATAAATGACAGCATCTAGAACCTGACAAATTGTGAGAGTGTTTTTCTGCTCAGGAGTGCAGGGCTGGGTCACTGCCGTGCCAATTAACTGCAGTTAGAGTTCAGTGGATGATCGCAGGGACCTCCAAAAATGTACATCCGGAAACGCTGTCTTAGTGATGTGAACACACCAGCTCGGAGTCTACATGTGTTGCGATGCTTTTGAGTTTAGTTAAAATAATGGTTTAAACCACAGTGCTCTATCATCTCAGGAAATCACGGTATTGGAAGTAATTCACCACTTGGCCGCTGAATAACAGATGAGATGCTTCCAGCCAATCCTCCTCTCTAGGGTTCCTAAATCAGCTGGGCATGTCCTGACCTCCAGGTTATTTGAAGGGCAGGGGAAGCTGCCAAAACCCACCCTCGCTCCTGGAGGAACTCAAAGCTTTAGTGGGCTTTGGAGCCCGGTAACCGGCATCTGGTAGGCAACCTTTTCCTGTAATGAGGAGGTATTAAATATTCACATCAGGAATTGGGACTTTTGCAGGCCCTGAACTGGTCTTCCAACCTGTTACCTATTATGCTGCACACTTTATATACCCCCGAATACGACAAGAAGAAACTTGCGAGTGTTCTATAAAACCTGCCACTGACATCAGGGTGGGTCTTCGAGGCTTATGGTTATTCTAATAAAAGCAAGGAATGTGTAACAGGCTGTAGCCAGCAGACCACCAACCACTTTATCGTTGAAGCACAAAAGAAAACCTCTGGTAAACCTACCGTACCTGCCTCGCCGCGTGTGGCTGTTTCTTAACCCTTGAAGACTCTGTTACACGCCTAACTTAAGACGACATCTGTATGTTTCTGGTTTCCCTCCCTATGATGAGTCTGCTAAGTTACACGCTTAGACAAGAAATACCTATTGATGGAGTGGTTATGAATTACAGATTGGAGGTTACAAATCAATTCAGGATTTTTAAAATATAAATTCAAACTAGATCTGTGAAGCCAGCTTTTCCTCAGACAGCATAAGCAGATGGGCAGCCAGGCGGTCCTATGATAGGTATGAAGGAGGTCTTCTATGGCCCCAGAATCCTTTCTTGATCTCTTCCTTTTTCCGTGGTTACCCTCACGCTCAGGAACTCAGTGTCCTATCCCTACCAAAGCGCAAACATGGAAAAGGAACTGTATCAGCAGGGGAATAGCAGGAAACTCTCAAAATAGTTATTAACTGAGGAGAATGAAATGAAGTTGCTATTTAGTCAAGCATAGGCTGGTAAAGGGCATCGGTGAGAGGTTGGGGGGGCACTCAGGGACTCTCACCGGCAGTGAGCTACTCCCACCCCAAAACCAAGGGGCCAGGGGTGGTGGAGCCCTTATGAGAATCTGGCAGGAGCTTCAGCAAGAGAATCTGGTGGGGCTGCCTACAGCAGCCGGCCTCCTGGGGGCACAGAATAGGCCAGGCAAGGGCAGGTAATCCATCTGGAGGGGCAAAAGAAATCCAGACCCGGCACAGGATCTGACATCAGATTATGCAATCTACTACCTTGCTCAGATTCTTTAGCACCCCAAACCTAATAAGTATGAAAGAAAAGTTAGCGGTCGTGTGGGTACCTTATTTTTAATCCTTGTCCTAAAGGGTTTTCCAGCATCAGTGAGCAGATACGGAAGGGGGGAAAGAAGGAGCTGTCTCTGTTTCCAAAATCACACCCAGTAGTGGCCTCTGATCTTGAGGACGCTCAGGGATGAGAGGGAGCTTCCAGAGGAGACCGGATATACCTGGTGCACTAGGTCTTCCGCCCTCCCAAAGCGCTGTCATCCACTGGACAAGTGTGGGATGCACTACGACGTATCTGCCTTGAAAAGGATTCCCCCATTAAGCTTATTTAGGAGTCATGAAGCCATGCCCCTCATCTCCATCCTGCACTTTTTACCAAGCCTCCTCAAAAACTTTCCTGCTTCTGTCTTGCTCCCTCCAAGCCACAGTCCTCCGCATAATCATCAAAATATTCTATCTTAAAAAAAAAAATCCCCTGGACTTCCCTGGTGGTCCAGTGGTGAAGACTCCGCGCTTCCAGTCCTTCCACTGCAGGGGCCGCGTGTTTGATCCCTGATTAGGGAACTAAGATCCTGCGTGCCGCGTGTTGCGGCCAAAAAAAAAAGCCTGCTTAAAATCCTGCCACGACTCCATATTACCTACAGTGTAGACTGCAAACCCCATGGTGGACTCCCAGGTGCTTCCGCAGCCTCACCTCTTTTCAAGTCTCCTCCTTGCCCTTCAGGTACCAGCCACGTCAGTACTTTTGCTCGTGTCATCCAAGATGCGTGAGCTCCTTTTCTGGGTCTTCTGCCCCTATCGTCTACCTGCCCGACTCCTACTGGTTGTTTTGAGAAGTGTCTCAGGAGTAAGACCTCCAGGCTGAGATGCAAAGATGCTATCACCCTGACCACCCTCCATCACAGCACTCCCACATCACACTGAAATGTCCCAGCTTGCCACTGGCACTGGGAGCACCATGAGGGCAGAGACTGTGTCTTATTCACGAATTCATCCTCCTAATGCAGCACCCAGCAAGAGCTGCCATTAGAAACTATTTGATGAACTAAACTAAATGATGACTTGCCAGAAAGAAAGCGCTCCTCCAAAGCAAAGTTCCCTGGGCATTAGATTTTTTTAAAAAGCATTATAGGAGGGGCTTCCCTGGTGGCGCAGTGGTTGAGAGTCCGCCTGCCGATGCAGGGGACACGGGTTCGTGCCCTGGTCCGGGAAGATCCCACATGCCGCGGAATGGCTGGGCCCATGAGCCATGGCCGCTGAGTCTGCACGTCCGGAGCCTGTGCTCCGCAACGGGAGAGGCCACAACAGTGAGAGGCCCGTGTACCGCAAAAAAAAAAAAAAAAAAAAAGCATTATAAGAGTACAACCTGTATAGGTATTTAATTACTGTTGCTAGATCTCTCTCTATATTCCATGAATACCTCAGACCCTTAAGAATTGATTTAAATGAAAAAACAATTTTGAAAGCGGATTGATTAAAGAATGTTTTGGTGGAATAATTGGAAAGAATAGAAGAATAAACCATAGAACATCTGACTCAGGGAAGCTTTAAAACACCCTCTAGTAGAAGAAGTAAAGTGACACAGTTACCTGAAGACAATAGTAGAGATCATTTGGAAGCGCCAGGCTTGATAGACTGACCTCCATGTTCCCATGGGTCATATTCTTTCTATAATTCTAAAGTGGCTTTAAAATACAGGTAATGAACTGCTCAGAGGAGACGTAATCACTCAGTGTCTATCGCTTCACAATTGTGTAGCTACAGGATTAGATCGTGTAGATTGGGATCTGTTTCTAAGAAATGGGAGCGCTAAATGAAGTGGGTCAAACATACCTCACTTCTCACAAGCTATAGCCTCTGGCAACATTATTTATCCTCTAAAGTCAATATACTGTAGATATCTTTATCTTCCTGGTGTTCTCTAGGGCTCCTGGAATGGTGGGTTGGACCCTATCTAGACGGCAGCTTCATCCATTCAACGGGAGATCACCCACTGGAGTTACTGGAAAATGTCCATTTTTACATTCAGCATGTTATCTCAACCATCAAAATAATCTGGAGTTGGTTTATTTTTTGGAAAACTATTTGCTGCAAACCAAAAAACTGTCAGTCATAAAAAGGATGTTAACGATAGAGAGACCTCAGCAATGTAAACAAAGCAAAGATATTGGCTGGCGTCATGCAACCTGTAGAGGGCGCAGTGGAGGCCCGGAGTTTGTTGGCTCATGGCTCTCAAGCTACAGAGCAGCTCACCAACACCGAAACCATTGGCACCGTCTGGGGGTCTAAACAAGGAGAGTCCATGGGGTCAAAAAGAGCAAGCACATACCTCAGAAATTCCAGCTCCTTTTGACAAGTATCCGATGCTGGGACTCAAAATTGACACCAAATTATTCATTAAAGGCCCCCTACACACACCACCACCACCACCCTTGCAACACAATATTTTCTTCCCCGCCCCCTTGAGTGTGAAGTTGAAACTAAGTGAATTCAGTGGCAATTGGAAACCCCAGCATTACAAAGCAGTGTATTTCATCATATACGGTTTAGTCTAATTCTGGATAAACCACGTCTCCCCACTTTTGTCTCCAGCTGAAGAGGCATCAGTGGCGCCTGCAGCCTCTTCTGCACAGCTGCTTCTCCACCGACAATTGCTGCTCAGACACAGGGCCCTTCTCCAGAAGTTGATGGTAGAATCGGGGAGCAGAGGGAACAGTCGTCCACCCAAACACAAACTCCAAATATGAGAAAGCGTCTGTTGTGCAATTTTTTTTTCGAGTGCTAAAAATCTTTTATTGGATTACTTTGTAAAATAACTTATATAAAGTCATGCTTGTAACGTTCTTGCCTCTTGTGGTCTTAGATTTCACACCAAAGAAGATTGAGGGCTAAGAGTACCATTACAAGAAGAAACATGAGGGAGGCAGATGCTCAGAGAGTCGGAATTCATGCCTCCATTTGAGATACAAAGAGAAAATATAGGCCTGAGAGCTCCTTGGAAGGCGAGATAAGAGAAACTATAGATGAGGGATCTCTGTCACATCATAGAAGGATATCTGCCCATATTCATAGTCCAGGAAAACTCCAACTCTGCATTTGCTCTCTCAAGGAACCCCTTTTTAAAGGGGGAAAGGCCCAGAAAGTATAATCAGTTCCCATGATGGATCCTTGAATAAGACCTTATCTCCGGAAGCACTTCTGCTGGCCAAGCTTCCGTGTACGCCCAGCCGCCACTGTGTTGCCTTTTCCACGCCCACCCCCCAGTAGGTGCCGCCCTGAGGGGAAGCTCTCCACACCCAATATGGTGGCACTCAAGTCACATCTCTCTGGGTGACCGGCTACCTCCTGCTGCACATTTCTGAGTCTCACGCTTCTCAGATCCTCAGATAAGACCAGACAGGGATGAGCTGTTTTAGGGTCCAAAGTTATAGGGTTTTGCAGCACGTTTAGCATTTTGCTCATTCCTGTTATTTGGCATAAACTCAGGTCTGTGATTCGGGCGGGCTCTAGACACTGAAGCAGTAGTGACTCTCTCCTTTCCAAAGAATACCTTGCATTCTGGAGTGACGCTGAGGCAGATTGCCCACATTTCTTCTCTAGCTCTGCAGTGATTTTTGGAGGCTGCATATCTGTTCAGAGAGCTGACTTCACTCTCCCTCAGTTTACTCATGTTCTCTCTCCCCAAACAGTTCCGTCTCTGTAGTATTTCCTGGAACTTCTCCTTCAACTTTGTGGCAAACTCCGTCAGTTGGTTCTGATTGGCTTCTCTCAGGTTCAGGTTGAATCTGCAACCTTGCAGGCTCTGGAAGTTCACTTTGTTTTCTTCAATCATCAGTCGGAACCTTATCCTATATTCAGACTCAATCATCACTTTAAAATTCTGCTCTTCCTCCTGCATCATCACCATTCTTCCTTGCTCATCAGCCAATATGCTTTTTGTTACTTCAGGTTCCTCCTTCAATGTGTTCAATATCTCCTGGAATAACTTCCTGTAATTCTCAGCAGCTTTTTGTACTCCATACACCTCCTGATTCTTGTGCTCCTGGGACTTGAAGTACTTGTCACAAAGCGTGATTTGGTCATCATGGCAGAACAGCTGTGGTGGATCCAGATGTATCTCACAGCAGACATCTGGGATTTCTTGCTCTAACTGGGAGCAGAGCCTTTTGGACATGCCGGCAGGTGGCCCTAGTTGAAGATTGGGCTGTTTCTGTTGTGGAATACACCTCCCCGTACTCTGAAAAGGAAAAGAGTGGCAGTGTTCTGGTGCAGACACACTTGTTAACCTCAGTCCGCAGTCAAGCATCAGCAGGTCAGCACATCCTGGACTCCTCAAATCCAGCAAATCTTCGGCAGCCACGTGTTGAGCTCTCAGCAGTCAACATAATTGGCCAGGACCCTCCTCTTGGAATGGTTTCTTCTCTTTGCAATCAAGATCATGTAAATGACGACCTCCTACGTTACTCGTCTGTTTCCCAGCATTATTTTTCGACTTGGAATCCTCTTGAACCTCTAAGTTTTGGGGTGCTTCCAGGGTCAGTTCTGGTCCCTTACCTCATGCTAGTTCCAATGTCTCCCTAGGTAATCACATTTACTTCCCTGTTGTGTAATTTTGAAGGTAGGATGTTGACACAACAATTGTGAGGACCATGAGGAAAAGGTATTGAGGTTATCATTTCATCCAGTAATTGCTATACTTGGTATTTACCCAAATGAGTTGAAAACTTATGTCCACACAAAACCCTGTACATAGATGTTTATAGCAGGTTTATTCATAATTGCCAGAACTTGGAAGCAATCAAGATGCCCTTCAGTAAGTGAACGGTTAAGTAAATTGTAGCACATCCAGACCGTGGAATATTATTGAGTGCTAAAAGGGAATGAGCTCTCAAGCCATGAAAAGACACAGAGGGAACTTAAATGCATATTTCTAAGTGAAAGAAGCCAGCCTGAAAAGATTATATACGATAGGATTCCAACTATATGGCATTCTGGAGAAGGCAAAACTATGGAGGCAGTAAATAGATCAGTGATTGTCAGGGGATACTAAGGCAGGAGGGGTGAATAAGTGGAGCACAGAAGATTCCTAGGACAGTGAAACTATTTTGTAAGATACTACAATGTTGGATATCTGACATTATACATTTGTCAGAACCCATAGAATGTACAACACAAAGAGTGAGCCCTAATGTGAACTATGGACTCTGGATGACATATCAGTGTAGGCTCATCAGTTGTAATAAACGTACCCTCTTCTGTGGGATGTTGATGGTGGGGAAAGGCATGCAAGTGTGGACAGGGGGTATCTGGAAACTCTCCACACTTTCCACTCAATTTTGCTATGATCCTAACACTGCTCTAAAAATTAAGGTGTATTTCTTTTACATCTAGCACACTAAAAAGAAAAAGATACAGAGGAAGCAGAGTAAAAGTGAGTCTTTTAAACATTTGATTTAAATATCTGGGTTTGGTTACTGAGAGGTGTAATCACAAGGGATGCTTTATTTTCGATATGTCTTTATTGATGCAGCCCCATCCTCAACTTTCCTCAGTATTAGAACCCCACTCGTGCCTTCCCCAGTATCAGAAACTAGCCATGTCCAGCCGTTTCCTGCTTGGTCTGCCCATGTGGCCTCAGGAGGAGGCCCTGAAGTGGGGAGGTAGGAAGACCACGCCTTCCCCAGCGTCCGTTTCACATGCACCCACAGACTCAGGATCTGGTCTGAATGGCCTGTGTGAACTTGCCCTGAATTCCTGCAGGAGGAAGCTGCTGCAGCTGAAGACGAACTTCCACCCAAGACTGGATAATCACTACGGATTAGACAGTCATTGCTCTATTAGGTGTGAGTGATCACTGAGGCCAGTCTAAACCCCGAGGAAGTATCTGGCTGAGAATGGCCTGGACGAATGGAAGTACACACAGCTCCACTCCCCTTTCCCTACTTTACCAGCCTGATAATGACACACAGAAAAGAGACACAGCATATACTCAGGTTTAACAGCAAGAGTGAGCTAAGGCTAATCATTTTGTGATAAGAACTGACTATTTCTTTGAGAAGTTCAAAGTACAGACTTGAAGCCTACTGTTCATACACAGAGTCATTATTAAAGCATCCATTTCCCCAATATTGCAATCCCACCTCCAAAACCACAGATTCTTTTCTCCTCAATCTCTCAGGCCTGGTGTCTTTGATATTTCTTCATTCTGCTGCCTGGAATAAAGGTCCTGGTAACAAACAGTGCAGACAAGCAAGGATGTCTTTTAAGAGTACGGTGGACAAGAGCGACCCCTGCTGGATGAATGAGGACAAACTAGCACAGCACAGGGCTAACACGGGAAAACAGAAGAAAAATATTTTGAAGTGGTGCTTTTGGAGGAGGAGAAGAAAATGTTTTGCTTAATAATCTTTTTAAACTTTATTGGATTGAAAAACAAACCTGAAAGAGTTATTCTTTTTTAGGTTTCTAGAAACAGACTTGGTTGAGTGTTTGCCACTTCTGCAGCACGTTGTTACTTTAAGTGATTTTTTAAGTGCTCCGACTATTCGGCACTGGTTCTAAAAGCAGCTTAATAGCTGAACTGTTCCTTTTCTATTTAATTGCCTGCCAGGACTCCAAGTAATGTGTGCACAGGCAGGAATGTATCTACTTCGTGATCAGGAGTAATTCTGATAAACCTGAAAGCATACGGTGGACTTCAAGACTGAGTTTTCAGAACTGCCTGGGGAAAGGGATGTTTGAGATAGGTCAACAGGGTCAGAAACATTCAAATAAAACTTGACACATTTTGCCAAACTTTTTCCTTTGGCCACAGTGTAATTTGGATATTTTCAGAATCCTTAGATCCTTAATTTGTAGGGTGAGTGCTTTTATAAAAAGAGAGTAGGTTTCCTTATATATGACGTATATCCTGATGCACTAATTATGCTCTTCTTTGCAATATCCTCTGTACACACTCTGTTTTAGGGGCATGGAGAAGACAGAGTTTGGTGTTTCAGTTCACTGCCTCTCATGTCAAAATGCCTAATCATGGGAATTCCCTGGTGGTCCAGTGGTTAGGACTCTGTGCTTTCACTGCTGAGGGTACGAGTTCAGTCCCTGGTGGGAGAACTAAGATCCCTCAAGCTGCATGACTTGACTTGGCCAAAAAGAAAAAAATGCCTAATCACATCGGCATTGTGTGACTCTGCCACTTTTTTGACTCTGCCACTACTCAGTTAGGCAACTTTGGGCAAGTTTTCTAAACTTCCTAAGCCTCAGTTTCCTTCTCTGTAAAATGGGGTTGTTTATAGTGCCCACTTCAAGAGGTTATTGGGAGGATTCAGTGAGTGATGCTAAAAACGGTCTGCTAACACCCCAGGATAATCCCAATTAGCTTTAGATGAAAATGTTTAATCTTAGAGATGAAGATACAGAAAAATCATGATTTAAAAAAAACAACACACTGAAAGATTGGCAATTGTATATGTCAGCTTTTGAGAGGGAAGTCATTGATGGTCGGTAAGCCTTTAATTTGGGGCAAGAATAAAAATGAGTTGATTTTAGTTTCTATGGCTCTATGAACATCTCCACCGAAGGACAGGGTTAGAAGCCTTCAGGGAATTTTAAACTTTTCAGGATGGACTCTGGTCTTCTTGGTGTAGACAGGCTCCCCCGACCCATCATCCATGCAACATCTGTTCCTCCTTCACTAGTTCTGTACCTGCCAGGTGTTGGAAGAGATGCTGATAACAAAGGTGCGTTCTCTGCCTGTGAGAAGGGCATGCTCTGTAGGGGAAAGGGGAGAACGTTTCAGGATCCTGAGATTTGTCCTGTTCCTTCCTCATTCCAGTCCAACACACTCTCAACAGGGCTTGTCGAGATCTTTGGCAACCACTCTCCCGCACTGACCAGGATTAGAGTTAGATTTGAAGACACAGAACAGAGTAAAATCAATTCCTTTCAAGCCAATTATCCAACTGGTTTAACAAAACCAATTTCTCAGCATTGTCCTTCAACCTCTTGGTAGGATTAAGGGAGCATCTTTCCCTTCAGTAATTGGATTGTGGACCTCACAAACACCCAGCAGGAAAGAGGTTAATTGAAAGGGTTTGGGTTGTTATTTATATACCGCGTAAGTACCCAACTGGTCCTGGCCTTCCCAGTTGGCCATATCTCGGCAGGGATGACAGGATGAACTTGACACTTGCTGGATTGCCAGGAGAGGTCTTGGGATTTGGGAATATAGACTTTTGAAGTTTGCCATCCACTTCAATCTATTCTGTAGGCCAAATCCTCATAATCACACCTGTCCTCCTTATGAGGGTTTGATTGTGAATCAGGCAATTTTTGCCTTTTCTCCCCAAAGGAGAGATCATTATCTTAAAAAAAAATAAAACGATTGTCTTATAAGAGGCAAGTTCAAATACAGATGAAAATAATACTACGTCTTAGCATTTCCACCCCACCTTTCATCTACAGAGCTCAAAGTACTTGGCAAACGTTAATGAATTCTCAAAACACCCTTGCGAGGTAAGTAAGGGTATTATCTTTATAATAATATATAAATACTGGCTGGTTCATGAAAGCAGCCACTTTAAAGGGACAATTCTGCAGGATCAATTTCAAAAACAACCTTCTTACCTGGTGTAGACTTAATACTTTTGGGTAACACATTTGGGAGTGCCAAATTTACTAATGATACGATATCCTAGAGGGAGCATATCCACCCTTTCAAAGTGATTTCTTTAGTGGATTTCGACAGTCTTATCTATTCTAAGGAGTTTTTTTCATGTTAAAAAAAATACTAATTGTGGCTTATTCAGTCTAAATGATGTCAGTCTCTACACATGAAAGAATCCCAAACTGTCCTAGTACATAAAGTTTAATGGTGAGAAATTGAGATCCTATTTCAAGTGCATGTGGCTTTAAAGGGGGTGTGATAATTTCAGGGTTTTGTAATGTTTTCTGTCATCGTCTTAAATTTTGAACACATTGCAAACCATAGTTCCAAGACTCATCAAAATGGATAGTAGCCAGGTTTTCTAGATGAGAGACACTGACAGCTGGTAAAAGCTCACCAAGAATGAATTAAATGAATGAAATGGGCCCCCCCCCAGCCTCCACTTTCCTGTCTTCAGGTGGGTCACACTGAATGCTTCACACCAAAAGGTGGTCCATTTTTCTCCTGTATCCCTTCTGTCTTCCGTCTCCCTCAGCAACAGCTACAGCATAGCACCCTTTCCCGTTTGCTAACCTGGGTCTGACCAGTTGTTCATCAGAGTTGATTTTAGGGCGCATCATCACCCTCAGTGAAGCTCACCCTACGTCACCACGTTCCATCACGAGCATCATCTCCATTTATGCTCAACCCTCCTGATGACAACAGTTATCTCTGTGAAGTCTGACTGGCGTTCTGATCCTGGAAAGTCAATTCTTTAGTCTAGTAGAAACTCTACTTTTTCTGTGTCTTTAAACTCACTCTCCATCAAGAACTACGTTGCGTCCAGGAAGCACTCGGTCAACATTGTCGGGATCTACTTTGTTCCGTTGAAATGGAAAAACATCCCCGGACTCTGACTGAAACCTTTGTTTATCGTCTTGGTTAGTTAGGTAAATCCTCTACAGGAAAATTTTACATACGTTGCTCCAAACTTTCTACTTATTGATCCTAATTAGTGAATTGTTCCGCTCAACCCTGTAAGAAACTGTATGTACCGCTTAACTGTGCCGTATTGATCCACTAGGTCTATCTGCTTGCCTCTGTCAATGGCTTTACTTAGCAGCCTCAAGAGAGAAAACCTGGTTTTGGTCTCATAACTTTGTTTGAGCTGACGGTCTCCAATCTCCAAAGTGGGATAAACCAGATTCCTTCACTGTGTTTATTTTGGCCCACCATGTCTCTTTATGGAGAAAATGGTCCAAATAAAGTGCTTCCTCTGTGTATTTTGACAGGAAACACTACTAATATGCTTTCCTTTTGTGTGTGCCTTGCTCTTTTCTCTCAGTGTTGTTTAAATATTTTCAGTACAATGACATATTTATTAATCCACTCCTCTCTGCATGGGGCATGAAATGATTGGTTCCTCTGTAAAGCCCTCTTAGAAAAGGTGGTTTCTCCAGTGAGAGTTAATAATATTACCACTATTCATGTAAAAAACACTGAGACAATCTCTTAAAAATGGAACACATTTATCTAAAACAGCTGGTAAAGAAAGCACACAGGCCCAGCCAGAGGCAGTGAGGCCAGAGGTCAGGGTTAACACCGATCTCGGTGGAACTTTGAAGCTGACACTTTACAGATTATATGTGTCTCAGTGCGCAGTGGGCACGGCATATAAATTGGACTTAGAGGCCCTTATTTGTTCCCTGCATTTTTATGAGCCCACAGAGCTCTTCTTTGAAGCAGAATACATCGAAAATAAAAACTCATTTTAATGTTGTGGAACTATTTACAATAAATCACATTTACATCCCGGCTTTTCTTAAGTATAAGATCTCTCTCTTTCACACACACACACACACACGCATGCACACACGCACACACTCATGGGGTCTCTTTTCCAACCTGGGTAGCATATTCTTTATCTTTACAGTATTGTAAACCCAGCTTCCCTCTTTCTCCTTGCTTTGACTGAGGAGTCAGATCAGAGATGCAGCTATATTTGGTACCACAAGGATTACTATTGTTAAGTCATGTGAGGTGATTCAGCTCCAGTGAGCTACTTTTTACCCCCAGGAAAATCCCCTGATACCATAAAATGCTGGCTATAGCATGGCCCTTCAGCACTAGAAGAAAGCATCTGATTTCAAAGAGATTGAGTTCCACTCTGGAACTAATTATATCATTCGTTTTATGGATTTTTTAAGTTGCTAGGTGTTTTGACTGGAGAAGGCTGGCGACCCAGAGAGAAACATGCACTGGCAGAGTCTGCCATGGGCACTTTAGCCACCTAATTAATTTTCAATAAAAGCTCACAATAGTTAATTTGCTCTAGACCCAATGTAAATCAAACGGAGACAAATAGGTTAAAATTAGAAATGTGTGATGGGAATCATGTTTATGGTCAAAATTACCTTTCACCCTGGAAATAACACAGATTGACAGGGAACGAAAATGAGACCACACAGACTTTTGTTCAAATTGATTCTTAAGTGAATTAAAGATTTTATTAAGAGAAAACCAGAATCCCCCACTCACAACCCCCCCCCCCAAAAAAGATCTGAGATCTACAGAAAAAACATTGCTTTAAGAAAAAGCATGGTTTAGAAAAATGTTACCTTAAAAAAAAAAATCACAGAATGAAGACACTGTTTCCATTACACCAAGTTGCCTGGTGCCCTCTCATTTTTTCCCAGGCTTGACATAGTGTGGGTATAATAGTAAAAATACTATAAAGTTATTAAGTTCCCAGGTCTAAGTTGCCAGACTTACCTACCCAGTGCTATTCCTTTAGCTCCTACTTTTCAAAACACTGCTTTCTAACATCAAACAACCATTTTTACTTTTATGAGAACATAGACAGATTTCTTATGATTTTATAATGATACTTCAGGCCTCCAATTAAAATACCTAGACAATATAGATATCTTTGGCTCACTCCATTGGACAAATATTATTATTAAGCTTCCCTCCAGGATTTTATATTTGCAAAATATTTTGTGGGCTTTAATCATTTTAAATTGCCTTAACTTTGCCCATTTTCTCCATGCCTCTCTGTTATTCCTTAGGCAACCATTTCATTTTAACCCATACACTGCTCATGTGATGCAAGGTGAACTAAGCTAATTTTTTTTTTAACATATTGGAATGTTAGTTTCAGAGATGGTTAGCTTTTCCTTTGTCCTTTGCTGAACATGGCAATTTAAACCACCCCGGATTCCATTTTTATTCCACGTTTGCCAAGTTCATGAAGTAAATTCCCTCTTTTCCACTCAATCTGGTTTTTCTTCCTGCCCCAAAGGAATGATGTTGTCACTGTAATGTCTTCTAATGCACTATAAATGCCATGATGAATTGGAGGCAGGCTGGTTTCTTCTGAGCAGGAGTCCATTATCCTGTCAGAGTGTTCCTTCCCTGTAACTTAATTTTTATTGTAACAAATGACTAAGTACCAAAAAATGAAACAATGTGATGGGCCAATCTAAAGTGGCCTGACTCTGATGGTAAGTGCAGCGGAGTGACAATTGCTTGCAGCTGCCTTCCAAGGGCTCTCTCCCCGATGACATCCACTATCCAAATTGGAGTTATCAAAAGCGTTTTCTGGATGTTTATGTAAGATCTGCATCCACATTGACTGCCTAACAGTACTAACATAAAGTGCTTTGCAAAAGACATAAGATAAGCATTAAGAATGAGCATGTAAGAGACAATCTTAACTGTGTGTTAGAATCACCTGGAATTTTGTTCAGCTGTGATCTAGGGTGCCACCTCCCATCACAGGAGATGCCAATTTAGTTGGCCAAATATGGGGCCGAGGAATATGCATTTTAAACAAGCACCTTTCCTAATTTTGGTGGAGTCATATAGATTATATCGTGAGAAGCCTTTGCCCAGAACTTCTGGTCAATCAATCTTTTCAATAAATATCCACTGTACACTTGGCCCTTATTTTATAATAAGGTTCCATTTTTTTTTTCTGATTGGATTTCTAACTAAGGTCGTTCTCTCAGATCAGATTTCCAACTTGAATATGATCTGTTCACACATGGTCCATTTTCCCTTCATTTGTTTTATAGATTGTCACCAACATGTCTAGAATATTAAAATCACCCCTATGTTACTGATGATAAGAGAATATTAATCTGGAATCCATAAATCCCAGGAAATTAATCAACTTGTTGCATAAGTGAATAGAGGCTTTTTACGAATTGGAGGTTTCATAGATTTCACCATATTCCCAAATGGGTCTGTGACCCCAAAAGAGGGTAAGGACCACTGTCCTGAAAGTGGACAAACTTAGTAGTATTGGCCTCATTAATATGAAACTTCCACATCAAATAAATGGTTGTAATGTCTAAACAGTACAACTTATCACATGTCTAAATAGTACGACTGATATTAAGATTATAGCTTTATAGGCGATTAACATTTTATAACCAAATAAAGTTTATTTCAAACCTTCTTACGTATTCAAATTGTCGTGTGATATTTGCAGTTTAATATGTAGTATAATCAGATTGTCCCAGAAGCACTGAAACTTCTTTCCTAAGAAATATTTAGTAACAAATGATAGAACCACTAGGTTTTGCTTCCAGTGGTTTAAATGGTGTCTATTTTAGAGGCAGCAGGAAACTGAACAAGTTTTTGGAAGACGGTGGAACCTCAGCATCAATCCATCTATTAAATATTTATTGAAGACCCATCCAGAAAAATGAAAACTGTCCTATGTTTATTGGAGCCTGAGGTGAGCAGATTTGTGAAGTATCCCAGGTTCGTCTAAACACACCCACACCTGTGATTCTCATGGTGGAATTCTCCAGCCATTAAACTACCAGTTGGAGTGATTTCAGTAAAAATCACAGTTGACTTTATCAATCCATGTAATTTATAAGAACAAAGGGGCTGACTTAAAAAAGAAAGTTTCACCATCACTTAGTTTAAAAGGCTGGATGAGAATGGGAGGATGTTGGGGAAAGAAGCAAAAGAACAGGTTTCTGAATAAAAGCATAAATCCTTAATCCACTGATGGCCACAGAATAATGATAACCATATTGTATAATCATTGTTGGTGGTTCCAAAAGAATGGAAGCCATATCAAAGAAATATCAAATATTCTAGCTCTACTTAAACAACTGCTGGTAGTAAGACAAGATGTCTTTAAAACGGTCTCCGAGTATTTCATTTTAATCATAAACCATGAGGTGTTAAAGGGGTTAATGAGGTCTCAAGTCATTGTCAACTAATTACCTTTAAGTTGTTGTCATCACATTCTAATTGTTATGCTTCTGCCAGCTCCACCACTGGGGGTACCCAATCTTAGAGTAATTGGTTAAACACACACACACACACACACACACACACACACACACACACCCCTGATGGTTAACCTAGCTGCTACTTAGTTTGTTAACTTAAACCATTGCTGTCACTAACACACACGTGCATGCATACATACACACATACTTGCATACAAAAAGCTTTTAGGAACTTTCATCTTTTTAAAAGGGCAGGGGGAAAATTCAATAAAGTGGTAGCCTGGCCAGCAGTAGGGGATGGTTGGAGCAGCATGGGTGGCTGAACTGTATGAGAAACAGATGTAAGCTCTTTGGGGCTAGGGCAGGCCTTTCTCTTTCTCAACCAGCCAATGGAAAGCAATGAATGTCCCTACCATCCATCACCCAGCCCTCCCCACCAAAGATTATTCAGTCTGTCTGTTGAAGCGAAGAGCAGAAAGGGGCATCCACCCAGCTGGGGAAACTATGATTTAGGCTCACACTTCGCTCAAGTACCACGTAGTCTTAAAAATGATTCGTTTCATGGTCTGAATCAGCAGGGAAATGCTTTCTTGCTGTTCTGTTTTGTACGTTCTACCATCAGACAAATCGCAATTCACCTATTGCTCTTTACATTCATCTCTCTCTTTTTAAAATTTGTTTTCCCTGCCTGGGCGCCCTTTTGGAATTGATAAAAGACAGGGACCTGACACAAATGGGTCATTGCCGGTATGGTCACTTAATCAGCTTTCAATGAAGTTAGATGTTACAAACTTAAGGATTTGGAATGATTCAACCAGTTTGGAAAAAAGTGGCAGTTTCTCAAAAGAGTAAGCAGGTATCTACCCTAAAACTCAGCAATTCCACTCCTAAGGATTACCCAAGAAAAATCAAAAGAAGTGTCTACAAAAATAATCATATGGCAATGTTCGTAGCAGCACTGCTCATAATACTTCCAAATTGGACACAACCCAGATGTCCATTATCCAGAAAGGATAATCAAATTGTAGCATATTCATACAACAAAATACTGTTCAGCAATACAAAGGAATACACGACAATACGGGGAATTTCAAAACATTAGGTTAATCAAAAGAAGGGGGATATGAAAGAGTATATACTGTATAATTCATTTACATGAGGTCCATGAATAGGCAAAATTAATCTACAAGGATAGAAGTCAGAAATCAAAAAGAGGTTGCTGCTGGCAGGCAGGTAACTGATTGGAAAGGGTCACACAGGAACTTTTTGGAGGTGATAGATCTATAGATCTATCATCTATAGATCTATAGATCTATATCTTGTTTTAAATGATGGTTATGTTTGTGAATACAATTGACACAACACATTGAACTGAACACCTAAGACCTATACCTGGTATTGCGTGTAAATTATACCTCAAGTTTTTTAAAATTAAAAAGTTAAGGATTTTGGAAATACAGATGCTATAACAGGGAAAAAAGAAATGAATGAGGAAATCAGAAAATAGAGGAAATGGGGGGAAATTGATGATGCTGGGGGAAGTGAAACTCATTAAGGATGAGAATGTATGTGGATACCTGTAGAAATACCTAGCCAGCTACCTGAAAGTTTCTTGAGTACTTACTATGTACCAAGCACTGTGCTTAATCACTTTCTTGTATATTATCTATTTGTCCTTCCCTTTTTCTTTGACCCTCCAGGGCACAGAATTGGATTAGTCCTATTCCTTGGTTCATAACACATTCTCATCATTAGTCCATGCATGGCTAGTTTCATTTAGTTAGCTGGTTAATCTTATTCATAATATGTACTTGTAAGCCCTCCACCCAAGAACTAACTAGAACCTTGACTGTAACCTATTATCTAGCTATATAATCCTATCTCCCGTTCTCCCACCTTCCCCCCACTCAAGGTAATCATCATCCTGAACCCTGTGTTTACCATTCCCTTTCTTTCCTTTTTGCATACAATTTTATTAATGCTTGTGAATTCTTACACATCTAGATTTAAATGTTACTTAGCTTTAATTTTATGAAAAAAATATGTTCTACATAATCTTTTGGCATTTACTTTTTCACTTGATATTATATTGCTAAAATTCATGTAAATTATGTGTCTCTGTGTCATTTAATCTTTAGTATAGCCCTATGAAATAGGTGTGATAAAGTTGGGGCTCAGAGAAGTAAATTAACATGCCCAAGGGCACACAGCCAGGAAGTGGAAGAAGGAGGATTCAAAGCTGAGGCTCTTAACAAATATGTTACACTGCCTTCTCCATTCTATATTGTCAGCTATTTATAACCATATCTCTACCTATACCTTACCCATACCCCCGTCTATACATACATAGAGAGAGAGAGACATAAATGTCAGCAAGGAGCCCAGGTTATGGAGCATGAAAGAATCAGTCAAGTCTATCTAATAATTTATGGGTCCTCATACTCTGGTAGAGAACATAAAATATAAAAGTTATATATGCATATCATCTCAAGAATTTTAGTCCTTTAAAATACAGAATATACAAGCAGGTAATGCTTTAGGAAAAGTGTTTGAAGGTGTGGTAGCATGTACGTGTGCACACACGTGCACATGCACTTTCTGGGGTGTGTCCTAGAACAACATCCTTATTTTATTTCATTTCATATTCTAAAGGGGCAAATGCACAGATCTTGTTTAAGCAAGTCCTGCTCTGCACCTTATAACTGTATACCAGAGGCCGTGGAAACTGGATCACTCTCTCAGGATGTCATTACAGCCAAGCAGAATCTCATTAAAAATCAATTCCTCAGGTCCATAAAGCTAGTTTATTTTATCTTCCTGGAGTGCCTGCTGCTAGCAGTTACACAGTTCCATTGTATGGCAGTCTTGTCTGTGAAGAACATTGCACAAAACGGCCATTTACAGATTTTCCAATTTTATGTTAAACTTTACAATTTTGCAGTAGTTTAAGTTTACAGGGTTTGCTTCTCAAGTGTAAGGTATCTTGTTACATGTGCTAGAAGTCCATTGCCAGTCCTAGGTCTCACTAATTAAATATTTGCCTTTATAAACTAGGTGCTGTCCGATGTGAATGTGCACACTTAATTGGGTAGCAGGGTTTCCAGAGCTAAGAATGCCTGATTTGGTCAATTTCTGCAACTTCTCACCCATTGCTACTTTCTGACTGTTGAGTTGTACCCATGGCCTCTATGGGTAATTACACAAAAATCAGGTAGGGAATTTGCTCTTTGTCGTGACTTTAATTCAATATCTCTAAACATGCTAGAAATCGATATGTATCGGCCAACTTTTATAAATGGGGAGTTGAAAGCACATAGAGATTTAGTGACCTGTACAGGTCACACCCTGAATGAGCAACAGAGGTGGAAGAAATCAGAGAGGCTGCTCTGGCCTCATCTGGAATCTTTTAACTCTTTTGACCCCCTTCAGCGATTTAGGGGCTGGCGGATTTCAAAGATCAATGAACTTTTTGGAACAGTGCTTGGCAGTGAAACATAGAGGCTTGGATTCCTCAGATTTTAGCTCTTCCAGGATGCAGGCTTAGTTTGCATTTTATTATTTTTTTATTTTATACATTTATTTATTTTTGGCTGCGTTGGGTCTTTGTTGTTGCATGTGGGCTTTTTCTAGTTGTGGTGAGCAGGGGCTACTCTTTGTTGCGGTGCGCAGGCTTCTCATTGTGGTGGCTTCTCGTTGCGGAGCATGGGCTCTAGGCGTGTGGGCTTCAGTATTTGTGGCACACGGGCTCAGTAGTTGTGGCGCACGGGCTTAGCTGCTCCGCGGCATGTGGGATCTTCCCAGACCAGGGCTCAAACCCGTGTCCCCTGCATTGGCAGGCAGATTCTTAACCACTTCACCACCAGGGAAGTCCCTCAGTTTGCATGTTGTGAGGAGAATAAGGAGGGATGGACAAGTGTGAGTTGGGCTGGGATTAGAGTACAAAGAGGGTTAAGATCACTACAGACACCAAGTCTCCTTCTCCTCCCACATGTTGGGGACTAAATAAGCATATCATTTAAAAAATGTTAGCAGTTGACATTGGAAGGAAACAAGTCCAAAATAAACCTCAGTATAATCTGTTACAAAATATTCAGTGGAAATCGACAGGATTCTCCTCTGTTATGAACTCCTGCAATTTTGACAATTGCATTTCTCTTCATGAAACCATCCCTGGGCACCATTCTCCAAGATGCCTTTTGTGGAGCCCTACATCTATAAGATGGTAATTGGTGTTTGAATAAAAAAGATGTACTTGTTCAAATATATTTGCATATTTTGGCAACATTTGATCTCATTCCTGGAGATTCATAAGCATATGGGCATGTTAAAGTCTCTGAAAAGTCCTTCAGGGAAGAAAGCTTATTTGAACTTGTCTGACCATGGACTTTCCCCAACTGCAGCAAAACAACTACAAATAGCATCTCATGAAAATAGAAATAAGCTACAGAAGACATTTCAAGGGAATGATTAATCCTTCAACATTAAAACAAAAATTAGTCCTATGCCCCGTCCACTGTAAAAATTTCCATCTAAATCCCAAGTCACAGAATTCTGTCACTGGAAAGGAATCCAGTGGTTTACTCTAACAGCCTCATTTCACAGAAGAGGAGGCACAAAACATTAAATAACTTATCTAGGTATCATGAGAGAAGGGCAACTATACCCAGGATCTTCGCTTCCCAAGCCAGTGGTCATCTGTGTCACCACCCTGTCACTCAAAGCACTTATACTGCCCCCACCTAAAATTATCTGTGAAGAATAATTTTCGTCTGAGCTTGGAAACACAAAACTGAAATGTCGCTACATCTGTGTTCGGTGCTAATGTTTGCCTAGGATGAGACTAGGTTAGGAGAAGAATATTGAGAACTTGAAAGAAATGTGCTCCAGGATGAGGGGAGAATGTTAGAGACTACTAATGCTTTTAGAAACATCACAGATCCAGAAAGCATGCAGTGCCCAATAGACACTGAAGCTGCATAAAGCCGGCAGGTGGGAAAGTTGTCAAACTCGAGGAATTCTGGGAAGCGCAGAAAAGGTGGAGTTCATTGCAAGGAAATGCTAATCACTATTGGGAGAATTACTCACCAGCCTTTGAACCAGTGGCTTGACTCAGCACTGGAACAGAGATGGAGAGCGAAGGCAGATGGAAATGTAACTTCTGAAGGGCCAGAAGAGGAATTGTCTCATAAGAACGTGTAACTAGAAACAGCTTTATACACCTGAGTCATCTATAAACCTGCTATTCCTCATATCTGTGTACATTTTATACTATCGAAGATTGGCATAAGAATCTGCATCTGTGTACACTTAAAAAAATCTGATTCTATGAGCTTTGCTAGGGAGGGAGGTAAGGAGGTGGGGATGGATGGTGGGTAACAAGAAACATTTTTGAAGGAAAAACAAAAACCTGATTCCTTGGTCTGGGTGGTAGAGGGTGAGGTTGAAGTGAGTCTTCAACAAAGCTGAGTCTAAATTGACTGGGAGGCTTTTATTTGGAACTCTCCCTTGCCAATATTTTATCACAGTATGGTTTCCATTCTTGGCCAAGAAAAAGAACTGAGGTGGAATGGAATTGGCTCCGTCTTAGCTCTGATAAGACAGTCCTAATAATGGAAGACATCTTTCCCCCATAACTTTGAAAAACATGAAAGCAGATATTGGCTCTGAGTATGTCTGATGGCCTAACTTTATTTCCTGTCAACAGAAATAACTCTGATTTATGTTTGGTCATCAAGTTCACACACTCACATACAACTTGTATTGGGAGAGCACAGAGAGTTGTAATATACAGAGCTGTGATGTATGCCTGTCCAGTGAAGCTTCCTGGTCCAAAGGAGACCTCAGGGACTGAGAAAGACACTTCAGTATTCTCACTCTTCTGACACTATATCCCCCTGTGCATCCTTCCAGTGAGTTATATTACGTGGGCTTCAGATGAGCTACATGTCGGCTTTGATCTCTGAGCCCCTCACCTACGCTCTTTGTGATCCAGAGGTTGGTTGGCCTGTATCCAGTAATTGCGGTGGGATGCTGAAGGCTGAGGGGATGGTCCATGCTGGTATCTGGCACATTGTTTTATTCTTTTAATATCTGGATGCATCAGAGGAGTGAGAGGATTTTTTAAATTCCATTTCCTTTTCAAAACTGATCGATGGTCCAGGCAGTGGAAATTGAGTGAATATGCCTTTTCAGTTAATGCCTTCTTATGTCATCTGGTTTTGAATTCAGAAGTATTCTTTCCACTGCCCTGTTATTATGCCGTATAATTCATTGAATTTAAGATGCCATCAATCATAACATGTCCCATTCTTTTATGTACCACTACAAAAAAAATACTGCCTATTAAAGGAGGACCTAATAGTTCCTTATGTTTAAATTTTGTATTTTATCCTTTTTCAAGGGGTTCTTTTATACTTATTTGGATAGATTTATTATGTGTCCCACTTGTGCAGACATAAAAAGGAAAGTATATGTAAAATAAGTTGGCTAAGTTTCTCCTAAAATTTCTTCATATCCAGAGTCCAACTCTTCCAAATCCCTCTAGAGACAGATTCTTCAATGTCTATACATAATGCAGTGTTTTGCCCCAAAATACTATGACAGTGCAACACAATAACTACATCATGACTGTGGCCTGGCTGACAGTGAGTCTAAGTGACAGCAACTGTAAGAAGCCATGGATAGTGAGAAGCCAGGAAATTGAGACACATCCTGACTGTAGAGATGTTAAAACATGGGGGGTGGGGTGGGGGGGGAGGTATATCTTAGAATGGAAGAAATATGGTATGACTCAGTCTCAAAGCGTGGTACAAGATTCATGTATACAAAACTTAGAACTATTTTACAAAAAATTCTCTTTTTATTTCTGAGGTTCAACATCAACCTCAGAGAGGAAGGCAAAGTTTTAAATTATCCACCCCTGAATTGCCGTCTCAGTGTAAGCAGTTCACGGGATCCTAAGTAAGCATGCTTATTTTACTTCTAGAGAGACTCTATAGGCTTTCTTTTTAAAAAGAAGTGGCCATGGAGACGGTTTATCTGTCAGTCTATGAAGACTGTGAGGCAACTTCGTATAGTTCCTGGGAAAGGTCCTTGCCAATATTTATTAGCCTCTCATTGTAAAAAACCTAATGTGTAATTTCAAATAAATAAGAGTAAAAATTTCAAATAAAACCCGACATGTTCATGCTTATTTGGCAAAGTTATTTGGTGAAAAGAAGAATAGTAGCAGTCTTTTTCATTTTGGTGCCTAAGATACAACGAAGTAGATTACATATACTTTTCCAACAATAGTGTGAAGAATCTTTTACATAGCTCTAAAATAAACACAATCGTTTTAGCAGGAAAAAACCTTAAATTGGTAGTAACCACTAGAATTATATTTGAAGGAAATATTCTATGTTATTTGAATACAAATTAAAAATAAACACTCCAGTTTCTTTTTTGATAGATTAATTGGAACGTATTAAAACTCACAGAATTATTATGCAACTTATAAGCATTCATCTTTTATTTACTCTCAGGAACCTTACTTTTGGAAACTAGTATTCCACGTGAGCATTACACAATCACATAAAAGATTTTTTTCCTTCCCACCTGCGTTAGGCCCAGAGGTAGTTAAATGCTGGTGATTCTGTCTCCGTCCAGCGGAGGGCAGTAGCGCACATCTTTAGAAGAGGGATTCCCGTTTCAGGTTGGACGAGCCTCAACCTGAGAAACCGTACACCGCGTTCCGTGTCTCTTGAGCCAGCCTCCGGTGACAGTCCTTGGCAAGGTCAGCAAGGCCACGACGAGTTGTCTTCAGGGGCCCAGGTGGCAGACTTGAAGGCTCCTCTTCCCAGTTCTGTGGCATGTACTCCCTCAGCCCAGGCGTGTGTGATGCAGGAAAAATGCACGGCCCCGTGACACGCAAAGGATCTGGGACCAAGCCCCACCACTTGGCTGCTTGAGTTCGCCTTTGGCAACAAATTGGAGGGAATGTGGTTAAAATGCGACTCATTCCCTTCCCAAGATATCGGCACTTAGATTGCATTTCTTCCTGTTTTCTGCTCTGATGAAGGACAATGAGGGGGAGATGTGGAGGCTTTGGTCCTGTAGGAGCATCTTCGAATCTAAAAATTGCCTCCTTGTACCATTCCCGCCTAGAGCTTTGCTTCCTTCATGCTGTATTTGGACAAACTGGGATTGTTCAAGCCACCAGAATTCCCAGGGGACCGACTAGCAGGCATGCTCTGTGCCTTTGAATTCAATGAGAATGGAGTGCTTTGGGCAGTAGTCAATCTAATGACATTTTTATCATTCAACTTAAAGAAAATGTTAAATTAAAAAATTTTCCAAGTTCCTTAACGAGGTAACAAATGCTTTAGAACGACTTCTAATCGTATGCATTGCGTGAGTCTGTAGAAACACCGGAAACACCACAGAAAGGAGTGGACTCTAAGGGCCTCGTGGAGGTGTAGCATGAGAACCCTCCATAGTCTTTCATGAGGACAGGGTGCATTCTCTGGGCTATTACTTTTTCTAATACTATACTATATGCCTAGTTAAGGGATGATAGCAAAATGGACACCTGTGTATCTACCTCCCAGTTTAAGAAATAGAATGTTACCAGTACCTTTGGTGCCCCTGTTTGCCCGTCCCTGCTTCTTTCCATCTGCCTCCTCTTTTCTCAGAAGCAACCACTCTCCTAAATTGTAATCACTTCTGGGCTTTTCTTTTTTTACATCTTTATTGGAGTATAATTGGTTTACAATGGTGTGTTAGTTTCTGCTTTATAACAAAGTGAATCAGTTATACATATACATATGTTCCCATATCTCTTCCCTCTTGTGCCTCCCTCCCACCCTCCCTATCCCACCCCTCCAGGTGGTCACAAAGCACCTAGCTGATCTCCCTGTGCTATGCAGCTGCTTCCCACTAGCTATCTACCTTACGTTTGGTAGTGTATATATGTCCATGCCACTCTCTCCCTTTGTCACAGCTTACCCTTCCCCCTCCCCATATCAAGTCCATTCTCTAGTAGGTCTGCGTCTTTATTCCTGTCTTACCCCTAGGTTCTTCATGACATTTTTTTTCTTAAATTCCATATATATGTGTTTTTCTTAAATTCCATATATATGTGTATACGGTATTTGTCTTTCTGTTTCTGACTTACTTCACTCTGTATGACAGACTCTAGGTCCATCCACCTCATTACAAATAGCTCAATTTCGTTTCTTTTTATGGCTGAGTAATATTCCATTGTATATATGTGCCACATCTTCTTTATCCATTCATCCTATGATGGACACTTAGGCTGTTTCCATCTCTGGGCTATTGTAAATAGAGCTGCAATGAACATTTTGGTACATGACTCTTTTTGAATTATGGTTTTCTCTGGGTATATGCCCAGTAGTGGGATTGCTGGGTCATATGGTAGTTCATGCTATGATTCCTTCTCTATTCTGTGCCATTTGTATAGTTGTCTTCCCTGGACCAAAATCACCCTGTTGTCTAAATTACTGAAGCTTTGGAGTAAGACTTCATTTCTGGTAGGTCAAGCGAGATTCCCCTTCCACCTCCTCACTCCCACAACCCCTGTTCCTTTTCTTCAGGGGTGTCTTGTCTATGTTTGTTCCTTCATGAGATTACTCTTAATATTCAGAGAGGATGAGAAGCTGAGTGCCTTCGTGTGGATCCTCAGTCTGACAAGCTGGTTTGAATCCTGGCTCTTCATTACTATCTGTGCTGCCTTTTAGGCTAGTTACTTTACCTCTTAGCTTCAACTTCCTCATCTGTGACATGCACATCATAGTAGCACCAATTCACAGGATTGTTGTGAGGATTACAATGGGGTAACATAGATAAGGCACTGAGAACATTGCCTGGAAGGTGACACTATCGGCTTTGAATAGCTGAGAGCTTCTGCAGTCACACTGACCTCCTGGCTGTCTCTTGCCAACCATGTCACCTTGGAACAGTTTCTTTATTTTTCCAAACCTCTGTTTCTGCATATGTACATGGGGATAATATTAGGGTTGTTATAAAAGTTAAAGGAGAAAACCAAGGAAATTACATAGCATGTTGTCTGGTAAATGCTTAACAATTTCATTTCAGCATTTTAACTAGATTTAATTTTAAAAGTAAATTGGGCCTTAGTGCTAAAAATTGTCTCTACACTCACTTCTGGGTATCTACAAAAACACTTGCTTGGGAATCCAAAACGTTTGCCTGGGCGAAGGATGATGATAGTAAAGAGAAGTTTGCAAAACCATCTCTTGCTTTCTTGCAGCTTTTCCTTGCTTTCATCTTTTTGAGGTGCAGCATACTCAGAAGGAAAAACTGTTTCTGATTAAAAGCCAAACTCTCCTTCCTAGGCCTTCCCTGTTTCCACAGCCTGCTTTGCCAGCTTAGGGCTGACCAGGCAAAGCTGTTCCTTAACTTGTTTTCCAGAATCAGAGGAAAGCTTAACATAACAAAATTTTATAGCTCCTGCCCGGTAACATATATTACTTTAGAAAAATAAAAATACCTTTCCCTTATCATGCATTATTCTTTTACATGTACAATTTTCCTGACGTATTGAAGTAATATTCCACGGTTTGCTGTGACTTGGAGGTTTATGGCCCTTCTGTGGCAGATCAGACTAAACATAATTCATTCATAGCTACTTAGTGCTCTGGGAAATAAACCCCTGAACTTAAATAACTATGGTGTGACCTCTGTAAAATATTATTTATGGTTTTAAAACTACTATTATGTAGATATCAAGATATGCCAAATGTTATAAACCAAACACCAGCTGGCAAATGGGACAACAAGTATTCCATTTATTTTTGCTTTTCTTTCTGGATATTTCTCTACAAATGCTATTTTCACTTAAATGGATTCTGGGGTAATTATCTGGTGGAGGAGAGCAATGCTCATTTACATTTTATTATAGAATACTACAGTAAGTAAAACAATTCTCTATAAAAAGCACCACAAAAATATAAACATTCCATTAACTTACTGCAGTTTAATAGGAAAGATACTGATTACCTTTGAGTATAAAGTAACTGTCCCCACTATCAGTGAACTAGTGTAACCCATCTGTTATTCATTTCTGCAAATTAGTTTATGGAGGAAAACCCAACTGCACATTTAAGTTATCCAAATGGGAACTCTAAGTTTAGTCTTTTCATGCTGTCAAAAATATGTGTGCATTCACAGCACTCCTTATTGTAAGATTTTCAAAAGTGTAGGGTGTCATCTCCACACCTCCTTGATTTCCTCAATGATTTCCTGTGCATTCGACTATATTGTAAGAAATAAGCTGTTCAGTGGTAGTTAAGTCATGGAATCGTTGGTTTCCTAATAATCATTCAACAAATGTTTGAGGACCCACCACATGCTGGTCACTCAGCTTGACACTGGCAATAATAAAGATAAATGAGAAAAAAGAAATCCTCAGTGCTCAAAGAACTAACAGTTTGAATATGGAGGTAGATAACCAAATAAGAAATTTCCAGGCAGCGCATCAAGGGCTGTGAGAGAGGAATAAGCACAAAGGGAAGACGAGGCTGAGGACACAGTGGAGGAGGCAAGGAGGGCTTGTGGAGGACTTCACAGAGGACGGAGACCCAAACGCTGAGCATGGTCTTGAGGATGACTGGGGAGATTCCGGTGGTCAGGTGGACGTGCAAGACCAGCACGGGCAAAGACACAAGGGGATGCTGGGTTCAGGCCTCTTCAAATCATTCGATATAGCTGAAATTTGCTGGAGCCTTGGAGAAAGAAGGGATGAAGATTCAGTGCGAGGCCAACCATGGAGGTCTTGAAGGCCCTGCTGAGGAATTTAGGCTTCCTCCTGTAGGCTGTGTGTAGACATGAGAGAGCTGAAGTTGAGGGTCACGTGATGAGGTTTGTGTATTGGCTAGCTCCTCGTGGCTGGGATGTGGAAAATAAACTGGAGCCCAATTAGCAGGCTCCTCCAACTTCCAGATGGAAAATAACAAAGTCCTGGGCCAGGGCAGTGACAAAGAGAGACCTGATTGAAAGTGCATTTGGGATCTGGAAGCAACAAGATCTGATAACCAGTTGGATGCGGGAAGAAACAGAGGGAGGAGTCAAGGAGGTAGTTCGGGTTTGGGGCTTGGATGCTTGAGTGGGACAGATGAGTCATTTTCAGCACCTGGGACTATTCTTGGAAGAATGAGTTTGGAGGAAAGGTCAATGGGTTTCCTGCTGACCACGTGGAGCTTATGTTATTTGTAGGACATTTAAGTGTGTCCCAGAGGCAGCTGGACGTGTGAGTTTGGAGAGAAGTTAAGGTTGGAGATAGAGATTATGCCATTTATATATATGATGGTCAGTGTTTTTAAAGATTCATGAAAGTGAATAAATGAGCTAATTTGCCCCCTAATGGTATGAAAGATACCATCATTTGGTTATTTGTAAACTATCTTGATGTAACAAGGTAAGTCTTCACCCCTAAAGCCCTGTAGGTAAAAACAAAAAGGGAAGGGTAAAAAGTGTTTTCCATTCTGTCATTTGCTATGAATAGGAAGTGATGCATCTCTCATTTTGGATTCTTTAACAAAAATGGGATATGTCTTTTACTTATTAAAATCATAACAAGATTTAATCAAGTCTTCCTTTGAGAATACTCAAGTGATTCAAATCATTGAAATGATATCACGGCCACATCCAGAGGTTGTGCTTTTGTTGTAGAAGACTGCCTACTTTTGTCGAGTTCCAAACAAAACTGAGCAAAATAGAAGGGAATCTATTTCTCCCTCATTAGTCTTGATGACTTTCTAAAAGCTCATGCATTTTGATGGCTAAGATTAATGAGACCACATAGTGTTAAGCACCTTGGACTTTCAGAACAAAGGCCTTTTAGAAGAACAAAGTATCATTATTAATGACACATCACTTACAGTTTTCATCAGTAATGTTAGGTTTCAGCCACTTTAATGGGAATTTAGTTAAGAGCTCCAATGTGGAGAGCAAGGCTATTAGAGGAGGTTCTTGACAGTAATACCTTTTGCTTCTAAGGAAGAAGATAAATCATACTGAAATTGATCAAAAAGACAAGCTGAGAGGTTCAGAAGGTGAGCTACCATCCACTTAGTAAATTTCTCAAAGGCCTTATCATCAATGAGTCCGCTGGAGAGCTCTGCCCTCTGCAGTGGGCTCCCTTTGTGGCCAAGTCTCCCCCCTTCTGGACAACTTGCTGGCCCAGAAAACTGCTTCTCGCTCCAAACTTCACCTTTCTTTTTTATTTCCTCTCTCCTCTCCCTCCACACCCCCAGTCTATGTTGGGTTTCACTGCCTCAGGATCTTCCTTTGTCCTATGGTGAGCTGCTCAGTCAAGTGCATGAATAAAGGAATGCCACCTTGCTGTGGTGAACTAATTTACACCATTACCGCTAAAGGTGAGAATCATAATGCCAGGTGGCAAACCAGTGGGGAAGTATTTTTCCCTGAATACATGTCGTTAGTCTTATCAGATAAATCATGGGGGATGGTGGTATACATAGAGTCAATGGTGTTTGCGATTTTTGCAAATTCTTTACACAAGATGCTACTTTCAGATAAGATCTCTCAGGGACCTTAATGTGTTTCGGTCAGATTCACTAAGACTCTCTCAATGACACTTTATAAATGACTCTGCTTTTGTTGGAGGGAAATTACGAGAAATTCTCCTGGGGGAAAAAAACTGAAGTTAAAAAAAAATTTTAATTTTGTCGTCGAAATCAGTCAGCTATGTTTTATCTGTAGGAAAAAAAAAGAAAACTAGGATGCAAAGAAATGCCCAATGAAAATAAAGGAAGGGGGAATTTAGTATTATTACCGTAACTGATGACTTATACCCAGGGGCATATAAGGAATTGATTACACTGCAGCTCTACCAATAACTCTTTGAGATCTTAGTCAAGATTGTTGAGATCCCCAACGACAGGAAGAGAGCACAGACACCACAAGGCAGAAGGGGTTGTGGTTATATAGTGTGAAGTGATATTGTTACTAAAGGAAATCTCAGACTATTATTCTGTCTCTGATTTGTAACAACTGTATAGTCTGTGAATTGTTTAGTTGATTTGATTCTGGAGATCCTTGGAAAATCTTTCTTGTTATATTATTCTGTTTTGGGAGTTCCTGCCAACCACATTAATTAGTTTCTCTTTTGTTTGTGGTTTACAAGGTAGATCAAAGCACATTTCCAGTCCAATTGTTGAGGTTCACTCTTTTCTGTCTCATTCCAGATGACACAGCTCTAGCTAGGAAGCCTTTACTGGACAACATGAGAATTCAAGTCCAGCTAAAATGCTGAGATACCAAACAAAATGCTACAGTGCAGGAGAATGTTTTGTTTTTAAAATTTCTGAGGCGTTGTAGTCCAAAATACCCAACAAATAATTGCAATTTAGAATTTGAGTAAAATGCAGAAATGGAGAAGTAAGATTACTGCAATCACATTCTTTAGTAACTTTTAGTACTAAATATTATTAAAAATTGACCACAGGGCTTCCCTGGTGGTGCAGTGGTTAAGAATCCGCCTGCCAATGCAGGGGACACGGGTTCGAGCCCTGGTCCGGGAAGATCCCACATGCCGCGGAGCAACTAAGCCCGTGTGCCACAACTACTGAGCCTGTGCTCTAGAGCCCGCCAGCCACAACTACTGAAGCCTGTGCTCCTAGAGCCTGTGCTCCACAAGAGAAGCCACCGCAATTAGAAGCCTGCACACTGCAACTAAGAGTAGCCTCCGCTCACTGCAACTAGAGAGAGTCCACGCACAGCAACAAAGACCCAATGCAGGCAAAAATAAATAAATAAAATAAAATAAAATATTTTAAAAATTGACCAAATTTTACCAAATTCAAACAATAGTTGAAGATCATCTGATTTGTACTACATGTTGATGTTGATATAAGCTCAGATTCTGCACTGGGATGTTAACACTGAAAGATTGAGTTCACTGTGAGCTTTATTATGAAAGATGATTTTCTTTCTGCATTATAAATCTGCTAATAGCAAATGAGCAAAGTGGTTGCTAGTTGGTACCTTTTTTAACGTCTGTGCCTTTAAGATCATAGTTCAAAAGAATTAAGCAAGTGCGATAAAAAAGGCAACACAAACATAACCTTTATTCTCTTTCAAAAACCTGGAGAATAAATAGGGCTTGGAACCATATTCATTGATTTAATCAGAATACCTTAAATTTTGTAGTCCCATTTAAACTTTTATAGCAATACAATGATTATTGTAAAAGTGATGGCAATATACATGGTTGTTCTCAACTAAGTAGTAAAAAAATGTAGTAAATTCTCTTATCCATCATAAAGAAGGGCTAGGCTAGTGAGCTGCTCGATCAAACACTCATAATAAATAAAAATTACTCTCTATATATCTGATCATATATTCATAGCCTAAAATCACAATACACAATCTGACAGTAAAGCTGTGCTATGTTCAGGAGTTGGGAAGCCAGCACACTGGGATTATAAAACATTTTTTGGTTTATGTAAATACTGAGACAGAATCTCTAAAATCACGACTGTTCCAGAAGATCTGAGACAGATGTCAATGAACATGCATGTCTATCGGCTATTAGTTTTCAAAGGACTAGAAGAGTAAAATAAAATTAATGTAAATTATTTAATACAATTCAATATTGCTTTGACTACTTAAGAAAAATACCTCAAGGTATTGCACTGCCTTATAGGCATGAGCAAAAATTGTAGTAACTGGAAAGTAGCCGTAATAGAGAACAGGCACTGAGAATTCTGACAGAACACCAAATAACTGCTTTTGGCAAATAAACTGGTTAAGATGATCTCACTTTTTTAAAGTTCTTTTGCCATAAAAGGGGTTTTTTAAATTCTATTTTCTTAGAATAATTTTACATATATTAGAATGATTTTAGAGCAGTCAGAGTTTAACATTATCTCAAAGGTTCAAATAATTCTTAAGATTCTAGTTTACATAAGACTATATTCCTTAGCATTCATTTAAACATATTACTAAAAACAAACATGGTTCATCTGAGAACATAGATTAAAATTTTTTTTTCTTAAACCCAAGGGAAAAGGTATGAACGTAGCCCTTTCTCTCTAAGCATAAAAAGTCATTTAGATGACAAAGAGGACTGAGTCCAGAGTCAGGAGACACAGATATGACTTTAGGGAAATCACTTTCCCTCTAAGATCCCTTCCAGCTATCTGATTCTAAGGTTAAAACATTCCCTCTGAACTATACAAACTGACCTGGCATTTTCCAGTTTCTACACAGTACCTGGCCACCCTGCCCCCTCAAAAAACCTTTTAATTTCTTACACTCAAATATCAAATGAATTGATACAAACCCTGCTCTGCAAATCTGTATGCCAGCTAGTTGTTTTCACTTATTCTGCACATTGTAGAGAGCTTCCTGTGTTCAAGAAGGAGTGCTAGACCAAACCTGCTTGTCACTGCCCCTGGGAACAAATGACCCCCTGGAAAACTGGACGCAGTGATCGCGTCAGGCCCAGCTTCAGACACCTGAGGAAATAGGGAAACAGGCAGTTATCCTACTTGCTCCCTGGTTCAGGGCACTGATTCCCAAACTTGAGGGAATACAGGAGGAATCTCCAGATGGGTTTGTTAAAACCGCAGCTTCCAGGGTCTCACCGCAGCCTTATTGTATCAGAATTTCTGGGGATGGGGCCTCCTAAACTATCTACATTTTTAATCAATATGTTCTCCCCCACCCCTCCATGTCTCTGCTGGTTATTTATGGGCTTCCCTCTCTACACTCCCACCCCCCAAAAAAGAAAAAAGAAAACCACTGTACTGTAGCGGTTAAAACTCTAGAGTCAGCGTCAGGAGGCAATGAGCAGCTGCTAGATCTGGAATGAGTTATTTAACATCTCTTCACCAGATGGGGGTTGAATGAGAGGAGTCTAGCCGTCCCTTCCTCTCTCAAAGAACCTCACGTGTCAACTCGTGAAGGAGATGGGGAAAATGTGCAGGGATGTCTCACTCTAGCAGTTCAAACACCCCAGAAGAGTCTGGAAGCCCCCGATCGGGTGTAATTCCTCTCTCTCTCTGGTCCCCTCATCCACAACTGGAGGCAAAGTGAGGCGAAGTTGGAACTGGGTGACAGTCGGGAGGGAGAAACCAAAAGAAGCTTGCAAGAGCGTTGTGGCAAGAAGCAGAAAGAGTACTCTGAAAGCAGGAATTACTCGTCGTCCTCGTCGTCGTCGTTCTGGTCCTGGTAGCGAATGTAGACGACCAGCATGACAAATCCCGTGAGGATGCAGAGGGAGCCGACCACCAAGTAGGCGATGCCCAGGAACGGATTCTTGCCGCCCATCCAAGAGATGCTGCTGAAGTTGATGAGCTTGTGGCCGCCGAAGACGCGCACCGGGTAGTTGTAGGTGATGTTGACGCGGTAGGTGCCCCGCGGCAACCCGGCCGAGTAGTTGCCCTGGCGGATGCGCGCGTACAGCTTGCGGAACGTGGGCAGCGCCGCCGTGCGCATCCATACCACGAAGTCCTGGTTGATGAAGCCGGTGTTGTTCGGGTCTGGGCTGAGCTCGTAGACCGGCCGGTGCCAGCTGGGCGGGGGCGCGGTGCCCAGGAAGGCCAACGCCAGGCTGCCGTTCACCAGCGGCGGGTTGCGGAACTTGACGTGGTAGTCGGTCCACCAGGCGATGCCGGTGCGGTCGAGCGGCACCTCGACGTAGGGCCCGCCCGGCAGGCGCTGGTGCCACAGCGAGAAGGAGTCGTTGAAGAGGCTGTTGGCGATGGCGCCGCAAGGCGCGATGGGCAGGCCAGCCGCGCTATACTGGTAGGGGTAGCAGTCGTTGACCGGGTGGTGCAGCGCGCTCTGCAGCCCGCTCAGCTGCGCGTCGTCGCGGGACACGCCGTAGCGCCGGTTGTTCTGGTAGAAGTTGGTCAGCTCGTAGTAGAGGTACACGGGGCCCTGGAAGAACTCGGGCAGCGAGAAGTACCAGGCGCACGAGCAGCGGGGCGGCGGCGCGCGGCCCTGGCCGGCGGCGGCGCACACCGAGCAGTTGCCGGTGCCCGGGTCGCCGGTGTAGTCGTACTCGAGCTCCTTGATGCCGTTGGAGGAGTAGTAGAGGCCCAGGCCCAGGCCGATGAAGGCCAGGCCGGCGCAGAAGAAGAGCGGCAGCGTGATGCTGGCTGACAGCAGCGGCTGCCAGGCGGGGAGGCGCTGCTGAGTGAACGCGGTGTTGTCGGGCTGGTGGGCGCCCCGGGCGGTGGCGCTCCAGGTCATGGCGGCCGCGCGGACCCACGGAGGGGAGCTCGGATGGGGCCGGCCGGGGGCGCCTCCCCCTCCTCACTGGGCGAACCCGGGGCTACCCCCAGGGCAGGTTTCCACCGGCTCAGGTGAGTTCTGGCCCCAGCCCCGCCTCCGACCCCCGCACAGGTGAGTCTTAGTTACAGGTTCTCCGGGCAGTGACCGGACCCTTCAGTTCCGCCTCGGCCCAGGTGATCGGCCAGCACCGCCCCTGCGGGTAATCGAGAGCCGCGCCCCGCCTCTTCGGAGGTGAGCGGGCGGGCGTTCCTTCCCTCACCTGGCGGGCCCAGAGCTCGCTTTTCCTCTGGATCCGGGTGGGTCCGGACTCTAGCTCCTCCTCCCCGAGGTGAGTGGCGGCCCCAGGATGCCTCTGAGTGGCTCATACCTTGCTCAGGTACTTCCTTCCCTTCCGCCTTCCAAGTGACTAGAGTGCCTGGGCCAGTCTTGCCCGAAATCGTAGGAGCTGCAGCCTCCAGCACAAAGTTCCACTGAGGGACTGCACCGTGCGTCCTGGAGCCTTGAAGATTTCAGGTAATTAATCCTCTTTTATCTGAAAGTGGAAAAAAGTGTCTCTGGACCCTCTTGTCTTTGTAGGTTAACTTAGGGGCCCCCTTTCAGTCAAGTTGCAGCCACAAGTTGTAATGCCCAAGAGACTGCACTATGGTAAATCGGTTTGGAATGCCGTGCCTGCATTCAAATTCTAGAATTTTTTTTTTTTAAGGGAAAATGATTTTCCGGCTAGGTGTCCCAATCTGGCTGTATAACTAAGAAAAGTGGAAAGTTCTCTAAAAATGACACTTAAAAAAGAGAACTAAAGATGGCAGGAGGTTCAGAGCCTTTAAATATCTCTCTAGCTGGTGGAGAAACCACACAAGGAGAAAATTGCACTGGACTACATGTGATTTCTTTTTCTTTTCAGATTATTTGCCTGACTGGAAAAAAGTCCGACCCAAGGTCCCAAAAGACCTAGCTGCTATCCACAATCAAGGATGTTAGGACTTTGGGCCTAAGGAGGTGAACTACAAGGTTTTATAGGACTTACTGCAAAGGAAACCCAAAATAGCTCTGAACATTGCTTGCGATTCTGGCTTTTATATCTAGGTTGGTACAATATACAAAAGAGGGTGTCGGGCCATTTCAACTTTGTGCTAAATCCTCCTTAGGTATTGAGGTGTTTCTGCCTCTCTTCCCGCTCCTAAAATGCAAATAACTTAAATATTTGCTATATTACACTTCTGCACTTAGAATAATATATTGCATTCAGGAGTTATTCAAACCCATTGAAATCTGGAAAGTTAAAATACTTGCTAAATTAAACAACAGGGATTTTTTTTTTTTAGCATCTTTCAAGTGTTAGCCCTAAGCTAAGCAAGGTAGAAGACAGAAGACAATTAGACTAAAAAGGACCCTTGATCTCAAGGCACTTGCAGTCTGATAGGGGACATATTACTCAGGAATAAGATGAATCAAAATAGACAATACACAGCATATACTCAAGTACCAAATTATACTTTACAAGAATGATACTAAAATTAAAAAGTAATATTGTTTTAATAACAGAAAATTCATTCTATCTTGTTGAATGGAATGAATGCAGATCGCAAGCTTTAGCTATTAGAGAATACTGAGGGAGACCCAGGTGACTCGAATTCCACTTCCCGCACTTTTAATCATATTCCAAGAGAGGAAATCCCAACATTGTCCACAACTTCCTATGGTGTGATCCAGTCTCCACTACACCTTTCTTTCAAGAAGATAAAAGAAGAAACAGTTCTCTGTATCATTTTGGTGGGTTCCATCCACTCCTATATCATTGAGTCATCAGTTGGCTTGACATAGAGTCCACAGAACTAGTCCCTAGGAAGGAATTTGGTTCCCCAAACTTAACCTAGTGGATTTTAAGTCTAACAATTGCCCCGCCACCACTCCCCGGAAGTGTGAGCCCTCCTGTTGAGCTGAGAGACTTGCCAGCTCTCCCCTCCCTGGATGACATTCATTTATTCATTCTGATAACTAGGGTCACACCAGAGTGTCCCAAAAGCCAAATGAAGAGAATATTTCAAGACAAGGAATGGTCTACAGGGTGAAACACAGCTGAGGGTTCTAGTGAGACAAGAAATGAAAAGGTTTAACTTCTGTGGGAACAATTTGGGTGGTGGGGTGGGAGGAGTCAGGCTGTCTCAGGTGAGGGAAAGAGGATGTGGAGGCAGCCCAGGCAGGACAACGCCTTTTAGAAGTATGGGGGAGGGGCAGGAGAAAGGCAAGTGGCAATCATTTAGAAGAGTATGTATCCCAAGGGAAAGGCTTCTTTATAGATGGCAGCAAGGATTTATTCTGAGGGGAAAAGATAACAGTTCCGGCAAGGTTGAAGAGAGGGGCGACAAGCTCATGGATGGTCCAAAGGCAGGAGCAGGCAGGAGGCTCCGGGTCCAGAGAGCAGGTGCAGGGTCAGCTCACCTCTGAAACAGGGAGTAAGGATGGATGCAGAATGCAACTGGGCTTTGGTCTTGGCTCAAGGGGAGAAAGTTCCCACATAAGAATTTCTTTCTGTGCAGTAAAAGGCATTGGGGGGCGGGGAAGGGAAAGCATGAGCCTAAGGAAGTCTATGAGGAGGGGAAGAGGGAACTGGCCTGGGATATATGAAGTGATGTTGAGTGGCTTCGTCTAGAGGAGTCATGCAACCCAGGCTGGGAGAAGGCAAGTGAACACGTCCAGCACATGGGGGCTTTCAGTGCAGGTGAATTGGAAATAAAGGCTTAAGATATTGCAGTTATTGTGGAGCAGGTGGCTTAAGTGATAGGCCTTAGTATTTAAGAGAATAGCAAAGAAAAATGAAACAAAGCTGGGGGACCAAAAGAGAGCATAGGGACCAGCAGACTGGCAGTCCTAATGATGTTAATTAACGAGCAGCTGGCATGAAAGCTGGGAGGGGAAAAGCCCTGGTATGAGATGGGATGTTAAAGATTTTGGAGGGGCTTCCCTGGTGGCGCAGTGGTTGAGAGTCCGCCTGCCGATGCATGGGACACGGGTTCGTGCCCCAGTCCGGGAGGATCCCATATGCCGCGGAGCGGCTGGGCCCATGAGCCATGGCCGCTGAGCCTGCGCTTCCGGAGCCTGTGCTCCGCAATGGGAGAGGCCACAACAGTGAGAGGCCCGCGTACTGCAAAACAAACAAACAAAAAGATTTTGGAGGTGAAGCAGTGCCGGGATGCATGTATACGTCATGTCTTCTCTACCAGCTTGCAAGTTCTGAGAGGCCAGGGACTGGTATGTATTGCTGTGTCCCCCAGAGTTCAGTGTATAACGAGGGCTCTGACCTCGTGTCTTGCATTTGGTTATGTGTTATGATGCGTTAAAGGACACGTGACTCTTGTGAACTCTTCCCAGTCCCAAAAAAGAAGTTAGTTCATTCTAAACAATTCTTTTTTGTGTCTGTTTATTATAAAGAGAACTCAAAGTGAAAGGAAAAGTCATTCCCAATCCCAGTACTCCTCAAATCGTTTTATTTTTCCATTTTATATTGTGGGTTTTATCCATTTAATTTTAATAGATTTTAATTATAAAAAATACATTATCATTCTGTGTGTTAAATTACCTCCTTATGGAATGAGATGAAGAATAAAGTAAATATTTTCTCTGTTGCTTTGTGGTCTTCATAATTGTTAAATGGTTCCAAAATTCATGGTTTTGCCATATTTAACCACTCTCCTATTGTTGGGCATGTGGATTATTTCCAGTTTTTCAGTATTCCAAAGAATATAGTAGTAGACATCTTTTCGCCTATAACCTTTCATTTTATATTATTTCCTTAGGGTAAATTTCTAAAAGTAGGAAAGGGGCTTAAAAGTCAAACCTGTTAAAGATACATATCTCTAGAGTCTTTGACACTGCCACACATTGTTTACTTGGCTACAGTCACCAAAATGTTGCCAACAAAACCAGTTGTAAACCACAGAATATATTTAGTCTGCGCTAATAAACTATCAGATACTAGGAGAAGCAATATAAGATAGGGGAAAGAAAGTTGCCTGATGTTAAGGAAGTCCAAGTTCTACTCAAAAGTTCATCAAGAAATAGCTGGGTGACCTTTGTCAAATTGCTTAACTTCTCTGGTTTCCTGATTGCTTATCTGTATGAGTGTGTTTGCCAAAATGATAGTAAATATCTCTTTCAATGCAAAGATATCTGTTTCTAGTCATCCCAAGAGGTCTTCCTTGCACTGACTCATTGAATAAATAGTCAGCATTAAAAAAAAAAAAAATAGTCAGCATTTACTGAGTACCTACTGTGGGCCAGTCACTCTGTAGGCACTTTATATGCAGTATCTCATCTAATTCACACCGCAAACCTAGGTGGTAGGTAATATTATAACCATGAAACTGATGCAGAACTAAGATTTAGGCTAAGGAAATGGAGGCTAGCCAAGTTCTTATAGAGGTAAGTGGTAGCTGAGAGTCTAGTGCTAAATTCCAGCATCCTTCATTTTCAGTCACCGCAGTGTAATGTCTAGACATACTTCTTCTTAAAAGAACCCAAAAGACTTGAACCGACTTCTAGTGTAGCAGGTCTTTTATACCCCAAAGATAAGAGAATTCTGTTCCATTTATGCAAAGTCCCAGAACATCTGAGTTGCCTTATTTTTGTTTAACAAAAGCTTTCGTTTTGAAGCCAACTTTTGTTCAGCATGTCTATTTCTCTTGCTAAAGTAAAAATAACTTCACTTGTCTGGCTGTACTCAGTTTTTGCATTTATTTCATTTAGTTCATGACTATTTATCTTACCGTAATAGAGCCAAGGGTTTTTAATTGGTGTTCGCTTATATAAGTTTATACTGCTCAGGATTGTTGCCTATTACTCTGCCCATGGGGCAGCTTTTATTTAAAAGGAATCAAATTAAATTGCTTCATAAATTACAGCATGTGTTCAGAAAAGTTTGAAAAATATCCACTGTGCCTGGACTTCATTTTTCATTAAGAACTGTGTTCAGCAGACTTCCTGTTTCAAAAATTATGGGGTGGTACCCCCTAGTGGAAGATGCAGAGTAACTTCGGTGAACGAGTACTGTAAGCACTGGGGGCAGAAAAGACAGACAGGAGTTCTTTGCACTCCTTGCTGCAGTGTGTTGGAGTTTTGGGTCATCAACTTACTGAAAAACAGTGGAGGCCACTTGTGAGCAGAATTGGGTGAGTTGAGAGCTGCAGGGGGCAGTATAAAATGAACAATGTGACTGAGATAGGTGACAATAGGTCTTAGGTGGCACAGGCATTGGCTATGGGATGCCCAGGTTAAAAGACTGGAAAAATCAGCAGGGATTGGATTGGACTTGAACTATGTGCATAGAGTTTGGTTGTAGGAGTTGTGCTTGGTGAGTTGGTACTAGAGAGACCCAAAATATCAGGAGGACAAGTTGGGTGACAGAATTGAGATAGAGGGGAAGGAAAAGCTTTGTCACTGGAAATAAGAAAGAGTTAAATCAAAACTGAACTGGGTTAATGCAGTGTGAGAGGTGAGAGGGCCATATACCAGGGTGAGGATGGCAAGAGGGAGGGGACACCTACAGAGCAGTGTCTAGGGAACCAGCTTGTCTGTTGAGACTAAAGGCCACCCTCCCCTGCCCTTTCCCTGTCCCTGTGGGAGTGAAACTCATTGGTTTGGGGATGACCCCACTGAGGAATGTGATATACACACTGGCTTTCCCTTTCCCACAGTGACAATATCTATTTGAAATGTAGGAATCCTTCACTCTGTATCGGGAGTGAATGGTTAAACATTTAAAAATTTTCAAAAAGTTATCAGCTTGTCTTTTGACAAGATTCAACATCCATTTATGATAAAAACTCTCTGGAAAGTGGGCACAGAGGGAGCCTACCTCAACATAATATAGGCCATATATGACAAGCCCATAGCAAACATCATTCTCAATGGTTAAAAACTGAAAGCATTTCCTTTAAGATCAGAAACAAGACAAGGATGTCCACTCTCACCACTATTATTCAACATAGTTTTGGAAGTCCTGGCCATGGCAATCAGAGAAGAAAAAGAAATAAAAGGAATCCAAACTTGAAAAGAAGTAAAACTGTCACTGTTTGCAGATGACATGATACTATACATACAGAATCCTAAAGATCCCACCAGAAAACTACTAGAGCTAATCAATGAATCTGGTAAAGTTGCAGGATACAAAATTAATGCACATAAATCTCTTGCATTCTTATACACTAACAACGAAAGATCAGAAAAAGAAATTAAGGACACAATCGCATTCACCAATGCAACAAAAAGAATAAAATACCTAGGAAAAAACCTACCTAAGGAGGTAAAAGACCAGTACTCAGAAAACTATAAGACACTGATGAAAGAAATCAAAGATGACACAAACAGATGGAGAGAGATACCATGTTCTTGGATTGGAAGAATCAATATTGTGAAAATGACAATACTACCCAAAGCAATCTACAGATTCAATGCAATCCTTATCAAATTACCAATGGCATTTTTTACAGAACTAGAACAAAAAATCTTAAAATTTGTATGGAGACACAAAAGACCCAAATAGCCAAAGCAATCTTGAAGGAAAAAAATGGAGCTGAAGGAATCAGACTCCCTGACTTCGGACTATACTACAAAGCTACAGTAATCAAGACAATATGGTACTGGCACAAAAACAGAAAAATAGATCAATGGTACAGGATAGGAAGCCCAGAGATAAACCCACGCACCTATGGTCAACTAATCTATGACAAAGGAGGCAAGGATATACAATGGAGAAAAGACAGTCTCTTCAATAAGTGGTGCTGGGAAAACTGGACAGGTACATGTAAGAGAATGAAATTAGAACATTCCCTAACACCACACACAAAAATAAACTCAAAATGGATTAAAGAACTAAATGTAAGACCAGACACTATAAAACTTTTAGAGGAAACCATAGGAAGAACCCTCTTTGACATAAATCACAGCAAGATCTTTTATGACCCACCTCCTAGAGTAATGGAAATAAAAACAAAAATACACAAATGGGACCCAATGAAACAAAAACTTTTGCACAGCAAAGGAAACTATAAACAAGACAAAAAGATAACTCTCAGATGGGAGAAAATATTTGCAAATAAATCAACGGACAAAGGATTAATCTCCAAAATATATAAACAGCTCATGCAGCTCAATATTAAAAAAACAAACAACCCAATAAAAAAATGGGCAGAAGATCTAAATAGACATTTCTCCAAAGAAGACATACAGATGGCCAAGAGGCACATGAAAACTGCTCAACATCACTAATTATTAGAGAAATGCAAATCAAAACTACAATGAGGTATCACCTCACACCAGTTAGAATGGGCATCATCATAAAATCTACAAACAACAAATGCTGGAGAGGGTGTGGAGAGAAAGGAACCCTCTTGCACTGTTGGTGGGAAGGTAAATTGATACAGCCACTGTAGAGAACAGTATGAACGTTCCTTATAAAATGAAAAATAGAATTATCATATGACACAGCAATCCCACTACTGGGCATATACCCAGAGAAAACCATAATTCAAAAAGTCACATGCCCCCCAATGTTCATTGCAGCACTATTTACAATGGCCAGGTCATGGAAGAAACCTAAATGTCCATTGACAGACGAATGGATAAAGAAGTTGTGGTACATATATACAATGGACTATTACTCAGCCATAAAAAGGAATGAAATTGGGTCATTTGTAGAGACATGGGTGGACCTAGAGACTGTCATACAGAGTGAAGTAAGTCAGAGAGAGAAAAACAAATATTGTATATTAATGCATATATGCGGAATCTAGAAAAATGGTACAGATGAACCAGTTTGCAAGGCAGAAATAGAGACACAGATGTAGAAAACAAACATGGACACCAGGGGGGAAAGCTGGGGGCGGAGCAGTGGTGGTGGGTGAATTGGAAGATTGGGATTGACATATATCTGCTAATATGTATAAAATATAAAATAAAATAATAAGAACCTGCTGTATAAAAAAATGAAATAAAATTCAAATCAAAAAAGGAAAAAGAAAAAACAGTTATCAGCCCTATGTTCTAACACCCATAATGTGAAGAGGGAGGGCTCATCTTAGGAAAACTGAAGTGCCCAAGACAGATGTGCTTAATGCTCTTTCCTGCTTGATAGCATCAACAAACTGAATAAACATACTTTTAATTCCACTATCTAGGTCACTGATACAAATGTTTAAAAACCTTGGCCGAGAACCTGGGAACCTGTACTTGCCGTTTGTGCTGATCAATATGCCTTGTTAATATTCAATCTGGAGGTTGTATTACCCTTGGAGGACTGCAGGGGCCCCTGACCTTTGTCTCTGAAATGTGAATTTGAAGTGATTGTGTTTAAAATTTTAGTTCTCTTTCTGTAGGAGGGATACTGTGAGGACAGCTGCATTGTGTCAACTTCTAAACCAAAGTCTGAGAATCTTAAAGGGACCAAGGCCCTTCATGATACTTGATCCAGTGGTTCCCCATCTGGCCAAGTAGCAAAATCATTGGGAGTGGGGATGGTGTTTAAAAATACACATTTCTCAGAGTCTGATTCTTGCCACTAAGTCACAGTCTCCAGGGGCTGGCACCCAGGAAGCTTACTCAGAGCAGTGTGATGATCACCCAGCTTTGGGGGCCACTGATCTACTCCAGCCTCATAATCCATCTGGGGATTTGCTTTGATTAGATAGTCAAGGATTTCTGCAATGCAAGGAACAGCTTCAGCAACAGGTAGCTATTGTTCAGATGAGGAACGTCACAGAAGCAAGGAACTGAGGGAAGTATATCTGGCTCTCATAGGAGGAGAAAGTCATCAGGCTTCTCTCCTCTCTCTGCACTGTTTCTTGCCGCTGCTTCTCCCTGTAGTTCTGTAGGCCACCTTCTCGAGCAAGTTTGCTTCTCCAAATCTTGGACTTTGCATGCTTCAGGTTGCCACAGCTCTGACGTGGACACCAGTGCTGGGTCACCTTTCAGCTCCTCCCGACTCTGGCAGTTATATTCTTTAGTTCAAGGGAGGCTCCAGCTTGGGTCACGGGTCCAGCCCTGGTCCAATCTGTTGTGGCCGGAGTGGGGAAAGGTCCCAAGACAGACACAGGGCTGCCCACATCCATCTCTTCAGTAAAAGTTGAAGGGACTCTTCCAAAGGAGGGGGTGTGGTCTGGCTGAGAACTAAAAGGGTGTCCACCACACATTTGTAACCTCCCAACGAGGGGGTCATTTGAGCTCCACTTGAACACTTCTTGTGACAAAGAACTCAGCAATTTGTGAGGTCCTTTCCTTGTCCAGTTCTAAGATTTGACAGCTTTTTGGGTAATGACCATAATGTATTCTATGTTCCTTCTCTAGAGGAATACAGAATAAACTTACTCCTTGCCCTTTAAGAACTCTGAAGATGGCTATCATGTTTGCATCAAGAGTTTTATTTCCAGAACATACTTGCTTAGTTTCCTGATTTGGTCCTCTTTGGGTTTAGACTCTCATCATCCTGATCTCCTTCCTTTTCTTGAGTTGGTTTCTTAATAAGAATTTTCTTACTTACATAATGTTTTTAAAAGGATTGAGGTGGCTTTAAAATATGCAGTAAAGCGACATACAAAAAATACTTCAAAGCAAAAGAATGAAGGCAAAGGGAATACATTTTGTAAAACAAGGTGGAGCTGAGTGAGAAGTTGGTTCCTGAAGCACCTGCCATGAGATTGTGTGGCTTGCTAAGGGTGGTCTACAGGCTTGCTTCTTAAGCTTTCCAGTGGCCAGCTTCAAGGGGGAAGGATCAACACTGCATCCATGGGAGGAAACAAAGCATCAGCTCAGAAGACTATTAAGTGATTTCTGGTGTAAAGACTAGGAAACATTTTCTCCTTGGGGTTCTCCCAGAGAAGATGTTGTGAAACCAGGTAAACAATGTCTTTAACAAAAACCTTGCAGTAAATATTGCATTCATTTCCTAGCACTGTTCCTTACACCATCTGCCAGAGTGAGATATAATGGTGCTTGGTCAAAGCACAATTCAGTGAAGCCATTCTAGGGAGGCCCCCCATCCAGTCTGTGTGTGCTTCTCTGCCCCGCTGTCTTTGGACGGTTCTCAAGCTACGTTCTGGGGGGACCACCAGTGGTGGGATTAAGATCCCCATCCCTTCCTCGCATCCCATTCTCTGACCCTAGGCTTCTAAGAAAGACATGGTTTGAACAAGAATTCTATTGTTAAAAAAGAAGTTTGAAAACGACTGATCTAAAAGAATGGGTGCACTGCTATCCTTCAGGTAATCTTCCATAAATATCATTCATTTCCCAAAGTTTTCCATAGTTAAGGAGCAGTTGTGAGTTCCAAGATTAAACATCGCAGTAAGTTCCTAGATCACAGAGCTTCTACATTGCCAGTTAAACTCAGGGCCATATGTTTTAATAATCAAGCAAGCTAGGGAGGGATTGACAACTTCTTATTAAATTTGAGGTACCTAACAAGGACATATGGTGGACAGAAGGCCACTGCACCTCCACTTGGAGGTGAACTAAGAAAGGACCATCTGTTGGTGCCCTGATTCTCCTGAAGAAATAATTTGGCATTTGCTCTAACACGTTGATACACAAAGTACAGCCTCAATGATTTTAGCTTGAAAAATGTATCTCATAACCAAACACCCATTTTATCCACAAGCAAATCTCAGTAAGTCACTCATAGAACATCTAGCTTTTATATTGAGAAGGGTCTACATATGTTTAAAAATATAGATGTAAAACTAGGAAGTTGATCGTTTTAGATTTAGAACAACTGGCTTTTCTTTGTGATAATAAAATATGGGGTCAGCTGACTATTAATGCCTTTCTGGTCCTTGATACTATGACCATGGCATTGGTGTACCAGAGAAAGCCCATCTTTCTCTTTCTTGTAATTGGAGTAAACACTGTGTCTGATCTATTGATGGACTGTTATTCCTGACCTTGAAACACAATGGTATTAAGTGCAGGTTCCTTATAAGCCTTTCAGGTGAGGGTGGGAATGGACCTGGGGACTCATTATTGAGCTTGTATATCTCAGCCTACAACTGATTTCAGCCTTCAGAGTCAAAAGTTATGGAAAATAGATAAAAGCAGCAAACACTCAGGTTTTTCTTGTTAGATGGCTCCATGAGATTGACAAAGAGTTTAATAATGATCAATGGTGGAATAGCTATGCCTATAGCTCCCTTTCTGTAGAACATTGACCCAAGAGTTCTAGAACTTACAATTTATCAAACAGGGAAGTGACGTACATTTTAGGTAGACCACCTAGTAAATTAAGAGAAGAGTAAATGACTGCCTTTAGGGAAAATGTGATAGACTTAACTGTGGTCCAATCAATAAGGAGAAATTTCTCATTAAAATACCACTAACAGGGCTTCCCTGGTGGCGCAGTGGTTGGGAGTCCGCCTGCCGGTGCGGGGGACACGGGTTCGTGCCCTGGTCCGGGAGGGTCCCACGTGCCGCGGAGCGGCTGGGCCTGTGGGCCATGGCCGCTGAGCCTGAGCGTCCGGCGCGTGTGCTCCGCAATGGGAGAGGCCACGACGGTGAGAGGCCCGCGTACCGGAAAAAAAAAAAAAAAAAAAATACCACTAACAAAGGGTCTTCCCCATCTACTCACAAAACCATGTGATAACTCAACCTTTTTAAAAAGACATCTGTGGGAATAGTGTATATGTGTAAGGAACCCTGTGTACTTTGTCACAGATGATTGAACAGTGAAAGTTGCAGAATTAATCAAACGTAAGCTCATCTTTATTAACCTCCCAAATTGGCAAAAGGAATCTGTTAGGGCAAAGCCCTGAAATGCCTGATTGACCACAGCACTGTGGACTGATAGACCTCTCGCCTTCTTACAGGGCCTGCAGCTAGGGCTCAAAGCGGAAGCATCTGGCTACCCGTAGGCCCTTTTTACCTCGTCTCAAATCACCATAGCAGACACAGGACCCCGGAGTCCAAAAGCCTTGCAGGCTGGGAAGGGACGATGACAGCAATAAAGAACAGGCTTGTGTAGCACTGGTCCCAGGTCTTCCTTCCAGAAGCAGGGGGAACACCCCCATTGGGCCCTTCCCTGTAGGTTCACACAGCCTACCTCTGGCTGTCCTTACATCCAACTGGGATGACATCTCAACCCCACGTTGAAATGGCAGAGTTCCCCTTGCCCAGCTTGTACAAACACTCATCTTGGAGACCAAATCACTTTGTTCTCCAAACATCTGAAGTTGAAACCTTTTTTTGGCGAGTAAGTTCGCTAAGATCAGAGCTCTCTCTTAGAAGTGATCTGTGGGCGATCAGTCTCCTCCAAGAGTTTTATTTAGCTCAATTTTTAAAATGTGCTAAGTGATAAGAAAGAGTCTTGCTAGGTCCTAGTCTCTGTCTGCAAACTTAGAGCACTCAGCCTTCTCCTTGCAAGCTCTGAAAATTTAACCTCTTGGGCAGCACCCACGATCTGAACATTGGGATTTCTCCCAGGACAATCTAACATGGGAAACTACCGCAGAACCTGCCCATCCACAGAGTGGGTGACTGAGCCCTTCTGAGGCAATGATATGTTTGTATTGAGATTTACTTTTTACCTGCTCCTGGGTAGCCATTTATTGAATATAATTCGCATCTCTCGTGTTGCACCACTAATCTTGGTACACTTTGTTTGTTGATACCTGACTGAGGTGAATGGTCGATTTGCCGGCCCTATCTTCACCCCTTCTTAGAGTCAGTATTCTCCCCACTCCCCCAAATATGGGGTTTGGTCAGACAGTTACTAAACAGACTTGAAGTTTTACATTTGTTATTAAGTTTTCTATCAATTTAGAGCCATAATTTCTATTAATGAAGATGATTTACATTCTGATTCTGTAAATCCAGTGCATTAGCCATCTCTGCCAGCTTTGTGTCATCCAGATATTTGATCAACATACCCCTTCATCCAAGTCACTAAGAAAAATGCGGACTGGATTTGACTCAATGTTGACTTGTTGACTAGGTGGTAGATTTATTTGATGGACTGTAGCATGAGCTTCAATGTGTTATTGCAGATCTGTTTATTGTCATGGAACAGTGTCCACAGTATACTGAAAACTGAAAACAATCATTGAATATTACGCGTTTTAATGCTAGTGCTGTTAAAATATGTGTGGGTGTATACATACTCGGAAAAGGGCCTGGAAAGAGATGCACCCGGAAAAGTCACTGTTTATCTCTGGGTGGTCAGGCTGCTAGTAACTTTTCCTTTTCTTTTTAATTCTTGTATGTATCTTCTGGAAAGTTATTCAATGAGCATGGCTTGCTTTTATAAACAGAGGAAACAAAAAAGAATTTTATAGTTTAAAAAATTCAAAAGAGGACTTCCCTGGTGGCACAGTGGTTAAGAATCTGCCTGCCAATGCAGGGGACACAGGTTCGAGCCCTGGTCTGGGAAAATCCCACATGCCACAGAGCAACTAGGCCCATGCACCACAACTACTGAGCCCACGTGCTACAACTACTGAAGCCCGTGCACCTAGAGCCCGTGCTCCACAGCAAGAGAAGCCACTGCAATAAGAAGCCTGCGCACCGCAATGAAGAGTAGCCCCTGCTCACCATAACTAGATAAAGCCTGCGTGCAGCAGCGAAGATCCAACACAGCCAAAAATTAATTAATTAATTAAAAATTCAAAAGAAATCAGGAGAAAGATCAAAGAGATCCCTACGGCATATCTCTAAAAACCTTTCTCCAGGTCCAGGAAAGTGGTTCTCAGACCATTGTGCTAAACAGAATTATTGGAAGAGATTTTAAAAAACATCTCCCCTGGGAGAAGCACAAGATGAAACTGCTGTTGCCAGTCCCTGGACCAGCCAGTGGACAGAGCCACTTAGCTATGAATACACCTAAATTCTCTGCCTTCTACCGGCTGTGGGACCCCAGGTAACCAGCCTAAGCTTCAAAAAACTTTTTTTTTTCCTGCTCTTCAAAATGGAATATTAACATCTATCTTCAAGGATGGTGGTGAGGCTTATATGGAGTAATGCACACAAGATGCCTAATCCAGTGCCCGGCGCATGGTAAAGCCTGGTAAGTGATATGCTGTCTCCATGGCATCCAGCCCACAAGTCTAAAATTTATCCTCAGGTCATTCCTTATCACATCTCTTCCCTCTTCTCCCTTTCCAACACATTTTAGGATCTTATCTGAGTCCAAGAAGCAAGCAAAGAAACTGATTGCTTAGTATTGATGCCAGTTTGTGCAAATCATCATTTCTAATGATCTCCATATAAAGTAACAAACCTTCCACATGTAACTTATGTTTTAACTTTTTTGTTTAGATCCTTTGCTTCTTTTTTGTGGCTTTTGCATTATGAAATCCCCCTTGCATTCTGGTAAGCCTGGAAGTTAATTCAAGAAACATTTGCAATTGTATGTAAAGCAATGTGTGATCTTCATTCCCCAAAGAACTTAAAGGCAGGTGGGAAAGACTACACAGGAAAAATCAGTTTTCCACATCATAACATTTTAGTGGAATTTTTGTCATTTTGAATATTCTATGTGATGAGGGAAGAGTGAAACAGCATACTTTATTTTTGAAATCCCTCCTCAATTAGAGCAGGATATTTTAAAACAAATCTTATGGGAAATTATCAATTTCTATAGCATATGGTTCAAACCACCTCAGAAAGGCTGAGACCAAAGAGAGGTAGCCTTGAAGAGACCAGTAAGCTGGAAGGGAAGGTGACTCATTTGACTCGGGAGCCCCACACCCAAGTCTCAGTCTGGGAGGCATTGTTCTTGGAGTAGCAAGCCTGACTAAGATGGTACACAGCTGTGCTCCTCCCATCTCTTCTCCTGTTTATGCCCCCAGAGCTGGATGGCATGTATGAACAATGGAAAATTCCTTTGACTCCAGAGCTGGGCTGGAGAAGGGTCGTGCCACATGCTACAGCTTCCCAAGACAGAACCAATAGATGCCATCTTTACTTTCTTTCCCTGGAGTCCAAGATTCATTCAGTAGTCCGCAAATGTCCCCAGTCTTGAGGGGCTGCAGGGAGAGTACTTAGAATAATCAGTTTCCATGCAGAAGACTGGTCCCACATTAGCCTTGTAGAAATCAAGATAAAGTCCTTCTACTGATACCCCTAATTTACCTCTTTAAAAGAAAAAAAGAATCATCATACTTGAACATATTATTTCATCCAAGGTGTTTCTAGTGATTTTGTGATTTTTAAAAAATGTGTATAATTTATGGTTTCAGGTTTTTTGTGATTTACATTTAAAATGTGATCTATAGTTATCTCTGCAATATGATCATGTGTAACTCACATGACAATATTAGGGAAAAGATAAAATTGTTGTTTGCAATGCCAGTTGACTAAACAACTTTGAAACTTGAAATTTATTTGAGTTTCCTTTTATCATTATTATTATTTTAGTTGTTCTTTTTTTCTTCCTCTTTCAGATATGGTTTGTGACCATTAGGTGGCGCTGTGCATTTCAAATATGAAAAGCACGTGAAATTCCAATGCTAGGCTGCGCGGAAGAAAGTGATATGCATTAGTTAAAATTGTCACATTCTTGTTTCAATGAGGGCAGAAACATTTTATTTTTCACATAAAAATTTCCAGTATTATAATTTATTAAACAACCCAGAACATAATCCCACAGTTCCATCTGAAACTTTCCTTGCAGAAAGAAAATGTTCCTTACTGTATGACATAAAAGCAATGCCTCTTAGACTTAGAGATTTGGGTGTGGGACTCCTGAGTCAAATGAGATAATTTAACTTTCGCCTCCCCTTTGGAGCACTGTGCTCCTCATTTTCTAACAGTGTTGATGAATCTGTATTAGTGTAGCCATATTCTCTCATTTGGAGGTCCTTATTACTGGAAGCATTTACTTACAGATAGGATGCAAATTCATTTACATGTTATCTGAAATGCTAGCTTTAACTCTAGAAAATAATAAAAATGGCTTTCTTAGGGATCAATCCCAGGATCTAGCTTCACGACTCTCATTGTTAACCAACTAATGGAAGATGTTACTCAAGTTTAATCCCCAGACAGAATATCCCATAGCTCCTGCTACACCAATAGTCTCCTGTTCCCCTATTTCCAGCCTTCCCTCCCACTGTGCACCCAGTCACTCTAGAGCTCTGCCAGGGGCCCCTTGTCCTCTCCTCCCACAGCTCCCCCTGAGCAGTCTCTCCTGCACCCAGGACTCCGGTTACCTTTTGGTGTTGATGTTTCCTAGTCTGTATCTTCAGCCCATGTATCCACTTCTTCCATTTAGATGTCTTCAGGCACTGTTATACTTAACTCATCTGAAATGGAACTCACCCTGCCCAACTCCAAACCAGCATTCCCTCCGTGGGGCAATGCCACCTTCATCCGTGCAGTTGCCCACGCAGAGATCTGAGAGTCAGGCTCCACCCTCCCTTGCTTTTATCCACCCATCCTTAACGTTCACTCTGCCACTACTATGGACATGGGTTGGATCATCTCTCATTTAGATGATGATTGTATGTATGTATTTATTTATGGCTGTGTTGGGTCTTCGTTGCTGTGTGCGGGCTTTCTCTAGTTGTGGTGGGCGGGGGCTACTCTTCGTTGCAGTGCCCGGGCTTCTCATTATCGTGGCTTCAGTAGTTGTGGCACGTGGGCTCAGTACTTGTGGCTTGCGGGCTCTAGAGCTCAGGCTTAGTAGTTGTGGTGCATGGGCTTAGCTGCTCCGCGGCATGTGGGATCTTCCTGGGCCAGGGCTTGAACCCGGGTCCCCTGCATTGGCAGGCAGATTCTTAACCACTGCGCCACCAGGGAAGCCCTAGATGATGGCTGTTAACCTTCTCCTAGTCTTGGTCCCTCTGAACCCTTTTTTTTTTTTTTTTTTTTTCACATTATAGCCACTGATCCTTGTATAATGTGGTTACCACCATGTTTGGATCCTGCTGGAAACCCTTGATAGCCTCTCATCTCTCTCAAGACAGATCTAAACTCCTTAATGTGAACATAAGGCCCTGGGCCCTTCCTACCTCTCTGGCTCTGTCTCCTCTGTCTCAAACTCTGTACTCTGTCCTTAGACACACCTGTCAGCATATCAGATCTGCTGGACTTTCTCCAGCCTCCCACCTCTGTACACACTGTCCCCTCTGCAATTCTTTTCTGTCCACCCCTGTCTGTCTCCTGCATAATTCCTAGCTTAGATGTCACCGCCTCTGGGAAGGGAACCTTCCCCACTGCTTCTCCCGATAGGATGAGCTCCCCTGCTTACCACGGCCCTTATCACACTATATGGTAATTGTCTGTTAGTCTACCCTGCAGACTGTAATAAACACATCTCTTACTCTCCGTCCTATCTCCACCATCCAACACAGTTCTTAACACATAGTAGGTCCTCAGTAAATATGTTTTGAACGAATGAATGAAGACCTGGTCTATGTAGCTCACTTTCGCTTACTGTTTATAACCCAGGTCAGTTGTCTTCCCAGCTCACCCCAGCGGGAGTGAGTCCCTTCCATCGACCACCACGGCACTGGGCACAAACCTCAGTCAGAGCACATATGTTGTGTGGAAATTGTGTGAACCATCTCCACTAGACTCTGCACTCTTCAGGGCAGGACAAGGTCCTCCTCAGGTATTCCATGAGAGTGGAGAAGGAACAGATTTTTCCTGCTTCCAAAGATCATGCAGCAAAAGGTGGTGAAGAGAGAATAAGTTTTCATCTGATTTGGGGGTTTAGGCCTGGTTTTGTTTATATGGCTATTACCTTCAATTTTAGGTTTTTAAAAATTTATTTTACTTAGAACTCTGTCTGAGGTTTAGAGCTACAAACCTTTGCTTGTGAAAACTACTCATGCGATCATTTAAGGGTGTTAGGTCCCATAACGTTTGAGTGAGGCTGTTGTTAGCGTTTCCGGTGCGTGTGAGGAACGTGCGTGTGTTCCGACTTCTGTTTCCCTCTGCTAGCCACTCTGTGTACTCACTTCCTTCAGAGGAAGGGAGTTGATGATCCGTTCCGTAGTAATAAAATATAGTAATGTTTCTTGAGCACATACTATGTGTCAGACACTGTTGTAAGCATTTTACATGCATTAACTCACTTAATCCTTGAAAGACCCTTTGAGACAGGTGCCATCGAGTGTTAGCATTCCCATTTTAGAGATGAGAAGACTAAGGCACTGAGAGGTTTAGTAATTCCACCCGGGATGAGAAGAGGAGCCGGGCAGTTTGCCTCTAGCTCATGACCTCTTATATACTATATTATACAAAAAGCTTGACAGGAAATACATTTTTGATTATTTTAATTGAGGATACTAACAGCTGTAAAACATTGTCACGTGGACCTGTTTCACTATGTAAATATCTCTGAGTAAAAGGGCAGTTTGTTACCCAAACCTCCCATCTCCTCTGCCTCAGACCGGAGCATTCCCAGCCCCAAACTTTGCAGCAAGCCTGTAACCCTTTGCCTTTCAGGTATAATCCTAATTGCTCATCTCCCGTGACACCTTTTCTTGAGACAAGCAAAGCCTTGCTCAGTTCTCCATAAATGGAGAGCCTTCTTTCTTTTGATCACAGATCTGTAACTGCTAAGTTACTTTCCTTCCATCTTCCTGATCCTAATTTAGAGACTTCTTAAGTTTTACAGGATCTCTTGCTAAACATTATTCATTGTGTATAATAGTACACCACACATCTTATCCCTAAGAGTTCACGTATATTTGAGCACGCCCCACTTAACCTGAAATCAAACTAGAGCATTGCAGCCCACAATATGGCTACAGAAGTTAACGAACTATATTGTGATTTGGTGTAACACAATGTAGGCATATGTATTATCCATTATTAGAAAGGTTATTTTAAAATAAGTGTTTCAAAGGATAAATAACATTTTTTTCACACAGTTTAAATACTACCTGACCTTTCAGAAAGTGATTTAGAAAGATCTTCTTCCCATATGTAAGTTTTTCTTCCTTTTATAATCTGAAGACTGTGTACTATAGGTCCCTGGCCTCATTTCCCCATTTCATTTTATCTCATAGTTTATCTTTTCATTTAATCTTGAACTGGAGCATTTTTGAGCATTTCATTCAATATCTCCTATCTAATATCTTTGTTTCGTTGGATGTTTTATTTTTCCTCGGGGTACTGGAATACTCTTATGGAATGTGTTTCCTTAGATAATGTGTAACAGGAAGGGAATCCTATTTAAAGGGAAAATGTTTAAATACTTTTTTCAAGACCAACGGTGTATTCTGGCTCAAAGAACCTCCATATGAATATCATTAAACTATTTGCTCAATCAGTATTTATTGAGTACCTACTAAGCCTGAAATCATGCCAGGCATTGGGGAAATGAGATAAAAGCACAATCTTATCTTCAAAGAATTCATAGTATAGGGTAGGAGAGAATAACTATTTTTAGACAATCAGAATACAGTATACAGGTGCTGTAAAGCAGGTATATACTGGAGGGCAAAGGAGCAGAACTAGAGCTGATACCCTCTTTGTGGTTCCAGAAAGATTACCCTGAAAAAGGGTCACAAACTGACTCTGGAAGTCAGGATTAGCTCTGTTATTTTCATTGCAGAAAGAAATACTGTTGGTTTTGAGCTCTACAACTTTAATTCAGAAGGAAAAGAAAGCAACATTTTTCAGCTAAGGCTATAGGATCATTTTGGCGTTATACTATCTAACATACCTCATGGAACTTTCAATTTCAATTATTTAAAAAAATTTATGTTTAAAATTTCAGAATGTTTCAAGTTTTGTATGTTTATGTTGTAGTCTGGGGGATGCAATCTATTTATTTTTGAGGTGAAATGTACTTACAGTGAAATGTACTCAAGAATACAATTACCAAATTACAATTATGAGTGTGTCAATGATCCTTGTAATGAGCACAAAAATTTGCCGTATAGAACTTTTCCATCATTCCAGAGAGTTCTCTCAAGACCTCTAACAGGCACCATTCTCCATAGGCAACCACTGATCTGGTTTCTATTACCAGAGTTTTGACTGTTTTATTTCTTTAACAGATATAGGGCTATTCTGCTTTTCTCTTGTGTCAGTTTCTTCTTGTGTCAGTTTTTATGTGGTGTGTTGTTTCAAGAAATTTTTCCAATTCATTTACGTTGTTGAATTTATTGGCACAATGTTAAGCATAATATTCCCTATTATTCTATTAATATCTATATGTTCTGTGGTGAGGTCCCCTTTTCATTCCTTATACTGGTAATTTGTGTGGGGTATTTTTTTTCCTTGATAAGTATTGCTAGGGGATTAAAAATGTTATTAATCTTTCAAAGAACCAAATTTTGACTTTGCTCATTTTCTCTGTTTTCTATTTTATTCATTTCTGCTCTCAAGTATTTCCTTTCTGCTACTCATTTTGGGTTTAATTGGCTCTTCCCCCCGCCCCCTCCCCCCAGCTTTTAAAACCTTATTTTCTCCTATGAAAATATAAATGTTTAAATTACCCTCTAAGCATTGCTTTAGCTGTATCCCACAAATTTTGACATTTTTTGTTTTTATTATAAGTCAGGTGAAAGTATTTTCTAAATTCCCTGTGATTTCTTTTTTGACTTATAAGTTATCTAGAATTATGTTGTGTGGGTGTGTCTGTGAGGGTGTTTCTGGGAGAGATTAGCATTTGCATTGATGAACTGAATAAAGCAGATGGCCCTCCCCAGTGTGGGTGGACCTCAGCCAGTCCGTTGAAGGCCTGAATAGAACAAAAAGGAAAGTTGAATTCCCTGTCTGCCTGATCACTTGAGCTGGGACATTGATCTTCTCCTGCCCTTGGTGCTCCTGGTTCTCAGGCATTCAGACTTGGACGGGAACCTATACCACTGGTCTCTGGCTCTCAGGTCATTGAAGGACACCACTGGTTTCCCTGGGTCACCAGCTCACAGACAGCAGATCATAGGACTTCTCAGCCTCCATAATCGCATGAACCAATACCTTATACTAAATTCCTATCTATCGTCTATCTATCTATCTATCTATCTACATGTATCTATCATCTATCTACCTATCTATCTATCTATCATCTATCTATCATTTATCTACCTACCTGTCTATCCTATTGGTTCTGTTTCTCTGAAGAACTTTGACTAATAAAGTGACTATTCCATATGCATTTGAAAATAATGTGTATTCTGCAGATACTAATATGCATTTGAAAACAATGTGTATTCTGTAGATACTAAGTGAGATATCTGATAAATGTCAGTTAAATCAAGTTGGCTGATAATATTGCTCAAATCATTTAATCCTTATTCTTTTTTGTTTGTTTGTTTAGTTCTTGTATCAGTTACAGAGAAGGGTGTTAAAATCTTCAACTATGATTATGGATTTGTATATTTGCCCTTTAAATTCTCATTTTTACTTCTTGTACTTAAATCTTTTTTTTTTTTTTTTTTTGCGGTATGTGGGCCTCTCACTGTTGTGGCCTCTCCCGTTGCGGGGCACAGGCTCCGGACGCGCAGGCTCAGCGGCCATGGCTCACGGGCCCAGCCGCTCCGCGGCATGTGGGATCCTCCCGGACCGGGGCACGAACCCATGTCCCCTGCATCGGCAGGCAGACTCTCAACCACTGCGCCACCAGGGAAGCCCTACTTAAACCTATTTTTAGTCCCATAGCTATTTAGAATTTTTACGTCTTCATGATGAAATGATCATTTATCATTAAGAAATATTACTTCAACTCTGATCATTTTCCTTGACTTGAAGTTTATCTTGTATGATGATATCAACACCAGCTTTCTTAGATTTGTTTGGCCTGTCTTTTCACCTCTTTTTACTTTCAACTTCGCTGGGTCTTTAAAATGCATCTTGTGTAAACTGCATGTAGTTGAATCTTGCTCTTTATTCATCCTTGTAATCTCTTTCTTTTCATTGGATTGTTCAGTTCATTTACACTTAATGTAGTTATTGATATGGTTGGATTTAAGTCTTTTATCTTGCTAGTTGTTTTCTATAGTCCCATTTATTTCCCCCTCATTTTCTCCTTTTATGTCTTTGTTTTGGTTAATAAAACATTTTTAGTCCTCTATTTTATTTAATCTTTAAGAGTTGGAAGACCTTATTTATTTAACAAATAATTGTAAAACTTCTTCTGTATGCCTGACGCTGAGCCTGGTGTTGCATACAATAGTGAAGAAAATGAACATTTCCGCATCTACTGAGTTTGCATGACAGCAGATCTAAGATGATTAGTACTCTATTTTAATTCAATTTCTCTATTGGTTTTAAGTTATACATCTGTATTTTTTTTCCCCAGTGGTTTCTCACATTCTCCAACTAAACTCCCTTCAGTGATACAAATATTCCATGTGCTTTTCCAATATAAGAGCTTAATATGTGGCTATTAAGACCTTGAAATGTGGCTAATAGAACTGAGAAACTGAATTTTAAACTATATTTCATTTTAATTAATTCAAGTTTAAATTTAGTCACTTGTGGTTAGTGATTACTCTGTTGGATAACACATCTTCATCATTCTACTTGGAGTTAATATTGTACCACCTCACGTAAAATATAAGAACTTCACAATAATATAATATCAACTCTATCCTTTTTGTTATTGTTGTTATATATATTTACTACTACATGAGTTAAAACCCCTACAATATATTTGTCTTTTAACTGTCATTTAAATAAATTATGAGAAGGAGAAAAAAAGACAGTCCTTCATATTTACATGCCTATTTGCCATTTCCTCTGCTCTTCTTCCTGCAGAGTTCCTGTATTCTGGTGCTTCCTTCCTCTACTGCAGGTTTCCCCCTTGCTATCATTTCCCGTCATCCTCAAAAACTTTTCTATGACTATTTCTTATAGTTCACAATGAATTCTCCCAGCATGCATTTATCTTAAAATGTTTTTTCTGTTTTCATTTTTCAAAGATATTATTACTGCACATATAATTCTGGGTTGGCCACTTCTTTTAGCATTTTAATGATGACATTCCGCTTCTTCTGGCCTCCATTGTTTCTAGTGAGAAGTCAACTCTCACTCACAGCATTGCTTCCCTGTATGTAACTGACTTTTCTCTACTCTATCTTTGGTTTTCAGCCTTTTGACTATGACATACCTAGGCGTGGTTTTTTGGATTTATTGTGGTTGGATTTTGTTGATTACACAATTTGTAGGCTGATGTTTTCCACCCAATTAGAAGAGTCCTCAACCACTGTTTCTTCAAATTTTATTCTACTCCATTCTCTTTCTTCTCTTCTACTAGGACTCAAATTACATATATATATATATATATATATATGTAATTTCAGATATGTTCTTTTTATTTCTAATATATCCATATGTTTTATTTCTTTGCTGATACTCCCCATCTGTTTACTCAATATATTCATCTTTTCCTGTTCACCCATAAATATATTTATAGCTGTTTTAAAGAACTCATCTGCTAATTCCAATATTTGTGTTCTCTTGGATTCTGCTTCTATTGACTGTTCCTTTTCTTGATTATCAGTCACATTTTCCTGCTTCTTCACATGTCTAATATTTTAAATATTATTCTTGAATACTGTTATAAGGGAGTTATAGAGAGTCTGGATTATTTTACCTTCCTTTGAAGGGTGTTGACGTTTCTTCTATCAGGCTGTTAAATTACTGGCAAATCTTTTTGATCTTGTTAGGCTTTGTTTTATTATTTGTTAGGACAGTTCTATTTCAGATTGATCCTTAGTCCTGGGGCATGGTCCTTTCTCTGGGTCATGGTACTTACTCCTAAGGTATGGCCTCTTTGGGGTTTCAGTTGAATGCATCAGGTGCTTAATAAGGCCTCTCCACTGTGTCTGGGCCAAAATTCTCATGTTTCCAGCACTGCACAGCCTGTGATATCTTGGCCCAGCTCTCTTACTTGTGGAGCCATTCTGTCTTAGGTCTCATGAAATCTCGTCCTGCACACAGGCTGTCAGGGAACACTCATGAAGTCTTCTTTGTCACCCTCCTCTGCACAACTTCTTCCTTTATGATATCCTGCCTTACAAATTCCAGAGACCACGGATATCCTCAACTCTATCTACACCTCTTCAGCTTAGCAGGACATCCATATCCCCTTGGATTCCACTTCCTTATGGTCCAGTTGGTGACCCCAGGCAGAGAGCTGAAGAAGATGTGGGGCTCTCTGTGTGTTTCCCTTCTCCCGAGTATCACAGTCCTACAGTGTTTATTGCCAAGTGCCTGAAATCAGTTACCTCAGATATTTATAATTGGTTTCAGTGGAGGGCCAGTCCAGTACCAGTCACTCTGTACAGCCAGAAGTGGATGTCCTCTTCTGTATGATTTGGTATGATATGTATTGGGTTGGTCAAAAGGTTCATTCAGTTTTTTCCATAAGATGTCTCTAGTAGCACTTAGTTGTCTTTAACTTCATTCAAAACAATTTTGTTAGACTGTAGGTGACAGCTGTCATACCAGTGTGCATTTAAAAAAAAGGCTTATCAAAATTGGTGAATTTTTGTGTAGCCATTTTAATATTGAAGATGGAAGAAAAAAAGCAACATTTTCAGCATATTATGCTTTATTATTTCAAGAAAGGTGAAAACACAACTGAAATGCAAAAAAAAGATTTGTGCAGTGTATGGAGAAGGCGCTGTGACTGATCAAATGTGTCAAAAGTTTGCGAAATTTCATGCTGGAGATTTCTCGCTGGACGATGCTCCATGGTCGGGTAGACCAGTTGAAGTTGATAGTGATCAAATCAAGACATTAATTGATTGAGAACAGTCAACATTATACTACGTGGGAGATAGCCAACGTACTCAAAATACCCAAATCAAGTGCTGAAAATCATCTGCACCACCTTGGTTATGTCAATTGCTTTGATGTTTGGGTTCCACATAAGTTAAGTGAAAAAAAATTTCTTGACCATATTTCCGCATGCAGTTCTCTACTTAAAGGTAATGAAAGTGTTCTGCTTTTTTTTTTTAAATAAATTAATTTATTTATTATTTATTTTTGGCTGCGTTGGGTCTTCGTTGCTGCGTGTGGCTTTGTCTAGTTGCGTGAGCGGGGGCCGCTCTTCATTGTGGTGCGCAGGCCCCTCATTGCAGTGGCTTCTCTTGTTGCGGAGCTCGGGCTCTAGGCATGTGCGCTTCAGTAGTTGTGGCTCGCAGGCTCCAGAGTGCAGGCTCAGTAGTTGTGGCGCATGGGCCCAGTTGCTCCGTGGCATGTGGGATCCTCCCGGACCAGGGCTCGAACCCGTGTCCCCTGCATTGGCAGGCGGATCCTCAACCACTGCATCACCAGGGAAGCCCAAGTGTTCTGTTTTTAAAACAAATTGTGACGGGCGATGAAAAGTGGATACTGTAAAATAATGCGGAACGGAAGAGATCGTGGGGCAAATGAAATGAAACACCACCAACCACACCAAAGGCCGGTCTTCATCCAAAGAAGTGATGTCGTGTGTATGGTGGGATTGGAAGGGAGTCCGCTATTATGAGCTCCTTCCGGAAAACCAAATGATTAATTCCAACAAGTACTGCTCCCAATTAGACCAACTGAAAGCAGCCCTTGATGAAAAGTGTCCAGAATTAGTCAATGGAAGATTATCCATAATCTTCCCTCAGGATAACGCAAGACCACATGATTCTTTGATGACCAGGCAAAAGCTGTTACAGCTTGGCTGGGAGGTTCTGATTCATCCGCCATATTCACCAGACATTGCACCTTTGGATTTCCATTTGTTTAGGTCTTTACAAAATTCTCTTAATGGAAAAAATTTCAATTCCCTGGAAGACTGTAAAGGGCACCTGGAACAGTTTTTTGCTCAAAAAAATAAAAAGATTTGGGAAGATGGAAATGTGAAGTTGCCTGGAAAATGGTAGAAGGTAGTGGAACAAAAGGGTGAATATGTTGTTCAATAAAGTTCTTGGTGAAAATGAAAAATGTGTCTTTTATTTTTACTTAAAAACCGAAGGCCCTTTTTGACCAACCTGATACACCTCAATAAAGTACTAAAACAAAACATCACTTTTCTTTTTTTCATTTAAAAATCTTTGTTTCATTTCTGTGTCAGGGCACTGTTCCTGATGATTATTATGTATTCTTAATCTTACCTCAATAATTGTTAGTTTGTTGAAGTTCATTTAAATTATTATAATTAATATTTCTAAATGACAATGATCAATAATTAACATTAATATCTGTGAGACTCATTACAGTGTTTATCAAACATTGAAAAGACATTTTTCAAGACTTTAAAACAAAATGTGGGTAGAACTAAGTGTATTCTAATATCCTTCTATTTTAAAAAGTGTGATAAAATTATGAGATAATAAAATGATCTACGCAAACCTTGTTCACTGGCAAAAAATTCTATTTGTAGTTTTCTTAAAAACAACAAAAATAACATTTCTCACTGGTTATAATTTAACTGGCATGTCAAAGGAAAATGCTAGAAACAAATTTTCCTGACCCTGAATTTCTAAGAAACTGAAATAAATCATCGACTGTACCATAATTTATGTGTTTTACTTTATTGTTTAACAAAACATATCCAAGCAATATAAATGATACTGCTGTTTGTATAAATCGATTAGAGATAAGGCATACTGAGTCAGTAGTTTACTTGAGACTAGAACCGGCTCTGGGGAGCTCTGGCCTCACTTTCTGAAGACCCGGGGAATGTGTAATAAACAACATGAGAAATGGCCAACTTCTGGTTCTGGCTCCTCATCTGTAAAATAGTTTTGGTCTAGGGCTTCCCTGGTGGCACAGTGGTTGAGAGTCTGCCTGCCGATGCAGGGGACACGGGTTCATGCCCTGGTCCGGGAAGATCCCACATGTATCCGGAGCCTGTGCTCCGCGATGGGAGAGGCCACAACAGTGAGAGGCCCGCGTACCACCAAAAAAAAAAAAAAAAAAAAAAAAAAAAATTGTTTTGGTCTAGAGTTCTCAGGCATGCCTTCCAGATCAAAGGACCAAACCTTTTTGCGTTTGTATCTTTATTTTCCAACCCATCTTCTTATTACAACGCTATATTTTTGTCTTTCAGTCTTTCATCTTAAAACGTTCTTTCCATACGTTTATTTTCAACTCAAAGTAATGACAGCTGTATTTCTGGGTGGTTATCATATTCGTCGAATACTTATAAATGGGAACAAAGAAAACGAACATGTGGCAAAGTGCCAGGTAATTTTAAAACAAGAAAACAATTACCCCATAAATGTAATGCATTGAGTCTTCGATTGCTATTACAAAAATGGACCCAAACTAACAGAAGTAGCTTGTGCATTTACATGGAAATATAGACTCTGGAATGATATCACTGCCTGCCATCAGTTATCTCAAGCTGAGTCCAAGTTTTTTAAAGTCATTTCCTAACTAATGTTAACAAGCACAGGTGTTTCCTGATTTCAGTTGTTCAAACTCTCAAAAAAATGAGTAAGTCAGGGAAATGTGTAAAATTCCTTTGTTGGTTTCCTTTCTCCTGTATCGAGCCCAAGTTTCATCTTAGTACTATAAGTGGTTTTTGTGTTTCCATGCCCATTTAGCCCATGAGCTTATTTTCTCCGTATTTGTTTGTCTTGTTACTGGTGTTATTTTTTCAAGTTTTCCTCCATATTTAGAATCTCAATATGAGTGACTATATTTGAACTAAGACAATGTGTCAAAAATTCTCCCTCTGATTTGAAGAGTCTCTGAGGGTGGTGGAGTTGAGCCCCTGGTCTTGAGCACAAATTCCTCAGCAGAGAGGGGGGAACACATGGCGTAGTGTGAAGCAGTAAGAATGAGGTGGGGGAAGGGAAAGTGAGCAGCACGGTGAGGAAGAACTGAGAACATTTAAATAATACTATAGGACTTTGCCACGTGTTTTATTAAAGTTGGTTTTTCACTTAATTCTGTGCAATCATGTGACTTCTTTAAGGTCATCTAGTGATTTTAGAGGATGCAAACCTAAATCTTTGAATGCTATTGTCTGTCATGCCTGGGCTTCTTGAAATTAAGTATAAAAGAATCAGCTAAGCCTGCCAAACTTCGTCAAAAATGCCAATTCCTTGGCCATCCAACTCCCTACTCCGTCCCCAAAATCATGGCCAGAAAGTCTGAATTGCCCTTCTGTCACTTGTTGGCTTCTAGAGCTAAAATTATGTTGCCTGTATCGTGGGACTGCATTAAATTATTAGAAAACAAACAGTACATTGCTTTACTACAAAGTATTTACCTACTTTGCTCTTCTAGTATCTACAATTGCTAACTTTCTGTATTCTAAACAAATGCCTTGAGTCAGAGTTCTATGAAGGGAAGACGGGAAGGGATTTGAGGGATTTTAATATGGCAATATGTATTGGTTTTTGTAGAAAGTTAAATTTTTCTCCTTGCCTGAGAAAGATGATTGGGGTTGACGTGAAAATTTCATACTTCATTACCAAGATTTCAAGGACGGAAAAGCTTTTTTTATACCTCCTTATTATGAACTAACTATAAGCTCTTGGGAAGAGGGGACAAACTGCTTTTTCCATTTCCAAGAACGAGAAGACGTTCAAGTTTCACCAGAAAGATGACAGGAAATGATTACAATTTGAAAGGGTTAAAGTCCACCTATCTGTGATTTGGTGTGCAGTTTTTTAATATTAGCTAAATAAACTTAAATTGCTGAAATCTTCATTCCAGAAAAAAATAGAAAAATCACAAAATACAGACGGATGAAAAGAAGAAAAAGCCACCCACAATAATAAACATTTATAAAGTTGCTTACTATGTGCCTGGCACTGTTTCAAGGGCTTTACAAACAGCTCTATAGAACACACATCAACCCACTTTCTGGATGAAAAACTAAGGCATAGTAAGGAGAGGTAGAGCCTAAAGTCACACAGCTATAGGGGATAGGATTTGGGTGGAGACAATCTGGCTCCAGAGTCCCTGTTTTCAACCTCTACGCTAGCCAGACTCTGCTCTGTAATCTATGACCTGTGATAGCCATTGTTCACACTTAGGGGTCTACCCTTCCAAATTTACACATACACACACACACGCAACATACACATGCACGCTTTACACCAAATAGGATCCTGCTGAATTACAGTTTGATAGCCTGCTTTTTTCACTGACAGTATATTGTGAACATCTGTAATGGTTACTATAGTAAATAGTAACTGCCACATTCTGGCTAAATATTCTATTTAAAGTGAAGCTCCTCCCCTCTCCCTTTGTACAACTAAGAAAAAGCATAGGCAGGAAGGCCCAGGTGATCTTCCTATTAAGATTACTTGAATTGACAAAAGCCATTTTATGTACTAAATTTATCACTATCTACTATTCAATTCCAAGGCTGAAAGAACACGTGGAGGGTGTTACAAATGACCTAAAGGCAATTCCAGAGGACTTTGAAAAGTCTGAGTTTGATGCCCAGCGACCAGAATGGAATTACGGATTAGATGGCCACTGAGTAAACCCAAGAATGCCATCAATGAGACATAGAGAAAATCCAGCAAAGGGCGAAAGAAAGATGCCATTAGGACAAAATAATCATTTTCCTCTCACAGGTTTCTTACACAACCCTTAAAATCTAATAACTTGGTTGCTACTTCATAACCACTTAGCTTGTTAATGGACTAGAACCAAATGATAAAAGTTAACGGAACAACTGGACCATTAACTACATTAATAATAGGTTTAGAGAAAATTATTACTATTTTAAACCATAGTTGCTTGCTTCTATCACTAGTGTTTTTTAGAAATATTAAGATATTTCGAAACATACTAAAATGAAAAGTTACAGTAAGTTCTGCATTCAGAATTAAGGAATTTTGAATTATTTTAGTTTCAAAAGATATTTTTGCCTCATTTGGTGACATGCTTCCGTAAGTTGTGATTATAGAAGTGGAGACGAAGAAATGTTGGAGGTCACTAAATGCAGATTCGTCTTGGCTCCCCTAAATTATTTATCTCTTATGGTATATGAGGTATGTCTTTTTAAAAAATCTACCAAACTTTAATTCAGACCGAGGACTTTTTTTTTTTTTTTTTTTTTTTGCGGTACGCGGGCCTCTCGCTGTTGTGGCCTCTCCCGTTGCGGAGCACAGGCTCCGGACGCGCAGGCTCAGCGGCCATGGCTCACGGGCCCAGCCACTGCGTGGCATGTGGGTTCTTCCCGGATTGGGGCATGAACCCGTGTCCCCTGCATCAGCAGGCGAACTCTCAACCACTGTGCCACCAGGGAAGCCCCAGACTGAGGACTGTTTCTTAACAGAATGTTTGTAACGTTTTCCAGGATTCCATAGTACTAATAAGAAAGGCACTTAGGTGATGCAAGGGATTTAAAATGAAAATATTCTAACATGGGTAGATTCAAGTAGGTGAGTTATGTAAAAAAGTAAATCAGCCATGGGAGAGATTTGTGTTTGTTCTGTTCATACTCAGAAAATATTTAACTTCACTGGAGTTTCCTGTTAGAAAACAATGGCAGAAATGACTTACGGAGTCATTGCTCCTGATCACCAGGCTATGTCTAGGCAACTTGACTGCTTTTTATGAGGGTATTACTTTTATGTTTGCTCCTCTGTTCTGATCTCAGTCCCTGGAAGGCCCTTCTTTTGAGGACGGGTGGGGAGCTCAGCCGGTCTACCCCATCGGCTCTCTAGGACTTTGCCCCTCAGCCTTCTTTTCCCTCGTTCCCTCTCTCATTATGAGCTGTTCATCCACTGACTCACAGACTGTTGTGTCAGGACCCTTTGGCTCTCTGAAGACCTGTTACTCTGATCTCATCCCAGACTCCTCCCACCCCACCCTACCTCCCGACTTTGCCTCTGTTTCTTCCTCCAAGTCATTGAAGATTCTCCTTTTATCTGGTTTCAGAAGCCTCACAGTGATGTGTCTAGGTTTGGGTCTTCTTTCATTCATTCTGCCTAATACAACATGTCCTTTTCAATGTGACACTCGTGTCTTCCTTGCATTCTGAGAAACGGTACAACATCTGTGAAATAGCTTACCTTTCTCTGTTCTTTTTGGAACATGTATAAGGACATTGAGGCCCACCTTTGCCACTTTCTATGTACCTTTATACATATACCATTATACATACGTGCCTTTGCATATTCAGAAACGCATAAGGGACAGCACTGCTATAACCCCTGTTCTGTGTGGCACTCTCTCCTGACTGCTGAGAATCTCCATCTTCTTCCTCTTTGTACTCAGTGTGTATAATAGTTTTCATTCCTACTATGCATTAAAACCACCTGGGATGGGGGTTAGGTGTGCCTGTTTTGAAAAATGGACCAAATCTTAGCTCTTTCATGTATTAACTATGTGACCCAATTCACTTAACCATTCTGGCCCTCACTTTTCCTATGTGTAAAATAGAGATAATAACACTTACTTCTACGGCTGTCATGAGACTCAAATGAAATGTTTGTCAAGTGCCTTGTTACAATGCTGGTGGATACTTAATCAATGGTAATGTGGCGGCTGAGGTAACAGCTGAAATGTACCTTGTGATTGCCCATGTATCACATATTCTATATTGAATTATGTAATCTTCAGAGCCCTTGTAGATAAGTACATTTAGTATTCGTTTGTAAGTCCAGCATTCTAAGAACTGTGTTCGTTTATCTGTGTCAAACTCCAATCTTAATCCTTTGGTATGCATATTTTATGTACTTCATAGCATATTTATATTTCTTACGTTAGATTTTTAAAATGCTATTTACTATCTTTTTTCTATGTCATCATATGTCATTCTAATAACGATGTGATATTCCATTGAGTTGTTATTCTATAATTTACTCAGCCATTTCACTATTACTGGACCTCTTCAGGCAAATAAGTGACTCCTTACTTTGAAGATTTTGATGTATGGTATCAAACTGCCCTCCAAAGGCTGTGTCATATTATCGTAACATGGGGTAGTTTTTGACCTGGCTGCATTATTCTCTAAATTCTCTCATTCTATTTTAAAGTGGAATGGGGGTTGTGTGAAATGTTCCTTAAGAAATTAGAAAAGTGGCAGTGATTTAGTCAATCAAGCAATCAATCAAATAGCATTTAGACAATGTACTAGGAATTGTATATAGAGAAGTCCAAAGTTATAATGTGACTAAGACAAGAAACAAGTAATAGTGATAAGGGAAGAAAAAAGAAACAAACCTCTAGTCTATAAAAGAACCTATAATACATATTTCAAAGTAGTCTATACAGATATGCAAGTTGCTACACTGTATTATGTACAAGCCACTAGTAAGCAGGGTGGGATGTGTAGAGAGAGGGAACTTCTTGCTCCCCTGCCTTCCTTAAAAGTCATGACCAGCTCTGGATAACAGCTGTCACGTAGGCGAGGTCTGTATGGGCAGCTAGTCCTCCCCTACAGGGACTTTGTGCTATGTGCTGTCTTCTGCCTGTCTAGTGTACCCCAGGAGCCACCTAATGACACATGACATAGGCTGGAGACAGAGTCTTCCTCAAGACTGAATTAAGGATACTAGTAGAGGAAATCCTCGTTCTGCTGGGGCTGTTAAACTAGAAATCCAGGAAGCTGGGGCTGCTGTAGACCGTCTTCCCTGGCTATAGGCAGACAATTTTAGACAGCAGGCTAAGAGCCACAGGCATAGATGTTTCTTAAACTAAGGCCCATTTTTTCACATGTGCCTCAGATGGCATTCCCTCCTGCAGTCTCAGAACGGTACGAACTCTCTCCTTTCCTGCATTGTTCCCCTTACTAAAAAGCCCTCCGTCTGGTGATTGCGTCCTGATCTTCAGCTCTCTCTCTCCTCCTCACTCCAGCCAAACGTCCTGAAAGAGTGTCTAAGCTCACTCTCTCCACTTCTTATTTTTCACCTCAACCTACTCCAAATAGGCTTTCATGTCTACCCTTCTACTGAATCGGCTCAAAGATTACTCAGGACCTGTCCATTGCCAACTCCACAGGGCTTCTTCAGTCTTGTTTATTTAATCCCTTAGCATCCTCTGACCTAGCTGACCTTTCCTTCCTGCTGGAGAACTTTGGGGTTAGTTTCCACAATAACTTAACACCACATCCTCCTGCGTTTTCTCTCACTCCCGCCTGCCACTTCTCAACTCCCTTGCTGCCCCTCCACCTATAGATGTTGGGGTTTCTGGAAGGCCGCATCATAAGCCCCTTCTTTTCTCAAGCTACGTTCTCTTCCTACCTTTTCCTGGAACAGAGATCTCATCCACTATTCCAGCTTTGATTGCGATCTCTATACTAACGGCGCCTACGTTTATGCCTTTACTTCAGACTCCACCTCTGACCTTCGCAACCACATAGCCCCGATTGCCCACTTGGGATTTACACCTAAACGTATCCAAGGTGTATCAAACCTGACATGTTTTGAATTGAACTCCACCCCCTCCGAACCCTCCCACAAACCTGCGGCTCCTCTCCTAGTGTTTCCTAATGACTAATGGCTCTGTAATCCACGCAGTTGCTCAGGCTGATTTCCTGCAAGTTCCCCCTTGATACTTTCCTCTTCCTCATTCCCTCCCTTCCATCCATCCCCGAGACCTGTCAATCCCACCTCCTTATCCTCATCGCCGTCACACCACCTGAGTCCCGGTCACTGTCTTCTCCCGTCTGGAGTTCAGCAGCAGCCTCCTCTCTGGTCTCCCCACACCTGTGCTTGCCCCTTCCAGTCCATTCTTCACACAGCCCCAGAGAGGATTTTCAAACCCCAATCTCATCCTGTCCTGGCCCTGCTGAACAGCCTTCAAGAGGTTTCCAGCTGTTCACAGCTAATGTCCAAAAACCTACCACTTCTGGTCAGTCTCGGACCCTGACCCACCTTTTCAGGCTCATTTCAGTCACTTGCTCCTCCAGCCACACGGAATCCTCTCTGTTCCCCAAACAGGTCAAACTGTCCCTTTTCTCAGGAGCCCTGGATAAACAGATCCTTCTGCTGTCAATGTTTTTAGGTGACCCTTCTCTGACTACCCCTGACCCGCAGGTTACATTATCCCATGGCACCTTGGCCTGTTCCTCCACTGCACCCTCCCTTCGTTGTTTTTCCTCCCTTGTGGGACTGTGAGCCCCAGGAAAGCAGGCACCATGGCTATCCTGCTCACTGCTCTGTCACCACTGCTCACCTATGCCTGGCACTGACTGATAGGGCAAAAATGGAGTATCTTGTGTCTCTCATCACACAACCGTAGGGCAGCTGTATAGCTGGCCACGATCTGGGACAGTCTTCTTTTAGTATCATAGCCCAACAGCAGCAAATCCTTTAGTGGTTCTTAAAGCTAGAGTCCCACTCTTTGGAGGAGAGGATGACAAAGTTGACGCAAATGGTCCCCTTGACCTCTTCTCCTGGAGCACCAGGGCCACGCAGGAACTCCCTGGATGATTGAGAGCTTGCTTTACGAGCCCCATCTAAAGCTAAGGGGTCATTAGGACGATGTGCTGCATCCTTGCCGTTCTTCTAAGGACATTTTGCTGTTTTCTAAGACAGGCCCTCCCCCACCGACCCATTGTTCTTATTTGTTTTCATTCCATAGTGTGCCTCAGTGAAATGTTGAGAACCTAGGTTAGAAAGCCCCCAATAGGGCACTGTGGGTAGGGGGGCTAGAAAGACTGACCCGCTAGCAGGAGGCTGAGTCGCCAGGGAGAATGTAATTAAGTATGTTAAGAATGGCCTAGGCTTTATGGGAGACAAATTGGTTGACCTGGCCCTCAGGGAGTAAGGAGCTCCCAGGGGACAAAAACTGCAGGAGCCCCGAGTGGAGAAAAAACTGAAGGCTGCCCCCTCTGACTCATAAAGAGAGCAACAGCCCCGAGTGTTCCTAGAAGAGGCGATCGAGCACATGTGCCAGGGACTGTGTGTGTGAACATCTACTGTTCTTGTCATGCAGGGCCGGGTGGACCGGGAATCACCCCGCAGAGGAAGAGATTTATTACGTCCCGGCCATGTCTGTCTTCAGAACTGAACTTTCCTGCTCTTTGTGCAACAAGACACACCTCTCCGAGGAAGGAGGCGGACAGGATTTCCATCATCACTACTGCTCTATTAAAAACACACACACACACACACACACGCACACACACAACAACCGTGTAATTACTCTCCGCAGGAAAGGTACACAAACAGGATGGGCCCAAGCTGAACTCGGGATGAGCCATCCCTGTAAAGATTAGGTAAAGGAACCTCCCGTCACGCACCCGCCTCCGGCCAGGGCCTCTCCCAGATGGCCACGTTGGGTCGCCATCCCACCTCCTAGGGGGGACGGGGGGGCGCGGGCGACTCCCGGCCGCGTGGGTTCCCTGCTCCTCCTCTTTCCCGCCTTCCGGCGCTCCCCGGGTCTGTCTCCCACGCTTCAGGTGTTCGCTCAGGCTGGGCCGCAAGCCCTTCCCTTTTTGGCCTGCACCTGGGGTAGCTTCCAGCCCAGAGCTCCCCGCCAGACCCCGCTGCAGGGAGCGCGAGCAGAGCGGTGCGAACCGGCCTGCGCCGCGCTCCCCAGGCCGCTTGCGCCCCGCTACTGACCGAACGCAGGGTCGGGCGCCGGCCGCGCGCCGCGCCCCCGGGCTTCGGAGGGCGCGCCAGCCCCGCGCAGGGTTGCCGTGAACTTGGAGCCCGGCGGCGCGCGGCTCCTGCCCGGGACGGGGCGGCAGCTGCTTCCTGGTTTGAAGCTCACCGAGTGGGGGAGAGCGTGAGCCCGCGGAGGCGGGGGCAGGAGCAGAAGCGGGAGGAGGCGGGGGCAAGAGACGCTTGAGGCTCGAGCTAACCGGACGGGTCGCTCCGGCTCTCCGGGGAGAGGTGCTTCCCGGCCCTGGAGAAGGGGCGAGTCCCGCGCGAGCCCCCGGGAGACGCCGCGCGCTCGAGAGGGACGGTCGGGCGACCCCGGCCCTCTGAGGGCTTGGCGCCCGGCTCCCCTCCTTTCCACCTCGCGAGGGAGGGAGAGAGGGAGGGAAGGAGGGGAGGGAAGGTCCGGCGGGGGACGCAGAATGGCTGTTCGAGGGGGGCTTGCGATTTGCTTTTCCCGGGAGCTGCCTCCACTCCTGCGGCCGCCGCGAGGGCTGGTCTGAACGAGGTCTCCCCGCTCTCCCGCTGCGAGACCGCGCGGTCCCTGGATTGGGACAGCGGCCCCGGCATGTCGTCCGGCACCATGAAGTTCAATGGCTACTTGAGGGTCCGCATTGGCGAGGCCGTGGGGCTGCAGCCCACCCGCTGGTCCCTGCGCCACTCGCTCTTCAAGAAGGGCTATCAGCTGCTGGACCCCTACCTGACGGTGAGCGTGGACCAGGTACGCGTGGGCCAGACGAGCACCAAGCAGAAGACCAACAAACCAACGTACAACGAGGAATTCTGCGCCAACGTCACCGACGGTGGCCACCTCGAGCTGGCTGTCTTCCACGAGACGCCCCTGGGCTACGACCACTTTGTGGCCAACTGCACCCTGCAGTTCCAGGAGCTGCTGCGCACGGCCGGCGCCTCGGACACCTTTGAGGGCTGGGTGAGTACCTTGAACACTCCCCTTTGTGTCCACTCCGCACCTTCTCCCCCCTTCATTTTACAAAACTTGCCCGGGGCGCGCTTTCCCATCTTCCCAAGCGCAGGGAATTCCCTCCACTGCGGCCCTCGCTTTGGTTCTCGCCCAGGTGGCCACGGCACTGGTGGTGCGCTAGGGCACAGGTGTGTCTCTAGAAAGCTATCCTCGACACGGTCCCCTTTCGGGATGGCAGCTTGGGCTAACGGGAAGTCGGGGTAGGGGCGGTCACCCCCCTCCGCCCACACTTTGGGTAAGGCGCCCCAACTCTCAGCTTGAGGGTAATACGCAGGAAAGGCAAAGAAGTTGTGATAGATAGGAAAGTGACTTGATTTGGGTCAAGTTCTTTAAGCGGTTTTTAGGAGAAGGTGATACATTCTCGCAGGTATTATTCATAATGTTTCTGGATACGTGTTGGTTCAGCAGCTCAGATGTGCACACGTGTTTCAGCATGCACATCCATTACATCCCAGAGGTACATAACCTGCATTGGCAGGGATTGGAGTGCCTGGGTCTTCAGTTGGCCAAGTTTCGTTTAGCAGTTTTCCAAGGAGATGAGGTTTACGTGTGTTTGTAACTTCAGTTCAGTTTCAGCCTGAGAGGGGTGAGTCCTGCAGTATGTGTTTCTGTTGTTATTGGTACTGAGAGTTTAGAGGGCTCTTCAGCAGTTTGTGAACCGCCCCCCTCCCCTCTCCTCACCTGCTGGTGCTTCTGTATATTGACAAGTAGTTAACCCGCCACTTCCTACTTGCCTGTGCTTTTTCACATAGTTCCCATGAGGCAAAATTTCTGCTGCAAATAAATTAAAATGTCTAGAGCACTCTACACAGTGCTAAAATGCATTTGCTTCTTAATCTTCATACTGTTTTTGTGATGCAGGTGTTATCCTTCCCACTCTTATGTGATGAAATGATAATTATAATGAAGTGGTCTGGCCTGGCAAAATGGAGTAAGCCCTTTGAAGAGTCTCGGGAGTTTAATGATTTAAATTCTGGAGAATGTCAGTTTTGAGCCCAGAATGGTGACTCAGTATTGAAAACCTGTTTGAAATTAACAAGTGGGGGAATCAGATGGATAATAAGGAAGATTCATTTAGATATTTATTTTACACTTTGAGGAATTGATTATTTTATCATATACTTTGTAAACTTACAGCAGCTTGTGGAGTAGTCTCTTAAATAGGAGAAAAAACCATAACGACTGTTTAACCATATCATCAAATTATATTGAGTTACTTTCCCTTCAGCTGAATTTACTTTGTGGAATTTAGAAGTGGATTAGAGAGGAATGGCCAAAGTAGAGATTGACTTTTTATCCTGTGACTTTCTGGACAGGAAATAGAGGTGAGTCTAGGAATCTGAATGGAATTATTAAATTAGTGTCTGATTAGGAGTTAGGTTGGGCAAAGCTCTAAAAGAACTAGGTTCTGAAATATGGTGGTGCAGACTGACCAATGGCCATTAGAAGCCTGTTTTCCCAAAAAGATCCTAGACTGGTTCATTTTACCCCTAGTCTGCACATTTGAATCACCTGGGGAGCTTTTCAAAATCCCCACTTTTAAAGACTCTAGACAGGAATCTATTATGGCTGTGGACCCCAGCATCAGTACTTTTCAGCTCTCCACGTGATTGCAATGTGCAGTGAAGTTTGAGAACCTGTAGCCTAAATGAAGACCGCAAGATAAGGGCTGGAGAAGCTTAAGTGTAGAAAGATTCAGGTTACCTGACAAGGTGGGGGTATTTAGAGCTGCCTATTGTCCCACTGGCTGAATAGATTTAAATGTCAATTAAATTTCTGTATCTATAATTGTCTGAATTCATTATATTTAGATGTTTAATGTGGTGTTCCGGAGAATATGAGTGTTTGGTAGGATAGGTCAGCCTTTAAATGACCTTGGAACTGGTGATTTGTCAGACACTCATTCAATTAGGAGGCAGTTTTTAAAAGTTCTGGGTATTTTGAAACTGTGATGATAGGGTAGAATGGGTAGTGTGTTTCCTTTCTTTTAAAATTTTTTGTTAAGAAAATAATTTTAAGAAAATATTTGGAAATATATGGAATGCTTGTTTTCTAAATGATCCTTTATAGGTCTAAAGGTGGTTTTGAAATTTAGAATTACATATTTATCTTTAGCATATTAAATTGAAATGTGTAGTTTATTCAGGAAGTTACAAATGGAGTAATTTACTCTACAGTAAATTTATTTGTTGCAATTGAAATTACAAATTGCTAAACTCTAAAAAATACTAAAAGCTTAGTTCTTGCTAGATCACGAGAAGAGACAAAAACAGAAGACACCTTTATTATTAGACTAAAACAAAGTTGTTAATGCTCTTTTGCTTAACATGCTTTCTGAGTATTAAGAAGATAATCATTGGCGTTGATTTTGAACCAATTTCGTCTGTATTACCTTCTAAGCTTGATGAGAGAAAGGGTTAGATCTCTTCTGTGCAGTATATTCCTAGTATCAAGCACAGTGCCTGCCATGGATTAGGCAATCAACTATTTCTTTCCTAACTATACTATTTCATTTAATTTACATTATATCCAAGGAGGTAGTGGGATATAATGTAACAACTAAAGAAATTCTTAAATGGAAATTCACAGCATTAAAAACTTAAATTAGAAAAGATCTCAAAGACCTGAGTTTCCACCTGAAACTAGAAAAGAAGAGCAAATTGAATCCTAAGTAAGCAAAAAGAAGGAAATGTAAAGATAGCAGAGGTTAGTTGAAGCAGAAAATAGAAACAGCAGAGAAAAATCAATGAAACAAAAAGCTGTTCTTTGGGAAAAAAAGAACGTAATAAAATTGATAAACCTCAAATGATCAAGAATAAAAACACACAAATTACCAATGTTAGGAATGAGAGAACATCACTATAGATCCTATGGACATTTAAAAATATATATTATGAATAACTTTATGCCAGGAAATTCCACAATTAGATGAAAGGAACAAATTCTTTGAAAGATACAAATGACCCAAACTCATTCAAATAACTTGAATAGCATTATGTCTATTAAGGCAATTGAGTTTGTAGTTAAAAACCTTCCACAGTGCAAACTCAAGGTCCCAGAAGGCTTTACTGGTGAGTTCTATCATACATTTAAGGAAGAAATATTGCCAACTACACAAACTATTTCAGAAAACAGAAGAGAAGGAAACACATCCCGGCTCATTTCATGAGGCCAACATTACCTTTATACCAAAACTTGATGAAAACATTACAAATAAATAAAACTACAGACCAGTGCCCCTCGTGAATATAGATATAAAAACTCTTAAATTTTAGCAAATCAAACCCAGCAATATAGCAAATGATCAAATGGGGTTATAACCGGGACTGCAAGGTTGATTAAACATTTATAGTCAATCAGTGCAACTCTTCATATTAACAGAATAAAAAAGGAGATTCATATGATCATCTCAATAGATAAAGAGTATTTGACAAAATTCAATACCCATTCATGATAAAAACTCTCAACAAATTAGTAATAGAAGAGAACTTTTTCAATGTGGTGAAGGACAATTGTGAAAAACCTACAGGTAACATGTTAATGGTGAAAAACAGAATGATATTCCGCTAAGATCAGGAGTGACAAGGATAGCTACTCTTACCACTTCTGTTCAACAGTGTATTGGAGGTCCCAGTCAGTGCAATAGGCAATTAAAAAAATAAAGTACATGCAAAGGAAGAAGTAAAATTGTAGAAAATTCTAAGACACCTACAAAAGGGCTTCTAGAACCAACAAGCTAGGTTTAGCTAGGTTGCAGAATCCAAACCAATCTACAAAAATCAGTTGTTTCTATATATTATCAGTGGACAATCGAAAACCGAAATAGAAAAATACCATTTAAAAGAGCATCAAAATATGAAATTGGATAAATCTGATAAAACATGCAAGGCTTGTTCACTGCAAATGACAAACCATCACTGAAATAAGTTAAAGATCTAAATAAATGGAGAGAGATACTGTGTTCATAAATGGGAAGATTCAATATTGTTAAGACCTCAATTCTTAACAGTTCTTCCGAACTTGTTCAATAGATTTAATGCAATCCTAGTTAAAATACCATCAAGCTTTGTTGTAGAAATTAACAGACTGATTCTAAAGTTTATATGAACATGTGAAGGACCCAGACTCATCTAAGAATAATTTTGAAAAAAGATGAGTTGGAGGACTTATGCTATCTGATTTCAAGATAACTATAACATTACCATAATTAAGATAGTGTGGTATCGGAGTAAAGAGAGTCATATAGATCAGCGGAGTAGAAGAGAGTCTAGAAATAGGTTCACACATATATGATAAATTGACTTTCTTTATTGACAAAGATGTCAAGGCAATTCAATGGGGAAATGATAATTTTTTTCAACAAGAGGTGCGTGAACAATTGAATAGTTATGTGCAGAAACTTGAGCATTGACCTTTACCTCATGTCATACACAAAAATTAACTTAAAATGGATCATGGACCTAAAAAAAGGATTTTAGCTATAAAATTTTTATAAGAAAACATAGAAGAAAGATCTTAGTGCCCTTGGGTTAAGCAAACATTTTTTAGACAGGACACAAAAAAGCAAGTACTATTAAAAAAAAATCAAATCAGACTATTAAAATTAACTATTGCTTTTCAGAAGATACTTAAGAAAAAGAAAACACAAGCCACTGACTGGGAGAAATTATTTGCAACATGTAAATCAGACAAGAGACTTTTAACGGGACTATATAAAAACTCTTAAAATGCAATGAGAAAAATATTCAATTTAAAAATGGGACAAAGATTTGAATAGGCACCCTTCATGGAAAATAGCACATTAAAAGATTAGTCAAGGAAACGTAAATTAAAACCAAAACCCATGGGAAAGGCTAAAATTAAAGAGACTGATCATACCAAGAGTTGGTGAGGAAGTGGAGCAACTGGAACTCTCATATACTACTGTGCAGTATCTAAAATAATAGTCACGTTAGAAAACACTTTAACAGTTTCTTAAAGTGTTAGACATATACTTACCATGGGACCTAGCTACCCTTAAGTACTTACCAAGAGAAATGAAACCATTTTACAGAGACTTGTACATGAACATTCACAGCTGCTTTATTTGTAATAGCCCCCAAACTGGAAAATGTCAGTCAACAGGTGAATATTTAAATTTATTTATTTTATTTATTTATTTTTGCCTGCGTTGGGTCTTCGTTGCTGTGTGTGGGCTTTCTCTAGTTGCGGCGAGCAGGGGCTACTCTTCGTTGCGGTGCGCGGGCTTCTCATTGCGGTGGCTTCTCTTGTTGCGGGGCACAGGCTCTAGGCACGCGGGCTTCAGTAGTTGTGGCTCAGGGGCTCTAGAGCGCAGGCTCAGTAGTTGTGGCGCACGGGCTTGGTTGCTGCGCGGCATGTGGGATCTTCCCGGACCAGGGGTCGAACCCGTGTCTCCTGCATTGGCAGGAGTGCAGTGTTCCCTACACTGGCAGGCGGATTCTTAACCGCTGCGCCACCAGGGAAGTCCCCAACAGGTGAATATTTAAACAAATTCTGTATCTATTCAATGGCATACTACCCAGTAATAAAAAGTGATGAACTATTGGTACACGTAACAGTATGGATGAATCTTAAAATATGTGATTTACATACTGAAAGAAGCCAGACACAAAAGAGTACATACTGTATGATTTCATTTATGCAAAATTATGGAAAATGTAAACTAGTTTGTAGTGACAGGAAGCAGATCAGTGGTTGCCTGGGAACGGGAGAATGAAGGTGATGGAGGGATGGATTACAGAGGAGGCACAAGGAAACTTCTGAGCGAGATGAATATATTCATTATTTTGATTGTGCTGATGGTTTCACAGTTATATACTTAACGTCTAAGCACATCAGATAGTTCACTGTTAAGTGTGTGCACGTTGTTGCGTGACAGTTATACTCAATACAGCTGTAGAGAAAAAACGTTGAGGATTTATTATCCTTATTTTACCAAAGAAGATGTTAGGTAAATAAGTGCCTGAATTAGATTTGAGCCAAGGCTGACTCTTGAAAACCATGTTGCCTCTTTAGTGCAAAAAATATTATCAGAGTAGGAGCGTTAAAAAACACCAAACTCATTAAATACAGTTTCTGACTTTTGGACACAGTCTCATTTTCTAAATTATCACTGTCAGCTTTTTTTCTGTTTCTTCTAGAACCGGTTTGTTTTGCATAATTTCTTGAACTTCTAAAACCCGAAAGTTTGTCTAAGTTAAAACCTTATCTTCTCCTTTCACAGATTTGCTCTGTATTCACTGACTTTCCAAATGGGGACCAGCACTTAATACTTAGTGCAGAGCATAGGGACATGGCAGGAGGCAGGAGGGGCTGGAGGCTGCGTCATGGAAAGGCCTTGGCATCCCCTCAGGAAGGAAGGACCTGCTTGGCAGTATCCCAGGCTGTTTTCCTGGTTCAACCCTCCTGAAGACATTCTGTTCCCTGCAGCAGTGGAGGGCTGCTTTCTCTCAACTCAGTGAGGTTACCTATTTAGTAGTCTTGGTTACCTGTTTAGTAGTCTTGTCAGGGGAAGCCTCCAGGTTACCACTTGGCAATCGTTGATTATCTTTGCTCTTGATTCCTGGATCCAGGTACATGAATTTATAGCATCAGATTGAATCTTCTAGATTCGTTATCTAGCGGTTCATTCTCTTTTGTACTTTGTGGTACAGTTATTTGTTCTCACAATGATTTTTTTCGGAGCCAGTTTGTTGAGGAGCGTTTAGGGAAGAAACATATTTTAGCATCTCTAGGGAGGTTTATCCCAGTGTACGTGAATTGTGTTGGGTTTATTGTGTCTTCAGTTTCATGGTAAGAATTTTGCTGCAGTGGGGCTGGCTGTTTCTCATCATGGTTAAGTTGTGGCTCAGATGTTCCCCCTGCAGAGAACACCTTCCAGACCACGTTATTATCTGTCACCCTTCATTGCACTCATCCCTCTCTGAGATCATTTTGTTAATTTATTTTCTTATTTTACCTTCCTCCTTTAGGGTATAAACACCTTGAGAGCAGGGACCCCACCTCTCTTATTCACTGTTCTAAGTCCAGCATCTTGAGCAGTGTCTGGTATATAGTAGGCACTAAATCTCTGTTGAAATGTGATTTTGGAGCAAGTAAAGTATAAGCACTTTGGAAGGATCTTGACTTAAACATTTTATTCATCTTTTTAAAAAAATTTATTTATTTTTGGCTGCACTGGGTCTTCGTTGCTACCTGCGGGCTTTCTCTGGTTGTGGCGAGCGGGGGCTACTCAGGCTTCTCATGGCCGTGGCTTCTCTTGTTGTGGAGCACAGGCTCTAGGCATGTGGGCTTCAGTAGCTGTGGCAAGTGGGCTCAGTAGTTGTGGCTCGTGAGCTCTAGAGCACAGGCTCAGTAGTTGTGGCGCATGGGCTTAGTTGCTCCGTGGCATGTGGGATCTTCCCGGACCAGGGCTCGAACCTGTGTTCCCTGCACTGGCAGGCGGATTCTTAACCACTGCTCCACCAGGGAAGTCCCTATTCATCTGTCTAAAAACAAAATGAAAGTAATTCGGGATTGACCAGTTATTACAATGATCACAGTGTCCCTTGTAAAAAAAAAAAATCAATTAATTACATACCAACTTGCACTTGAAAGACTGGACCAGATTCTTGTGTCCTTTGAATATGATAATGGATGGAAAACTGTTTGGAGAATTCTTTGCTTTTGCTTATTTTACAAGACTGTGATTTCTAAACCTGTTAATATGGTATAACTTTGTTCACTGGTAGTTTGTGAGCCCGACATGTTAAATTCGGTTGTGCAACCCTGGAGAGCTAATGAGGTTGGTGGGCAGAGTGAATCATTTTATCTTACATAACTCTTAGTGCAGTTTTGGTATCTAGCAAATGTTTAGAATGATGACTAGCTGTGATAGTAGAGGTGCAGTATTTTTAATGAGAGGGGTAGCATTTATGTAGAATCAGAGAAGTGCCTTGGATTTTCTGTGGTCTTCCTTCTATTTTGTAAAACAGTTGCTACATCTGGGACTCCATTTGTGTTGGCTGCTGGCTCCATTTTATTAGCATATGATAAAAATGAGGCCTGAAAGTCATTTCCTGACCACCTTCTTTCCACCTTCATCATTGCTGTATCCAAAATGATCTTTCTCAGTTGCCGAGCTGATAGTCATTCCTTTACTTAAAACCCTTCAGCGGTTCCCCACTGCCCTTAGATAAAACACAACTCTTCAAAATGCTATAGAATGTTCTGCATGATCTGGACCCCAATTTCCTCTTCAGCCTTATTGCTTACCTCACCCCAGCCCACACTCCATGCTCCAGCCACAATGAGCAGCTTTCAGTTCCTCAAGAGCGACCATGCTAATTCCTACTTGTGCTTCAGGTCTCACCATAGACCTCACTTTACCCAGGAAACTTTCCCTGACATTCCAAGTCTGGGTTTGGTTCTCCCCCTCCTCCTTCGTGTTCCCTCAGCATCCTAAGATCTCCACTGCCCACTCCCCCTGTATCCTGAAAAGATGGATATATGAATGGATTGGGCTCTCATGGAAGTGTATGATATTGGTCAGAGGAGTTCAGGGTTTAAAAGTGTGGGTGATTGACTGAGATTCATCCCCTCTGCTCCTGGGGTAGCTACTCTAACAGACTATTACATGTTTCTCTATGAAATGCCAAGCCTTAGGTGAGCTTTCATGCGCCACTGAGCGTGTCCTATGTACCAGGCACTGTGCTGTACCCTGGAGAGGCAAGTGGGCAAGACAGACATGGCCCTTTTCTTCACAGGCCTCGTAGTTCCAAGAGGGAGAGAGATTGGGGAGGTAGGGGGGACAACAACCAGGAAATGACAGAATAGAAGTAAGGACTAAGATGCTGGTGAGTGCCTGCTTTGGGGAGACCAGAAACATTTTCCTGGAGGAAAAACAGTTGATTTTTAAGGCTCCAGCATAGATAGCATGGCCACAGGCCTGCTTCAGTTAAAGGACCGTGAAAAATCATCCCTCAAAAGAAGATAAGGAACGTCTGACCTAATAATGCTTTCCCAGAGAGACATCACAGATCCCTTTTGAAAGTTAAACGTTCCTGACCCACAGAAATCTTTCCATCGTCCGAAAGTTTGGAGGGAACTAAGTTTCAATATCTATGAACAGATGACCCAAAAGAACATTTAACTCCTGAAGACAGAAAACAGTAGCACCCTTTCTGAACCATCAAATGCCCCAAGCTTTTTACAGATCAGAAAAGAATCACTGATGTTGAAGCGGGAGAGTCTAGTTCAGAACAGCAACAAAAAGCCTGACAGCTCTTAGGCCCGTGGACGGGCTACAGATGTATTCATTTGGCAGTGATGTTTAACATTCAGTCTGAGGGCATTTAGTTCTGTGGTGCTCTAGTTTGCTGCAGACCCCACCACCCCCTAATACTCAGTCCCCTTGACTCATTACCTGCTTGGTCCTGAGAAATTTTTGAACCTACTATAGCTCAGTCCTTTGTTTTCAGAATGTGGAAACCAAAGCTCCAGCCAAAGTTTTACTGTTGCCTTAGCTCATGTGATGTGTGACAGACAGACACACTTAACATCTACATAGATATGAAGATGTACTTATTTCAGTTTATTTAGATATGTATTAATTTGTAAATACATTAAGTTAGATATTTATATATATTTGTGTTCTAAAATGTTAGTGGAAGCTGGCTTATTAGTAAATATATGGGAAGTTTATGGGAACTTTAACTGTAAATTAGTATAGTATTAACTACCCAATTAAAGAAACTCTTTGTATTTCATTGTACAGCTTCCAGCAATATATAGGTACTGTTCTGTGAGAGTCAGGAGAGCTGGGTTCAAGGTGTGGCTTTGCCATCTGTCAGCTGTGACTGCAGGCAAGCCTCTGTGTATCAGGGTCTCGGCTCCCTAGTTTCTATCAAGAGGGGGCTGCACTAGAATCTCTCTAAGGACCCTTCCATCTCTAAAGCTTCTGCCTCCATTTGTTAGGCAGTTACATCAGTTCTTTGCTTTAGGAGTAACTGGTTTGGTTTTAAGCAGTCAAAATGACTTATATCTTCTCAAAGTTAGTTAACTCCTAAGAATTCAGTTGGTCCAAATCTAAATTGCTCCGGCTTGGAGAGGATTTAACTCATGTCTAAATGACTTTCAGCATTGGTAGTGATGTTGATGTTATTTCCTTGGTTTAGAATCAGCCTTAAGGAATTACAGTGGGTCCTCATTTCAAGCCATGCAGTTATATTTCTTTTTTTAAAAAATTTATTTATTCATTTATTTATTTTTGGCTGCGTTGGGTCTTCATCGCTGCTCACGGGCTTTCTCTTGTTGTGGCAAGCAGGGGCTACTCTTCGTTGCGGTGCGCGGGCTTCTCATTGCGGTGGCTTCTCTTGTTGCGGAGCACAGGCTCTAGGCAACGTGGGCTTCAGTAGTTGTGGCTCGTGGCTCTAGAGCGCAGGCTCAGTAGTTGTGGTGCACGGGCTTAGTTGCTTCGTGGCGTGTGGGATTCTCCTCGACCAGGGCTGGAACCCGTGTCCCCTGCATTGGCAGACGGATTCTTAACTACTGCGCCACCAGGGAAGCCTATATTTCTTGATTTACACTAATGGGTTCCTTGTTCTATGGGATGGTAAGTTATGTCCCTGTTTTCTCGCATCAGAGAGCGACTGAGAATCCCACCATTTGAGCTTTTGCTAGAAGCCATTCTCACTAGCATGGTAATTAATGCTTTGTTGTCATGAAATGTCTGTAGCCACCAGTCTATCTATCCACCCTAGGTGATGACAAACACTATAAATCACTTGTAGGACAGACTTAGACTTTTTTTTTTTTTTTTTTTTTTTTTTTGCGGTACGCGGGCCTCTCACTGTTGTGACCTCTCCCGTTGCGGAGCACAGGCTCCGGACGCGCAGGCTCAGCGGCCATGGCTCACGGGCCCAGCTGCTCTGTGGCATGTGGGATCCTCCCGGACCGGGGCACGAACCTGTGTCTCCTGCATAGGCAGGCGGACTCTCAACCACTGCGCCACCAGGGAAGCCCAGGACAGACATTTTAATTAGATGGAGGAATGGGCCCAAGCGTATTGGCTATTGTAGTGTTTAAGTGCTATACTGAAGAATTTTATGAGATGGGAAATTTTTGTTGAGAACTGTGGTACTATCCAGAGAGATTTATCAAGAATTACGTTAGTGTGTTTCTGTAGCACCTGTAAATTAGAACAGTGATTGTCAGAGCACATAGGATGTTTTAGTAGAAAGACTAAACTGTGCTTTTATTATGTGTTGCCTTCTGGAAAGTTCCTTTGATTTTTTCATAAGTTTCACCCTTGCACAACTTTGACCTTACAGGGAAAGAAATGCTTAAAAGTTAACCAAAGGTGTTTAGTTTGTGCTGCGATAAAAAAAATTAAGAAATTTGCTATAGGATAGAACCATGGCCAACATGAGCTCCTTGTAATTACTTTAATGAAATAAGTCACATGGGGCCAGTGTGAGCATACTCTAGACCTAGTGCCTGTTCTCCAATTGCTTAAACCAAAACCACAAAGCTGAATTTTTATTTGCAAGTCATGTATATCTCTTGTACTTGCTTGTCGCTATTTCTGCTTCTCTCTCGTAGCACTTACATTTGATGGGCCTCTGTCCTCACACTGGGCTTAGGTGTTCTTGCCTGTGATGTGTGATGCTGGCATCTGGGCAGCCAGTGTTCTGTGGCCCCTTCCAGTATCAGAGTTATGTGGTTCTGGTCATGGTTCCATTGGACGATACAAATTCTGCTCCCTTCTGAAATGTCTTCTGGACATTGTTCTGCTGATACTCAGTTTTGTTCTAGGCTCTAAAATTATTTTTGAAAGAGCCATATTAGCAGAATTTCCTAAACAAAATGCATTTATTAATTTGTGAGCTGTGGACCTCTTAAGTGCTTTATTTTTTATTACTCTTGTTCCATCACAGTACAGAAGAGTTGAGAACAAATTTTTAGCAGAAGCAGTGCTTCTGAAACTGTTTTTGAACCCTGGACCCTTTTAGTGATGTTAAAAGCTATGGACCCTGTTTCTAGAAAAATGCACGTATGTGCATATTACCAGCATGCTGGGAAAAGAGTCATCAGGTTAGTGGTCCCCTGAAGCCTGACTGTGGACACACGGCCTCAGCTTAAGAAATTACAATGAAAAGTGTCAAAAAATAAGGTTTTTATTAATTCCTAATTCCTAGGACATTGTACTGATATTTTCCCCTGCAATTAGAGGACATTTTCACTTCAGCTAATTATAGGAGACAGTTAACTAGTAGAAAAGAGAAGCTGTAAATTTTAGAGAAAAAAGATGTAAAGTGGCTGGCTCCTGGTGAAATATACTAGATAATGACCCATTTTAGGACCTATTTGGTTGTGTTATATAGGTATTTTCAGAAGTCTCTACTGTTGAAGGGGTTTCTTTGAGGTTTGCAATAGATGAAAAGTTAAAAAAAAAACAAAACTAGGACAGTTTGAGTGACCTTGGCTTGATGTCTTTTGTTAATATAAAGTTTTTCCCTGTAAAAAGAGATAGGATTTATCTGTATACTTAAAACTTTTACCCTCTTCTTGAGCTGTACTGGGCCTTACGGTGAACCACTGTGTTAGTCCAAGACAAAATGATGAAATCAGTGATGCTTGCCTGTTCCTCTTGCCCTGTGACCCCTGGTCTCTTATGGCCTGGGTCCCTCTGACCCAATAAGATTTTCTGATTCTGTCCTGAGTTCCAGCTCACCTTGCTGAGACCTTGGAAAACAACCTGATGGTGGTAGAAATTGAGCTGAATGGAGGGCACCCAGAGCGCAGCCCCCTAGCTAGTTGAAGGTGAAACTTGAATTTAGCTCTCTGGACTTCAAGATTCTTTCCTGATGCCACTTTAGTGTGTGATGGAGGCAGCAGGAAAGCCATTCAATCATTCATAGATCTTTATTGAGCACCTACTGTGTGCCCGACTCCATTCTAGGTGTTACAGATGGGGCAGAGAACACAACATCCAGAATTTCGGCTCTCACGGGGCTTCTACCCTCTCATGAAAAGACAGATAATAAGCAAACAAACAAAACACAAAAAAATAACAAATCATGGTTAGGTGCTAAGTGGAGAATTAAAACAGGGTGATGTGATGGAGTGTGACAAGGTGACTGCTTTACCTAGAATGGATAGAGGACTCAAGAGAAGGTGACATTTTGGCTGAGACCCAAGTGGCAAGAAACAACCAGTCATGTGAAGATTAGAGAGAGCATCCCAGGCAGAGGGGACAGCTAAGGCAAAGCCCCAAAAGTGGCAACAGGCTTGACGTGTGGAGGAACAGGCAGAAGGTATTAGAAAGAGGATAGACTTCATATTAGCAAGTGCAGTATGTTAACCCCAGGTCTGCCACGATGAACCAGTCCCTTCAGCTCTATTGCCCCTTCTGGAAAATGGTGCTAAAGTTAGATAACTCTTAGGATTGGTGTGAAGATTAGATTTAATACATTAAACATGCTCAGCACAAAATAGGCCCTCAAGAAATGGTAGCTTTGGCTGCTTTTAATCTCCCAAGGAAATTGATATTTTGACAGGGGTCTTCTGAAAATAATATTGGCCAAGGAAGGACGCTCGGATGGTTGCACTTTAGACAATGAAGGCGACGATGTAAACGTTTCCTGGGAATAGCGTCTGCTTGCTCTCTACCTCTTTCAGTGCCATATTTTCCAAAAAAAAAAAAAAAGAGTAGGGGAAAGGAAACGAAGACACGAAAGTTTATTCAAGATTCTTGAATTTTTGAATGATATATTTATTTTCTATGGAGTCATAAGTATTAATGGAAAATTTTAATACTTAGAGGGATAGGATAATTGTACTGCAGTGATACAATTGATAGGGTCCCAGGTGTTTTTATTTTATTTTTTTAGGAAACTATCAGTATAAATGTATGGATGAGAATTAATAATCATGGTGCCAGTAATGATAAAGGAAATAAAACCTCAAAAATTATGAATAAGTGGATACAGTTGATTCTTGTTGACTACTGAAAGCTCATTTACCTTATTGACTATAATTTTGTGAATTAATTCTGGATAATTGTGTCTATTTTGAATAATTTTGGATCATGCCTATTTTGGCATCTCCCTGATCTCCGGAATTTCTGACTGTCCCTTCAATATCCATTTGGTCTGTGTTCAATGTAAAAAGACACATTAGCATTTGCCTAAGCCATGTAAGATGCATATTAAGATTGTGCATATTAAGATGCAGAATCTACAATGACAGAGTCATAGCACACAAATACCGGCTTTGAGGAATATTTATTGGACAACTACCGTAATTAGCAGTGCATCATAGTGTGATGGTTGGGTGTCAGCCAGATTGGGGTTCAGCTATTTGTTTTGCCTCGTATTGTAGAGGTCATTTAACCTCTGCTAGCCCCAGCTTTTTCATCATAACGTAGTACCTACCTCACAGGGTTATGTGACAATATAGTGAAGACTTATGTAAACCATCTAGCACGGTGCATAACACATACCAGCCACTACAGAAGAATCATCAATGTCACAATTACTACCACCACCATCACCACTCTACCCCAGTACTTACATATGAAGTCATGAGCCCAGCCTTTTCTGAAATTAACTCTGAAAACAGTCTGATATTTATTTACCTAGAATTTTGGAGTTTTTAATTTTAAGGAATTTAGACTTTAGAATATCTAGAATTTTAGAAGGGATTTTTGAGTCCAGCCTTCTTGCCGTGTTTGCTTTTTATTTAAGATTCTGGAGTGTAAATCAGCGGATGGTTACTGGTGGAAGAGGAGATGGTTTCCTTATCCTGGGTTTGGGGTAAATGCTGTACAAATGTCCATTCTGAAAGATCTTGCAAGGAATCTGGGGAAATGAAGCTGGAGTTACTATAGTTGCAATGTTGGCCCAAGTTAGTTTATGGAAAACCTTGAGTTTGAGTCTGTTGGTTTGCTTATCCGATATTGGATAGAGAGAAGGTTCTGAGTTAGGGTGAGTAATCACAAAGAAGTAAAGTTGCAACATTTTAGTTGCGAAAGTCTGATGGAGCCCCCTTTCGAGAGCTGAAGTGAGCATGTTTATTGCTGCAGTTGAGAAAGATGGTAAATAGCCTCTTTAAATAGGCATTAAAAGACGTTTCCTTGATTTAAGTTTGAACATGTAATGCATTGGATGTGAATTGTTCTTTCATCCTTTCACGGAGGAAAACTACAATTTTAAAAGTGCATAGTTTGAACTTGTGGATTTCTGGGTGAATCAAAGATGCCAATAATTTTGATTTGGTTTAAAGAAAATATGACGAGTTCCCCCTATATCGATTCCCTCTAGTTTTATCTGTCGACTTATGATACTTGTTTGGGGGGTCCTAGATCTTTCACAGGTGATTTTAAGTTAGAGGTTTTCTGATATGAAAATATTTAATTTTTCAGAACAAAAGTTTCATCTGCTCCATAGTAAGGGCCAACAGTGTTTATAGTAATGTTCAGCGCGGCCTTGGTTTTGGCTGTTCAGAAGCCTTGGTTAGCTCTTTGGCTCTGCGGAGAATACATTGTTTTTGAGTCTCCCTGCTGGGCCTCCCTGCCTTCTTGTCATGTACTTCCTGTACCTGGGTTGTGGTCATATTGATTTGCTGGGGCGCTGCTGTTGCAGATATCTGGGGGCGAATGAGAATTTGTTCATGGGTGTTGCCCTCACTTCGTCCGCTGACCTCCTTTCAGCCCAGTTTTACCACTCTCTGTGTGAGCACTAGAGACCCTCAGCGGCTCCCTGGTCCCTGGCAAAGTGCCCTGCACGTGGTAGAGATTCAGGAAACATTTGTAGAATGAAGAAACCCCTCCTTGTTCTCCTGTCTTGAGTCTTCCTCAGGATTCAAACACTGTCATTCACTTTTGCTAAGAGATCTTCTCTTTAAAAAAATTCCTATTTCAGATATAGACATTCATACTTGGTGTGTGTGAGGTTAAGAGCAGCCTCAGGAGTCGTTTAGAGAGAATGAATATGCCAGTGTGATTTTTATTCCCTTGATTATTTTAAGAAGTGTAAAAGGTGTGTGAAAAGACGAGCTGAATCCCAGGTTCCCCAAATAAAACGTTAACTTTTGTTTGGGGGATAAAAGATGGTTTTCAAAGGAGGAAAAACTGACTCAAACCATCTTCTGGTATACCAGATGTAAGGACCATATTAATGGCAGCCTGCCCTTGGTAAGAACAAGGCACCAGCAAGGGGCGTAAACTAGATCATGGTTTAACTGTGACCTTGAAGGAATAGTTGCCATTTAAGCTTACTTTTTTTTTTAAAAAAAAAATTCTGTTACAGCAAAATAAATGAGTGACCCCTGAAGTTGCCTCATTAGGAATCCAGGGTGCATTTTTCTCTCTGAACGGAATATCTGATGGCCCATCATCTACTCCTCCTGCTGTAATTTGGTCCTATTGGGCTTCTGCATGTAGAATTTTGTTTTAAAACAGGAAAAATAATGATTCTGAAAAATTGTTCCTGTCAAGATATTAAATGAGTCTTTCCATTAATATCATTTCCATTAGTATTTTGAAGTCAAATTACCTAGTGACAGTTTGGCTTCAGTGAAGCTTACATTAAAAAGAAGAGACTGACTGAGAGAATTGGAAGAAAAATAATGAATTCTCAGCACTCTCCCCAAGCCCCTCCCCCCAACTCCCCCTCTCCTTACTCTTCTCAGGACCCTTGCTCCTTACTTGTCTCCTGCTTGGGTCATTGGTTGGAAGAGCTCAGGTTAGAGTCAGAGTTATAATCAGGGAGAATTTAAGTTTGTTTCCTAGCACCCAGATTCTTCTCTGTAGTCAAGGGCCCTAATGTTCTAAGAAAACTGAAGTGCACAGGTGTGAACTTCCTGCTCCCGCCTGTGGCATCTCCTGCAGGCAGTTTTGGGAAGAGGCCCAGTCCTATACCTGCTGTTTGGGCTCCCTCTGTATCCACCCTGGGTCAGGTGTTTCATTTCCTGTACCTTCATCCTCTCCCTTCCTCCCGGCACCTTTCCTTTAGAAATGACCCAGATCTCTTAAGCACTCAGCATCCCCAAACCCCACAGAACAAACCACCCAGGCCTCTCTTTGCCTTGCTTGTTTCCCTTTATTTTTTTAAATAAATTTATTTATTTTATTTATTTATTTTTGGCTGCATTGGGTCTTTGTTGCTGCGCGCGGGCTTTCTCTAGTTGCGGTGACGGGGGTCTACTCTTTGTTGCAGTGTGTGGGCTTCTCATTGCAGTGGCTTCTTGTTGCGGAGCAGGGTCTCTAGGTGCGTGGGCTTCAGTAGTTCTGGCACGTGGGCTCAGTAGTTGTGGCTCGCGGGCTCTAGAGCACAGGCTCAGAAGTTGTGGCACACGGGCTTAGTTGCTCTGCGGCATGTGGGATCTTCCCAGACCAGGGCTCGCACCTACGTCCCCTGCATTGGCAGGCGGATTCTTAACCATTGCGCCACCAGGGAAGCCCTAGTCTCCCTTTTGAGGTGAGGCTCAGTGTCTCCCCTTCCCATCTCGGCCACCTCCCCAAAGAGCTGTCTGCATCTGTCCTCCCTAGCCCATTCATTCTTCTTCCCAATGCAGGCTGACTTCTGCCTGCATCACTGTGTGAATACCGCTCCTGCAAAGCCCAGGAATGGCCGTGTAATCATGGTACTTACTTGTCTTGTTGACTGCTACCTTCTCTTTGCTTCCCTGCTTCTGTGTTTCTCCAGCACCTTCTGGGAATTTTGTTTGTTTCTTACTGTACCCCTTTCATTATCCCTTAATCTCCTTTAATATTGGTGTTTCCTGGAGTTTTGTCCTTATATTGTTGTCTTTCTCACTCCAGATGGTCTAATCTGCTCTCCTGGTCTTAACCATATTGCACATATGCCAAGAATTTCCAAAGCTCTGTCTCCCATCTTTGTCCCTGGGCTTGATTACAGCTTCTAGGATTGGGGTAGGCTCAGGGCAAAGGGGTTTATACTCTGTCTCCTTCAGTCTATACAACAGTCGTGAGAGATGAGCAGTGCCATGGTTCCTGCATTTCCTACCCGAGGAGACTGTGGCTTAGAATGTCCAAGAACAGGTCCAAGGCCTTGTGTCTAATAGGCTTGCTGGAAAGACCTACTTGGGCATCCTTCAGGCATTTCCAAGTCAACGGTGTCCACAACTAAATACCCCACCTTTATCCCTACCTGCTCCTCCACCCACTTTCCCAGTCAGAACTCATCTCACCATTGTTCAGGTACCTATGCATCATTGTGGAGTTTTCTCTCTCCTTTTACCTCTTTTCCCATTTTCACCAACTGCCAAGTCCTGCTGACTTGGCTTGCTAAATATTCTTGAGTCAGTTTCTCTTTTCCATCAGCACCACACTTGTTCAGGCCCTTATCACGTAGATAATTCCAATAGCCTTGGAACGGGTCGCCATGAATCTACTCCCTCAAATCCGTCCTCCACAGAGCTACCCGGATCAGCTGTCTAAAAACTCGACCTTAGCCTCTCTCCTGCTAGAAATCTTTTAAAGGCTTCCCATCTCCTATAAAGTGCAGGCTCCTTGGGAAGATTCCCAGTAGTCTGGCCCTTGTCTCCCTCCCCCAGTCCTTTTGCCACCTCTCCTTGTCTCCTAGCTCATGATCTAGGTACAAATGAGCTAATTAGGTTTTCCTGCTGCTACTCATGTCTAATTCACTTTGTTTTCAGTACATACTGGGGGAGGAGAGCAGGTATTCCTTTGTAATTTGTGCAGAGGACTTGTTGCATAACACTGGAGAAGATAGGAGGGATGAAGGTTACATAGCAAAAAGATGTCACTTGCCATGTGACACACACACTCACAAACAGGCCTGGGCACGCACATGCACATAACAACACACACGGCATTCCCAGAGCACCTGCTACAGCCAGAGGCGCATCAGGTGCTACGGGTGCACAGCTCAAGGAGCTCACCTGTAGTGAGGGAGACGGCACGAGCCCACTATTTCATCAGAGGGTACCTTTGGAATAGAAGTGTGTGCAGGACATAGGGGATTGTGAGCCTGCTTCAGGGAGGACTTCGTGGAGGAGGAGGTATCCAAGTTCAGTCTTCAGGGAAAGTCAGTATTCACCAGATTTAAGGTGGCACAAACTCCTGTGCCTTGTCTCCCTTAGGGATTTGTATTTTTTCCATAGAATTTTACCCATGTGGGTCATTTTACACAGGGCTAACAACACTTCAGTGCTTTTTTTTTTTAATCATTTTTTTTTCAGTGCCTTTTAAAAGCAAACTGTGTCTACTATATAGAAAATAGATAAACAACATGGACCTGCTATATAGCACAGGGAACCATACTCAATATTTTGTAATAATATATATGGGAAAAGAATCTGAAAAAAAATATATAATATATATGTAATATACATATAATATATATGTAATATGTATATATATCTGAATCACTTTGCTGTACACCTGAAACTAACACAACATTGTAAATCAAGTATACTTCAACTAAAAAATAAATTAAAAAAATTTTTAAGTGCTAAGTTCATTTAAAAAATTAAAAAATCAAAAGCAAACTCTGTCTGGTTCAGACCATTGGCAGGAACTTGCTTCATGAGGGAAAGGGGACTGTCTTGGCCCCTGTTGATTCCCAGTGCCTGGCCCTGGTAGGTGCTGAATAAATGGTTGAATTGGACACCTTGAGTGAGGGGTGAGAAAGGGTTCTCCTCTTTACCCTGGAGGTGAGACAAGTCAGTGTGACAGTTGAGGCCGGTGTGGGATGGGCCTGTGAGGTCGAAGCATGGTGGCCTGCCTGTGTCGTGGAACTGGGCTGGCTCGTGGCGGGGGCAGTGTGTAGGCTAGATGTCCAACTCTGTTCTGAACACCAGTGCCAAACTCATTTGCAGTTGAAGGGAGTGCCCTTTTAAAGGCTAAACGAATAATTAAATTCAAGCAGAAGGGTGATGGAGGTGGAGCTAACTCATTTATTAGCATATAATAGGATCACTCTAACTTCTGTAAATGTAAATGATGGCGCTTTGTCCTTTCCCAACTGCAGAAAAACCTGGGAGACATGCCCTGGATTATGAGTTCGTCAATAAGCAGCTGCTCAAAGATCTCAAAATACCAGAATATGTCATATCTGTGGGCTTTGTCCTGTAGTTAATTACAGATTTTTATCTCCACATATGTGAAGTTAATGATTATCTGGTTTGGGCCCGGAATTATCTGCCCCAGACCCCCGTTCCACTGGGCTTCGTCACTGCCTACTATTGGTGTGAAGCCTTTGTTTTTCCACCAGAAGAATCGCACCGTAAGTGTTTCCACAGGAACTCTGCCCTTTGCCAGTGTCATTGTTGTGGCTGTACGGCAGAACCCACAGGGCGGAGGTGTTTTAGCCCTCGCTGAAAATGTCACAGATCTTTCCATCCCTCACTGCAAATTTTCCAGTGCGTTCTGGTCCACCGTGGAGTCTTAAAACCAGCTTTACTGATTCCCACATAAGAACTGATCATTAGATGTCCTAAATGATCCGTTGAAGACTAGCATGCAGAAAGGCCGTTTAGTGTGTACCGCTAGCTGCTAACATTTGACAACACCACGTAGAAGTTGCTGTTTAAGGTCCGAGAAGTGTGTAGCATCACTGTTAAGACAGCCAAGGACATCACCGTTAAGTGAGCCAAGTTAAGACTTACCTCTGGCTAAGGCAGTTTTGTTCCTTTCAGTTTCTCAGTGGATCAACAGATATTGTTCTGATTGAGTCACTTGCTTTCCTTTTTTTCTGAGTGCTTACAGGGTGGCCTGGAATAGTTGGCTGTTAACTGGACTTCACGTTATGCCTGGTTGGTGTTGATGGCAGAGCAGTTGCCACTGTGATCGAGTAGTTATTTGCGTTGGTAAGTCAAAGGAATGGCTTGGAGGCTAGTGTACTGTCTGGAGGAAGGTTCACTGTAACTCTGATTAAGAAATTACTGAATCTCAAATGACTATAACCCAAGTGAGAGATGTTCCAAAAGAGTGGCTCTTCAGAGAAATAGTGACCAGCTCATTGAAAAAGAAGGCACTAGGCTAGATAGAGAAGACACCTGTGTTCAGACTGGTTGACTCCTCTTCTAAAACTATGAAGGGACTAGGCTTTATAAGGAAAAGGTCTTAAATTTTCATTCATTCTGGAGCTGTGTTAGAACAAGGACTCGACAATACAAAGGCAGAGCGACAGATTTCTTTAGACTTTTATCTTAAACACAGAACATCTCTATCTAATGTGCAAGAGTAAGATCTGGCCTTTTTTTTTTTTTTTTTGTAATCAAGCAGTATTTTGAGTAATGTTCATTATGTAACAGCACATGGCACACTGTGAAAGTGTAAACATTGGTTAAAAAATTATATGAGTCTGAAGATGTTTAAAAAGAATCTTGTTCATAACTTTGTTAGGCTGAGATGGGTGGAATTATCTTTGGCACCAGGAAATTGGTCTGGATTATTTAGAACAGGTTTTTTCCAGATTCCGTCTTCTGTGGACAAGCACAGCCTTACCCCTTGGCTTTCTCTCGGGTCCAGGATTCTTAGGTGAGTTCTTAGGCGATTCTTAGGTCTTACAGTCTTCAGTGTCAGTCTTCTACCCCCAGAATCACGTCCTCTTTATGCTACACCAGGCCTGTGTTTTGTAATAGTGGCTCTTTTGGATGGTGACTTCCTGCCTTTAGTAATCTCTCCTCGTCGTCCTGAAATGATGCCCGTTTATCTTAGGAACATCATGAAGGTTGTCATTTGAGGGACATGGCTTCTTGTGGGCTTGAGAAAGAAGAGCTGTAGCGTTGGTTCACGCTGTTGATGGAACCGGGTGATCTCTGAAAGCTCCCCCGGCTCTGAGAATTCTGATGTTATCCACATCCACTGCCAGGGTTGCAGCTTCATGACACTGGAGGTGTAAGAAGAAAAGGAAATAAATATGAGAGACTTAGCTCTGCTGGGCCAGTGGGAAGTGGGTCAGGAGTTGAGTGAGACGGTGCCTGGCATTTTTCAGCCACATCAGAGCAGAAGTGTCTTGTGATGCACGCAGAGGCAGGCGGGTCTGTTGTGTGCCAGGGGTTCTCAGGAAAATAAGCTGCTGTGTGACAGGTGTGGCACACTGCCAACTGGAATGAGTGACCAATTTAATCTTTTTTTTTTGGTGAGTTGTTAAATGAAGTGCTTAATGTTTGGAAGTAACTTACTTGAGAGAAGAAGAGCCCATGGAGAGTGCTGGATGGCTGCCGTGGGACCAGATCTGTTCTTTTCAGGCCGGCAGAGCCAGCTCGGGGGCAGTCAAACAGCTGTAGGTACAGCCGGAGCAGCATCAGGGCCTATAATCAGCAGGTTTGCTTGTGGATCAGCTAGGTGGAGTGGACACCTGCTGGTCTGCTCTGATGAAAGTACTGGCCCTGCTGGTCTTTGCTTGGGTGTGACTCTGAAAGCTCCTCCCATGGTTGGGCTATGTGACCTTCTGTTTTCACCAGGTTCAGACTGCTGGCTCCTTCAAGCTAAAGGGATCTTAGAGTTCATCTAGGACCAAAGTTTTCTTTTCTCTTTTTTTTTAAGTTCCAGTGACCACCTTGAACTCCCAGTTGAGTGATTGAAGCCAGGCTCGAATTGCTTACCAAGTCTCCTACTTCACGTGATAGTTTTTTGGTTTCCACTTTGAGAGAATGACCTTCTCAGGCCTGCAAAGGGCTCTTTCTGTTCCTGTCACAATACTAGGCTGCACACTCACCCTCCCGCAGTTCCCTTTTCTAGTATATTTCCTCACAAATCGTTGTCCTCTTTCCCCTATTTTTAGGGTAGCAGATCCTAAGATACTCACATATAGATACCCTCCTTTCTCAAACCCTTCTCTAGGGAGCACATTTATGGAGGACAGTCTCTCTCTAGAGTCTTCTGTCATCTGTAGTCCCTTTGAGGCTACCATGAGTAGGGTGCTACCAAGTCTTTTCTAAGAGTCTCCATTTAATATTTAATTATTCCAGACTAAGACCTCTCATTAAAAGAGAGGGGCCTACGTTAGGTGTCTTACCTCCCACGGCCTCTAGTTAACATTGACCACTACATAGGAGTAGTAGGTCATTTGTATCCTTTCCCCATCCGTAGACCAAAACTTTTAGTATTTGTATCTGGAGACCAGATTGACAGAGGCTCAAATAGTAATTTGATGGAGGTGCATATTGAAGAGGATAAATGATCCTCCACCATGAGTCTCAGCTTGTTTCCTCTGTCTTAGAGTTCTGCTGTGCAGCGTCCAGAGGGAGCAGAGAAGTGATAAATGGAGTCGGGTGAGGGTGGGGTCATGCATAGTAATAGTAGGTACTCAATAAAGGTTAATTAGGTGTCAGGCTGACTGCTTCACACACATTGACTTATCCAATCCTCAGAATACCGCTGAGATATATAGATTTTCTTATGAGCCATTCCTTATGAGGGCACTGAGGCCCAGAGACGTTAAGATACTTGCCCAGGTAAGTGATGGAACTAGAGTGTGAACCCCTGTATAGAGTCACTAGGTGGCATTTCACCTGCTTCAGGTGATGATTAGAAGCAAGATGTAAGACCTGTAGATGAACTCCTGTGTATTTACCTTTTAAAGGTATATGTCTCTTAATTCTGATATTGTGGCATTATCAAGAGCTTAAGAGTTCATAGGGCCTGGATGGGGAGAACATGCCCCATGCACTGCATATGCTTCTGTAGCAGATGACAGGTCCTCAGCTTGGTGCCTGTCTTAGCAGTGGGGTGAGTGAAGTATCAGATGATCACACAGCACAAATTTGATGGGCTTTCTCTGGAATTTACCTCCCCTCAAACCCTGTGCTTGCTGCACTATACATTTCTTCTACCTTTAATTTTATGCTCTCTTAATAGAACAGTGAATTACTAGGTAAAGACATGATGGAACTTACCAGCACAAGCATGGTGCAGACAGTGTTGGCTGCAGTCTACAAGCAGTCACTGGAGGTAGTCGGGAATTTCCCAGTGCTTATGGCTGTAGCCTATGCCAATGGCTCTTTTTTCCTCTTTTGAAATATTTTAAGATTAACTCTTACTTTGCCAATAGGTTCAACACTTTCTTCAAGCAATTATTATGTGTCTGGGGTTCTGTTAGACATGGATCATGCAGAAATAAAAGGATAGATTCTCTGCCCTCAGGGAGCTTACCTCATAGGGGAAACAGACACCTAAATACTTCTAGGGATCACAGATTTTATTTTGTGTCTAACATGACCTTAATGCAGAATTCTAAAGGAATAAAACTTCATGAGCAAAGCAAGCATGAGCAAACATTTCACATCTTTCTGCCTGTGTTTTGTGAACCATTCTGTCTGAGACTTCAACCAGGCAGCCATTATAGGAATGAACATTTAAATGAGTTCCTTTTCCTAAGCATTACGGTTTTCCTCATTCACCTCTTCATTCCATGATTAGCTAATGAAGTTCTCCCGTCATTTTTAAGTTTAGAGGTGGCTTAGGAATTGTGCCATATATTTACTTGGACTTGTTTGCTGTCCCTTGCTTTACAGTCTGTTCACTAATGATTGCATTGTTTCTTTGAGTTCCTTTGAAGTTGATGGTACGAGGTGGGGACTGGTAGGGAGAGGAACCAATGATAGGTATTCCAAAAACTGTGAAGGTATTTGGGAGAAAATCCAGGAGAAGCTGTCACAATGCTGCTTATTTAAGGTGGTTTGGTTTGTGCCAAGTTTGGAGGAAATTTAGTTACTTAAAAAAATGCAATTGCTTTTTATTTCACTGTTTTCCTTGGAGTCATGGGGATGGGGTGTTGCAGTGTAAAGCGATGTCCTTATACCAATGGTAATTTTCTGATGATCTCCAAGACTGTATGGAAAGTGTTAGCACAGGTCCTTCCATGTGCTCCTCCACTATCACCTGCTCGCTGGCCCAGGCCTTGGTGCCCACATGCAGGTGGTTGGCAGCCACCTTGTACCTCTTGCCTGCTGGGCTTAACAGTGGTGTCTCTGGCCCTAATGCAGTTGGAACATTTGTAATTTATTCCCAAATCCCAATTTTGTGGAGGTTTGTACTCTCAACTTAGATTTAATTACCCCTGAGTGGTGGTCAATGTTAACTAGGGGTCATGGGAGGAAAGACACCTAATGTATGTCCCTTGAAGAGAAGTGCTCAGTCCATTTTCATCAGAATTTGGTTAATAATGCTTCTGTTTTACACACCAGGAGCCTAATATAACTAGTAATGAATCTCCTTAGTAATTTATATTGGCAGATCTGTCGTGTTAGATATTAAAACATTTTACGCCACGTGTGTTAACTTCACTCAGTCAGTGAAGTGTCCTCAGGGTGAGGGAGGATGCAACCATCTTTACCCAAATAGAAAGGAAGAGAGGACCCGGGTTCTTCAGGGAATGGGATGAAATGCACTTTACTGAGCTTGGCTGGGGCAGTGGGATGAAGAGGGGAGTTAACAGGCTTGGGGAGGAGAGCATCTCACTAAGCTTTCCAAAGCTGGTTCAACCAGGTGCCGAGAAAGCTGTCGAAACCCACAGAGGAACTCCCCGGTTCCTTTCCATTCCTCTTTCTGATATGATCTTAGACCAGTTTATTTACTGGCCAGCCTTCCAGTTTTGTCTGCACTGGTCTATTTTCACATCTTCCTAAATGGCAGACAGTACAGTGCGGTGTTTTCGGGGGAGGGTGTCACAGTGAGAGCAGGGTGCCATGGAGAGGACCGCCTGCTCCTTTGTTCAGCGCGAGTTGTCTGGGCTCACCCTGCGTTAGAATGCTCCAGAGGTGCGTGGCCAGAGAGTGGATTTTGAATCAATAGAAGGAAAGGCTGGGTGGATCGACACATGAGGCCTTTTGAACCATGTGTGACCTCTGGAGAGGCAGGAGGTAGGACAAGGTTTGCTGACAGACGGAGGGAAACAAAACTCTGCCTCTGGCGTGCAGGCTTGGTCAGCCACTTTTCTGCTTTGATTGTGTTAAGACGGAGGGAAGCTTCTCTAGTTTTTACTGGGGCCAATACAAGAGAAAGGGCGTTTGTTACTGGTGTTCTTAATTTTAGTAAGCTCTGCCGAGCTGCTTTGTACACCAGACTTAGTACATAACTTCTGTGGCTGAGCATTTTTTCTTCTTTCTCCCCTGTCACAGTCACCAAAAGCCAATTAGCCCTTGATTAATATCATTTTTCCTATGAATCCTCCAGGCTCGGTTAGTCTCCCACCCCCACTTTATACTTCCCTAGCAGTTGGCACTTCTGCCTTGTAGCACTTTGCACACAGTTATTGACAGTTGATTAGTTATCTCCTCCTAGGTTGTAAGCTTCATGAGCCAGGGTCCATCAGCATCCTCCGCTCCCAACACACGCTTGGCACACAGTAGGTGACCAGTTAGTATTGGTTGTCCAACCCACCAGTAGACTGACGGAGTGGCGCAGAGGCAGCCTTTGGAAGCATTAAATGGAATCATTCTGAGAATTTGCTAAAATGATGGTGGGTAACAGTTTATACTCTTACAAGTCTGCCCTTGAGACTTGTAAGTGGCAGTTGGTTTGCTTAGCCCTTTACAGGTTTCACAGTGTTTTCCCTGTTTCTTTTCATATGCGTTTCCTACTTTGACCCTCACAGTCATTCTCTAAGGCAGGTATATCATCATTTTCCATTTCAGCTGAGGGGACATAGGAGGTTACACGGCCTGTAACTTAAGGGGTGTAGCTGGGGCTTGATGACAGGTCTTCTGACTCTACATCCAGTGACCTTCCTGCTATCTCATGTTGCTCCTCCCCCTACTGTCATGGTTATTGATCATCTACTATGTACCAGTCCTTAATATTGTGTTGGCCAAAAAGTTTGTTCAGGTTTTTCCACAAGATGTTATGGAAAAACCCAAACTAACTTTTTTGCCAGCCCAATATTTGTTACCTTATTTAATCTCTCATCAGTTCTGTTGAGGTAGATATTATGCCCATTTTGCAGATGTGGAAATGGAGGCTACAAGAGGTTAAGTAACTTTCCTAGAGACACATAGTAAAAGGCATAGGAAGAGTCTGGGTTCAAACCCAGTTCTCCAGTGCTGGAGGGCACAGCTGTTGCCACAGAGGGCACAGAGTGCCAGCTGAAACCTTGTTGACTCTTCTGGTGGGGAATGGGGAGCAGTGCTTGTCACTTTAGAAATTCTGGTTGCTGTCTGTATGTTCATCCTTATGTTCATGGTGGTGTTAGAAATACTGTACGGTATTTAGCAAGTGTCAATGACATGCCAGGACTGTGCTTGGCATGCAAAGATGAATAAGGTAACCATACAGAGAGCTATTGACAATATAATATGTTATAGAATGTAGAGCTGGGAAGATAACCAACATTTGTATTCTTATGATGTCTCTTGCTTTCACGGTCACCCTTTTTGTATTCTTTTTCTCCCCTCATCCCCCACACTCCCCCCCACCCCCCCGGCCCCGTACCGCCATCCCCCTCCCTCTCCAGTCAGGGCTGAGGTTGAGACAGTAACCTGTCCAAAGGCTACTTGTCGGCTACTGGGCCCTAGAAGAACACCAACACATGCATTTGCCTGGTCGGTGTTGTATACAAACAGTATAAAAACAGAAGAGAATTGACAGATATTTAGATCTATGCACTTGTACACAAAATAAAGATTACTTTTATCTGGTTAGTGTTTATGCCTTGGCTGCTGGCTCCATACTCCTCTGGAGAGTAAGAACATCTCGTTGCCCCTCGGAATCGTTTCCGAAACTGAGCCTAGAAACTGCAGCAGAGTCTCTGTCCTCACCTCTTCATCAGAGTCCCATGCCTCTTAGACACTATCAGAATGTCTCCTATCCCCCGTGTCTGTCTGTACCGGGGAGCTCAAAGCGCTTTATAACTACACTTGCCCCAGCAACCTGGGGAGGGAGGGAAGGGAATACAGTCAGTTCTCCTTTGTGGAGGCAGAGGTATCGACTGTGTCTGTTAGCTTAGACCTTCAGGTTATTCCAAAACACCCTTGCTGACTGCGATCTTACGGTGCTCAAAGACCAGTCCTTTAGTGTCAGGTGTGGCAAACATATCTGTTGAGGTTATTTTTCTATCTATTAGGTTATTTTTTCGACTCTCCCTGGAAGAGCCCAGTCTGCCTCATGCAGCCTCAGCTGAGGAAATAAGTAGACTCTGGTGCTGCCTTTTCTTCACCCCACACCTTTGATGAAGCACCGCTTTGCTTTGCATGTTAGGATCCCAGGGTGAGAAATACGCTACACGTGTTTCTAATCTTGCAGTCAATTTACACAGCTTAAGCAGTGCTCATTTAAAACATTGCAGAAGCTGCACGAAATTATACCCTATTAGAAAACTTTAAGGTAGCTACTGATTCCCCAAAATAAATGATTGGGCTGTCGCCACATCGAGTTGCAATGTTGAGTTGCAACCTTGAGTGTTGAGTGAGGGCTGCATCACTGGCCTTTATTTCCCTTGTCTTTATGGGATGAGGGTTCCTTTGAAGGGCCCCAGGATTCTGGAAGAATGTGTTTCTAAATTTTCATTCTCACAGGTGGCGCTTCTAGCTAAGGTCCTGCAGGGTTGCATTCTGCCACACTGCTCTTCCTGCTTTGGGCATGTGGGCGTGCGGAGTGGGAACTGCGTGTGGTCATGGTTGGGGGCCTGTTGGGGAAGAGGACAGGGAAAGGCAGGCTGGCATTCGGTAGCTTTAGTCTGTCTTTTCTCCTGCTCTGCCTTTCTGTCTCCTGAATTTCAGGATTTGGGTGCATGTATACATTTAAGATTTGCTCTACATAAACGAAAGCATACTTGCTTGCTGGGAGGGACATATGCGAGGGAACTATGCGGTGTCTGGAGGCACGGTGAGAGGTGGGGAGATTCTGGGGGAGGCCCACACGGTGTTGGTGGTTTTCCAGTTGGTAGAATAGTGTCGGCGCCCTCTTCTCTGGTACAGGTGTAGCTCTCTGGGGCCCAAAAGACAAATCAAGATTAGTAAAGAAAATGACATGCTCTTGGCACGCTGTGGTTTGTATTGAGGAAAAAGTGACACCAGTTTGAGCTTTCAACTTGAATTCTTAGTAATGAATTTAACGAAGAGGTGGCTTCCCATATCTCTTTCTGTTTAGCTGTAAAACTATAAAAATGCATGCTGTTAAGTTTGGATGGCTGCTACTCACCAGGGCAGGTGAAGAGACTTTTACGCTGACGCCTTGGGCTAACCCTGGGAACAATTGATGCTCCCTCGCAGAGAAGGCTGCTTTCACACTTTTCACAGTCAACTGTGAAGTGCAGAGTCTTAGAGCAGCAGCCCTGACTGTGGTAGGAAGGACCCTGGGGTGACTGTCCCAGCTTGGTTGCTAAATAGCGGTGTGAACTCAAGGAAACCATCACGGCTGTCTCCACTGAGATTATGTTTCAACAGAGGAATCAGACCGTTATCTCTATGGGCTTTTCTGGCTCTGAATTCTGCAATATCTACATTAGTGTAAGTCGACATCTTTTATTTGAACTGTTGGGGCCAGATGTGTTCCTGAATTCAGGATTTTTCAGTTTTACACGGGGCCGTGTGTCCTCTGTTAAATAATATTTCCCCTAGGGGCTGGATGGCACCCTGTAATCAAAAGCATTAATGCTTGGGCTTCCCTGGTGGCGCAGTGATTGAGAGTCCGCCTGCCGATGCAGGGGACGCGGGTTCGTGCCCCAGTCCGGGAAGATCCCACATGCCGCGGCGTGGCTGGGCCCGTGAGCCATGGCCGCTGAGCCTGCACGTCCGGAGCCTGTGCTCCGCAACGGGAGAGGCCACAACAGTGAGAGGCCCATGTACCGCAAAAAAAAAAGCATTAATGCTTCTGCAGTGAAACATGAATATTCACACTAAGTGGGATAAATGAAGATGGCAAATTGCCTTATATTTGTTGAGGTCAGATTTTTGACAACAAACATTATAAAAGTTTTTCATGTTTTGGAGCCTTTTGAATATCAGGATTGCAGGTAAGGGATTATGGACCTGTATAGACAAAGGGGGAAAAAATCTGGAAGATTATGTATCAAACTCTTAGCAATGGTTTTCTTGGGTAGAGAAGTGGAGTGGAGTTACAGAGGACTTTTATTTTCCAAATTATATATTTTTCTAGTGAGCGTGTCTAATTTTATAATCAGAAAAAATGATTAAAGATATGTATAAAAAATAGCTAGAGATACATTTAACAAATCCATTGCACTGTTTGTTAGGACATTAAGGTTTGAATGATGTTTTTCCTCAATTTTTCAAATTTTTGAATTGCAACTATAATTTACATATACTTATATTGTTTCTAGATAATAATATTAGAAGAAATATAAAAAGAATATGTAATAGTAATTAAAAAGTCAGTGGTAAAAAAATAAGTCCTTTGGAGTCCCATGTGGGAGGTCAGGAGACACCTCCTCCTTCCTGGTTTGTAGAGCACATTATAGTGACCTATTAAATAATAAAAATCACATGGAAGAAGCAAATAATGATAGCCAAAATATAATGTATGGGAAAACACTTTATGGAAATATAAGGCCTTACAGAAATAAAAGATGTTATTGAAGTAACATTGCAATTCTTTGGTGGCCCGGAATGAATGGAGTTGGTGGGAATGGGCTTTGTCTGAAAATGGACTGGAAGAATTCCTCCAAAATTGAAGGAACTTGCACTTGCAGTTTTATGTATGGAACATAAGTGGGATGGCTGATAGTTGATTGTTTAATTTTGTCAGTTCATACATAAGGACCTATATTATTCTTAGTTTTCACATTTTTTCATATTTCTTATCAAAATATACTCATCACTCATTTGTTACCTTTTCCCACTTAATTGTATAATTACTCTTTGTATGTTGCTGCATAATATTTCAGTCACTGCTTTACATAATTTGCTGACTTATTGCTATTTCTAATTTTTTTTTTTTTTTTACAAATAACACCTCTCTGTGCCAGTAGGTCTTCCTTTTTATTTCCCCTCGTGTATCTAGGGATTGTTTTCTTATGAAAGATTTTCTGAATGTAATAAGAACTTGAAGTTTATTCCATAAGCATTTATTGAGCACCTACTGTGTGTTGAGGCTTTGGAGATACAAAGATGAATTTTTAGAACCTTTGCATGAGCTGTGTCCATTTCCTGGAACTCTCTCCCCATCACCTGGTTAATTCTCCATTTGAATTCCACTTCACCAGGAGGCCTTCTATGAGTCCCCCAAAGTAGTTTAGGTTTTTCTGTACTTTTTCTTCTCATTTAATCATGGTTATAACTACACGGTCATTCTGGGATTATTTGTTTTATTTCTGCTTTCCTCAATAGACTATGAACTCTGAGAACAGGTCCCATGTCTGATTTGTTCCTCTTGGTACTTTACTAGGCACTCAAATATCTCTAATAAATGAGTGCTTGAATAAATGAATTAAATGTTTGAATGTGTTCCCTGCTTTGAGAAACTTAGAACATTAGAGGTGACCAATGGATTGGGTTGATAATTTCAGTGATATATAAGTGCTTTATGAAAATAACCTTTTTCCCCTTTGCAACAAAGTCCCTGGAGGAGAACTCAGTGCCAGCATGTTATACAATGTCTTACCTGATTTTACCCATACTCTGCACTAGGAGTGGGTTCATCTTAAGTTCTTTTCTGCTAAGGCTATTGCTTTTCTGTACAAATCCTTCTTTGTCATTGCACTGTATACCAATAACATTCACCTTTTGGACTTATTTTGACATCTTTGTTTTCCTCATATTTAAAAGCTTTTTCAGGGCCTCTTTCACTGGTGTTATCTGATGGCTATTCTTGTTTTGGTCTTTATGCCCTTTTAAAAACTGTTAGTTCCTTGAGGGAAGGGATGATTTGATCTCCGATAGTATCTAACACAAATTCATGTGGAACAGTGTTGGTAATAAAACTTTGGATAGGATACATTGGAAAATTCATTTTTTTAAATTTAATTTTTATTTTATATTGGGGTATAGTAGATCTACAATGTTATGTTAGTTTTAGGTGTACAGCAAAGTGGTTCAGTTATACATGTACATATATCCATTCCTTTTCAGCTTCTTTTCCCATATAGGTTATTACAGAATACTGAGTAGAGTTCTCCGTGCTATACGGTAGGTCCTTGTTGGTTATCTACTTCATATATAGTAGTGTGTGTATGTTAATCCCAAGCTCCTGATTTATCCCTCCCTCCCAGCTTTCCCCTTTGTTAACCATAAGTTTGTTTTCTACATCTGTGAGTCTGTTCTGTTTTGTAAATAAGTTTATTTGTATCATCTTTTTAGATTCCACATATAAGTGATATCATATGATATTTGTCTTCTCTGTCTGATTTCACTTAGTATGATAATCTCTAGGTCTGTCCATGTTGTTACAAATGGCATTATTTCATACTTTTTCATGGCTGAGTAACAGTCCATCCTATATATGTACCACATCTTCTTTATACATTCCTCTGTCAATGGACATTTAGGTTGCTTCCATGTCTTAGCTATTGTAAATAGTGCTGCTATGAACATTTAGGTGCATGTATCATTTCAAATTATGGTTTTCTCTGGATATATGCCCAGGAATGGGATTGCTGGATCATATGGTAGCTCTATTTTTATTTTTTTAAGGAGCCTCCGTACTGTTCCCCATAGTGGTTGTACCAGAAAATTCATTTTCTTACATACGTTTTAATGTATCCCTTGGGTCAAATGGAGAATTTTTTTTAAAAGATGATTATCAAATAAGTATTTAAGTAATTGGACCAAAATTTATATTCTTACCTTTTTACTAAAAACATACACTAAATAATTTTAAAGGAAGATTTGGTAGTCTCGTGTTCAAGATTGAAATCTCTTGACTACTATTGCTTTGACTTATCATTTGCTTCATGGGTGGCTTCTGAATTCATTGCTTGGAATGTTGCTACTCAGGGCCAGTGTTGTTAGTATTGCTCTGTCATGATTTTATTTGTTGCTACTTCCACATTCTAGCTGACCTGGAATCTGGAAGATGTCCACCAAAACACCTGTATAATTCAGTCTGAATTCAGAAGTGTCACTTGCAAGAGAGGCAACCTCAGGCTCATGACACTCAAATGATTTAATCATAAATCTCCTTATACATAATAGAAACTGGCAGGTGACTCACCATGGGTGGAAGCCTGAAAACAGCCTGCCAAAGAGGGTAGTTTTTCTGGTAACACATCACCACCCTTTTGAAGTATCCAGAGAACCTGAAGAGCAGGAACTGCCAGTCAGACTGACTGAACGCTTGGCATTCTTTCATGGAAAGATGACAACTCATTCAGGGTGAAAGAGGAAGTGGAGGGGGCGGGGCCACAGAGCAGGAGGGTGACCTGACATTTCCATTATTTTGTAGGCTGCTAGCTCTAGTGCAGTGGTTGTTTGGGGTGGGGGGGAGGAGTTGGAATCATGTACCTCATTGTCTATGTCTAAGGGAATGTATTATACCATTTTTGTCAAGGAGGGAAATTTGTACACGTTTTATCCTTGTGTTGCTTCAGAATCTGGATTGCTTGTGATCCCTGCTATTCCCCTCACACTGACCTTGGGACTTTGCTGATGATAATTCTAGCATCATTTTAAGAATTGAGATTCTTCTGTGTCAAATTCTGTGAAATTTGAGAGCCAGAAGACTCTTTACAGGCTATTTCTGGCTTTGCCACTGACATGTTTTGAGTGTCAGTTGATTTTTGTCTCAGTTTAGAAGCTTACATAGTAAGAGTCAAAAGACCTATACTTTGATAATTTATTAAGTGTTGCCTTGGGACATCTTTGGGGGGAAATAAAGGTATCTTTAGTTCTTTGTTACTTTGGGTAGAACCCACTGGGGAGTTCAGTAGGCAACCAGTGGTGAGGAGGGCCGTGGTGGGTCATCTGAAAACTGGTCAGTCCCCCAATTCTATGGTCTGTCTGTGCTTCTGCCATCCTTGTCTGGTAGCAACCCAGGCCCAGGCCAAAGCCAGGACTGCCTTCTCCACCTGGGAGAAGGTGGAGGTCCCGTACCTGGGCCGCCAAGTCATGCAGGGAAGACTTGCACCTGGGCAGGTTGATGCTGTCCATTTCAACCCCCTTCTACTGAACACTTACTCCAAGCAGTTGGTTCTCCAGAAGGCCTCTCCACCCCCTCATTCAAGTGACTGCATCTGAGTTCGTTAAGAAACTTGGGACTTCCTAGAATGATCTCCACCGATTTCCTGTCCTGGTGCCTGCAAACATATGTGTAGTCACCTCATCTGCTTCCCTCTAGGTTTCTCCCATCCCCTCCTGCTTGCTCCTAGGCCGTCCTCTATTAGTCATTATGCCTTCCTCTCTAATTTTCAACCTTTGCATCTTGACGCTCTCTTTCCCTTTGGCTATGCAATGCTCTCAGCATTTCCTATGTTTGTACTTCTTGTACTTACTAATATATATTTGTCAAATCCAGTGGACATGCTGTAGTCCTTGTTGCTCTGGACATCCTTGTTGTGTCTGATGCAGCTTATCCACTCTCTTCTCCTTAAGAGTCCTTGGCTTCCAGAAGGGATGGTCCATGCCTCTGGTTTTCCTGCTGCTTTTCTATCTTCTATCTCCTTTGTGCAATTGCCCTCCTTTACTCAGCCCTTGCTGTTGAAGTTCAGTTCTGGAGTAATGCTCGTCTCTTCTCACATACTCTGGCTTCAGGGCTTCATCCACTCACTGAGTTTTCATCACCATCTATGTGCCGTGACCCCCCAGTTCTCTGCCTTACACTGCAGCCTGGTGTGCAGCATCTGCTGGTCATCACATGTATATCTGAAAAGCTCCTTAATTGCGTGGGGGCTGAACGCACCACCTTTCCTCCGAAGTCTCCCCTTTCTCCCATCTTCAGAGACTATATTGCATGGTGGTGAAGGTTGGTGCTTTGGAATCAGACAGATCTGGATTCTGACACTCACTGATATTTGATCTTGAACGTATCATTTAATTCCCAAAACTCAAGAGTCTTCCTTTTTAAAATGGGGATAGAAATAGTACCTATCTCAGAACGTTCTTAGGAAGTAGACCCTAATATATCCATACGGTGCCTGGCTCAGAATAAGAGGGCAATACATGTTTGCTTCTACTGGTGGTATTCTCTCTTAGTTACCCTCATCCATCGAGTCATCCTTAATACCTGCTTTCTTTAGCTCCTATATCCAACCAGTCTCCCAGTGTGGCTGATTTCTAATTACCATTTATTTCCTAGTCCTGGAAATTTCTGAGTTTCCTCTTCTCTTGATTCTCACTACCACTGCCTCCATGCAGGTCCTCATTATTGCTCCCCAAGATGAGGCCACAGTCTCCTGCTTTCTTTTTGTTCCTGCAAGTCCAGTCTGCTACCAGGTGGCCTCTCTCTGTTTAACAGGACCTCTCCCCTGGTTGAAGCCCTCTGGTGACTCCCGTTACGTGTAAATCAAAGACCAAGCTCCTTAACATGGTATCCCTGGTGTCTCATGGCCCTTGGTGGCCTTTTAGCTTATTTCTCCCCACTCCCTGACTCCAGCTCTATTCATGAGCAAAAATACCTGCTCCGTTCCCTGCGCATGCCGTGCCGTTTAGGCTCTTTCTCACCTTTATTATCCACACTACTTGGAATGCTCCCTTCCCTGCTTTTGCCTTACTACCTCCTTCTTCTGAGGACTCCCCTCAGTTGCCACCTCCTCCGGGAAGCCTTCCCTGCCTGACTCTCTATGATAGGTTAGGTCATCTTCCACAGAATCCTGTTATTCTCTGTACTCATCATGCGCTTACCAGGTGGGATCACGGTCTATTTATGGTCTTTCCTACCAACATAAATCCTGAAGGGCAGACGCTATGTATCATTCAACTTTATATTTTTTGTACCTAGCTCGATGCTTGACATGTCGTAGGGACTTCTGAAATGTTTGTTAGATGAATGACTGAATTCGAGCAAACCTCCCGATGACCTTGTTTTTCTGGTTTGTGTGGACTACAGTGTTCTGGGGCAGGACTGGGTTTCAGCAGTTCAAGCCATGGCTGGGCAGCCACAACAGAAGTAGACACGCTCATATACCTTCCTTGGAGTTCCTTGTCCTAGATGACAGCGCTGGAGTGAGACTGTCACCTCACTAGTGTCAGAGCCTGAAAATTATTCCTGTGAAGAATAAAATGTGTCACGTTATTGGCTTAATTTTTTTCCGGAGAAAACGTTAATATTTTAAAACCTATGGTAATATTAACGCTTTCTATTTGCATGAGAACTTCCCTGATGAAAGATACCACAGGTGTAAAGTTTTCTGAGTAGTGTTACACCACGGTGGAACTACTTTCCATCGATACAGAGATAGAGAACATGTATACTGTGAGACAGAACTTCTTTAGAGATGGAAAATAGACTGACCTACTTCAGCGGCTGATTGTTTCCTAATTTTCTATTTTAAAAAGATTGCAGCTGAACACTGAAAAGCTTAGAACTCTGCTGCCCAATACAGTGGCCACTAGCCACATGTGGCTGCTGAAGTTTCAATTGAATTAAAATTTAAAAATTCAGATCTTCAATCATGTTAGCCACACTTCAAGTTCTCGGTAGCCACCTATGACTAGCGGTTACCATATTGGGCATCTCAGATATAAAACATTTCCTTCATTGCAGAAAGTTCTGTTAGACACACTGCTTTTGAATGTGAAAGTCTTGATGGATAATCTCAAAACCACCTAACCACAGAGGGAGTTTTACAGAGCTATGAAATAAGAATTGTTACTGGGTACACCATATAATTGCTGTGTCATTTTATATAGTATATATAGCATTATGTCTCCTTATCATTTGAACTTGTCTTTATCTTCAGAGACGACGATATTCAGACATCGAATGTTATATTTTCTGTCTGGAAATGTTTTCTTATACAACTCAAAGGGGAAAATGAAGAACGTGGGTTGAATAAATGGAATTATTTTTCTTTGCTTCACATTATCAGAAAAACTCACAGGCTAAAATACATCCTGAAACTAAATATTTACATTTCTTAAAGAATGTCATCTCTGTGAGTGTGTGTGTGTGTGTGTGTGTGTGTGTGTGTATGTATTGGATGAAAGGGAAACAAATGATCTGTATTGTTGTATAATATAAAAACACTTAAAAATTAAAAGCAAAATGAAAGCAAGATCTTCTGCTTTCTTTTGTTTTCTTCCATATTTGCCTTATCCACTTGGATTCTGGTGGCCTGAGGAATTTAAGAAGTAAGCATAGGCTTAGTTCAGCTGGAACCATGCTAGGAAGCTCTAGCTATTTTGTAGTGCCAGGGAACTCACTAGAATATTTCACTGTGGAGCAGCAACTTTTTACACTGAATACCTTGGATGCCAGTACTGTAGAGGGATGGGAGGAATTGGAATGATCGTTCAGAAGGAATAAAAGTGACAGACCTGTACAGTTCATCTCACACACACAGATTCACGCACGACTGCCATGCACAGGGAAGTATGGTCTGAGTCATTCGTGATTAAAGACCCCAGGAGACCATAGGTGACTCCCATCTGGATGGCTTCTGACACCCAGTTCAGAGGCTGCAGCAGGTGGGGTAATTTTTGGATTACAGAGAGCTGTGATTTCATATTACCAGCTTGTTTCCCCACCCTGTTTAAAACAGTGCTTGGGGACATTCTTCCGCTTAACATTTTTTGAGAGGAGGGATGTGAGCTTGAGGGTAAAGGGCACCGAATTCTACTTTAACCTTCCTGTACCTTCGTCTTCATAGGGTGCCTCCTTATTGAGGGAGAGAATAGAGGGCATGTAAGTGTGGAAAAGTTTGTAAGAGAGTGAAGGACGAAGGGTATTGGTCCTAGATAATAATCACACTGGTTATAGTATAGGCAAAGTGGGTTCCTGACCAACGTTACAAGTTTATTTTACCAATGAACTTTTACTTCCCAGTGAAACATTAGAATTTCCGGCAGTTAATTATTTGTGGACTTTGTTCATGGTTTTTCTAAAACTTTCAACTCTGTCTCCCTTCATCACAATGGGGCTCAATTTTATACCCTTTACGTCCCCTTTTGAAAAGAGGCGGTATAGCCTGGTGTTACAAATGTGGGCTTTGCAGCAGATAGATGGGGGATGGAAACCCATGGTCACTGCTTGGACAAGTTATTTAAATTTCCAAGCCTTAATTTTATAACCTGTAAAATGGGAATGATAATGCTTACCTCACAGGCAAGAGAAGGACATTTTCATGTGTGGAATACAAAATTAAGTCAAGTTGACTCATTTTCAGAAAGACCTTTGAAAATTAATAGACATGCCATATTTCTTGATCATTTTTATGATTAAGTTTGGTCATTTTCTTTGAGTTTTACCACATGTATTCACTTAGTGTTATAAAACTGTAAGGAGAAGGGGCTCTCAGTGAAATTAGACAGTCTCAGAATCTGTCCTACTATTAGGGAATTAATCAGAAAATAAAATTGAATGTGCTCAAAAGGATCTATTCCTTTTAAGGCAAATCACTGTATTATTTAAAGGAAAACAAAGAGGCCAAGGGAAATGAGAAAACTAGGAAATTCAAAGGAAGTTCATTTTTTTTAAAAAGCCCTTGATTATTTGAACTTTTTACTGTTTTGAGGAATATCATTGTTCACTGATTTCAATCCAGCCTAAGAGAAATAAAAAATCCACCTTATCCTCAGAGACTTTTTGAGGACAGACTACCCAGTTTTGAGTGATCACAAACATTATCACAGACTTACAAAAGTCAGGATTCATGTGACTCTGACACAGAGGAGGTGGAATAATCAAGTGTTCCTCCCATGAACACTATGCAGCAATCATCACAGAAGGAAATGAAGTTCCCTTTTCCTTAATGCCTGGGCTGCTTGGGCCAGCATTACTGAAGATGTGTGTCCTGTGGATTGCACCCGATACTGGGCAAATTCCCAGAGGTGGAACGATGGGTCCTAGCCTTGGAGATACATATCGTATAGAAGGGAACGTGGACATGAGCATAGGCAACGTCAGTATCAGATGATGAGTGCCCTGACAGGGAGCTGGGAGATGACAGAAAAAAGCTCCTTACCCCATGTGAGTCTTTGTGGAGAAGTCACCTGAACGGAGTCTTGAATGATGAGTAGGACTTAGTCATATGATGAATGGGCAGGAGAGAGGGCCACTGTTTGTAGGCTAAGGGAATAGCATGAGTGTTAACGCACTAAACATCCTGTGTATGTTGGTAAGTGCAAGCCTTTCAACTGAGCATAAAGCACAGAGTGAGGGCTTCCCTCGTGGCACAGTGGTTGAGAATCTGCCTGCCAGTGCAGGGGACACGGGTTCGAGCCCTGGCCTGGGAGGATCCCACATGCCGCGGAGCAACTAGGCCCGTGAGCCAGTTACTGAGCCTGCGTGTCTAGAGCCTGTGCTCCGCCACGAGGGAGGCCACAAAAGTGGGAGGCACGTGCACCGTGATGAAGAGTGGCCCCCACTTCTTAAAAAAAAAAAAGCATAGGGTGAGGGTCAAGGGCTGCAAGGGGAGTGGTGTAGCTGGGGGCTAGACCATGAAGAGCCAGGTCTATTATGTGAAGGCTTAGAGATATGCTCTAGCTGGGGAGCCATTGAATTTTAACCAGGGATGTAAATGGTCAGATCTGCCTTTTGGATGGGTTGCCATGGCAGCTTGGTGGATCAGAGACTTGAGGCTGAATGGCAGGAAGCTATCATGGTCGGCCAGATGAGAGAGGATCAGCCATGCAAGTAAGCAATGGAAGTTAGGGCTGGAGGGAAGATAGGTGTGAGAAGTTCCCATGATGTGAGGTTTATATGACTTTGATCAATTGGCTGTGGGAAATGAATGAGATGGAGGAAACCAGGATGACTCCTCCAGTTCTGGTGGTGTTATGGATCTGGGGAATGTAGGAGAAAGAATTGGTGTGGGGGTCAAGATGACGTATTGATTTTAAAGTGTCTACCAGCCAATTGAATGTGCATCTGAAGCTCTGGGAGGATGGATGGCTAGAGACAGGAACATAGGAGTCATCCATATAGAGGTGGTAGTTAGAACAAATATGAGTAGTTTGATGCTCAAGGAGAGCACAGAACGAAGAAGGCAGTGGACGGAGGACAGAGTCCTAGGGAATAGCAGACAGAAGTGGAAGGATGGATGAAAGAAAACATTCCTAGAAAAGACTGCGAAGAAGGGCTCTGCAGGCGGCATCTGTGCTTGTCATAGAAGCTGGGAGGGGGAGCCTTTTGAGAGGTTTGGAGTTGAGCTAGCTAACCCAGGCCACCCTAAGTATTTGATGAAGTAGCCGTCAAGGTAGAGTGGGTTTGGGCGTTTGAAGAGAATGGAGATTGTTTGGAATAATCCAGTCACTGGAGAAAATGGGAGGTGAGCTGACCAAAGAAGAGTGGAAGAAAGGTGAAGAGATGCTGAGGCTTGAGGTTAGAAACTCTGAATGACCAGTGGCCCCAGTGTATGTGGCTCCCCAACCTGTGTGCAGGAGCAGAGGCAGCAGATGAGGAGATTGGTCCAGGGTGGGGTGTTGCCAATCAGAGGTGGTAGAAAAGCAGGGTGTGAGGACGTGAAGGTACTAGCAAGAGATGGGAAGGAAATGCAACCAGGAGGGGGCCTCACAGGTTGGAAGGGAACAGTTCATGGCCTTGGAGGGCTCTGTGTGGTCAAAGAACAGGTGTAGAGGGAGGAGCCAGGAGGCTGTAGGGTGGTGTAGATCCCAGAGCAGTTTCAGTGTGTGGTCATGTGAGTGGGTGGCAGAAGTGGCCTGGCAGTGGAGGGTGGCCCGCAAGGAAAACTATAGAAAAGGGACTTCGATTCCAGTTGCACAAACTTGTAGGATTCACTCTGAATTACAAGAGAATGTGTTGAATAAAAAACTGTATTTGGATGTTTAAGAACACAGTAGGTAGGTATGTGTCCTAAACGTTTTGAGCAGTCTTCCTAGATGCAGGGGCATCTCCCCTCAGCATCTCTGAAGGCACCTGTTGGGATTCTGTCGTCATTTATTTAAAGTGAGGGAAAAAATCTGGGTTTGTGTCTCTTTAAGGAGGAAAATAAGAACGCTTAGACAATGAATATAATTTATGATAATACTTCATACTTTTCAAAGATATTGTTTGCTATTCAGTTTAGTTTGGTAGTTCTGGGTAATCCATTAAAAGTCAATTTTTAGTTTGTTACTTTCTGCAGAGGTGATAGAAAGGAATATATAACCCATATATTTCACTGAGTAACAGAAAGAACTGAAAGCTCTAAAGTCAATTTAAGTGTTTTCTCGTGCTAAGAAAGGCAGTAGATTGATGCTGAATTATACACATTTCAATGCAATTCCACCTAAAAGTTCATTTTCAACTTTATATATTTCTGTATTTGATTTTTTAAACTGCAGGTATGTCTTCTAAGATGAGAAAAAATAGAAGCAAATCACATTAGCATGTAGTTTCTCGTCTCCTACCATGTGCTGGGTGGTGTGAGGACAAAGGATGCATAAGACTTGCTTCTTGAATCCGAAGAGATCTGAATGTAGTTGAAGAAACAAGACGTAAACACAGGAAAAGTTAGATAATTATGCAGGAAGTAAACAGCAAGGCATGACGTGACTAGTGGACAGATAGATACATGGTTTGGGCAGCAGTTCTGCAGGAGTTCAGAAGAAAGGCCATTTCAGGCAGTGACGGTAAAGGAAGGGGAAAGTGACGGAAAGTGAAGGGAAAGAAGAAAAGGATTAAGTAGAGGGACTGAACGTTGGGAATTATGAAGCCTTGTTCTACAGCTTCTGCTTACCTTTTGCCTCCATTTCCCAGTCGGTAGAAGGGCATGATGGTATGTTGCCTCCCAGACTGTCAGGAGGTGAGACAGTGATTGCAAAGTTGTTTGCAAATAAGGCCTGGGCCTTCCATAATGTGTAGGAGGTACAAATGGCAAACCTTTGGAAGGTGCGTGAAGTTTTAGGTTACTAGGGTTTCGTTTCTGTTGTTCGCATTTACTGAGATGGAAAGAATTAGCATATTGCTAACGTTTGGCCTTGTTTGCCCCCCCTTTTTTTTCAGTAAGAAAAGACTCATAAAACTCGGAAGACATTTTATGCAAAATTACTAGACAAATTACTGCTTTGGAAAAATTGTTTCCATGGCCATGTATCCTTTTTTATTTCTTTATTTCCTTGAGCAAAGATAATAAGTAGTAAGCAAAACAGGAGAGGAGCCAGATTCCAATTTAGGGGGAAAATAATTTGTAATTCACTTGTTCACCTGGTGTCCTTAAAAAAGTCAGTGGAAGTTGCAGGGTGGCTGGTGACCACTTTGAGTGAACCTAGCCTGACCCCTGGCATTTTGGAGACAATGCCTCAGAATTCATGGGTTTCCTAGATATAAGGACATGGATGTTAGTCATGTCAACTTTATTGTTAATTGCTTTGGGGATATAAATGGTATTCATCAGGCAAGGAAGCTTGTACCCAGACTGTAACTAATGTGGACCCTTATACATTTATTGATCCTTCAACATCTCTGTGTTCCATGTTTATGCAAACATTTATACTTGCCCGAATTGCCAAAGACTTTGAGGCATTCAGGGCTCCTGGGCTCTTAGCGTAATGGTGATGAACATGGGACCTTGGAAGTTTAGCCTAAAATTCACTGAGTATTCAGAGAGTACCTCTCTGTCTAGGGAGGTGGCTCATTGCTGCTGTGGTGTTCGCTTCTCTAACGTAGCAGTAGTAACCTGGACAAAAAGGGAAATTTCTGAGATAAATACTTTGAGTAGGGAATTCTGTTTTCCTGAATATATCCACTTGCCTACATATTCCATTGCTCCACTCCTTCACTGCTTCTGGAACTGGTAACCCAAGGGCCATAAACATGACTTTCTCCTACTTTGGCAGATTGGGGGCCTAGAGCTAGGAAAGTATGTCAAAGAACAGTGGGGATAGAGGTGAGACAGGAACTGAAGGAAGCGTGCATTACAGCCACAGGGAAGCGGTAGAGTCAGCTAGTACTCAGAGTGACATCTGCCCCTTCCCCAGTCTAAACGTCCACGTCTGACTCAACGTCCTCAGAGGACACGCACCGGGAAAAACAAATACGAGACGGTGCGACTCTGGTATTGCAATGTGTGTACATGCATGTGTATCAGAGAGCAGCCCTGATGTAACTGCCACTGAGGTCACAGTGAGTGAGGTCATGGTGGGTGAGGTTACATGCAAGAGGCACCGCACACCTGAGCTGCCCTTGGTGCTGCTCTCCTCCCACGATTTCCCTGTCTTCAGCATCCACCTTGGTGCCTGGCACACAGTAGGTGCTCAAAAAATGCTTGCTGAATGACTAACTGGATGAATAGGTGCTAACTCTGACCCCTGTTGGAAATTCTGTGACCTGGAATCATTCTACAAGCAACGAGAGCCCAGGGGAGATTTATGTCCTGCTTGTGAATTTCTTGTAACAACTGCAAAATAATGTGTTACTCAGATGGACTACAGGCTCTAAACCCAGGCTCCTTGGAGGAGCCTTCAGGTTTCCATGGGCCTCAGGAATAGGATGCAAAGTTGGGGTTTTCTGGGGAGAGAGTCAGAGGGGTCTATGACCCAACCTGGCCTCCTGAGGGGCAGTGCTTTAACCCAGCCTAACCCTCCTGTGGGCATGCCAGCGCCTTCTAGTTCCAGCATCTGCTGGAGGTTCCTGACAGAGCCCATATTTCGCCTTTTGTTATGAAAAAAAAAAAAAAAAAGAGAGAAACCGTGCCTCCAAGGTGATCTTGCCTTTGAGCCCGGTGTGTGTCCTGATCGGGAAGACTTCCTGCTGATGGTCCTTGGCCTGATGCCGGAGATGAGGAGACTCCTCCAGACCGATTTGTAAGGAAAGCCCTTAGAGGCAGAGCTGACTTTATGGAGTCTCTGCTCAGCAGACAGATGGATGTTTATGAAGTAACAGAGGAGGAACAACTAGGCCAGAGGTCAGAGGACTTAATGCTGATGTGCCCTTTGGCAACTCCTGTAACTCTCTTGTAGGTATTTTCCATCTGTAAAACTAGGGCTGGTACCAATTACCTCCCGAGTGGAGCCAACAAGGGGAGTGTGCTGTGGAGGTCTGAACATTCTTGAAATTTTTACAAAAATTTAGAATAGAAAGATGTTTGCTTATAAATAAATGGTGATTTGCCCCCTGCAAATAAATTCATTAGACATTTTTGCAGCCTTCGAAATTATATATATAGGCATCCACTTGGTACTTATGGGGAATTGTTTGAAGGATATTTAACAATGCATGCATGCATTTATTCATTATTCATTTATTCAGAAAAATGTGTAGAAGTCTAATATGTGCCAGACCCTGGAAACATACTTCAGCCTATGCTTCCTTTTTTTTTTTTTTTTAACATCTTTATTGGGGTATAATTGCTTTACAATGGTGTGTTAGTTTCTGCTTTATAACAAAGTGAATCAGTCATACATAAACATATATTCCCATATGTCTTCCCTCTTGCGTCTCCCTCCCTCCCACCCTCCCTATCCCACCCCTCCAGGCTGTCACAAAGCACCGAGCCAATATCCCTGTGCCATGCGGCTGCTTCCCACTAGCTATCTACCTTACTACGTTTGTTAGTGTGTATATGCCCATGACTCTCTCTCGCCCTGTCACAGCTCACCCTTCCCCCTCCCCATAACCTCAAGTCCGTTCTCTAGGAGGTCTGCGTCTTTATTCCTGCTTTACCCCTAAGTTCTTCATGACATTTTTTTCCTTAAATTCCATATATATGTGTTAGCATACGGTATTTGTCTTTTTCTTTCTGACTTACTTCACTCTGTATGACAGACTCTAGGTCTATCCACCTCATTACAAATAGCTCAATTTCATTTCTTTTTATGGCTGAGTAATATTCCATTGTATATATGTGCCACATCTTCTTTATCCATTCATCCGATGATGGGCACTTAGGTTGTTTCCATCTCCTGGCTATTGTAAATAGAGCTGCAATGAACATTTTGGTACATGACTCTTTTTGAATTTTGGTTTTCTCAGGGTATATGCCCAGTAGTGGGATTGCTGGGTCATATGGTAGTTCTATTTGTAGTTTTTTAAGGAACCTCCATACTGTTCTCCATAGTGGCTGAACCAATTCACATTCCCACCAGCAGTGCAAGAGTGTTCCCTTTTCTCCACACCCTCTCCAGCATTTATTGTTTCTAGATTTTTTGATGATGGCCATTCTGACTGGTGTGAGATGATATCTCATTGTAGTTTTGATTTGCATTTCTCTAATGATTAATGATGTTGAGCATTCTTTCATGTGTTTGTTGGCAGTCTGTATATCTTCTTTGGAGAAATGTCTATTTAGGTCTTCTGCCCATTTTTGGATTGGGTTGTTTGTTTTCTTGTTATTGAGCTGCATGAGCTGCTTGTAAATTTTGGAGATTAATCCTTTGTCGGTTGCTTCATTTGCAAATATTTTCTCCCATTCTGAGGGTTGTCTTTTGGTCTTGTTTATGGTTTCCTTTGCTGTGCAAAAGCTTTGAAGTTTCATTAGGTCCCATTTGTTTATTTTTGTTTTTATTTCCGTTACTCTAGGAGGTGGGTCAGAAAGGATCTTGCTGTGATTTATGTCATAGAGTGTTCTGCCTATGTTTTCCTCTAAGAGTTTGATAGTTTCTGGCCTTACATTTAGGTCTTTAATCCATTTTGAGCTTATTTTTGTGTATGGTGTTAGGGAGTGATCTAATCTCATACTTTTACATGTACCTGTCCAGTTTTCCCAGCACCACTTATTGAAGAGGCTGTCCTTTCTCCATTGTACATTACTGCCACCTTTATCAAAGATAAGCTGTCCATATGTGCATGGGTTTATCTCTGGGCTTTCTATCCTGTTCCATTGATCTATCTTTCTGTTTTTGTGCCAGTACCATACCGTCTTGATAACTGTAGCTTTGTAGTATAGTCTGAAGTCAGGGAGCCTGATTCCTCCAGTTCCTTCTTTCGTTCTCAAGATTGCTTTGGCTATTCGGGGTCTTTTGTGTTTCCATACAAATTGCGAAATTTTTTGTTCTAGTTCTGTGAAAAATGCCAGTGGTAGTTTGATAGGGATTGCATTGAATCTATAGATTGCTTTGGGTAGTAGAGTCATTTTCACAATGTTGATTCTTCCAATCCAAGAACATGGTATATCTCTCCATCTATTTGTATCATTTTTAATTTCTTTCATCAGTGTCTTATAATTTTCTGCATACAGGTCTTTTGTCTCCTTAGGTAGGTTTATTCCTAGATATTTTATTCTTTTTGTTGCAGTGGTAAATGGGAGTGTTTTCTTGATTTCACTTTCAGATTTTTCATCATTAGTATATAGGAATGGCAGAGATTTCTGTGCATTAATTTTGTATCCTGCCACTTTACCAAATTCATTGATTAGCTCTAGTAGTTTTCTGGTAGCATCTTTAGGGTTCTCTATGTATAGGATCATGTCATCTGCAAACAGTGACAGCTTTACTTCTTCTTTTCCGATTTGGATTCCTTTTATTTCCTTTTCTTCTCTGATTGCTGTGGCTAAAACTAGGCTTCCTTTTGACACCCAGGCTGTGTACTTGGCCACATGGTTTGGGTTTTGTAAATCAGCTTTAGAAGAATGCTGCTAGAATTTGCTGTGCAAAATGCACCATTGAGTTACTGTTGGGATATTTCTGGGCAGGTCTGTAACCACTTTCAGTACATCCTATATGAAGATGCACTAAAACAGTGGTTCTTAAACTTTAGCCTGCATCAGTATCCCCTGGAGGGCTTGTTAAAACACAGATTGCTGGGCCCAGCCCCAGAGTTCCTGATTGACAGGTTAAGGTGAGCGGGATGCTTAACCATTTGTCATTCTAAGAAATTCCCGGGTGGTACTGATGCTGCTGGTCTAGGGACCACACTTGGATGTGGTCTTACATTAGACATTTCTTTAGACCTAAAGGCCTCGGGAGTTCTGTTCCTCCTCAGAAATTGGTGTGGTTTCATTGTGGTTAATGTGAATCATGGTTATGATCTTGGTTCCCTTTTTGCTTTGCTTCAGAAATTCGGACTGAAATTTTTAGGTCAACTTTAATCAAAGTTAAACTGTTTACTTTTAAACTTAGCCCCAGCCTTGACCTCCTATTTCATTTTCCCCATTCTGATTTGTTTACCTGTTTATATTTTGCAATTTTATTATGTAACTTCCGGTAAACTGTTTTGTGGAATATAGTACATATTGATAAATGTGATTGCAGTCACCGTTCTTGGGCATTTGGCTTTTCTGTTTTAACTCTTTAATGTATTAGCTATAGGAGTAGTTTCTCCAGAAAAGTCGAATTATTAATAGCAACTAACCAAAGTGGATTGAAAATAAAAACTTGGATAAGAGGGTGAGAAACAAAGTTCTCAGTAAAAAATTATAGACTTGTTTTTAAACAACTGGTACATAGGTAATATGACATACAAGCAGAAATTTATATTGCTTGAGAACCTTACTATATAAAAGCAAACTATATAGTTTCTTAGATTGTAGGATGAGCAAAGAAGGGATGGAGCGGTGAGAACAGGGGAGGAAGAACTAATAAAGTGGGTTGCCAAGCGTTAGTGTGCATCAGAGTCAGTCACCTGAGGGGTTAGTTACATGGGGTGCTGGTTTACTGGGCCTGGGCTTGGGGCCTGCATTTTTACTAAGTACATCAGGAGAGTCTGGCTCCGGGGGCCTGGGACAAGTTCTTGTGCTTTTACTCCTTTAGTCCTGGGGAGAAAAATGAAAAGCGGGGGTGTCTTAAAAACCTCCCAAGTCTTTATCCTTTTTTTTTTTTTGGAGGATGAGGAGTTCCTGTTCAGATTTTCTGCAACTCTTTGTGAAATCAGATAGTGTAATGGGCATGACATCATTTGCATTACACAGCATTAGCTCCAAAAAAAATACTCATGTTAGATGCTGGTTGGAAGCAGTTTATAGCTGATTTCTCTCCTTCCCCTGCCCCTTTGTCTCTTCTCTTCTTCTCCCCTTTCTCTTGCTCTCTCTTCTTCTACTTTGAGTTTAATGGAAGACCCTTCACCAACAGCTTGTCTAAAAACAATCTGGAGAAAGGGAATCAAGGGGAGTACTTCTTAAAAGAAAAGTCTTGGGTTCTCACTGAGGACCTTCTCCAGGAGCATGGTGCAGCACTAAAGGTTGCAGTATGAAAACTGGCTCTGCCTGGGATGGGCTAACCCGCACCAGAAGGGGAAAGTGGGAAACAGGGCCAACTTAGCTTTGATGTGGCAAAGCTACGTACACAATCTAAAAAGGTCAGGGCTCCTTCTGCACTGCTGCCTCTGGCTGGCTTTTCATCCATTTAGTGAAAAACTCACATTTATCGCCTGTAGTATTGTTACTAATTCAGATTTAGATTTCTCTAAGGGTCACCTGGATTCAGGTCTCCATGGAGGCAGTCTTTATTTAAAAGGGACTTTTCTTAAATAGATGTTTTATTTTAGAATAGTTCCAGATTTACAGCAAAATTGTGCAGATAGTACAGAGACTTCCCACACCCCTCACACCCAGTTTCCTCTCTTAATATCTTACATTAGCGTCGTACTTTTATCCCAGCTGATGAACCAGTAATGATACATTACTACTAACTAAACTCCATAGTTTGTTCACATTTCTTTAGTTTTTACCTAATGTCCCTTTTCTGTGTTGGGATCCCATCCAGGATACTGCATTATATTTAGTTGTCATGTCTCCCTAAGCTCCTTGAGACTGTCACAGTTTCTCAGATTTTCCTTGTTTTTGGTGAGCTTAAAAGCTTGAGGAGCCCTAGTCAGATATTTTGTAGGATATTCTTCAGTTTGGGTTTGTCCGATGTTTCCCTTGTAGTTAGACTGAGATGTGGTGGGGTTGTGGTGAGGAAGACCAGAGTAAAGTGTTGCGTGTCATTACATCACGTCAATTACATCAGTACACATTCCATACACACATACTAGCAAAAAACTGTTGATGGAAACCTTGATTGTGTGGATGAGCTCACGTTTGTCACGTTTTTCCCATGGGGTTGCTCTTCCCCCCTTTCCTTCCTGTACTTTTTGGAAGGAAGTCACTATGCACAGCCCACACTTAAGGTTGGAGAGGTAGCCTCCACCTCCTGGGCTGGTGGATGGGGGATAAGTATATACGTACATTATTAGATGTTCTGCTCACGAGATTCCCCCCACACACCATTTACTTATTTATTCAACACTTTATTTAGGTCAGTGTGGAACTGTGGATATTTATTTCATACCTTAGGTTATAATCCAACACTCCATTGTTCGGTTGCTCAAACTGTGCCAGCTTTGGCCTTTGGAAGCTCTTTCAGTAGGCTCCTGCGTCCCTTGGTGACATATCCCCATCATTGTGGGTTTTTTTTTTTTTTTTTTTTTTTTTGCGGTACGTGGGCCTCTCACTGTTGTGGCCTCTCCCGCCGCGGAGCACAGGCTCTGGACGTGCAGGCTCAGCGGCCACGGCTCACGGGCCCAGCCGCTCCGCGGCATGCGGGATCCTCCCAGACCCGGGCACGAACCCGTGTCCCCTGCATCAGCAGGCGGACTCTCAACCACTGTGCCACCAGGGAAGCCCTGTTTTGGGGTTTTTTTTGAGCACTTCCTTATTCTTTCTGGCACTACAGACGCTCCAGGCTCATTTTGTATATTTATCGCCCCAGCCGTAGAATCAACCATTTCCCCAAGGAGTGCTGTTCCTTTTATTGCAAAATGTTATTAGAAACCACGTTCTGGGCATTGGGTGTCCTTGTTGCTACTAGAGTGTCACTGCTTCTAGGTCCTCTCAGCTGACAGAGCAAGGAGAGATGTATTTATACCAAGCCTTATATATACACATATATATAAGTATTTCTCTCTCTGTATGTATGTATCTGTGTTAAGCCAGACGTGAGTTTGCACTGATGTCTTCAACTCCAATACACGACTACATGGATCGTTCTAGCCTTTCTCCCTTGCTTGTCTGCAGATTCCAACAGTGAGAACTGCTTCCCACCATCTGCCATCCCTTTATATACGTGTGTAGTGGCTTCAGAAGGGTTTACTGGTTCCACCCCACGCCCACCCCTCAGCTTTTCCAGCTAGAGTTCAGTGCTTACGTGAAGTTCCTTTTGCTTTAGTCTTGAGTCCTCACTCATTTCCCAAGTTACTAGGTCAGCACCTTTTCCCTCTCTCCCTTCAGTGAGGTTAACATAGTTTTGAGTACACTTGATTCTCATGTTGCAGTTGCATTCCATCCAGGGATCTTTTGACTCGTTGAATGCTTTTTATTTTTTTAATTGCATCCATTCAGGTTCACTGTGCTGTAAAGTTCTATGGGTTTTGGTGAATGCTTGGCGTCCTGTATCTGTCATTACAGCATCATACGGAACAGTTTTACTGCCCTCAAAAAAGCCCCTGTGCTAATGAAGCATTTTTAAGAACTTGAAAGTATGCCTAGGTGAAAGGAATAGGAATGAATATTAGAAAACAGCTTCTCATGAAAAAGCAAAGGCTGGTGGGGCCTTGTCTGCTGCTTTAGGAGAAGGCAGAGCCTAGGGCCCAGGGATGTGTTTAGGTTAGAGTCAAGTGACATGACTGAGAAAAGAATAGGGGTTGGGTCTTTCATTTTAGCAAAAAGCCTCCAAAGAGTCCTAGTTGAAGTACCTCTGGTTTAGACGTGAGGTGGGAGGTGGGTGGTGGACATCCTGTCTCAGGCCTCTCTTCTTTTTTCCAGGCCCTACAGTAGCCTCAGCTCACCCTTTGGTTGAACATCCTGCCTAGAGTCCTGCCAATCAGTTACATCTGAAAGCAGTTCTGGTTTTACTTCGAAGTGATGTTCAGAAACTGGTCTGCTGTCAGCCTGTCCCCTGGCTGAAGCCCTCGTTGGCTTTCAGCTGTGGTTGTGAACTAGTTTCTAAGAGCAGGCAAAGTTAATTTAGTAAGAAGTGAGAGAATGGGACAGGTGAACTTTAGGAAAACTTCCTGTGTGGTAAATATTAATCGAGTTTATTGAAAGCCATACATGTATTAGGATTCCCTTCACAGGGTGGTGGGAATGGTACTTGAGGACCTAAAATCCAACTCTAGTTCAACCTGCCAGTTTATTTCAACCTACCAATTTATTAAGTCATTTACCCCTGGGTGACTGTGCAGCACAGTGGGCACAGTTGTACTTTACTTTGCCTTACTCGGAAGGTGGCTGTGAAGATAAATGGAAAACAAATGTGTGAAATCGCTCAGGGTACCCAAGGTAGATGGAGTGCCTGTACCCTCTGCACCCTCTTCTTTCTCCTTTGCTGGCTCTGCTTTCTCCTTTTCTCTAAACATGGCTTTCCCCCTTGACTCTGCTCTTTTTTTTTTTTTTTTTTTTTTTTTTGCGGTACGCGGGCCGCTCACCGTTGTGGCCTCTCCCGTTGCAGAGCATAGGCTCCGGACGCGCAGGCTCAGTGGCCATGGCTCACGGGCCCAGCCGCTCCGCCGCATGTGGGATCTTCCCAGACCGGGGCACGAACCCGTGTTCCCTGCATCGGCAGGCAGACTCTCAACCACTGCGCCACCAGGGAAGCCCCTGTCCTGTTATTTGAACTCCATCCTCTGTCCTTGGGGTCACTGTCTTGTAGTTCAGTTGTCCTTAGTCTATGGATGGCACCTACCACTCTGTCTAGCCCTTTGTTTCAAGCTACAGGCCCCATCTATCTTTTTGCCAAGCATTACTACCTCAATGTCGCCTCAAAAAATCAATATATTTAAAAATTAGAGTCAACCTAAACCAACTGACCTTCTAGATTCTCTTACTTCTTCCAGGGTAAGTCTTCCAGGCTTCCAGATCCTGGAGCCCTTGGTTTTTCAGCCTCCCTGGCCCTTAGCCCCCAAGCCGTACTGAGCTCCTATAATCTTTCCTTCCTGTCTCCCCCCAACCACCTATCTGTACCATTGGAATAAACTCTTAACTGTGTCCTTTTCCCCCAGTCCGGTCACCCCCTCTACCTTGTCTCCCAGCCTGGCCTCCTCTACTATTGCTAGTCTAATTTTTCTTAAATTTAAACTCTTAACTTGGCATCCAAGGTACAACTTGCATTTCTAGCTTTACCTTCCAGCTTAATTCAACTATTTAACTAAACTACATATTCCTTCTTGCTTCTGTGCTGTTTGCTCTCCTTTTCCCCACCCCCCTTCTCTTGGCAGGGTAAATTTTAGAGGGGGAATTAAACTTGCAGGTAGAGGGTATAGCAATATGGATGGACTTTGGCTAAGTATGAGGAGGACCATTCCAACAGAGCTGCTAAGGAGCGGGTGGGTATCATGGAGGAAGGCCAGCTGTTACCTCCCGGTTCCCAAGCCTGGGGATCCCATTAAAGTCTTTATCTTCCTACACCTCTGTAGCATGTCTCTTCTTTTCTGAAGCTGCTTCCTCCCATGTCCCATGATACCACACTTGGGCGAATTCCCCCCACCCCTCGGATTGCATCTCTGGTTCTTATTATTTCTCCCTTTCCTGTGCTCTTTCTTGAAGAATTTCAGACTCTTAGTGACCACCTTTTGAGAAAGATCCCTAAATGAGAGCTCCAGCCTGATCTTCACTCCACAGTTTGTCTTTAGTTTTATCTTCTTGCCAGTTGTTTCTATTTGGGTTCCTTTGTGTCCAAATTTGAACTCATTTCCTTCCTTCTAAAACATGTTCCTTCCCCCTGAGTTCCCTGCTTGATTAATGGCAACAGAGGTTGGCAGACTTTTTCTGTACAGAGCCAGCCAGTAAATATTTTTGTCTTCGTGGCTCATAAGGTCTTAGTCACAACCACTCGTCTCTGCCCTTGTAGCATAACAGCAGCCACAGACAATATTTAAATAAAAATGGGTGTCTCTGTGTTTCAGTAAAGCATTACTTAACAAAAACAGGCAGTGGCCTGAAATTGGCCTGTGGGCCATAGTTTGCTGACCTCTGATCCTAGGTCACCTGGGCCTCAGATTCAATATTCCTTTGACTTTCCTACTGCTTTTTCTTTTCATATGATTTTAATTTCCACTGATTCCATCCTTACGAAACCTTTCATATTTCTAGACCATACTCTCCCTCATTCATTGGTCTAGTAGATAAAATGCCCCTTTTACATGTTACTGTCCATCAATTTACATAATCAAAAACCTCTAGTGTCTCATCTTTAATAAGGTTAAAATTCTCTAAGTGCAGCTCTTTCTTCAGTTTTGCCTCTAACCTTCTCTCTTGCTCCTCTGAATGGACACTTCTTCATTCACGCTGGTTTAGTTTGTGTTCTGCTACTGGATCTATCTCTGCTCATGATGTGCTCCTGACTCACAGGGTCTCTTCCTGCTTATTGAAACTTGCCTTCGGGCCTCAACTCAGCTGAAGCTCTGCCCTAGCCCAGCGATTGCTTCTTTTTTAAATTAAATTTAATTCTTTTTTAAAGAGCAGGGTCTTATTAGTGATCAATTTTATACACATCAGTGTATACATGTCAATCCCAATCGCCCAATTCATCACACCACCACCCCCACCCCCTGCCACTTTCCCCCCTTGGTGTCCATACATTTGTTCCCTACATCTGTGTCTCAATTTCTGTCCTGCAAACCAGTTCATCTGTACCATTTTTCTAGGTTCCACAGATATGCGTTAATATACAATATTTGGTTTTCTCTTTCTTACTTACTTCACTGTGTATGACAGTCTCTAGATCCATCCACGTCTCAACAAGCAACCCAGCTTCGTTCCTTTTTATGGCTGAGTAATATTCCATTGTATATATGTACCACATCTTCTTTATCCATTCATCTGTCGATGGGCATTTAGGTTGCTTCCATGAGCGGGCTATTGTAAATAGTGCTGCAATGAACGTTGGGGTGCATGTGTCTTTTTTTTTATTATTTTGTTTTTGTTTTTGTTTTTTCTGTACGCGGGCCTCTCGCTGTTGTGGCCTCTCCCGTTGCGGAGCACAGGCTCCGGACGCACAGGCTCAGCGGCCACGGCTCATGGGCGCAGCCGCTCCGCGGCATGTGGGATCTTCCCGGACCGGGGCACGAACCCATGTCCCCTGCATCGGCAGGCGGACTCTCAACCACTGCACCACCAGGGAAGCCCACATGTGTCTTTTTGAATTATGGTTTTCTCTGGGTATATGCCCAGTAGTGGGATTGCTGGATCATATGGTAATTCTATTTTTAGTTTTTTAAGGAACCTCCATACTGTTCTCCATTGTGGCTGTATCAATTTACATTCCCACCAACAGTGCAAGAGGGTTCCCCTTTTCTCCACACCCAGCAATTGTTGTTTGTAGATTTTCTGATGATGCCCATTTTAACTGGTGTGTGGTGGTACCTCATTGTAGTTTTGATTGGCATTTCTCTAATAATTGGTGATGTTGAGCAGCTTTTCGTTTGCTTTGTGGCCACCTGTATGTCTTCTTTGGAGAAATGTCTATTTAGGTCTTCTGCCCATTTTTTGATTGGATTCTTTGTTTTTTTAATATTGAGCTGCATGAGCTGTTTAAATATTTTGGAGATTAATCCTTTGTCCGTTGATTCATTTGCAAGTATTTTCTCCCATTCTGAGGATTGTCTTTTCATCTTGTTTATGGTTTCCTTTGCTGTGCAAAAGCTTTGAAGTTTCATTAGGTCCCATTTGTTTATTTTTGTTTTTATTTCCATTACGCTAGGAGGTGGATCAAATAATATCTTGCTGTGATTTATGTCAAAGAGTGTTCTTCCTATGTTTTCCTCTAAATGTTTTATGGTGTCCGGTCTTTCATTTAGGTCTCTAATCCATTTTGAGTTTATTTTTGTGTATGGTGTTAGGGAGTGTTCTAATTTCATTCTTTTACATGTAGCTGTCCAGTTTTCCCAGCACCACTTATTGAAGAGACTGCCTTTTCTCCATTGCATATCCTTGCCTCCTTTGTCATAGGTTAGCTGACCATAGGTGTGTGGGTTTATCTCTGGGCTTTCTGTTCCATTGATCTATATTTCTGTTTTTGTGCCACTACCATATTGTCTTGATGACTGGAGCTTTGTAGTACAGTCTGAAGTCAGGGAGTCTGATTCCTCCAGCTCTGTTTCTTTCCCTCAAGACTGCTTTGGCTATTCAGGGTCTTTTGTGTCTCCATACAAATTTTAAGATTTTTTGTTCTAGTTCTGTAAAAAATGCCATTGGTAATTTGATAGGGATTGCAGTGAATCTGTAGATTGCTTTGGGTAGTATAGTCATTTTCACAGTATTAGTTCTTCCAATCCGAGAACATGGTGTATCTCTCCATCTGTTGGCATCATCTTTAATTTCTTTCATCAGTGTCTTATAGTTTTCTGCATACAGGTCTTTTGTCTCCCTAGATAGGTTTAGTCCTAGTTATTTTATTCTTTTTGTTGCACTGGTAAATGGGAGTGTTTCCATAATTTCTCTTTCAGATTTTTCATCATTAACGTGTAGGAATGCAAGAGATTTCTGTGCATTAATTTTGTATCCTGCAACTTTACCAAATTCATTGATTAGCTCTAGTAGTTTTCTGGTAGCATTTTTAGGGTTCTCTATGTATAGTATCATGTCATCTGCAAACAGTGACAGTTTTACTTCTTTTCCAATTTGTATTCCTTTTATTTCTTTTCCTTCTCTGATTGCCATGGCTAGGACTTCCAAAACTATGTTGAATGATAGTGGTGAGAGTGGACATCCATGTCTCATTCCTGATCTTAGAGGAAATGCTTTCAGTTTTTCACCATTGAGAATGATGTTTGCTGTGGGTTTGTCATATATGGCCTTTATTATGTTGAGGTAGGTTCCCTCTATACCCACGTTCTGGAGAGTTTTTATCATAAATGGGTGTTGAATTTTGTCAAAAGCTTTTCCTGCATCTATTGAGATGATCATATGGTTTTTATTCTTCAATTTGTTAATATAGTGTATCACATTGATTGATTTGCGTATATTGAAGAATCCTTGCATCCCTGGGATAAATCCCACTTGATTGTGGTGTATGATCCTTTTAATGTGTTGTTGGATTCTGTTTGCTAGTATTTTGTTGAGGATTTTTGCATCTATATTCATCAGTGATATTGGTCTGTAATTTTCTTTTTTTGTAGTATCTTTGTCTGGTTTTATTATCAGGGTGATGGTGACCTCATAGAATGAGTTTGGGAGTGTTCCTTCCTCTGTCATTTTTTGGAAGAGTTTGAGAAGGATGGGTGTTAGCTGTTCTCTAAATGTTTGATAGAATTCACCTGTGAAGCCATCTGGTCCTGGACTTTTGTTTGTTGGAAGATTTTTCATCACAGTTTCAATTTCATTACTTGTGATTGGTCTGTTCATATTTTCTAATTCTTCCTGGTTCAGTCTTGGAAGGTTATACCTTTCTAAGAATTTGTCCATTTCTTTGAGGTTGTCCATTTTATTGGCTAGAGTTGCTTATAGTAGTCTCTTAGGATGCTTTGTATTTCTGCAGTGTCTGTTGTAACTTCTCCTTTTTCATTTCTAATTTTACTGATTTGAGTCTTCTCCCTCTTTTTCTTGATGAGTCTGGCTAATGGTTTATCAATTTTGTTTATCTTCTCAAAGGATCAGCTTTTAGTTTTATTCATCTTTGCTATTGTTTTCTTTGTTTCTATTTCATTTATTTCTGCTCTGATCTTTATGATTTCTTTCCTTCTGCTAACTTTGGGTTTTGTTTGTTCTTTCTCTAGTTCCTTTAGGTGTAAGGTTAGATTGTTTATTTGAGATTTTTCTAATTTCTTGAGGTAGGCTTGTATAGCTATAAACTTCCGTCTTAGAACTGCTTTTGCTGCATCCCATAGGTTTTGGATCATCGTGTTTTCTTTGTCATTTGTCTCTAGGTATTTTTTGATTTCCTCTTTGATTTCTTCAGTGATCTCTTGGTTATTTAGTAACGTATTGTTTAGCTTCCATGTGTTTGTGTTTTTTATGGTTTTTTCCCCTGTAATTGATTTCTAATCTCATAGCATTGTGGTCAGAAAAGATGCTTGATATGATTTCAATTTTTAAAAATTTACTGAGGGTTGATTTGTGACCCAAGATGTGATCTATCCTTGAGAATGTTCTGTGAGCACTTGAGAAGAAAGTGTAATCTGCTGTTTTTGGATGGAATGTCCTATAAATATCAATTAAATCTATCTGGCCTATTGTGTCATTTAAAGCTTCTGTTTCCTTATTTATTTTTCATTTTGAATGATCTTTCCACTGGTGTAAGTTAGGTGTTAAAGTCCCCCACTATTATTGTGTTACTATCGATTTCCTCTTTTATAGCTGTTAGCAGTTGCCTTATGTATTGAGGTGCTCCTATGTTGGGTGCATATATATTTATAATTGTTATATCTTCTTCTTGGATTGATCCCTTGATTATTATGTAGTGTCCTTCCTTGTCTCTTGTAACATTATTTTAAAGTCTATTATATCTGATATGAGTATTGCTACTCCAGCTTTCTTTTGATTTCCATTTGCATGGAATATCTTTTTCCATCCCCTCACTTTCAGTCTGTATGTGTCCCTAGGTCTGAAGTGCGTCTCTTGTAGACAGCATATAGATGGGTCTTGTTTTTGTATCCATTCAGCAAGTCTGTGTCTTTTGGTTGGAACATTTAATCCATTCATGTTTAAGGTAATTATCAATATGTAGGTTCCTATGACCATTTTCTTAATTGTTTTGGGTTTGTAGTTCCTTTCCTTCTCTTGTGTTTCCCACTTAGAGAAGTTCCTTTAACATTTGTTGTAGAGCTGCTTTGGTGGTGATGAATTCTATTAGCTTTTGCTTGTCTGTAAAGGTTTTGATTTCTCCATCAAATCTGAATGAGATCCTTGCCAGGTAGAGTAACCTTGGTTGTAGTTTCTTCCCTTTCATCACTTTAAGTATATCATGCCACTCCCTTCTGGCTTGTAGAGTTTCTGCTGAGAAATCAGCTGTTAACCTTATGGGAGTTCCCTTGTATGTTATTTGTCATTTTTCCCTTGCTGCTTTCAATAATTTTTCTTTGTCTTTAATTTTTGCCAATTTTATTACTATGTGTCTCGGCGTGTTTCTCCTTGGATTTATCCTGTATGGGACTTGCTGCGCTTCCTGGACGTGGGTGGCTATTTCCTTTCCCATGTTAAGGAAATTTTCGACTATAATCTCTTCAAGTATTTTCTCTGGTCCTTTCTCTGTCTCTTCTCCTTCTGAGACCCTATAATGCAAATGTTGTTGCGTTTAATGTTGTCCCAGAGGTCTCTTAGGCTGTCTTCATTTCTTTTCATTCTTTTTTCTTTATTCTGTTCTGCAGCAGTGAATTCCACCATTCTGTCTTCCAGGTCACTTATGCGTTCTTCTGCCTCAGTTATTCTGCTATTGATTCCTTCTAGTGTATTTTTCATTTCACTTATTGTATTGTTCATCTCTGTTTGTTCTTTATTTCTTCTAACTCTTTGTTAAACATTTCTTGCATCTTCTCGATCTTTGCCTCCATTCTTTTTCCAAGGTCCTGGATCATCTTCACTATCATTATTCTGAATTCTTTTTCTGGAAGGTTGCCTATCTCCAGTTCATTTAGTTGTTTTTCTGGGATTTTATCTTGTTCCTTTCTCTGGTACATAGCCCTCTGCCTTTTCATCTTGTCTATCTTTCTGTGAATGTGATTTTTCTTCCACAGGCTGCAGGATTGTAGTTCTTCTTGCTTCTGCTCTATTTCTTTTTTTAACTGAAGTATAGTTGACTTAAAATGTTGTGTTAGTTTCGAGTGTACAGCAAAGTTATTCAGTTATAAATATATAAATATATGTATATATATACATATTTACTCTTTTCTATTATAGGTTATTAAAAGATACTGAATATAGTTCCCTGTGCTGTATAGTAGGTCCTTGTTGGTTATCTATTTTATATATAGTAATGTGCATATGTTAATCCCAAACTCCTAATTTATTCCTCCCCCCTTTCCCCTTTGGTAACCATAAGTTTGTTTTCTGTGTATGTGAGTCCATTTCTGTTTTGTAAAGAAGTTCATTTGTATCTTTTTTTAGATTCCACATATGTGATAACATATGATATTCGTCTTTGTCTGACTCACTTCACTTAGTTTGATAATCTCTAGGTCCATCCATGTTGCTATAAATGGCATTATTTCATTCTTTTTTATGGCCAAATAATATTCCAGTGTGTGTGTGTGTGTGTGTGTGTGTGTGTGTGTATGTGTGTGTTTACATACATACACACACACCACATTTTCTTTATCCATTCATTTGTCAGTGGACATTTACATTGCTTCCATGTCTTGGCTATTGTTAACGTGCTGCTGTGAACATTGGGGTGCATGTATCTTTTCCAATTATTGTTTTCTCCAGATATATGCCCAGGAGTGGGATTGCTGGATCATATGGTAACTCTACTTTTAGTTTTTTAAAGAACATCCATAGTGCCTGCACCAGTTTACATTCCCACCAACAGTGCAGGAGGTTTCCTTTTTCTCTACACCCTCTCCAGTATTTATTATTTGTAGACATTTTGATGATGGCCATTTTGGCCAGTGTGAAGTGATACGTCATTGTAGTTTTGATTTGCATTTCTCTAATAATTAGCAATGCTGAGCATCTTTTCATGTGCCTGTTGTCAACTGTATGTCTTCTTTGGAGAAATGTCTATTTAGGTCTTCTGCCCATTTTTTGATTGGGTTGTTTAGTTTTTTTGATATTGAGCTGTTTGTGTATTTTGGAAATTAAGCTCTTAATTGTAGCATCATTTGCAAATACTTTCTCCCATTCTGTAGGTGGTCTTTTTGTTTTATTTATGGTTTCCTTTGCTGTGCAAAAGCTTTTAAGTTTAATTAGGTCCCATTTGTTTATTTTTGCTTTTATTTCCATTACTCTAGGAGGCGGATCCAAAGAAATATTGCTGTGATGTATGTCATAGAGTGTTCTGCCTATGTTTTCCTCTAGGAATTTTAGAGTATCTGGTCTTACATTTAGGTCTTTAGTCCATTTTGAGTTTATTTTTGTGTATGGTATTAGAGAATGTTCTAATTTCATTTTTTTACAAGTAGCTGTCCATTACAAGTCTCTGTCTCATTTAATGCCACCAAGATTGTCATTGGCCTGGTGACTCTCTGTGACCACTTCTCTTTTACCTTCTACCCCACCTCTGATTACAAAGTACAGCTGCTGCTCCCTCCCTTGTCTTCCCCCGTCTGCCTCCCCCTCTCCATCCGCTCTGCTGCTGGCTTAGCTCAGGTCACCTGCAACCTTTACTAAGACCAACAGAATAGCCTTTGAATATGTATCTCCACCACGAGCTTCTCTCCCCTTATAATCCCAACACCCTGTCTGTAGGGCTCTATCATATTGGTATAATCCTGAAACTTTGCAGATTGAAACCCCTCAGCGGCTCCCCATTGCCCTGGGATAAGAGCTAGCCTTCCAGGGTGCCAGGAGGCCACTGTTGACCTGATAGCTTTTCCTCTCCAGCCTAGTTTCTGACCCATCTCATTTACACAGCCTGCATTCCACCATACGCAATCCTAATAGTCCTCAGTGCATTTGCACATACTTCCGCTCTGTCTCCCCTTCCCTGGCCCACCTGGAAAACTGCTACCTGTATTTCTAGGTAGGGCACCCATGTCCATTTTGGCAAAGCTTTCCTCTTCCCTTCCCTCTGGGAGGCCAAAAGGAGTGAAAGTTTCACCAGATAACCCTTGGGAGAGACCTTGGGCTTGATGTATTTTCTAATGTTCCTTCAGATTCACAGTTATCTAAAGGTGACCAAGAGTCTGAGCAATGAGAAATTAAGTAGACACATCTATAAAACATCTTGAGAGACTTCCCCGGCTGTCTAGTGGTTAAGACTCTGTTCTTCCACTGCAAGGGGAGTGGGTTCGATCCCTGGTGGGGGAACTAATCCCTCATGCCGCTTGGGAAACAAAAAGACCTCAAGTCAATGCTGAAAAGAATGCCATAGTAAAAACAACAACAAACAAACAAACAAACCTCTTAAATGCTTAAGTATGCTGTATAGTTTGACTTACTCCTTGCTTTGGTTTTGCTTTCTTCCTCCATTACAATGTAGAATAATTCTGGATTTGTTTATATCTTTTTTTTAAAAAAACCTGAAATCTTCTGTAGCAAAACTGAGACTCTCCACCTCCTAGTATGTCTCCATCCTTGTGGGAGCTTCACCTCGGGGAGGCTCACTGGGGGTGCCGAGAGCTCTCCCCAGGCAACCCAGAGAAGCTGTGAAGAAGGAAGGGGGCTGTGAGACCACTGAGCAGGAGGGTGGGCAAGGATGGCAATCCTCTCCTCCAGCCACAGTCCAAAGGCCACCTGTCCCTTTCATTTAATACCTTATCCTGGCAAGGACAGAGTTACGTTCTCTTCCGGAAGGGTCTATGGAACAGAAAAGAGAAGGATTGAGATCATGGTGAATGTGCCCTTTTAAAGTGTTCTTTGATGTAGGGAACACAACGACCATGGTTCCTCTCTCAGTTTAGGGTCTGCTCTGGCATGAGGTCCTTGCGGGGCAGACACCTTATTGGAGGAGAAAGCAAGTACCCTCTTAGCTCTGGGGGGTGCTGTTCTGAGAGTCCCCTGCTGGTTTCAAGGGTGGGCATTTGACTCCAGAAGAGCTCAGCCCACCCTTTTTGGTCCATCAGGAGTACCAGCAGCTCTGGATCTCCTGGGCTGGGAAGATCCCTTCAGAACCTCTGTCCTCCTTCACAAAGGAGGTGTCAGGTAGGCCTCCCAGCACAGAATTGAACTCCCTAGGAGGTAAAGAGGGAGGAATTGTAGTGGAGTGTTTTGAAGAGCCTAAGGCATCCCATCATCTAATTGACATTTTCAATCCCTTGGATATTGGAGTCAAAGATTGAGAGACACACACACAGCACTTGTACAATAGACCATTTCTATCTATCTATCCTTAGCCTTCTCCTTGGCAAACAAAAAGTATTTTAGTCCTCAGAGATATCCAATCTGGACTATTTATTCCTGGTTTTTCATTTTGGTCAGGGACACTTTGAAAAACTAATTTTAATACAAAAGAATTCCCCTTTTGCCAGGAGTTACACTATTTACACTAGGACATAGGGGTAATGGGCTCTGAATTGAAATAACTCTAAGTTTAAATATGCAGTGATTGGGTATGTTTAGCTGGGGGTGGGGAAGAGTTACCATGAGGCTTTATGCATCTGAGAGGCATACTCTTCTGTAGTCTTTACGTCCTCTGTGGAGTTCAGAACCTGTTTGTGGCTTGGAGTCGTAGAATCTTAGATATGAAAAGGACTTAAAAGCCTAGTTGTCCACCTTTATTGTCTAGGTGCAGAAGCCAGATGACCTGCCACCAGAGCTGTGGTCACAGCCGAGGGCTCTTTCCCCACCATCCTCTTCGACCACATGGAGGGTCCAGACTTAGAAAGATGAGGATTTAATCACTGACTAAAGATAGTATTTTCCTTCGCTTTAAACTATAGTCGTATTTGATAAGTCTCACCTTTCTGTTCAGTTTTTGCCATCTTCTTTTTCTGATCGTTTTTAATCTGTGGTGCTTTTTAGTGTGCTTTTAACACATAAACCTTGTCTGGTTGCAAAAACAGAAAATCAGCAGGGACATAGGGTTTGCCTCATTCACCCCCTTTTCCTTTAAACTCCTTCCCATGGCGAAGCGATGCGCTGTGTGTCTGCAGCACATGACCCTGACTCAAGTCCTCCAGGCAGCTGACTAGTGGAACCTGAGCTGCCCTCTGCATTCTGCTAGCCCCAGCACAGACTTGCCACATGCCCTTGTGAAGAGCCATCAGGCGACACCATCAGGCTGATGCCACTCCCACTGGCCTTGGCAGTGAGGAAGCAGGGCTGGAACACCGAGGCTCGGCATTTGGCCGGGAGCACCCTCAGGTGCCGAGGGCACAAGTCTAGCCCAGGTTCCCAGGGAGACGGGTGATGCGAGTGACCTAACATGCCAAGGCTTGGGCAGGCTGGTTCGGGTGGAACAGAAGGCATCAGGCAAACGTGCAGGCAGGTGCAGGCACAGCAGCCTACAGGGAGGCTGGTGTGGAACTGGGGCGGGGTCTTCCCTGAGTCTGTATCTTGGCTTGGCCTTCTCTGCTGGTGAATTCCATAACCTCATGGAGCCTTCATTTTCCCATCTGTAATGGTGGTGGTGATACCTTGCAGGGGGTGAAGGTGAGAAATAAGGTAGGTCAGGCACCTACCTGGCAGGGCTCCTGCACATTGATGAATTCAAGACACAGTAACTGTTATTTCTGTTACTAAAGATCATAGCTACATGTCTCCTCGTTGGTTATTGGTACAATTCCGTAAAGAAATTTTTTTTCCTTTAAGAATTTGAACTCTCATTTTCAAGTCTCATGGTTTTAGCTGGAAGAGAATTATGAAATGCTTTATCATGTTTTTAAGTTCTTTAGTTACTTATCCCTGGAGTAAGACCTAGAAAAGTTATAGAAATGATCCACCTAGCCAAGAATCTGAATATCACAGATGTCTGGCCCAAGGCCCATAGAGTTTTGGTGAACCTTCTACCTTTGCCCAATAAAGGATTGTTCTTTTTTTTCTTTTAATATGCTAGGGCCTTTTGCTTATCCCAGGCTGAGATGAAAATTAAGTAGCCAGAAGTTTCCTGCCTGTGATCAATTCTAATGCCTTCTGTGAAGGGAAATGGTTGTAAATTATTACCAGTTAATTAAATGAGTGTTTCCGTTGAGTCCTGTCTGCAGGCTTTTATCCAAGCCTGTTTAGAATCATGGAATATTAGAGCTAGAAAGGTTTTTTTTAACAATCCTCTCATTTCATGGGCAAGAAGACCGAGTCAGGGATATAGGTGACTTGCCCAACTTCTGCAAAGTGATGCCAAAGGAAAGGAAACACTGGCTCAGGGTGTGTGGTGGAGGAGGGGGGCTGGCGATCAGTTGGCTCGTCAAGTGAGCAGAGTATGATCCTTAAGGAGGGGGCCTGTGTAGTCCATATGCTACTGGTTTGCCGTGGAGCCATCTTGAAGTGCTTTTATATTTTACAAAGTGCTGTCAGAGTGTTTATTACAGGATAAAATACTATCATTCCCACTTTATAGGTGATGAAATTGAGGTGGTCAGATGACCTTCCAATTCAGCTCATTAGACCAAATCAACAGATATTTTTTGAGTGTTTACTTGGTTCAAGGAACTCTGCTAGGCCCTTCGGGGAATAAAAAAGTGTCAGATCCGGGCTTCCCTGGTGGCGCAGTGGTTGAGAGTCCGCCTGCCGATGCAGGGGACACGGGTTCGTGCCCCGGTCCGGGAAGATCCCACATGCCACGGAGCAGCTAGGCCCGTGAGCCATGGCCGCTGAGTCTGCATGTCCGGAGCCTGCGCTCCGTAACGGGAGAGGCCACAACCGTGACAGGCCCACGTACCGCAAAAAAAAAAAAAAAGTGTCAGATCCCACTGGAAAGGAGCTTACAGACTTAACTGCAAGTGATGAGATGTAAGTCTATGAAATTTTATCTAATTGTTAAGGGTATCAATAAATAGTAAGATAATAATCAAGAAAGGAATTTTGAGACTGCAGGGATCAATGTGCATGTGAGATCTTCCTGGCAAAAGTTTCTTCCTTCAGCTTCTGTAGCTACATCATCTTTGCCAGGTACACTCAGCTGCTTCTTCCACCTGCAGCCTCAGGGAGCTTCTCTGGGAAATCCTGAGCACCTGGCAGTGATCCTGACCCTAGGAGTCATTCAGTCAATGTTGGAATGAGTGGATAGGTGAAGAGAGAAAGGCTTTCTAAGTAGAGACAGCAGCACGAGCACAGGTGTGGCTGTGACATAGTGAGGAGATGGACCTGACTAGAAGAGTAGGTTTAAAGAATGAAAATTTGAAAAACAGGTTTGGGTTAGTTAGTGGGGAGCCCACAGTGCCCTGGAAAGCCAGGTAAAGGAGAGTGAGTTTTCTTCTGAAGGCACTAGGAAGCCTCTGGAGGCTTAGATGGAGGAAAGTTGATGAGAGTGGCACTTTGGAAAGGGCATTTGGGCAGAGAGAGGTAGACACTTGTTTGTTTTTATACCACAGAAGTTTTAAACTTTGATGCAGTCCAATTTATCATTTTTTGTCACTTGTAATTTTGATGTCATATCTAAGGAACCGTTGCCTAACCCAAAGTCAGGAAAATTTATTCCTCTATTTTCTTCTAAGAGTTTTATAGTTTTAGCTCTTACTTTTAGGTCTGTGATCCATTTTGAGTTCATATTTATATATGGTGTGAGGTAGGGGTCTGCTTTTATTCTTTTGCATGTGGAATCCAGTTGTCCCAGCACCATTTGTTGAAAAGAGTACTCTTTCTCCATTTAATTGTCTTGGTACTCTCCTGCCCCTTTTTAATCCCTCTCTCCCACCTGTCTTATTTCCCTTACCCATCCCCAGGCAACCACTGATGTTTTCTGCCGCTATAGAAACTATATGTTTACAGTCAGGTTAAACTGTATGTTGTCTCTCTTTTTCTAGGCAGTATGTTCTGTTTTGTGTTTGGCTTCTTTCATTTACTATTTTTCCATGTTGTTGCATGCATCAATAGTTTATTCTTTTTATTGTTGAATACTATTCCATTGTATGGCTATATCATATTCTTTAAAAAGCGCCTTGAGCATTTGCATACATATTTTTGAACATATGCTTGCTTTATTCTTGGTTAAATACCTAAGAGTTGAATGGCTGGATCAAATGGGAGGTGTATGTGTAACATTTTAAGAAAATGTCAAACTGTTTTCAAAGTGATAGTTCCATTTTATAGTCGCATCAGCAACATATGGGAATTCCAGTTGCTCCACATTCTTACATTTAGTATGGTCAGACTTTTTAGTGTTAGCCCTCATAATAGGTATGTATTGTTATTGCATTGTGGTTTTAATCTGCATTTCTCTAATGATTAATGAGGTTGAACTTGTTTTTATATACTTATTTGCCATCTTTATATTATGTCTTCTTTGGTGAAATGAAGTGATGAAGCCCATTTTTTAAAAGTTGGGTTGTTTTCTTATAGAGTTTTGCAAGGTCTTTATTTGGATACAAGTGAGAAAAAAATTACACTATTTTCTCCTGATCTGTGCCCTGTCTTTCATTCCCTTGACAGTGTCTTTCAAAGAGCAGAAATTTTAATTTAGATGAAGTCCAATTTGTCATTTTTTTCACGGATTGTGCTTTTTTTTTTTTTTTTTTTTTGCGGTACGCGGGCCTCTCACTGTTGTGGCCTATCCCGTTGCAGAGCACAGGCTCCGGACGCGCAGGCTCGGCGGCCATGGCTCATGGGCCCAGCTGCTCCGCAGCATGTGGGATCCTCCTGGACCGGGGCACAAACCCGCATCCCCTGCATCGGCAGGCGGACTCCCAACCACTGCGCCACCAGGGAAGCCCTGTGCTTTTGGTTTTATATCTAAGAAATATTTACCTAATCCAAGGTTCCAAAGATTTTCTCTGATGTATTTTTCTTGAAGTATTAAAGTGTTAGGTTTTACATTTAGGTCTGTGATCCATTTTGAGTTAATTTTTGTATAAGTTACAATGTGTGAGTTGAAGTTCACTATTGTGTATATGGACATCCAGTTACAGCACCATTTGTTTACACTGAGTTTTGATGATTTATCTATTTGTGTGTCAGAGTGTCACTTTTAAAGGCCATTGCTTTCTGAGTTTTGACAAGGGCCCAGGAGTTGCCCTTCTCACTAATAGAAGTGGTCTGTAGGAAAGAGGGCTTGGCATATTCACTTCCCACTGAATGACTGTTACAGAAAGTATGCACAGTACATCCATTTCTATGTGGGACCTCCATGGCCCTCTGGCCTCAGCCCTGTCATGGTGGATATTCTGTAAGTGCCTTAGATGATGACAGGGTAACCCAGGCCCTGATTTGGAAGGCCATAAAGCTGACAAGGAGAGTGACTGAATGACTGGATCTGGGATCTAGTGAGCCTTGGAGCCCAGAGCAACAAGCTGAAATTCTGCAGAAAAAATATGGAGCTCTTAGGATTTGGGGCCTAAGCACTGCACAGGATGTGAGAAGCAGAGCCTTACAGCATGTAGAAAAGATGCAAAGGTTTTAGTTGATGGCAAACTCAAGCTGGGTCACTGGGGCTTCTCAAAGTGTTCATGAAGTCTGTAGCTGCATCACTAAAGGGCACTGTCACTGTTGAAATCAAAGTTGGTGATAATGTTGCTTTGCCCTGTTAGCGTCTGATGCACCTGCGGGCTGATGTTCACTCTTTCATGGGAATGTGGAGAAATTGGAGCATATCTGGAGGAAACCAATCAGAATGGTAAAGGAGGAGAAAACCATGTCCTTTATGAAGCTGCTTGGAGTATCCTTGCTTGTCTGTTAATTTACTCATTCACAAAACCATTTCAGTCCTCTTATGTGCAAGTCAGGGTCCTAAGGGACCAGGGCATAGTGGCTACAACAACGAAGGGGTTCCAGCAATGGTCTCTATAATGGTGTGGAGTTGCCCACCTGTCTAAAAGAGGTCTCAGGAGGTCTTCCTGTAAAAAGTGAGTTTTGAGTTGATTCTCGATAGACAAGTAAGAGTTTGACAGGTTAAAAAGAGAAGGATTTTCTAGGTATAAAGATTGCATGCCTCAAATCACTAGGCAATAAGCTTCAGACAGGTAATGTATATTTTTCATCATTTTGACTACATTCTCCATTATGCTGTCTGACCCGTAATACATTTTGTTGATCTCTAAGGTTATAAATGAAATAATGTGCCTCCCTGAAGAGTCTACAAATAATTTATAGATGCTGAGATATGGGTTGTGTGTGTTTGGGATGGTAAGGGACACAGCATATGGGGCTGTGTGCCCTGCTAAGGAGTTCGGCTGTTATAGAAGGGAGAGGACACATAGAAGGATTTTAAGTTAGAAAGTCACATGGTCAGATTTTCATTTTTGAAATGTCAGTGGTAGCAGCTGGGGGATTATGAGTCTGGAGATGGAAACCAGCTAGAAGGCGCCTGCAAGGGGCAAGGTGAGGCAGGGCAGGAGGAGTGGAGAGGAAGGGGAAGGTTTAAGAGAGGCTCAGAAAGTGCACTTGGTGGGATCTGGTAGGATTATATGCACATAGTGAGGAGCCTGGGCTGCTGGGGAAACGGGGGAGTCATTTGGGGGTACATGATAAGACTTTGGACTCTGGACATGTTGAATTAAAGGGACTTGTCTTAGTGAGACACTGAGATGGAGACTTTCAGAAAAGGTGCATATATAGGTTTGAGAATAAAGTGTGTGCTTGAGACTTAGGAAATGAATGTGACTACACCCTCTCGGAGGTTCTGATATGTTTGTTTTTTCTCCTACTCCTACGCCCAAAGAATGTCAGGTGGGTTTTGAAATCATAAGCCTGAATCTTCCAATGGAAGGAAAAGAGGACTCAGGAGCAGCAGGGTTTAAAGAGAGATTCATGAAGGAGGAAGTAGGCAAGAACATCAGATACTGGCAGACGGGTCAGCTGAGGGGAAGATGGACACATCTTTGGATCTGACCATGGGATGTGACAAGGGTTACAGGAGCTGTTTCAGTGCCAGAGAGAGGCAGGGGGACAGATTGCGGGAGATGGCCTGGGCGTTAGAAAGTGTAGAGGGGAGGTGATGATTGTCTTTACATATATGACTTATTCTCTTTGGCTGCCAATTTGGATAAGCCTTTTGGGGTGAAAGTGATAGAAAACCCTACTCAAACTGGCTAAAGCAAAAGGAAGTTATGGGCTCAAATAACTGAAAATCCAGAAGAATCAAGCAGGGCTTGATCTACGGCTTTAAATGACATCAAGACCCGGTCTCTTTCTGTCTCTTAGCTCTCCCTTCTTTATTGACTTCATTCTCCAGCCCAGTGTGGTAGTAAGAATGGTGCCAGACACTCCCAAGTGTATGTCCTTCCAGATTACAGTTCAGCAGGAGTGAGATCGTACTTCTTCCTTGTAGATCCAGGATTCCTGATTGGACCTACTTGGATTTTGTGCCCAAACCTGCACCAGTGATTGAGGGTTGAGAGGAGCAATTACTCAGATGGCCAGATGTAGGGCATATGCCAGCTCCAGGCCCGTCATCTTGGCCGAGGGAATTCAGTGCTCAGTTTGGCAAGCCTGGGTCACATGTCCGCTCTGGAACCAGCAGTAGACTCTCAGCTGAGCCATGGACTAATGTGAGGGCAGGGTGGTTCTCCAATCAAGCTGAAGTGCTCTTCCCAGAATCTGCAGAGCTAAAGTATGCATTACAGCAGTAGGGGACAAAACTAGGGTCAATGAATGGAAGCTATTGGTCACTGCATTTCTGCTGTTAGAGAAGGATCTTCTCTGGGGTACAGGAATGAAAGACGCCAGCTGTGGTGGAAGTGAGTTGGCTGTCACTGGAGGTGTCTAAGCGGCCACCACCATGTATAGATGCCAAACCATCAGCACTGTATAGGTGAAGCAGATAACCTCGAGGGCCGCATTTTCAAACTGTTTCTCTGTGATGCACTAAGGAAGACGTTTTACACCAAAACCCAGTGTACCATTCTCACGCGTATAAAACCGCAAACAGAATTTTCATGGCGTGGTGCTTTTCCTTACTATTTGGCTTGTTCATATTTTCTGTTCCACTTTATTCTAGTTGAAAATCCCTGTTGTGTGCAACCCACTACCTGGTTTTCATGTCTCACTAGTGAGTCTCGACCTGCAGTTGGTAAAACCCTGTTCTAAGGTCAGAGGTCTTAGATGGACTAGGCTTACAGATGGCGTTTGAGTCTGACATTTCCACTGTGATGGTGACTTGGGTCAAAAATGAGGCTCGAACCTGTTGCACTGTGAGAGCTCCTGATTCTGAGTGCTGGAGTCTCCTGCTGTCTGTCAGAGCAGCTCCTGCCCATGTGGTGGCGTAGCCTTCTTTGTTTTGTGGGCCCTCGGGCAGTGTTGGAGGGAGTTTACGGGCTGGATCTCGGAGGTGGCCTGGCAGTTGGGAGGCTGGCAGCAGCTCCTTCTGTGCCAGCAGCAGTTGATGTTGTGAGATCGAATGTGTGTGCATGTATGTGGCTCTGCCAGGCTTTTATATTGAAGATGAGGGAGTGGCTTTTAAAAATAAAATATTTTTGACTTGAAACAAGTCGAGGCAGAGAGTGGAGACAATTAGAGACTGACATCCTGTTTAGTCATCTCTCCAGAGAGCTCTATTTTCAGAACTGTTCTATAAAGGTTCACAAGTGGTGTTAAGATAGTTAAGGGGCTATTGTTAAGTTAGTAGTCGTGATGCAAGAAGCTGATTTGAACACTGGAGTGAGTTATGGTGTGGTAACCACACTGATAACAGACTGAATGCAGAAAAAGGCAGCAGGGTTTATAAGAATTGGCTGTTATATAGATGAAGCTCTCCCAGTCAGTATAAAACAGGCATCTTTTATTTCGAAAAAGCATAAACAGGGTGTAGTACTTAAAAACAGGTGGTGGTGAGCTCTAGGGTAAGGTCAGTGCATTTCTTTTCTTCGGTATTGGTCACCTATAGATACAATACAAACAGTAAATAGTACTGTTAAGGCTCTTTGAGATTGTCTGACAGAAGCCACGTCGGAAATGCTGAATAACGACGTTATGGACTTGGAGATGGGAGCAGTGAAGCTGGGCATGGTTAAGGACCTTGCCCAGAGTGCAGAGCTGCTGCGGCAGTCAGACTGGAGTCCGTGTCCTGGTCTAGTTTGGACGCTGTACCATGTGATTCTACCCAAAAGACCATCCATATCTATACTCAGCTTCTCTGAACCTCCCTCTCTTAGACGAAAGGTCAAAGGCAGAGCTGAAGCGATAGGCTAAACCTGACAAGATTTTATTTAAGGACAATTGTAAATTTATGTATCGGAGCCCCAAAGAACCTCAGAATCCGTGGCTTAGAGGTGTTCATGGGTAGTTCAAGGTTAGCATGAAGAGGGCAGAGCCTGCCTACCTGGGCCAGTGTGGTCAGAGCAGATACAAAGGGTCCTGCCCCATCCTGGGGCCATGCTGTGTGAAGGTCTTTGGGAGACGGGAGTGTGTGCAGAGGACTGGCTCTAGTGAGAAGACGTACCGCTGCCTCGTTGGCAGAACGTCTGTCTTGTTTTCTCAACTCATAGATAAGAACTTGAAGGAACGTTGATGTTCCCATGAACAGTCGAGAGGAGTGAATGACAGCTCACGTACTGCCTCCCCTGGTGCTCCCTGAGGATGAACTGCACTCAGGTGGAGATGGTGTAGACAGAGACAGCACTCTTCTATTCAAACTCTTTACTTCCTCAAACTAAAGGTACGCGGTTGCCCATGGCATTGGTTCGTTGCCTTTATGTTGCCATTATTTCTCTACTTCAAACTCTTGCCACGTGGTTTAGCAAAATATTGTTCTTACAAATGGTGCACATCAGTTAGGGGCGTCTCAAAAATAGTGACCACGTGTATGGTTGCTCATCAATATCACAGAGAGCCAAAAGGGAAGAGGAAAACACTCGAGAGAGGGAAAACATTGCACGGTTTCGTTTAGATCTGCTTTTCATCCGTTACAGTTTCTTGTGCTGTCACTTGTTTCCTGCCCCTCTACTGTTCAATGAAAAACATAGATCTGATTTATGGCTGTGATGTGTGCCTTGAGGCCTGTCTGTCAAGAATTATTTGAGGCCCACAAAAAAATACTTCAAAATTAGCATATAACGTACAATTTTTTTTCTCTCTTTCTAGGTGGATCTGGAGCCAGAAGGGAAAGTATTTGTTGTAATAACCCTAACAGGAAGTTTCACTGAAGGTAAGAATGAATTTGGGGTGGTTTCAGGTATTTGTGTACTCTTAGTTCATACTTAGTAGGAATTTATATCATGGAGCATATAAAAAGAGCATTTTGTAAAAGACGCTTTAAAAATTGACTGTATAAACCAGGTTGGTTGGTATTTTGTTGTCTAATGGTCTCTTGGTTTGGGTTGCCAGATTAAATATATTTGCTAACTCTGGCAATCTTGTGTTTTGTTTAACATACTCACTGAGGTTTTGTTTTTATTCATCATCATCTTAGTTCTTAGTTCAAGAGGTTCTTGCCTCTTTTGGTTCATGTCTATTAAACTGTATTTTAGATTTTTGGCTTTGGACCAACCTTTTAGTTTGCCCTAGGAGTGTATTAAAAATTTAAGGATTGCGTTTTCTTCCTTATAATCTTTATCTCATTCTGTCCTTTAAGGTATTCTGTTCCTCTTCCCCTTGCGCTACCTCCATCTCCCATTCCCCATATTTAAAAAATCGAGGTAAAATTTATATACAGAGAAATGAATAGATCAGAAATGAAGAGTTTGGTTTTGACAGATGCATACAACTGTGTAACAAGTGCTCCAATCCAAGACATAGAACATTTTCATCCCTCTGAAAGTTCCCTGTGTCCTCTCCCAGTTAATCCCCTGCTGCCAGAGGCAGTGAATGCAGTGTTTTGCTTTGTTTCTTCACTATAGGTTAATTTTGTCTCTTCTGGAAGTTCATATAAATGGAACTACATAGCAGGTTCTCCTTTGTGTCTGATTTCTTTTGCTCAGCATAATTTCTCTGAGACTCACTCATGTCATTGTGTATATTAGTATTCTGTTCCTTCTTACTGCTGGGTATTCTATTACATAAATGTAGCACAATTTTGTTTGCTTATTCTCATCTTGATGGACATTTTGGAGTTTTCCCTGTTTGGGGTTATTATAAAGAACGCTTCCATAAACATCCTTGTACATAAATTACACTTTGATTTTTCTTGGGTAAATACCTAGCAGTGGAATTGCTGGATAATAGAGTAGATACATGTTTAACTTTATAAGAAACTTTCAAATGGTTTTCCAAAGTGGTTGTATTCTTATATTCCCACCAGCAATGTATGAGAGTTCCAGTTACTCTGTATCCTCCCCAACCCTTGGTATGGTCATTCTCTTAAATTTTAGACATGCTGGTGGCTATGAAATGATATCTTGTAGTTTTAAGTTGCATATCAAATTCCCTCTAATTTCTGTCTCTTTTCTGGTGGCCCTCCAGTGTTTCCAATTAATTGTTTCAGAATGTATTTCTAAATATCTTAATTGTTTTGGGTGGGAAGATTAGTCCATTACAAGCTACTCCACCGTTACTAAAATCCTTGCAAAGATCTGTGAATGTGTGGCTTCGTGGTTTGTCTGTTTGGTGTTGGCATTTTGCAAATTGAGGACACTTTTGAGAAGTGGTTTTCTCTCGTCTCAGCCAACCCTTCTCATTCATGTGGGCAAATTGTCTTAATGTTAACATTTTTCAAGTTGTTGTCTCAATTGTCACATCTTATCTTTTGAAATTAGCTGAAACTTGGGATACTTGAACATGAAAAACTGTCCAGATTACAGTTTGGGGGTCTTCTGCCTGCTCACAGGTCTTTTGGTTTGGCTTGGTATCTTGAACATATAGGATTTGTGGGAAAAAGGAGTCTGCTCGTAACTCAGTCAAATAAAATATAATGTAATATTACAGAACATTGCTGATAGAACATTCTTACAGCACATGGAACATGGGTACAGCCATGGTATAGACAAGCCCAGCAGTGAGAATAGAGGTGTGAATGAGGAGTGAGATTCTGAATGTGCTGAACTACGTTTTTGCACTGAGTGACAAGGGACCAGTGGAGTAAGGCCATGCCTGTTAGACCAGGTCTGATGGTGCCATTGTTGTTACATGACATCTTTGTTTTAGAGTTACACCAGCTCTCTAGGACTAAATTTTATTAAGTTTTTATCTTCCTTAATTTTACACTAGAAACATCAGAACAGTGGCTCTGGAATACTCCTCAGTATTCGCATAGTATTGGGTTGGCCAAAAAGTTTGTTCGGGTTTTCTGTGTTACAAAGGAACTTTTTGGCCAACGCAATATTAATTTATTAGTTATAGTGATAAGAAGAAAGGAGTGTTATTTGGGGTGAGTTCTTACCAGGTCATTGCAATTATATTCCTTTCGGAGGTGACCCTGCGTAAAATGTTGAGGCAGGCCGAGTTCATCTTTGGTAATTCCACCTCCCCTCTAAGTCCTTCCTGTTCTCTGCCTTCCACTGTCTCTTACTCCAGTAAGATGCCCAGTGATCTCCTCTCTCCAGGAACACTTGCTAATAAGGAAGACAGTGAATTCATGGACTAATTCACACTAAAATGATAGTGATCGCTATCTTAGCACTCTACCCTTCTTAGGTGTGCCTGCGTAGTTTAAAAGATGCTGAAAGAGCTGTTTTATCCATGAGAAATAGATTTTTTTAATGTTGAAATTTCAGGATCTATGGCATCACGGTGTGGGCTGTATTTTAGAAGCTCAGGTCTGTTCTCTTTGTCTGTGGGAGCCTTGCCTTGTCAGTTTGGCTCCTAGGCCGGGGCTCAGCTTGAGCTCGCACGTTGCTGCTGCCTTAGGGCACAGCTTCCTTGTCACATGCAGACAACGTGATGGCTGCCTCTGTGTGTGTTACACAAGGAGGGAATGGAGCCTCCCAGCCCACACACACCTGCCTCAGCTATGGCAGCACCTGGACCCGGCACTGTGAGAATGTCCCTGGCTTGGCCTCTCACCTGTCAGCCACCCTAGACCATCCCTGGCCATAAAGCGACAGGTAGACTGATAGAACATTTGGAGCTCTAGTTTCCATCTGGGATGCTGAAGGGTTTTACATAAAGAAGCAGGATGAGGTCAGGCTTGCCTGGTGTGGCTCAGGCTGTGAAGGGGGCACTGGCCTGGGATCCCAGAGGGATTGTCGAAGATCAAGAAATGTTGGTTGATGAAGGAATGAAATAATGCCACATGCAGCAACATGGATGGACCTAGAGATTATCAGGCTAAGTGAAGTAAGTTAGAGAAAGATAAATATCATATGATATCACTTGTATGTGGAATCTGAAAAAATGATACAAATGAACTTATTTACAAAACAGAAACAGATTCACAGATTTAGAAAACAAATTTATGGTTACCAAAGGGGAAAGGTTGGGAGGGGCATAAATTAGGAGGTTGGGATTAACATATACACACCACTACATATAAAATAGATAAAAAGGACCTACTGTATTGCACAGGGAACTCTACTCAATATTCTGTAATAACCTATATGTGAAAAGAATCTGAAAAAGAATGGATATATGTATGACTGAATCACTTTGCTGTACAGCAGAAACTAACACAACATTGTAAATCAACTATACTCCAATATAAAGTAAAAGTTAAATTAAAAAAAAAAAGGAAGTGTTGGTTGAGCCTCGGCATGCATCTGATCTATCTCACAGGGTTATTTTGAAGGTCAGGTGGTAGAATGTGTAGGGAAATGCTTTGCAAACTGTAGAGTGCTCTGTGAAGGTACACTAGTGGTTCTTATCTCTGTGTTCCTGTTGTCACAGCAGCAGCAGTCCTGTCATTCTCCCCACCCCTGCCTGGGACCCCAAGTACACTCAGCAGGTGTGTTTTATTTCGACACCGCCTTTATTTTATACTAGAAGCTTCGAGAATTTAGTGGACAGTTTCTAATATGATGTTGGCTTATTGCCATGGCTGTTTCCCTTTCATGGCCTCCTATAGGGGTTCTGCCATTAGCCCAGATGTTATAATCCCAAAGCTCTCCTTTAAAAAGCAGTTGCTTAAATGGAGCTGTGGTCTGTGATGTACAGGACTGGCATTAGGAGCTACTGACTACTCCTTATTTCACCCTGTCTCCTCTTTTCATCTTTCATTAATTGTGCTGAATTAGTAGCTAAGGCAAAAACGTTTTTATTAAATATAAGACATGACTGAGAAATGACATGAGAAATGCCTGCTGGGTACAGACCTGTGATCTCATCACAGATGCTGGGGAGATAAAGATGAACAAGACACGGACACTTGAAGGAGCTCATAGGAGGCAGGCAGATGCAGCCCATGTTTGCAGTGCAGGGGCCCAGGTCCCAGCATAGGAATAAGTCCAAGGCATGGTGCTGGCTGGCAGGAATATGTGATTGGATCAGCCAGGAGATTTTAGAAGAAGTTTCACAGGGGAGGTGATGTTTAAAGCAAGTTGGAATGATCCATAGAAATGTCGCAGGCCGGGGAAGATGGTTCAAGAGGGGATGATAGTTTGTTCACAGGCATAGGGGTGAGAGAACAGTGACGGGTTTCAGAGACTGAAAGTAGCAAGAGGGGTGCCGAAGGTGAGGGAGTGCAGTGGGAGGTGTAGCAGAGACTTGGGAGGGCCTCATGCGTAGGTTTGCCCGGGACAGTCTGAGTTTGTCTGCTATACCACTGTAACTACTAACAGTGTCACCTTTCACTCTCAGAAGGGTCCCAGGTTAGAGGATAAATTGCATGGTCACACACTACTTCTAGGCTAGTAGACGTGATGGGGTGCCAGTGAAGGGTTTTAAGGAATGAGAAACAAAATCTGACTTGGTAGCTGTGGGTACAAGGGGCTTGGGGCTGGGGGCTGTTCAGATCATAAGAGGAGACAGGGGTGTAGACAGCCAGTAAGAGACAATTAAAGCTGTCTGAGGGAGATGTTACTAGAGCCCAAGTTCAGTTGGAATCTGCAGGATGGATGGAGAGGAGGGGACTATGAGAAATATATAGATCTCGAAACCAACAGGAATTGGCAGTTCATAGGGTGTCAGGGATGAATAGGGATGAGACCCAGATGATGCTCAGAGGGGTGTGGCGTCATTCACCAGAGCAGAAGCATAGGAATGGAATGTGATGAATTCAGCTTTGAATGGGTGGAGTTTGAGAAGCTTGTGGGAAACCCGAGTGGAGATGTTTAGGAAGAACTAGCAATAGGAGTCTCGCGTTTGGCAAGAGATTGAGGCCTGAGATGTAGCTCTGGGTGCCAGTGGGAGACAGGCACAAGGATGAAGGGTAAGAAGATTTAGAGAGAAAGCCAAGGTTGACTAAGAGCAGAACTCTGTGGAACACCAGTAATTAAGGACCTGGATCACAGATTATAATTTGTCAAACTCACCCAGACTCTGCTGAAGGTTTACTTAATGAACACCCATTTTGTTAATATCCTCATTCAGTAATATTTGAGCGCTTACTGCATGCCAGGGACTGTTTCGCCAGGTGGTAGAAATTGGCATCAAAATGGTGATAATGAAGTCTGGAGAAAGGACAGAACATAAAAGTCTTTTTGAAAAGTCATACTTGAATTGGTGTTAGCAGTAGTAGCTTCACAATTTGATGATCAAGTATGCTGTGTATAGGTTTATGTTTAATGCTGAGGTAAGAAGATGAGCCTGCTTAAAAACCTACAGTGAGGGCTCTTCATTAAACGGAGATGGAGCAAGAAAACGCTTCGTGGAAGTCTGTCACAGAGCTGAAGGCATAACATTATCAACGGGGTCAAAAACCCATCACCATTGTTCCTCTTAAGAAAGGTGTTGGGCTTCCCTGGTGGCGCAGTGGTTGAGAGTCTGCCTGCCGATGCAGGGGGCACGGGTTCGTGCCCCGGTCCGGGAAGATCCCACATGCTGTGGAGCGGCTGGGCCCGTGAGCCATGGCCGCTGAGCCTGCGCGTCCGGAGCCTGTGCTCTGCAACGGGAGAGGCCACAACAGTGAGAGGCCCGCGTACCGCAAAAAAAAAAAAAAAAAGAAAGGTGTTATCACTCTTGATCAGATACCAAATTCCCCTCAGCACTGCTGTCAAGGCACAGTTGAAGTGATTTATTCTTTGGAAAGGGCTGTCTCATGTCCCTCTTTATTTCATTCTGGCTAAGCCTTTCTGGAGCTAACAACTGGATTGGTCACGTAACCAAGCTGAAATTTATTAAGGCGATGAAATAGACCTGGATTTTTAATGCAACCTCTAGATGCTGTCACTGTGGCCCTGTTCGATTGTCACTATTTTGGACTAGTTCTTACCTGGAAGAGTGGAGTGGCAAAAAAAAGAAAAAAAAACAGATGAAGTACTGATGAAAATGCATTGAACTAACCTCATAACTGTTATAATTGGAAGAGAAGCAACACAAAGAAGTTAAGTTAAAGTAGTGATGTGCCCTCAGGTGAGAACAAATCAAAAAAGATGTTGCTGCATTGTAATGCTATTAAGAAATACAGTCTAAGATTTGAAGTTGATAATGTAGTTTGCATAAGTGAAGTTTGCCTGGATTCAGGGTACGTCATACTTCAGTGATTGGCCCACAGAGCAAGTACCAGACAATGTGTGTTTCCTCATGGGAGCACACCACTCCATCTGTGGGGTAGTCTTGTCAAAAAACCCAGCCCAAATCTGGTCAGTCTTCCACATCTAACCACCATTGTAGACGAAATACAGTGGATAGGGGCACATTTTAAATGACACCAGGAGATGCAATCAGCAAAACCCAAACTGTGGAAAATTTTGATAGGACAAGAGACTTGGTTCCTTTGACCAGAAATTGGAAGAAAAAAAAAGAGAAGGAAAATCAAAATAACAGAAGAGAAACATATTAACCAGTTTCAACATATAGAACATGTCAAACACAGATTGCAAAACAATAACTCCCAGGACACAGCTGGGAAAATGGGAACAGTAACTGTATACATGATGATATTAAGGAATTATTAACCTGATTTAGCAGTGATTGTGGCATTTTGGTTGTTTAAAATAGAGCGTCTTGGGCTTCCCTGGTGGCGCAGTGGTTGAGAGTCCGCCTGCCGATGCAGGGGACGTGGGTTCGTGCCCCGGTCCGGAAGGATCCCACATGCCATGGAGCGGCTGGGCCCGTGGGCCATGGCCACTGAGCCTGCGCGTCCGGAGCCTGTGCTCCGCAACGGGGAGAGGCCACAACAGTGAGAGGCCCGCGTACCGCAAAAATAAATAAATAAATAAATAAATAAAATAGAGCATCTATTAGAGATACATATTGAAATGTTTACTGATGAAATGATAGCTGAGATTTAGTTCAGAATATTCCAGAGGTGGGAGGAGGGGAGATAGGGTACAGATAAAACCAGATTAGCCACAAGCTGGCTGTTGAAGCTGGGTGATGGTTACATGTAGGTTTATTATAAATTTCTGTCTACTTTTGCATGTGTTTGAGATTCTCTTTAATAAGAAATTAAAATTACACATTTAAAAATCTATTTTCTAAACAAAAAACAGAATCTGGGTTGCCTCTGCAACATCCAAATGATGCTTTAACTTTGAACACATGCTACCTATTCTCATTTATAAATTAAAGCTGGTGTTTTTTGTCTATATATTTTATCCTTAATTCCCAATTTTTATGTATTACAAAGAGGTGAGTTAAAAAATTTAAATGACTAAAGTATTTCAGAAATATTTTAAAGGTTCTAAATAAATACTAAGCTGTGAGTCAAAAACTGCAGGTAGGAAGAGATGAGTAAGATAATTCCCTTCGTTCTGTTGTAAAGTTCTCACTCATAATGAATGACAAGTGAATCATCTCCTATTAAATATTACATAACATTTTGCCCTTAGAAAGTTTAATTTTAAGATAGTTTCCTAAAAGAATAAAGTAAATCAAAAGAATTAATGGTAGAAGTATCTTTATGAAGATAGTAAGATGAAAGTTCTTTGTGGACATGTTTCTTCCCCAGAGTTCCCAAAACAAACTTGAAAGTATTCTGCACCAGTTTAGGAGGAAAAAGTAACTTCTTAAAAGACAAACAAAAATGCCACCTGACAGAGCACCTGTCATTTGTGGATTTGAAGCTCGTTGAGAAAACTTCGCTAAAACTTTGAATCGCCCCCTTCTTTCAGGCTCTTATTATGTTACTTGGAACTAATAACACATTTCCCCCTGGGAAGAATATAGAAAGTGCTTGAATTTTGGTATCTGCTTATTCTTTCCACTAAGGCAGTGCATTATAATGTAGAGTAAGATTATGATCTTTTTGAACCATTTTCACTCAAATTTCCTGTGTCAAACCACTGGTTTACACATAATTATGTTCTCTGCTAAATCATCATGGCCACATGTACCAAGGTCGATGAAACGTGTTAACTGCTTGAAGGCTGCAACCCCCAGTTTCTCACTGTATCTGACACCCTCAGTGTGTGTCATTTTTAAAGGGGAAAATGTTATCTCTGATGACAGTTGTTTTTTAGTATTCCTTTCTCATGTTTCAAGCCTGGTGACAGCTTGTTGATATACTTTTTCTTAATTTAGATTTTTTTTTTAATTTTTAAATTTTATTTATTTTTGGCTGCATTGGGTCTTTGTTGCTGCATGCAGGCTTTCTCTAGTCGCGGCGAGCGAGGGCTACTCTTCCTTGCGGCGTGCGGGCTTCTCATTGCGGTGGCTTCTCTTGTTGCGGAGCACGGGCTCTAGGCATGAGGGCTCAGTAGTTGTGGCTCACAGGCTCTAGAGTACAGGCTCAGTAGTTGTGGCACACAATCTTAGTTGCTCCGTGGCATGTGGGATCTTCCCAGACCAGGGATCAAACCCATGTCCCCTGCATTGGCAGGCGGATTCTTAACCACTGCACCACCAGGGAAGCCCCTAGATTTTTTTTTTTTAATGTATTCTTTCTGTACATTTATCCTGAGGGATGAGTGACTACTTCCATTCTCTTGCTGGTCCAAGCAGTTATGTGGCTCCCACTGGAAATGACTGCCAGGTTGGAGACAGGGTAGGAGAGAAAGAAAGGTATTGAGGGAACGGGACACTGGAAAAAGAAGAAATGATCTTTTTAGAGGATTGAGACTAATCGTCCCATGTCATAGTTGACCTGCTCCTCCTTTCCATGACAGCGGGCTCATTTATTGAACTCCTTCTGAGGACCAGACGCTGTGGTAGGCTTGTAATTGAGCACGTAGCAATAGCAGCCCTTGTTTTATTTTCTTCTGGTAGCAGGATAGCCTCGTACCCTCGTAACTGATGCCTTCTGTATGTTCCCGCTATCCTGTTTGTTATTTCATTTGCTCGTCACAACAAACTTCTGAGGCTGATGTGATCCTCAGTATGCAAGCTCAGGGACACTGATTTGCTGTGGTCTCCTGAATAATGAGTGCCGGAGCCCAGACACAAGCTCAGACTGGGAGGCTGAGGTGCAAGGTCTTTCTAGGTCATCTAGCTATCTGGGAGGTGTTTCCATGTTTTATCTTGATTCTACCTTGGGAAAAAAAGACTGTCCTTTAGGTGGTATAATCCCACCCTCCTCAGAGTTTTGTCATCTTTTGGGATGATGTCTTTTTTGCAAGGCTTTCCTTGGATTCCTCCTTCTTAAACCTAAAGATTGACATTGACCTAGGAAAGGTTCCACCTTCTCAAATACAAGGTATGGATCAGAGAGCTCAGAGAAGGCTGAGCTTAAGATTTGCTGAGTTTTACCGTCATCATCCGTAGTTTCTCTTAATGCAGGCATTAAACTAGAACTCGGAAGAAATTCAAAGTCAAATGAACGAGTTCAGCTTAGGATATGATAGCTATATTTGCCTAGTTATACCTCAACCATCATTAGCTTCATCCTGACTACTTCTCTTACTTGCATTGACTACTGATGATAAACTTTTAAGTGGTGTTTTTGTTCAGAATTCTTCATTGGGTTCTCAAAATGTGGTCCTGCAGATCTCTGGAGGTTCCAGAGACATTTTCAAGAGGTCTGTAGTTCAAAACTATTTTCCTTATAATACTAAGATGTTCTGTCTTTTTTTTTAATGTGTTGACGTCTGCACCAGTGGTGCAAAAGAAGTGGTGGGTAAAACTGCTGGTGCCTCAGAATGACTCAAGCCACCAAAGTGTACAGTTGTCAGTGTAGCCAGTGTATTCTTCCTCTCTGCAATTATGTGGCAATGGCAGGGAGGAAGAGTTTCACTTAAGAATATCTTTGATGAAGCACTAAACATGATTAGTGTTCTTAAGCTCATCCCTTGACTATATATCTTTATAATATTCTGTGTGACAAAGTGGGAGATATGCACAAGACACTTCTGCTACCTACTGCAATACTACTGTGTCTCAGGAAGAACACTTGTATGATTGAGCTAGCCGCTTTTTTTCCCCCATGGGGCACCATATTTACTTGAAAGAATGATGGACAAACTATAGTTATGGAGACTTGGGATTTTATCAGGTATTTTCTTAAAAATGAGTGAAATGAGCTTGTTACTTCAAGGCAAGCAACTGTGAGTATGATGCCAGTGATAAAATTGGATCCTGCAAGCCGTAGGTAGAATTTTGGAAAATTTATATCCACCATATGAGCTTGTCAGCTTGCAATACTTAAAAAAGACTTTTCACATGAGTTTGTTGTTGATGTTAACAACTGTGATTTTTAATATTGTAAAATAGGTCAACATTTGGAAGAGGATCTGCATAACTCAGTAAACCCATGTTTTCAAAATGACCAGTACAAAATGTTACAAAACCATGCATGGGTCAAGGATCCACTGAAAGCTGAAGACAGACTAATCGATTTAATACAACAGTATAAAAAGTTCATTGATTGTTTTTAGAGTCTACATTGCAGGTAACCTTTAAGAAGCTACCACTTGTCAAGTTTTGATGTAGAATCAAAGAAGTACCTGAAACTATTAAAACACTCTCTTTTCCACTAATTTCCATGCGAGGCTGGATTTTGTTCACATTTTTCATCTAAAACAATGTTTCAGCAGATTGAATACAGAAGCAGATCTAAGAATCCAGCTGACCTCTAAGTCACACATCAAAGAGATTTGCAAAATTGTAAAACAATGCCACTCTTCTCACTTAACATTTTTTGCTTTAGAAAATAGAGTTATCTTTCATAAAAATATTGTTTTTGTTAACATGCAATGGACTTGTTTTAAATGAATAAATATTTTTAAAAGTCTCAATTTTAATTTCTAATATGGCAAATATTGGTAGAGAGAACCCACAGAAACCAAAACTGAGTCCTTGATTTTTAAGACTGTAAAAGGGTCCGGAGCCCCAATTATTTTTAGAATTTCTAGGTTATTTTTCCCCTTTATCTTTCTTTCAGAAGTCCAGAACTTTTCATTTTAGTGAGCATTTAAAGAGAAGGAACTGACAGACATTTGTGTACATTCTGTTGGGGACTGATGTTAGGTGACAATTAGCTGATAAACACAACAGAATAATTCGATCATTTTTTGAAACTGTAATCCTTTTTCTCTAATTATTTTGACTGTGCAATGTACTTTTTCAGCCGGTTTTTGTTATAAGCCTTTTCTCATAAAAATAGGGAGGTCAGGAAATGACGCCCAAACAACCCAAAAGCGTATGGTGGTTTCTAACTTTAGAGGTGCCTGTTATGGGTAGCTTGATGCTAAACCTTTGCTTGATTTGAGCGGAACAAGGCAGTCGCAATACTTCTGAGCAAGTGATCAGAGCTGTAAGCACTAAAAGCTGAACTGCAAAAATAGCTCAGAAGTCTATGGACGGAAGCATCAGCGGATTCACCTTATGTGACACTCACTTATTAACCAGCATGTTCCTCTAAAATCAAGGTTCTTGCAAAACAGAGTCTGACTGGTATCTTCATTTTCTCAAGCTTCATATTTTTTTAGTTGAAATTATACTCATGCAGTGTTCTCTCAGTGGATCTGAGATTTGGGAAAAACAAATGATTTAATTATCTGATAGAAAAATTAATTGCTCCAGAGTCTGGTTTCATTATGCTTCAATCTCATTTCCAGCAACCTCAGAGCTCTCTGCTCTTTTTGTTTCAAACGAACAAGGCAGCAGAGGTTCTGTTTGCCAGGCCAGTAACATTGACATCCCTTTTATTAGGTTTTCCCCAGTAACACCTGTGTCAGTGGGCAGGTAAAGAGGCAGGAAGACCTGTTTCTTTCCTTCCCCCCTGAAACTTGTCTTCAGCATTAAGATTTCATCCTGGTATCTGAAATTTCTGTTCAGCAGTAGCTGACTTCCTGCATGAGCTTGAGAGTGGGCGAGGGGGGCCTTAGTGATCTAGGGTTGAAGACACATTCTTTGTGTATGTCAGAGACTGCCTTCGATTTTCTAAGTGCAACTTAGTTCTAACATTGTTTTGGAGAAAGTCAGTTGCTATCTCTGTGAATTTACTTGGTTACAGAATATACTGGGTTGAGCGATACTTCCAAATTATCACCGCTTGGATCCAGTGGGTCAAGGGAACTCTCTCTGGACACACACAGAGTATTTGTGTATAACATTATGTGATGTATATATGCATGCCTGTGTGTAGGCAAGTGCTTAATAGTGACACTGAGTTTATTATAGTAGAACTCAAAAAGTGTGTAGGTGGAGACGCAAACAATTAGACAAATTAACATTGTATGCCAAGTGGTAAGTGCTATGGAGAAAATAGAGTAGAGCAAGGGGACAGAGATGAAGACTGTGTGTGTGCAGTTCTGTTCAAATCAGGTTGGTATTTGAGCTGCAGATCTGAAGGAAGGGAGGGACCATGAGGTTGTGGTGGGGGAAGAGGGGACAGGAAATACAAAGGCCCTAAGGCAGGGGCGTGGTAGGTGAGTGAGAGCAGTAGGGAGAGGATCGTGGCTGAGCCTTGGGGTCCGGGGGAGGTACCAGCATCATTTTGACACAAGGTGTGTACCCTGTTAATGTCACTTCCCTTTTCAGGAACATACCTTTGTTAATTAAGTGAAGTTGGAAGTTCACCTATATTTGATGCTGAGCCTATTTTAAGATGAATGAGTTAATGTTTGTAAGACATTTCTAGGTCCCAGAAAGGTGTGTTTTAAAAGCAGATTGCATGTGCTGCTTGCTGTTAATTTCTTATCCCTAGAGGATTGAATTTTAAGTGACAGGTTGCACATTGTAAATTGTCAGGCAGCATTGGCTCTTGTCCTCTACCTTTTCCCCATACCCGGATTTTGTTAGGTTTGGTCACCAGCCTGATGACCTAAGTGCTGTCCATCAACTCGGAGCAGCCCTAGCTGTTTTATTTTGTTGTTGTTGTTATTTATTCACACATTGCAGTTGGTTCACTCCATGTGGATGTTTTCGTAGCCTTTGGTCTTTTTCCAAATATTTACTTTACTTTGTTAAATTAGTTCCTCATTTATCAGTTAAAGTGTGTGTTGACTTTTGTGGTTTTAATTTTACAGGCTTGGTTGTCTTTGTATTGCCAGATGGTGTCTCTTGTTTGAGTCCATAAGCAGGGTTTGTTTGTGGACTGGCTTGTTTTGTTGAGGGCTTAAGCACTACCTAGTTCCTTCTTAAGTTAAGGATGGTGTTATGTTCAAGTGAAAATCCATTTTAAATCCAGTATTTAATTATTAATTAAAATATCTCTTGTGTGGGGCTTCCCTGGTGGCACAGTGGTTGAGAGTCCGCCTGCCAATGCAGGGGACACGGGTTCGTGCCCCGGTCCGGGAAGATCCCACATGCCGCGGAGCGGCTGGGCCCCTGAGCCATGGCCGCTGAGCCTGCGCGTCCGGAGCCTGTGCTCCGCAACGGGAGAGACCACAACAGTGAGAGGTCCGCGTACCGCAAAAAAAAAAAAAAAAAAAAAAAAATATATATATATATATATATATCTATCTTGTGTATTTTGGAGGCAAAATTACAACTTAGTTGCTCATGAAGGAGGAGCACGTGCTAGAAAACTGGGAATTTTTGTGGCGGTTTGGCTTGGCTTCTTTACGCTGCCCCGTGGTGCCTGTAGGGAGGGTAATACGTATCCAAAGGGCTGAAGGTAGGCTCCTGCTTCTGGGAAGGCTGACAGGTATCATCAAGGTATGTTAAGGACTCTTTCGCTCTGGGGGTCTTGGGGAAGTGCTGCTGCCTGTGATGGTGAACAGAGTCTAGATCTGGGTGTTTACTTCCTGCTTCTAGCACCATTTCTGGCTCGTGGACGGTGACAGTGGGGACTGTCGCGGCTCAGTTGCTCCTTCTGCAGTCCCCACCGTATTCTTGGATTCTCCCCCATCCCCTCTCTCAGTTGGAGCCCAGTGGACTCCGTGAGTTAAGGAGATGGGGATTTGAGGGTCCACAAAGACTAAGGCAGCTAGAGATAGGATAGAATACCCGAGAGGAGACAGCTGCCCAGAGAAGGAACCCCAGAAATATGCAAAGTGACCCCTTTAGTACTGAGTACTAAACAGTATAAGGACATACCTGAGGCAGGGGAAAGAGTCATCCAAAAGCATTAGAGAGAACTGTGCCTGGTACTAACGAAGGGCCAGGAATAGTGCCTGTTCCTACCAGCTGGACTGGAATATCTCAAGATGCATGGAACATTGAGTTGAGTACACAGAAGGGCGTTGCCTCCCTAGTGAGGAATAACTAGCCCTAGATTTAGCACTGTTCTGGCCCACCTAAAAAAATCTAAAAATCAAAATCTGATAGGATCAGGGCTTCCCTGGTGGCGCAGTGGTTGAGAGTCCGCCTGCCGATGCAGGGGATGCGGGTTCGTGTCCTGGTCTGGGAAGATCCCACATGCCGCGGAGCGGCTGGGCCCGTGAGCCATGGCCGCTGAGCCTGCGTGTCCGGAGCCTGTGCTCCGCAACGGGAGAGGCCACAGCAGTGAGAGGCCCACATACCTCAAAAAAAAAAAAAAAAAAAAAAAAAATCTGATAGGATCAAACTATTTCCAAGTAACTTAACTGTGCCCCCAAACAAAGCTCAAGAATATTTATGGGAAGACAAAACTATCCAGTACTCAACAGGTAAAATTCACAATGCTTGGCATCCTATCAAAAATCAGACATGCAAAGAAGCAAGAAAATATGACCTGTAATGGAAAATCAATTAATCAATTGAAACTGGTCCAGAACTAACACAGATGTTAGGATTAGTAGACCAGATATTAAAACAGTTATGCTAAGTATTCATATGTTCAAAAAAGTTAAATACAGAGAAGGAAGATTAACCCCCCCCCCCACAAATCGGATCTCAAACATGATGTGCCTACAATCAAGCCTTATGTAATTTAATCCTTAATGTTACTTCCACCAAATCCACATGACCCAAACCTGGGCCCTACTGATTTCTCTGATCCCTAAGCCCATCCTGGTCCACTCAGTGTTCTCTTGAGCCCAGACGCTGGGGTCGCCACTGCAATGCTAACTCAGTGATGCCAGGAGTCCGCTGCACCTTTAACCTTCCTTCATGCCTGCTGTGCCAGTGCCAGACCTGAGCAATCATTCTGCAGTGCTGCTCCTGGGACAAAGAATGCATCTGAATTCCTGGTGTAGCACCCAGGCACTCAGCAAAAATCCAGGTGTGCTTCTTGGTTTTTTTCAGCAATTCCAAAACCTTTACACTTGCAAGCTTTTTCTTTTTTTCTTTTTTTTTTCCCTTTCACACAAATTCTGATTCTAATACTCTGCTAAAAAAAATCCAGCAGCGACTGGGCCCGTGAGCCATGGCCGCTGAGCCTGCGCGTCCGGAGCCTGTGCTCCGCAATGGGAGAGGCCACAACAGGGAGAGGCCCGTGTACCGCAAAAAAAAAAAAAAAAAAATCCAGCAATAACTTCCATCTTTATGTGCTCACTGTCTCTCAGTGTGGCCACCTCCTTTCTTCCTTTCTGCCGGTTGCCAGGGAAACCACTCTTCTCACAGAGGCTACACCCTTTTCCTGGGAAGATTCATCCTCTCTGGCGTCTTTAACATATTCTTGCTTGTTCACTTATCTGGTCTGACTACACTTTGTGCTTTTGGTTGCTTCTCCTTTGGTCACGCTGACGGAAAAAAAAAAATTCTTCACCTGACCCTCAGCTACCATCCTATTTCTTTCCCCCTGTTATAGCCAACTATCTTGACAAATATTCTGTGTCTGCTCCTGACCACCTACTTTCACCCCAGTCTCTGATTCTCTCTTGTTCAGACACCTCCTGATTACAAAATGTACCAGCCTTTCTCAGCAATCTTCCTCTCTGACCTTCCTGCTGTATTTGGTTCTGTTTCCTGTTCTTCTTTTGGGAGCCTCAAATCACCACTACAAATCTCCCCTCTGTTCTGAGTTGGTGATGCTCAGTGCCTTCAGCTCCTTCTCCCGTTCCCTTCAACGATAACCTTCATCCTTCGTCCTCTTCAAGACCTCCATTTACCCCATGCCTCCACTCAAAGCAGGTGGCCTTGCTTCCTAAGTGGTTAAGAAAATTGCAGCAGGCGTGACCTCCCTCAGCTACATCCTGCTCACGACTTTATCTGCGTGCCCACCATCTTTGTTCCTTAGTCTCTGTCCCAGAGGACAGTTGTGCTTGTTTTTGCCAAAGACCTGAGCTTCCTCAAGCATTTGGCTTCCCTACCTCTAATTCTTCACTTCCCTCTCTCTTGATTTCTTTCCTCAATCTGTAAACATGGCCAAGCCTTCTCATCCTAAAAATCCAGCACCTCCTTGGGTACTTTCCAATGTGTTTCTTCTGTTTCATCCAGATGTCTTCAGAGTATAGCCTGTGTACACTCTCTCCCCTTCTTTGCCTTCTGTTTTTTCCCTCAGCCACTACTGTAGCTCACTGGCTTCCTTCATTATCATTCTGCTCAAGGAGCCCTTGATGAGGTCACCAGGGGCATCTGTATTGCCAAATCCAGTGGCAGTTTTCAGGCCTCATCTTACTGGACATCTGTGTTGCCTTTGACAATGCCCATCACTCCCTCTACCTCAGGGCCCTCCACTTTTCGACTTCCATGACTCTGAAGTCGGCTGACATCTCCCTGACTCTTCCTTCTCTGTATCTTTGGACTTCTCTCCATCCCCCTTCAGTTTGCTTCTCCGGGCATCAGTGTTCAGCACACTGGTGTCCTCACGCACGTCCCTGGGGATCTGTTTTAGTCCGGGGATTTCACTCTGCCTGTCGCTCTCCACCCTGACATCTGTGTCTGCAGTCCAGCCCTCTCACCTGAGTGTCAGCCTCCCATATCCAGTCACATGCTGGGAACCCCCACCTTGGTGTTCATTCAATCTTTCAGTTAGCAAACATGCATCTTCTATCCCCATGTTCCGTTGAATATGAAATGTTAGCTATGGTGGAAGAAAGCATCCCCCCTCTGCCAGGTGTCTGATCCCGTTCCCATCTCTTTTCTTTCCTCTTCCTTCATGGGCTTCCATTCCTCCTCCTATATCTTAAAAGTGAGCACCTATAAGATCCTTATAGGGTCTTTCATCTTCAGGGAGACTGTCAGTTATTACCTGCAGCCTCAGTTCTTCCCATGAGCCTTAGTTCAGTGATATCTTTCAAACACCTTAGACTCAGACCCGAGTCATCATTCTCCTCCCTTCTCAACCCCCTCTGCCTACTCCATTTCTGTCCTTGCTACTTCTCTTCTCCTAGACACCCAAGCTCGAACCGACATATTTTCCCCACCTAAGTATTTTGTCTCTCCAACTAAAAACAGAAGCAGTGTGCAGTTCCTGCTCTGTTGTGTACCTCAGTCTGTGCGCCCTGCCCCTGACATCTGTGAGGGTATGAAGTGAGGCAGAGAGAAGCGGCTCCTACCATGTCCCGTTCTAACAAGCATCTGCAGAGCCCCCATCCCCTTCCAGCTGTGACATTAAGTAATCACAGTAGAAGTGATGTTTTTGGAAGAGGTTTCATCCAGACTTCCATTTCCAACCAGAAGGAGAGCTAGGGAAGAAGATTAGCCATTGAAAGATGAGGATGTAGAATCAGTTTAATGAGGATTCTTACTGGGGATGTTTGCAGGAATTATTTTAACAACACTTACTTTAGACTATGCTATTGCAGTCTTCTTTCCTTTTGGCTAGTGGATTCCTTAACACCATATGGGGCCACTTCCGTCACTTTCCTGTTACCTTCAGATTTTTTTCTTCTCTTTGCCTCACTTTATACCCTCACAGATGTTGGGGGCGGGGCATGCAGACAGCTTTATTGAGGTACAGTTGCCTAATAAAATTACAAGGTGTTTAAAGTATACGTCATAGTGATCTGAGATACATATGCATCATGAAAGGATTTGCACCTAATTAACACCTGTCAATACCTTCTATTTTTAAAGTTATTTTTAATTGTAGTAAAATCCGTTTAACATAAAAATTTACCGTCTTAACCATTGTAACTGTACAGTTCAGTGATATTTATTACATTTGCCTGCGCAACCATCACCACCGTCCATCTCTAGAAATTTTTTCGAAACTGAACAGAACTCTTGTGAAACTAAAACTCTACCCATTAAGTAATAAATCCCATTCCCCCTCTCCCCAGCCCCTGGCAACTATCATTCTTCCTGTTTCTATGAATTTGACCACTCTGGGTATCTTTTATGAGTGGAATCATACAGTATTTGTCCTATTGTGACTGATTCATTTCACTTAGTATAATGTCCTCGAGATTCATCCATGTTGCAGCATGTATCAGAATTCCCTTCCTTTTTAAGGCTGCATAATATTCCACTGTATGTAAATGCCACATTTTGTTTATCATCTGTCAGTGGACTCTTGGGTTGTTCACCTTCAGTTTTAAAACAGTCTCACATTAATATTTTAGACCGAATCCTGTTCATTTTATTTATTTATTTTTTTAAAAAAATTTTTTGTAGTACGTGGGCCTCTCACTGCTGTGGCCTCTCCCATTGCGGAGCACAGGCTCCGGACACGCAGGCTCAGCGGCCATGGCTCACGGGCCCAGCCGCTCCGCGGCATGTGGGATCTTCCCGGACCGGGCCACGAACCCATGTGCCCTGCATGGGCAGGCGGACTCTCAACCACTGTGCCACCAGGGAAGCCCCTGTTCATTTTAAAAGCTCCCATCTCACAGTCAGTTGAGGCCTCCTTGACTCACCTCCCACAACTGTGACCCGGCTGCTTGGAGTGAAGAGGAGGGTGAAATCTCTTTTTCTTTTGAGGTATAATTGATATATAACATTACATTAGTTTCAGGTGTAAAATGTAATGATTTGATACTTGTATATATTGTGAAATGATCACCACGGTAAGTCTAGTTAACATCCATCACCATACATAGTTACAAAAAAAAATTTCTTTCTTGTGATGAGAACTTTTGAGGTCTACTCTCTTAGCAGCTTTTAAATATGCGATACAGTATTACTAACTGTTGTCACCATGTTGCACGTTACATCCCCATGACTTGTTTATTTTATAACTGGAAGTTTGTACCTTTTGGGAGGAGGGTGCAGTCTTGTCCTGAGATCCAACATCCCCTTCTGTCCTTCCTCTCCCCCCTTCTTCTCCTCTCTTCCTCCCCTCCTCTCCCCCAAGAGTGATTGTCTTGGAGCCAGCCTCCCTTCCTCTGCTTCAGGTTGGGGAGGGAATAGACTCTCAGCCCCTCTAATGCTGAAGTCCCCTTCCTTTCTCAGACTGGTTCTGACTTTGAGGGAGTGTGCAGACCTGGTGATGGGGTTACCGGTTCTGTCTCTAGGAAGCCCTGCTGCGGGGGGGGGGTGCTCTCAGAACTTAGATTTGGGGTACCTAGCACCTTTTGTCCTCAGTGAAAATTTTAGGACAACAGGAAAAGTCCCACCCAACCTCCTGCTACACTTAAAAAATTAAAGGGGACCTAGTTCTAGATGACTGTATGATCACTGACTGCAACTTCAGTCTCTCCAGAGGTGAGACCTTTTCCTTAAGGTGAACTTCTTTGAAAGGGCTTCCTCCCACTGTCTGCATCCCAGATTGCTTTACCAAATAGAATCCCTATTAGTGTCTCCTTTTTTGGTAACCTTCCCTGGTCTACCATCATTTTAACTGAAAGAGCCTTGTTTCTAGGGCTGTTCGTGCAGTGTAGCAGCTTTAAATGGCTGGCTTAGTGGTTTCTAACCCTGTTGGTTAGCAAGGCTTTTGCTAAATTTCCCAGCTCGCCACATAAGTGTAGCTACTTAGACTCTGTGTCTTTTGGGACCAATGATGTATTTAATGGCAAAATTAAATTCAGTAAAGTCTCTAATTGGATTTTGTTTCATTTACAAAAGTATGTAAACACGAGTTGTATATATGTTAGCCATGTTTTGTGGTCTGAGACAGTGTTTGGTGCATTGCGGATTCATCTTCCTTTATAAGGAGTCCACCCCAGCCCTTCTAGACCCACAGCTTAGCAATGGTCCCAGTAGCCAGTTTTCTTTAAAAAAAAAAAAGAAAAGAAAACAGCCTATAGAGTGATTGAATCTTTATCTTACAAAACTTGAGCGTCTACATGAAAGCCTCTAGGTTGAAAGTATGTTCGTGTGTGCAGCTGGTTTGGGTGGGAGGGCTTTTTCGTGGATGCTTCTAAGAGCTGATGAGGAAGCCACGCCGGGGTTGCTCCTCTGCTGGGAGAGCAAAGGCAAGGTCATCTGACCCGCTGATTACACTTGAAAAGGGAGAGTGTGTCTTTTGCCGCCTCAAAGGGCAGCTGTTTATTGAATTTATCCACCCTACAATTGTTTTCCATATGGAATGGTTCCTGGAGAAAGATCTAACATCTGCACAGGTCTATCCTGTTTCTTGGCTGTGTTTACCAAAGCGAGTTCTGCTCTTACGTTTACCCTGCGAACCGCACGTACGGCGTGAGGGTGGGTTTGGCCCGCCGGTCCAGTTTGGGGAGGTCATACTTTGAAGCATGTTGCATGTTTGACAGGTCAAGCTCCTTCAGTCATTCATTAAATATTAAGTTGGTCCCGGGCCAGGCACTAGCCTGTGTCCTAGTGATAAAAAGGGGAATGTTGACAGCATCTCTGCTTTCAAAAAGCTTACAGTCTGGAGAGGAATAAACACAGTCAGCGTGACACATCATGGTTGCTGCACAAGGTGCCAGGGTGCCTCCTGGAAGAAGGCCTGATGGCTTCAGGAGAGAGGGTGGGGACAGAAGGTGAAGCTGGGCTCAGAAGGAGAGCCACGTGTGATGGGTTATGTGGATTCTGTCTCTGTATCTTGTAATCTTAGGATTAGCCTAAGCTAGGGGTGTCGGTTTCAGGTACTGAGAGATGTCTCAGAGACCCTCAGAGTAGCCGGAAGCCGTTGTGACAGGTTGGGCAACTGTACTTATTCCTCTGACCCCAGAATCAGAATTATCCCTTTGCTTGGCATCAAAAGATGCCCCTTGGTCCCTGGGTTTTGCATTGGAATTAGTAAATAGGGAATTCACTGGCATAGATTGAAAACCTCTTGAAGGCTGCCTCACAAGAGCAAGGACGTTAACCCTGAAGCCCGGGCCATTTTCCATCCTGAGAATTAAGCTCTGCCGCTTCGTAAATTCCCATCGTGGTTTCAAATGAAGAGGCCATTGTTCCTTTTCCTTCCTAAAAGAAGCAATATATTTAACTTCTGGCTTTCTGCCTGACTGATGGAGGGTTGATCTCTATGAAGCCAACACCCGTGGCTTCCCAGCAGGACAGACCCTCAGTGTTCATCTCATCTTCCCCTCTCTGGTTGAAGTTATTGAGATTCTCAACTGGCTCGGTAGGAGTCTTGTGTTAAGTCCTAGTAGGTGGCTACCTGGCCTGGATTCCCACCCTGTGTTTAAAGATAAAAAGACAAGGTCGTAACTCTTTTAGCAGCTAGAGATTCTCCAAAAGACCTATTATGGGAATTTAAAAGTAAATGTCTGATGGGAAAATCTGTACTATCTTAGGACTTTGAAGCCCAATACAAAAGATTCTTTATAGTTGTTGAATAGTTCAGGTCCGAGCAGGTGTCCAAGAGGAGAAGTTTTCAAACTTATTTTTAAGCAACAAAATACTTTTTCCCCCCAGATGAAATCTACAGAATTCAAATACCATAAGATTTCTCAACCTTGGCATGATTGGCATTTTGGGTGGGATAATTCTTTGTCATGGGGGCTGTTCTGTGCGTTATAGGAAGTTTAGCAGCATCCCTGGCCTGTACACTCCAGATGCCAGTGGCAACCCCAGCCTCGCTCCAGTTGTGATAGCCAAAAATATCTCCAGACATTGCTAAATGTCCCCAGGGGGCAAAATCACACCCAGTTGAGAACCAATGCACTACAGTATATAAAACTGATTTTTTTTTTTTTTTTTTTTTTAAAGAAGGAACCAATGCTTTGGAAGGGGGATTAAACTCCTTCTGAACTCTGCCCAGGGTTCCTGACCCTTGCTGGTGGTATTTGAGGAACTGGTGTGGGGCTCTGAGGTACACAGGTGCACAGTCCCAGAGGGATAGGTTGTCATTTTCAAGATCTGGAACATGGGGAACTGGTTAAAATTTTAAAAATCTAAAATTAGACAAACGTACAAGTATTTTGAATGTACACTGAACAGTTACATGTGTATGAAGGTATACTTTGTAGATGTACTTGGCTCTGTAGAATAAGGAAAGAGAGATGGTTGGATGATAGCCACCTAACTGCGTATGCACTGGGCTTTGGCTACCACATTTTGTCCTCTTTTACCAGGGATGCCAGCTGGGGGCATGTGGCTCTCAGCCCCATGCCAGAGCCCACCCTTGCTGTGTGACCCCCAGCTTCCGTGAGACTCAGCAGAACCAGCTCTCCTCAAGGTGGTTCTGATCAAGGTAGGATCGAAGTGCGGGCCAGTACCAGCAGCCTCTTTCAGCCAAATTCTAACTGGATCCCAGTTTGGATCGTTGTTCTGAAATCATTGGATGGGTTTTCGTACTTCTGTGCTTCGTACTTAGGGAGTATCACGTGCTTTTGTACACGTGTGAGTGACTTTCAGGGAGCCCAGCTCTGCCTCCTGTCCCCTGCCACTCTGAGCACCAGTTGGGGTGGGAGGAGGACTCTGGGAGTTTGGCACGTGCTGCTCCCACCTTTTCCTCCCTGACCCAGGTGGGGAAAGTGTGTGGAAGCCTATCCCAGAGGCAGCCTCTGTAGCCCAGGTAAGTGGGTGTCAGTGTAAAAAACAATACCGCTGAGTCATTCTCACCAGTGGGCGGACACATGGGCTCAGGGAGGGCGGGGATTGTCTGCCTAGAGGGCTCAACTTCAGTCTGTCTGTCCAGCAAACTCCCCCTAACCCCATGCCACAGCTGGAGTCCAGCATTAGATCACTGGAGAGCCTGTGCCTTGCTCGAGGGCTCACCCCTCGTCCCAGCCATCTGTTGGGCTGCTGTTGAAGGTCTTTGGCCCTTAAAGCAAAGTTCTGTTTTCCTCGAAGATGGCATGACCCCTACAGTGAGCTGTGGGGACAAAGGAATGAATAAAACTCATGTACCTATATGTCCATCTGTGGGTCTCTAACCCTTCTTAGAAATCCACTCCCAGAAATCCTGCAGGAGTCTGGCAACAGTTTGCCTAGAATTCCTGGATGAGGCTGTGAAGAGCCAGTGGTAATGCTTCTCCGTCCCCCCGCCCTCTCCCACTGCTGCCACCATCGGCTGGAGGAGAGGAGCTCGGGGGGCGCCTTGGGTTGGAATTGGGTGAGGGATCTGAGACCCCCCAGCTCCAGAACATCTAGAAAAAAGGTTTCTACTTCTTGCTTAAAAGGTTTCTACTCCTTGTTTGAAATCCATTTTATTTACTTAAATCTTTGGTGTGGATTATTGCTGTAAGCGCACAAACCACTGAGCTAAAAACAGAGGCTCAGCAAAGGTTACCACTGATATATGAGTATGTAGTAGATGTTATCTTGCAGATGGTTTGATGAGTGACCCAGGTATGTAACTGGTTTGTTTTGAAAGGGGAGTAGAGTTCCCAGGACTCCTCCCCGAAGTACTCTAACAAGTGGCTGCATTTTCTGACCTCTGTACTTTTGTCATCTTTTATCATCTAATTATGCAACCCGTTTTAGGTGCTGCTGAGATATGAAAACTAAACATACAGGATTGAATGGGTTTCAGAGCTAGGAGTTGCAGAAAATATTCTTACACTTATACATAACTTTATAATGTATACATTGTTCTTATGTGTATTCTCCTCTTTTTTTTTTTTTTTTTGTGGTAGCGGTCCTCTCACTGTTGTGGCCTCTCACTGTTGTGGCCTCTCCCGTTGCGGAGCACAGGCTCCGGACGCGCAGGCTCCGGACGCGCAGGCTCCGGATGCGCAGGCTCAGCGGCCATGGCCCACGGGCCCAGCTGGTCTGGGGCACGAACCCGTGTCCCCTGCATCGGACCGGGGCACAAACCCGTGTCCGCTGCATCAGCAGGCGGACTCTCAACCACTGCACCACCAGGGAAGCCCCTATTCTCCTCTTTAATCATCACAGATCAGCCCTTGTGACCTTGGTTCTCTCTTGGCCGTATCTTGAGCGAATTTCAGGAATCTCATAACGCTGAAACCTCTCGGTGTCTTTCTTGATCTGTGCAGGCTCACGTTCCTCCTTCCTGCCCAGGTCTGGTATTCATCTTCCTTCTAAATCTCATCTCCTACTAGGCCTTCATACCCACTGTAGTTCCAGCTATAGTATACTACTTGTGGGTACCTGAATGTGGCAGGCTCTTTTATACTTCTGTTTACTTATCCATTCATTCATTTCTTCCTCCATCCATTCACTCACTCACCCATGTATTCATTCATGGCTATTGATATGCGAACACTAGGGATACGTCTCCCTACCCCCACATACCCCTAGTTCACAGTCTGAACAGGTAAATGTGAGTCTGCGTGATAAGAGCTTTGGTGTTGGGGCTGGAAACACTACAAGGCGACAGTCAAACCCTGACTTGAATAAGGGTCAATGAGGCAAGCAAGTCCTTAAGGAAGTTGTTTTACAGGGAGGTAGGGTGGGAGAGTAAGGACAGGAGAGAGGAGGGCTAGCCTGGAGCCCAGGGCCAGGCAGGGATGGATGAATGTTAAGGGTTTAGTGCAGGCAGATAGTGCGCTGCTTTGAGGACTTTGCCCTGAGGCCTGGAGGCAGCCACTGAAAGGTTTTTCAGAAGGAGCTGGCTGGGTGGGAATGGCTGAAACAGACTCTTTTGGGTATTTCCTGTTCCTTCTGCTTCTCCCCCTGATCCAGTGCTGCTCGGGCTTTGGATTCAGTGCAGTCAACACCTCCCCCTGCGTTGCTTCAGATTCCCGGGCTCTCTCCAGGCCCCCTCCTCTGTCTCATAGCACCCTGGACACGCAACCTAGAAATAAGGCAACAATTGCTTTTGTATTTTAACTCTCTATTGATTTGCGGGTCCTTCCTGCTAGACCACTGGTTCTCTGAGTTTAAAATACAGATTCTGGGTTCCTACCCCAGATATTCTGATTTAGTTTGGAATAGAGTCTGGGAATCTCCACTTCTTAATAAGCAGAAATATTCTAGCAGAGTGTGAGTTTAATGAGGCTCTATGTCTTACGTGTGTGTGTACACACTGTACACACACACACTGACACCCACACACTTTGTCTTAATCATACTGGGTTGGCCAAAAAGTTCATTCAGGTTTTTCTATACCCTCTACCATCAGAAAAACCAGAATGAAGTTTTTGGCCAACCCAATACTTAAAGCCATATTTAACAGAGTGCCTGGTACATAGTTGCTATGCTACACATGTTTGGTCTAATGGAAGAAGTCGCCCAAATTTATATATATAAGTAGCGTGGGAGCCTAAATTAAAGCTCACGGGTGACTGTGAGGCCAGGCTCTTTTACAGATCACTATGTCACAGCTGCCACATTGTGATGGCCTCGGAGAAGCAGGCAGTCCCATTGAACCACAGAATCCTAGAGACCCAGAAATGGGAACAAGGGATCTTTAACTTGCATTTTATGATTTTCAGTTGTGTGTTGGTGCAACCTGCAAGGATTCCACTAATGGGTGTTAGAACCTCATTATGACGGATCCTGTGAGGATACAAAACCTAGCTCTGGCCTCCAAGAAATCTTTGGTCTACTTGAGGTAAAAGGGAAAAATGCACAGGCAATTGAATGACTTTGTGAGATGGGGAAGGCCGGGTGGGGTGCTGTGCACGGACGAGCATCAGAGCCATGCGCTGATAATGAAGAGGAGAGCGCAGGTAGCTAGAGGGGTCTCCAGACGCCTTGGGATGAGGAAGCACTTGGATGAGGATTGGCTTGGGGAGAGTGAACAGCTGTTCGTGCTGATGAGAGTGACCTGGGCAGAGTCTGGCTGGAGGAAGGGCTCTGAGTGGCAAGGACGCCAGCTTGGAGCAGGTCTGTGTAGAGGGGCCACAGGTGTTACTCTGGAAAGGGATATTGGTCCAGCCTTGGGGGGGCCTTCAAGGAAAGGCTGGGGATCTGGGTACTTGGCAGTTTCAGGCAAATTCAGCTGTTTAAAGGTCTGTTTTCCTTGTCTCCAACTCTGTGCACCTTAACAAAGTCATGCATTTCTGAATCTAAGAGAACAATCATATACTTCTTTTTTTGGAGAGCCACACTTGAGTTCCAGGTGAGTGGAAAGCAGACCAGAATGCATCCAGGGACCGTTTTGTCTGGCTCTCCCTAGGGAGGAGTGTTCTCATGTCACCACCTGTTCCTCGTGCCCGTGCCCTGCTCACACCACCAAGCTGTCACGTTCCCTATGGTGCCATGCATTTGCCAGTGCCTTCAGTGAAAACACTTAAAAGATCAGAACTATGATTTCCTTAGTCATTAATGCAAAACACAGTGCTACAGCCTCCAGACACGTGATCTCGAATAAAGTTTTCAGTTCACACTGACCCTGTCATTGCTGAAGCCAGATTCTTCACTCTTTCACAAGTCTGGGCAGACAGCCTCACTGAGAATGTTTTCATCAGAGGTGTCACTTCTTAATAACCCTTTGATCCAGGATAACTTCTTCATAGTCTTAGATGGTAGTTTTGCCCCAAGGAAGTATAAGAGGACTCCCGTGAAGGCTCTTGTTTTCTTTAGAGTTTGCCACAAATACTGGCAGAAGAAAGTCTTCTATTGTTAAAATTATTTATACAGTTTTAAGTGAAGGCTGTAGCTTATTTTAAAATGTTTCTGTTTTGAGTCTTTTATCTACAATTAGAGCATGAAGCTGGAGTACCCTGTCCTTGTGTTCACAGAGGAATTTTCTCACACAGCTACAAGAAAATGCGGAAAGTTTTGTTTCAGGAAATTCGACTCTTTCATCTCTCATGAGTTACTGCTTCAGGAGCGCAGTTTACAAAGTGGATTAGAGTCAGCTTGTAATGGGGAAATATATGTGCTCACAAAAGCAGCAACATGGCTCTCCCCTCGAAATCCCACCTTGTTACCGGTCAGCACCAGATGCTGAGAATTACTGAGCTTTCACCTGGCTCTTAAACACCAAAAATGTTTTGTTTACATTAGTGGGGACTCTTATTTTGGGAACGTGAAAAATTCTGTGTCTGTCAATCACAGAAAATATTCCCCATTGGTTTGCTTCTGAGATTCAATCATTGCCTAAAAATTTAAAAAAAAAAGTTTTTACTAGGTAGACTTGTCTCTAATTGTCTCTTTAAAATACTTTTGGGACTTCCCTGGAAGTGCAGTGGTTTAGAATCCACCTGCCAATGCAGGGGACACGGGTTCAGTCCCTGGTCCAGGAAGATCCCACATGCCGTGGAGCAACTAAGCCCGTGAACCACAACTACTGAGCCCAAGAGCCACAACTAATGAAGCCCGCGTGCCTAGAGCCCATGCTCTGCAACAAGAGAAGCCACCGCAATGAGAAGTCTGCGCACCTTGATGAAGAGTAGCCCGCGCTCGCCGCAATTAGAGAAGAGCCCTCATGCAGCCACGAAGACCCAACAGAGCCAAAAATAAAAAAAATAAAATACCCCTTTTTTGGAGGTGAGGGAATGAGGTGGCTCAAACTTTGAGTAACGATAGTTTTTCCTTTTTTGCATAGATGGTTTAAAGAATTTTGAATGCCACTGTTCCCATCCCACCCTTATCCCCTGCTCCACATTCATGGCCAAAGGTTTAAAAAAAGTTCTTAAAGGAAGCAACGTTAAAGCAAGAGGGACTTATCTCTTAAGTGTTACAGAGCACTCCTACAGTTTTACATTCAGTTTCCAGTTCATCTGGAGAGTAGAGGGAAACATGAAAAGCTTCATTCCTTACAGATCAAGTGAAACCGGTTCCTATCTTCTCATTAAAACAAGTAAGAAACAGAAAAAGTAGACTCTTTTTAGGCCTCTTTCATCAGAATTACTGTGTCACGTCAAGGAACCAATTGGTAAGCTTTGGGCAAGAGCTCAAATAGAACTGAGTGAACACTCTGTTTCTCAAGGGCAAATGGTAGAGGTTTATAAATGCTTTGCAGTTAGAGGGCGTGCTCTCATCCACTGTTTTTGATCTTTGTGATCAAAGATGGATATGAGGATTTTTTAAAAAATACGTCTGTACAATAGCTCGGGACGCTGCTTCCACGTAAAGAAGGCGAGCAGTCACACCCATTGCTGATGCTTTCAGAGCCTTGGGCAGTCTTGGAATTTGTGTTCTTTGGACTCTGCTGAAGTTGCCTAGTTGCAGTGGCAGTTGCTAAAATCAAATGTACTTCAGTTAGTAAAGAACTTGACAAAGATATTAACAAGACTCATTTTAATGAGGCCAGAAAAAAAAAAATCTGTGTGTGTATGCTAGGAATTGTAAATGGTGATGAAGCAGAATCAATGTAATTGAGATTAGTTTATTAAAATTCAGAAATATTACAATTTAACTGGATTATTTTACTCAGCTAGAGATGGTATAAAAAACTTGGCAAAAGTGATTTTTTACTTTGCTTGCTGGTCAGGATAATACTATATACATGGAATTTTAAAACATAAGTCTAGATTTTCTCTCCTCCCCACCCATATGTATGTATAAAAAAGTAAACATGAGCCCTAACCTTTCTGAAGCCTTCTTTGCCTTCAATCTGGACACAATCTTGGGCAGAGAGTTCTCAGGTGAATTCCATGCAATTGAATTTTCTCAACAGGAAAAACAGTTGCTAACTTCTCCCCAAAAGTAAACAGCTGTATCAGAAAGCCATAGTACAAATGGAAGACAAACAACTCAATTTTAAAAAAATAGGTGAAAGATTTGGACAGACATTTTCCCAAAAGAAGAAATATGGATGGCCAATAAGCACATGAAAACATGCTCAACGTTTTGAGGCAGTAGGGAAATGCGAATTAAAACCACAATAAGATACCACTCACTAGCATGACTAAAATGTAAAACACCAACCACACTAAATGCTTAAGACCGTGGAGCACTAGAGCTTTTCAAATGATTGGTGGGAGTGCAAAATGGTACAACCACTTTGAAAAATGGGCAGGCACTGTCTTTCAGAACTGAAATATATCTACTCTATGACCCGGCAATTCTTTTTTTTTTTTTTTTGTGGTATGCGGGCCTCTCACCACTGTGGCCTCTCCCGTTGCGGAGCACAGGCTCCGGACGTGCAGGCTCAGCGGCCATGGCTCACGGGCCCAGCCACTTCACAGCATGCGGGATCCTCCCAGACCAGGGCATGAACCCGTGTCCCCTGCATCGGCAGGCGGACTCTCAACCACTGCACCACCAGGGAAGCCCAGCAATTCTTATCTTAGGTATTTATCCAAGAGAAATGAAAGTATATCTCCATGAATGGAAAGAAGATGCCAACTATAGTGTGATTTTGAACAACTGAAGGAATGAAAGAATCAAGAATATATTTGAGCTTGACATTTGGCGTGTTTTCTTTCCTCTATTAGAGGGTCTCAGGGTGGACACCTAGAGAAGGGAATGTAACCCTATTGTACTACTCAGCTCCTCGGTAAGCAATAGTATATAATGAGTTAATGCTGCTTAATACTTTCTTGTAAATCTGTGCTATTAGATATATAAAATAAAATTTTATATCCTCCTGGTGAAACAAACCTTTTATCACTATATGGTCACTTCTCTAATACAAAGGCTTCCCACAGAGAAGCACGACATATACTATTTCTCTTACAATGTATTTAATATGATATAATATGGCTACTCTGTTTCTTCTGATTAGTATTTACCTTGTATCTTCTTTGATTCTTTTGCTTTCTTTTTTTTTTTCTATCCATGTTTTAGGTTTGTGTCATATAAACCACAAGTAGTTAAATTTCTTTTTTTTTTTTTTTTTTAAGTTGATAGAGGTTCTTCCCACCACCATCTCCACCAAGTCCATTTTCCCTGCTCTTATGGTTTGGAAGATATAACCTCTTTTTTTAAAACTGGCCATACTTGGAATTTTAATACATCTATGTAACAAACTCTAAAGTTGGCCACTACCTTAACCTTCTACTGAGCAAATAAGGATGTTTAAATGCTTCAACTCCAGTCCCCTTACCCCTGGCTGATGTGTAATTAATTGGTTGCTATTTTTAGATGTCTTTTTACTTTTCTTTTGAAGCTCTATTAACTAGACATTACTTGCTTATTCCATCATTGTTTATACTCACCTAACATGTTTGTAATGTTTTACTCACCATTTTCTTCTGTAGCTCAGACCTTCCTTTGAGGATCCTCCTTCTTGAAGTACATCCTTTAAAAGTACATCCTCCTTCTTAAAGTACAGCCTTTAAAAGTTGATTTAGTGAAGGTGTTTGGTGGTGAACTACCTCAGTCTTCTGAAATATCTTTCTCTTCCCCTCATTCTTGAAAGCAAGTTTCATTAGGAACATAGACTCTAAAGAGTTAGAAGGAACTTCAGTGACCATGTAGCCCAGCTTTCCATTTCCAGAGAAAGCCTGCCTCTGGGCACACAATTTTTCCAGGGTCCCTACTGCCTGCAAAATAAAGTACAATTTCTTAGCCTGATAATGAAGATGCCCCTGTCCTGCTCCCATTGTCTCTGCTTCAGAATCCCCACCATCTGTCCTGCTTCTGTGTGGGAAGCCTTTGTATTAGGGAAGTTGGTTTTCTCATTGTTCTCTAGTGCCCATATACTAGGGCTTATGTCAGTCTTCCCAGATAGGTCATCCTCCCTAACCTTTATAGGGTGCCTTGGTCTAAGTTCTGCTGTTCCGTCAAGGCCTAAATGAAATGCCTTCTCTGCCATGGAGCCTCTCCTGACCACCCCAGCCCTCTTTCCCTTCCCCTTTCAACACCTGTAGATAGCACTTAGCCTCTCTGCTGGGTGCTTTTCATCTCTTTATAGCTTGTGTCTCCAATTGGAATGTAAGCCCATCTGGATAAATGGCCTTCAAACTTCTTTGATCAAGTAGACATCAGTGAACAATTTTTGAGCATACACCCCACATATATGTATATTTTCTTAAATTATATATATAATTATATATATATATATATATAGTGTGGGTGTGTATATATATATATATATAGTACTATGATTGCTATAAACACAAAGTATCATAGAATTGAAGTGAGGAATGTGAGAAATAAATAAATGGAAGGTACAGTAGTTTCTTCCTGTATCCCACCATAACGATTCGAGAAACTTCTTGGAGTAATCTTGCCCTACTTCTTGGTGTTCTGGGCCCTAGTAAATAGTAGACATTTAGTAAATATTTGATGATGGTGCTGCAGTTACGAGGTATTAAAGTGATCAGGTCGGAAGGTGAATATCAGAATTTGCTTGAACCTTGTATTCTCTCAACTCTGGACGTGGGTACGTACTGTTTCCTCTTCTTGCAACATTCTTCCCCATTTTTCCTGTTCCACCTCCCCTTCACTTGTTCTGAAAGTCGTAACTTCATTGTCCTTAAAAAGAAGCCACCTCTGATTGCCGCCTGTCCTGGTAAGGCTCCACCCCTTCCACACTCACATGGAAATGTGTACTATGCACAGTAATAGCCATTTACAGTCTGTCTCCAATGTAGGCTTTCAGTTGTTGAAGGCATTACTCTACCATGTTCACCATTGTACCCCTACTTCCCATCGCAGTGTCCAGCACTTAATAAAGATTCAAAATCTGTGGATTGAATGCACATATGATAGAGAAGGAAGAGGTTGGGTGTCCTTAGAGCCTATATGGGGACCAAGGTTAAAACAAAAGATGAGCTGCCCTTTAGTGTCCAAAATGGGACAGAATACCTGCTTGCCCTCAAAGTGGTTTGTGCATTGAATGACAGCTTTAGGGTTGAGAGGTCTTTTGCTATTCATTTTCCAGCGGAACCCTAGCAGTTTGTTGAATTGTTGTGTATTTAGACTATGTTTACTAGGTTATAATAAAGCTCTGAATTAAACCCAAAATATCCAGACTTTTGTTAATGTGATACGTTGAGCTGGTACTAAATCCTTCAGAAGATGGAGGCATTTGTCACACCTTATCCAGCTATTTGGTGTATTCTTGTATACATTTCTGCTTTTCCTAGAAAGGTATGAACTCTTATTCAAGGATATAGAGTGGGTTGTTTATGGTAATAAAGAAGGAATCCTTTGAATGGATTTTAAGAAAAGAGGATTCATTTGTCTTTGACTAGTGGAATGTTCTTTCTGGTAGCACAGTAATAACAACACTGGATCATTAAGATGGGAATTTATTGCTAATCCCAAACTCTACTTTTATCAGTGGTTTCAGTCCCTGTCAGTACCAAACCTTGGTTTGCATTATTTTTAAAAGTTTAATTTGTCACCTTTAAATTTTATCTGTCCCTGTTTAATTTAAGGCATAAAGCAATTGTCAAAAAAAAACCCAAACAACAAAAAAAGCCAACCTAATAGCCAGATGTATGCTTCTAAGTTGTGAGCCTCTAACAGGAAGTGACCATATGATATAAATAACATTTGATTAAAGCAGCTGTCTCTCTCTCTCTCTCTCTCTCTTTCCCTCTCTCCTTTTTTTAAAATAACTATCAAATCTGGCTGAGATTCAAAGCCCTGGCATCAGTGTTGGAGCACATTTAGTTGTGTGATAAAGGTGTTTTACCTTCAGTGTTAGGTTTTGAATTAGTCTGTTTACAATGAGCAATGGTGCAGTGGTTTTAAAAATCATGTTGAATCAGCAACATGAGGGAGCAGCATTGCTTTCATTCCAGCCATGTAGCTGGAAAAGGAAATGATTAGACATCATACTCCTCATGGCTAATATCCTGTGAAGTTTTTCTAAAATCATGAAATCAGAACTCAAGAGCTTAGAAGGGACCTCAGAAGTCTACTAGTAGAAAGGAAAAAAACAAAAATTGAAAGGGAAATGGAATCAGCCACACTAAAGGGCAGGATTCTTTTAGTTCTCAGCAGGAAACACATGTTTATCTGGAAAAGATTTTGGTTGGACAGGTTGTTTGTGTAAGAATCTTTTTTGTGAGGAAGGAAGACTAACCTGAGCTTGGAGGCTGGCGGTGGAGAGGACAGTCTCTAAGCTGTTAGAGAATGAGATTGAGAAAAAAAAGTACAGATTTCAAATAGAGAAACCCTACTTTCATAGGGGGGATGTGCTAATGCTATTAGCTTACTTTTAAGTCAGCTGTGCTGTATATTCATTTTATAAGATATGATTAAGTGGTAACTTTAGTATTAGTTGCTATAAAAGCAGAAATAGTAACTTTTAAAAAGATAGGGAAAATTTATGTCCACACAAAAACCTGCACATGAATGTTTATAGCATCTTTATTCATAATTGCCAAAACTTGGAAACAACCAAGATATCCCTGAGTAGCTGAAAAGATAAATAAACTGTGGTGTATCCAGACAATGAAATATTGTTCAGTGCTAAAAAGAAATGCACTATCAATCCATGAAAAGATACGGAGGAACCTTAAATGCATATTAGTAAGTGGAAGAAGCCAATCTGAGAAGACTACATACTGTGTGATTCCAACTCTATGACATTCTGGAAAAGGCAAATTTTGGAGACTGTCAAAAAGATCAGTGGTTGCCAGAGGTGAGAGGAAGAGAAGGAGATGAATAGGCCGAGCACAGAGGATTTTTAGGGCAGTGAAACTACTCTGTATATTGTAATAATGATGAGTATATGTCATTATACATTTGTCCAAACCCATAGAATATATAGCACCAAGAGTGAGCCCTAAGGTGAACTATGGACTTCGGGTGATTATGTTGTGTCGATGTAGGTTTATCCTTAGCAACAAATGTACCTATTCCTGTGAATGATATTGATAATGGGGGAGGCTACACATGTGTAGGGCAGGTACAGGGGGTATATGGGAAATCTCTGTACCTCCTCTCAATTTTATTGTAAACCTAAAACTGCTCTAAAAATATATACTCTTCAAAAATATATGGAAAGGGGGCTTCCCTGGTGGCGCAGTGGTTGAGAGTCCGCCTGCCGATGCAGAGGACACGGGTTCGTGCCCCGATCCGGGAAGATCCCACATGCCGCGGAGCGGCTGGGCCCGTGAGCCATGGCCGCAGAGCCTGCGCGTACGGAGCCTGTGCTCCGCAACGGGAGAGGCCACAACGGTGAGAGGCCCGCGTACAGCAAAAAAAATATATATATATATATATACATATATATGGAAAGGGAGCTTCCCTGGTGGTGCAGTGGCTAAGAATCCGCCTGCCAATGCAGGGGACATGGGTTTGAGCCCTGGTCTGGGAAGATCCCGCATGCCGCGGAGCCGCTAAGCCCGTGCACCACAGCTACTGAGCCTGCGCTCTAGAGCCCGCGAGCCACAGCTACTGAGCTTGCGTGCCTAGAGCCCGTCCTCCACAACAAGAGAAGCCACCGCAGTGAGAAGCCCGTGCACCACAATGAAGAGTAGCCCCCGCTCGCCGCAACTAGAGAAAGCTCGCGGGCAGCAGCAAAGACCCAACAGAACCAAAAATTTAAAAATAAATAAATAAATAAAATTTTTTAAAAAATTTTAAAAAAATGTGGAAAGACGTTTTAATTGGAAAGTGGTTGGCAAAGTAGCACAAAGAATATGACACCACTTACATAAGATTGCATGTCTATACAGTGTATATATTTGGCATGTTCACCAAAATTTTCAGTGATTATTTGTATAGTAAGATTGAAGATGACTTTTTTTTTTTTTTTTTTGCGGTACGCGGTCCTCTCACCGTTGTGGCCTCTCCTGTTGCGGAGCAACAGGCTCTGGACGCGCAGGCTCTGCGGCCATGGCTCACGGGCCCAGGCGCTCCGCAGCATGTGGGATCTTCCTGGACCGGGGCCCGAACCTGTGTCCCCTGCATCGGCAGGCGGACTCTCAACCACTGCGCCACCAGGGAAGCCCCGTGAAGATGACTTTTTAAAAGAAAAAAATTTTTCTTTATTTTCTGTATCATTTGCATTTTCTCTAGTGACCATATATTATCTTTATAAACAACTGTAATGAAAGAGCAAGAAGACATTTTTATATGCTGCCTCTGCTCTGATAAGTGAAACCACATCATGGTTTCATTATCCTCTTAAGTTCAGAAGGTTATCAAAGGGACAGGAGATACCATGAGTGGGACATTTTCTCTCCAGTTAAATTTTCTCCAGGTAAAAGAAAAATTGCCAGATAACTGGAAAATGCTTCAATTTTTAAGCATATAAAACCAAGATACTTTATCTAACTTAAGCTTGGAGTTGTGGATAATGCCATTTTGAGATAATTTCCAGATAGTTAGGATGACAGAGTGATGATAGGGACATACCTCCAAGGATCCAATACAAATTTGATGGAACAGAAACATATTTCCTGCTCATCCTGAAAGCTGATGGTTAATGATCCACTAAGCAATGTTTAATTTTCATTTTAAAAAACTGAAGAATGAAGGAGTGGCTGCTGGAAGTCTATTTACGGATGAAATCAGTGGGGGAAATAAAATATTTGTAGAATCACAGAGTAGAAATCCTTCCCATTTTTCACAGTGAGTCATTGTAGGATCCTTGCATTTGTCATAGGGAACAAGAAGAAATTTCTGTCATTAAATTGTTTGTGCAGAAAAGAGTAGGCACAATGATAGTCAAAGATTATTATTGTAAGAATTTTCTAGTTATACTCCATGTCATTCCACAGCAGCTTGTTAGGAAATATATATGGCAGCAAAATATACATAAGAAATCAGGACCAGGCTAAGTATGAATTCATTCCATGGTAGATGCTATGAATGACCTGCCCATATTTCCTCTCAGCCCACAAAGAAGGGCTGGAAATGCTGGAGAATTAATGTCCCCTTTCCTTGAAGCAGCCATTAACCAATGTCAGATGGAAGCTGGAAGATAAATATCCCAGTTTCCTTGCCCCTTGAGGATGTTCTGTCCACTCTTAGAAATCCCTGAAGGAACCCAGGTGGCAGGATGAAAGGGAGGAGAAGATTTGATGGGTTCCTGAGAACTATGGGTGTGGGGTTAGGGAAGTCAACATTGGTATCTACTAAACAGACTTAGTGGAGGAGTTTAAGATCTTCTGGGTTCGTAATGAAAGGAATCCTGGTCCTCCAAGCCCATTACTACTGGACTTACTCCTAGCCTACCACTGTCTTTCTCTGCAGAGCCTTGTGGATGCCCCATTCCTGGTACCTCAGGTCCAGACCCCAGAAATTGAGGACCGGGGGAAAGACTAGTCTCCCACCTGACTAAGGCCCACTTGAAAGTCTTTTTGCTGTCTGAGGACCCAACTTTCTCTCAGATGTTGGACAGTGGAAGCACCACCCTTTGGGGAAAATATACCCCCTACTACCTTACTATGGTTCAAATAGGACAACTACAGTAAGCCTGATTTCCATGCAGGATATTCACATACACTGTGAATTATGTGTATTTCCTGCACATAACTGGTTGGATGAAGGATGGATTTCAGAGGGGAGCAAACTTGTGCAGGGAGACTAGTTAGGAAACTATTTCACAGTCCAGATGAGAGGAAAAAGGCATGAACTAACTATACCCAGTGAGCATGGGAGGGAGAGACCCAGTCAGATCATAGAAGACTTAGTAGAACTTGACGATCAGTTTGTTGTGGATGGAGAAGGAGGACCTGAAGACACCTCTGCGCTGTTTTTTGGTTTTTTTTCTTCTTTTTCTGGATGACTCCAAGCATAGTGGTACTATTATCTAGGAAGAAACATGGGTTCAAGAGGTTGGGGAAGAGGGTTCAGCCTACAAATGTCAAGTTTTAGGTACTTTGGGGATGTCTTGAAGAGATACTGAGAAGCTACTTAGAAACAAGTTTAGTAGTTAGAAGCCAGAGCTAGAGCTGCAGATTTGCGAGTCCTCAGTACATAGGCAATTGTTGGAAGTCAAGAGGTCTTTTGAAGTCTTGGAGGAGATGAGTGCCCCTAAAGACCAGAAGAATGGTGTACAAAGAACCTTGGGACACACACATGTTTAAAACGTTGGGTGGAAGAGAATAGCTGGTGAGGGAGACTAAGAAGAAATTGTGGAGTGAGAGGAACCAGATGTTATTGGAGCCAAGGTCCCTTTCTTCAGGGCGGAGGAGAGAGTTTGTACTTTGGACAATACCCGTAGATACAAGGGGTGAAATTAAGAAGGAGGTGATTGGACGATGGGAGATCAGGGCTCTTATAACAGTGGGGTGAGAGGCCTTTCCCAAGGCTCCTGATGGAACTTGGGTACCATTTCTGATGGCCGCATCCAGGACCTCTGTTCTGCTCCTCTTTCTGCTGACAGAGGAGACTGGAGGGTTAGGTGGGGTTGGGTGAGAATGGGCTCAGCTTTCATGATGCTATGAGCCATGAGTCCTCTGCGAGAGGGTCAATCTAGTAACAAATTGTTTTTCCCCCCCCTTTCCAGTGATAGTCATCCCCATGAGTTTGCACGATGGTAGATGCTTTTGTAGACTGTGCTTCCTCAGAGGAAGCCAAGTCCCTGAGAAACACCTGTGTATAGCTCCTGTAGAGTCAGGTCTCATACTACGTTGAGTTGAATCATTCTGTCTGAATTTAGAAATACCTATGAGTCATGTGATTCAGCTCTTTTCAAAAAACAGAAGATTGTGTTCTGCTCAGTGCCATTTGGGGGCTTTTGCTTGCCATTTTTAATACCAACACTGTCACAGCCATTGTGACTGGTGCTGGCATAAATTCCTGGAATCCTCTCCCTATCCTGCTTCACCAGGTTCTCCTTCCTCTTCCAAACAACAGCTAATCTCAACCCATTTATGAAGTCTTCCTTAATTAATCAGACGACTAGGTACACAACTCCTGCGATTCTCTCTTCACTCAACACCCAATAAATGCTGTCACCCACTGGTTGTGTGTACCTATCGTAAAGACTCATTTAAATTATGTATTTGCTTAATACGTGTGCTAATTGTTCTGTTATTATCACTATTGTCTCAGACAGGAATCATCTAAGTTTAAGTTCTTAAGCATCATTCTTTATCACACAGTTCTGTGATCACGTGGTTGCTTATTCAGTATGTTGGATAATACTAAGCAAAATTCTCTCACTACCTTATTGCATTACCTTTCAAGGATATTTTGTATTTTAGAAACATTAACAACATAGCACACTCTGGTTCTTTCTTGACTAGTAACTTTTGGTCAACACTAAGGTTTTCCTGTTTGTTTTTCCCATAGTCATCACCTCCCAAGTGCACACATGAGAAAATGAATGTCTCAGGAAGAAGAAAAAAGACATCTGATAGCATTGCTCAGTAGTTCAACATAGTAAACAGGGTCTGGCGTCCCCACTTCTATCATTGGCTGCCTGACCTCACTTAACCTTCCTGTTAGTTTCTGTTTCCTCACCAGAAAATTTATTACTTTCCAGGGGAGAGACCCAGTTGATTCTAGAAGATTCTAGGAGACCCAATGTTAATAATGTTAATAAAGGACAAAGTGCAGGATGGTGTTAACCGTATGGTCCTGGGATAAGATCAAGAGTGGAGGATTCCGGGGGTAGTTCTGGTGCTAGCTAGCTACTAGATGAGCCTTGAGCACGTTGTTGAACTTCTAGGTAATGGTTTCCTAGGTATTGATTCTTCTTCTAGGCAATTAGGTGATTGGATTAAAAATCCCTTCTATTTCTTGAACTCTGAAGTAAGAGTTTTAACAACAAGTATAATAGGTAGCACTTAGTTGCCACCTGCTAGGTATTTTTCTAATTATGTTACACTTATTATCTCAGCAAGTCCTCAAAATGGCCGTTTGAGGCGAGTTCTCTAGCCCTTCATGTTCTACAAATGAGGAAACTGAGGCATAGGAGATAAAACAAGTTGCCCAAGGTCACCCAGTTTATAAGGGGAAGAAGCAGGATTCACAGCTGGGCTCCAGATTCGAAGCGCTCACCCACCACACTCTCCTGCCTGCCATATATAAAGGCTGCACGACCTCCCTGCACCACCCCCTTGAAGACCAGATTTTAGTAAACTAAGTGCTTTTGCTGCTGAGCAAATTCAACTTAAATTGCATTCTACACTACATCAGAGGTATTTCTTTTATATGCTTTATATCAGTAATTCTAAAAATTAAAAAGTGCCGTAGATTTCTCTTTCTGATTTAATATGCTTACAGTCATTTGGAAACTTGGAACTATGCTGTTTTGACTCACATCAGAATGTTTCAGAAGTACTTTCAAATACAGATGTCTATATCTGGTATATAAAGCCTTAAATTCAGGTAGGGAGAGCAGAAGACTAAAAAGGATGAAATATTTACTATTTTTGAGATCAGGTTTAGACCGTATGACAGAGACTTCGGAGAGCCACTGCTCCCTGGCAGAGCCTCACATCAGCAGCGCAAGTTTCAGACCAGCACAGCTTTCTGCGATGGAAGCTTACCCTGGGGTGGCTCCTACTCACTTGTGCCTCCTCAAGTTCTGAAAGAGTGTGTGGGCTGACAATCAGATTTTATGAAATATAATTTTATTTCAAACTAGTTAAGCTTCGTTACATTTGACATAATTATTCTCCACCCTGTGGTTGGGAGGGCTTGGCAACACCAACTCCTGGATAAGACAGATCAGGGCTCCAGACCTGCCCACCTCCTGAGACTGGAATGTGAGTTTCCACTCTGGGGCACTGAGCCAGCTTCCTATTTACTTAGAGGCATTGAGCACCTCAGGAGCAAAACAGAGGTTGTGATGCAAGTTTTGGCTGCAGAGCATGTTAGGATGGCTTGATGTGTTCACCTAACACGTGATCTGAAAGATTTCTCAAAGCCCAGGGTACACAGGATTACATCGTCTTTTTTAGCCCTTCTAACTCAGTCCTAAGTCAACAGGAGGCCGTGTGAACAATGAGGAAGCTCCCTCTGCGCTCTGATTGTCAAATGGGGGTTGAGTCTGTGCTCTGGGGAACACAGTTAAGTCCCAGAGTTCTTTCTTCCTGGTCAGGGCAGCCAGCAAAAGAATGGTGATAGGGAAAGCCATATGAAGCCATGGGGGCCCCGGTTTACTTACATGACTTAAATTTCTTGCAAATTCTGAGGTGTGGGTGAGTGTGTGTTTGCTTTCTAAACAAAAAGAGGCACATGTGCAAAAGAATAGAGAAAAGGGAAGAGTGAAGTTTAGTTAAAATGACCATGTATGAGGTCTTCTGAGGCACCTGGGTATAGGAGGTGAAAGAGACATAACCCCTAGTTGCCTGGGATAAGGGAAAAGATGGAGGTGTGCTCCCAGGTTGCTGTGGAAACAGAGGGGAGAAGCATTTCACTCTGATTCAGGATTTGCCTTAGGCTCTGAGGCACACAGGAAAGTCTAAGTTAACTAGTTTAAAACAAAACAAAAAAAAAAAAAAGGAAGGAAGAACATTCCAGGGCGGGGTGAAAGGCAGGAGCGAAGGCATTAGGGGATGACCGACTTGGTGAACAACTACAAGCAGTTTCTTCCCATGTCCTTCCAGCTATAACAAATCACCTGGAAAATTGATAGGTCACATTACTGCAATGGTAATAGCTGTTGAGGGGGGAAAAGAAAGACCCAATTCATGAAATATTAAAACTGCAAGTGAGCTGACCTTTTAACCAATCTTTATAGTATTAAGGGATTAAATGAGTAAATTATTGGTAATTGGACCCCCAGGGAGAATTTAATTTGCATTTAGATGTGATAAGTGTTTAGTAATTCAATACAAGTTTTACTTTGGCCAGTACTGAGCTGGGTCTTAGGTTGGTGATAATGTAGATCAGGTATAAGGTCTTATCATTAGGCTAACTTTCATCATCTGTCAACAAACAAACATTAAAATCTGTTTATTTTGTGGTTACTAAACGGCTTCTAGAAGTATTGTGAAAGAGAGCAGTACAGTACAGTGACTTCTGTTCTTATGTGACCCTTATCCAAAATTGTAAGAACCTCTCAGGAATATTGATTATGACACTATCCCCGTAGCGCTGAGGACAAAGGTATATTTTCATCTTCTTTAGATAGCTGGGAAACCTGAGAATGATAGTAATTGGGCTGCTTGCCAAAGATGTTACACACACACACCCCAAAACAAAACCTGAAGCAGGTACAATTTTAACCATGCTAGAGCCTCTGAAGAATTGGTATCTTAGCAATGTTTATTTGGACTATTTCTACATTTTATTCTTTGAGATTTCTTGTATTGACCCTAATTTTTACTGTTAAAAAGAATATAATGATTGATATCTATATAACATATATTCCTGCTTTCTGGTGTTTTTTTATAGAAAACAAATCCTAGAAGTTGAATTGCTGCATGAAAGGAAATGCACATAACACTTGGACAAGGTCACAAAAACACTAACTCGAAAAGATATCCGCACCCCCGTGTTCATAGCAGCATTGTTTACAATAGCCAAGATATAGAAACAACCTGTGTCTATCGATGGATGAATGGATAAAGAAGTTGTGATATAGATACACAATGGAATATTAGCTATAAAAAAATGAGGATATCTTACCATTTACGTCAACATGGATGGACCTTGAAGGCATTATGCTAAGTGAAATAAGTCAGAGAAAAACAAATACTTTATGATCTAAAAAACAAACAGGAAAAACAAAACAACCAATTCACAGAAAAACCGATCAGATTTGTGGTTACCAGAGGCCGGGTGTAGGGGGAGGAAGAATTGGAGGAAGGTGGTCAAAAGGTATAAACTTCTGGTTATAAGATAAGTAAGTACTAGGGATGTAATGTATACAACATGATAACCACAGCTAACGTTGATGTATGGTATATAGGAAAGTCGAGAATAAATCCTAAGAGTTCTCATCACAAGGAGAAAATATATATTTCCTTTTCTTCTTTGTTTTTATTGTATTTATATGAGAAGGTGAATGTTAGCTGAACCTATTGTGGTAATCATTTCACAGTATTTGTAAATCAGACCATCATGCTTGTACACCTTAAACTTACACAGTGAAGTTAGGTCAATTATTTCCCAATAAAACTGGAATAAATACTTCGACAGGTATTTGTCAAATTGGTCACCGAAAGAAATCATTCTTGACATAGCTACGTGTTGAATGTGACCGTGTGCCTAGCTCTGGGCAAAACGTTTCTAACGCGTTATCTCATTCAGTCCTTGGAAAAAACCTAGGAGGAAGGCACTCCCTGGTTTATAGATGGGAACACTGAGGCTTAGCAGGGTAAATACAGCCAGAGGATGGTGGGGCGAGGACTAGAGACCAGTTTATGCTCCTACCAGCAGAGGCTGGAGGTGCAGATTTCCCTACACTGTAGTAAGAGTAGGCATGTTAACTACCTTTATAAGTATTTGCCAACTTAAGAGGTAAAATGTCATTTACCTTGCAGTTCTTACATGTGTGTCTTGGATAGCATTGGACATCTTGGCATGTTTATTGTCTATTTGCATTTATAATTTTATGAATTCCCTGTTCACTTCCTCTGCCCCTTTTTTACTAGATTGTTTATCCTCTTTTCTTAATGATTTATACATATTATAAATAGTAACACTGTAGCATGTTGCAAATCCTTTTCTCCCCAGTTTGTTTTAACTTTGTTTTGTGTCTGTTGACAAGTAGGACTTTCAATTTCATAGATTGCAAATCTGTGGATCTTTTATGGCTGTAGAAATTTGTTATCCTCATCCCATTACTAGGAGTGTATTTTTTTCCCATGTTTTCTTTCTTTCTATAATTTCCACCTCAACATTTATCTGAGATTATTTGGGTGTAAGGAGTGAGGTAAAGGTATTTCCCAAAAGGCTACCTAGTTGTCTAAACACCACTTATTGAATAATCCATCTTTTCCCACTGATTTGAACCATATTCTCTTTCAGCCAAATTGATTTCTAGTTTTGGACTTTTCTTGAGGGGGTAGAGCACTGTTTAAATTATCGTAATTTTATAATATGTTTTAACATGTAGAGCAGGTCCTCCCTCATTGAAATTTTGGGACAGTTTTAAAATATTTATAGTACCAAATAAACCTTGAAAAAAATTGTCAAGTTTAGAAACATCCTTTGGGAATGTTGATTGAAATTTCGTTGAATTTGACATTAGATAGAATTGACAACTTTGTAGTATTGAGTGTTCCAATTTAAGAACTTCATTTTTACTTATCTTTTCATACCCTTCAGTTGGTTTTATAGTCTTTTTTTCATATAAATCTTCCACTTCTGATAAATTATTTCCTAGATAATTTGGTTTTTTTGGTTGTATGAATGGGATTTTTTAACTTATTCTAATTGGCTCTTTTGATATACTAAATACCTTGACTTTTAATGATTTATTATTGTCCATCACACTGAACTCATTTTTTTAATAGATTAGGCTGAATTCTCCTGAGTTTTCTAGTCATACATTAAACAACTTCAAATAATGGTATCTTTGCCACCTTTTCCTAATAGTTTGATCTTTTGTTTCATTTCTAACAACTTTGGTGAGTACTTTCAGAATAATATTAAATAATAGTGGTGATAATTAGTCTTATTCGTTCTTAACTGTCACAGGAATTTTGTTAACATTTACCATTCAGTTTGATACTTCTGACCTGTGAAAATGTGTGTTAGTCATGTTAAAGAGACAATCTTTTAGTCTTTTCGAAAGAATTTTTTATTGGATTACAAGTTAAATTTTATCAAGTGCCTTTTAAACATCTATTGAAACTGTCATACTTATTCTTTCACCTATTAATAGAATAAGCTATAATAGATTTTGTAATAATATGCCCATTGTTATGCTCCTGAGAAAATTCCCACTTGGTCATAGTGAGTTTTTCTTTTTAAGATAATTCTGGATAGTATAGAAGTTTCTGGTTATTTGAGTATATTGCTACTGGGAAAAGTCTACATAAAATGAATCCTTCAGTATTAGAGGTAGTCCTTTAAAAACTTTATCAATTCCTTCTAAAAAATTAGACTTTTTGGTTTATGTGACTAATTTTGACCATGTATTTACATGGAAATCTTCTATTTCTTCCAGGTTTTAAAATTTATTAGCAGATTATTCTTGCATGATTCCTTTAGTTTCCTTTGGAGCAGTGATTCATTTAAAAGCATTATTGAAGAAGGAATCTTTATTTTATAATCACAAGTCTCTGCATACATTGGAAAAGTTCTAGAACAGTTAGGTGGAAGATATCATTTATGATCTTTAAATGGTGCACAGTTTTTAGAGTCTTCAGATTAGGAGCCACTACTTTTAAAATATGAAATTAGAAAGGGAACTCTGAGTGTGTTCCCAGTTAATTTCTGCCTCTTCCAAGTTAACAGAGGTGGTGCTGGAACTGATGCTTTTGGGCAGGGCTCTCACTGTGTTGGGGGCAGTTCCCTCACTAAGTTTGTGAGGACAGCAGAATGAAAGGGGAGTAATGAGGAGCCCTGTTTGCCAGCCGGTCACTGCAGCCAGTCGATGCACCTGAGGTCCCAGACAGCTGGACAGGGACTGCGAGACCATGCTGCTGTCACATACTGGCGCATCGAAACTCTGGGGAACCCACGCTCTGTTCCGGGGGAGACTGGCCCAAGATAGCCAATTATAACTAGGCAGTTGGGAATCCCAGGGTTCACATATGTCTAACAAAGCATGATGATTTTCTGGGGTGTTTTACATCTTGAAGAAAGAAAAAAGTAATTTGGGGAGTATTTGAACTACCAAACTTTCTCATACATTAGGTGCTGGTAGGTTCATTACACATTATTCTTTTTTCCCTTCTTTTAATGTATAGCTACTCTCCAGAGAGACCGAATCTTCAAACATTTTACCAGGAAGCGCCAAAGGGCTATGCGAAGGCGAGTCCACCAGATCAACGGACATAAGTTCATGGCCACATACCTGAGGCAGCCCACCTACTGCTCTCACTGCAGGGAGTTTATCTGGTAAGAGGTCCCCTGTCTTCTCTGCTCCCAAGAGCTGAGACTTCCTCTGGTTGTGTGTGATTTCAGGAGAAAGCATGATTATTAAGAATTGTTTTAGAATCTGATTTTTTTCTCTTACTCTAATATGTTGACCTAGAAATTTTAATCCCCAACAAAAAAATTACACAATTTACAGATTAAGTTTTATATGTTATTTCTTTTGCCAATCATGTTGGTAAAAGTGCTAATGAATCATGAACTGGTTAAAAAGCACTAATTAGAGAGAGAGGCTAATCAGTTAATAAATGATCTATCCCTAAGGAGGAAAGAAATATCAACAGTATTTCTCTAAGAAGGCATGAATCACATGATGACTTATGGAATTAATTGTTGCAAGTAAACTAAACATACAGTAGTCTTCAGCCTTATAGTATGTAGACAAAGGTAATAGCTTTCAGTGATCACATACTATAATCCCTGGCATTTAAGAATCAAGATAATTAATAGTTGAGAAATTCTAGATGATTTGGGGCAATATCTTACTATACATGTTACTCAAGTGGCAAATCTATAATGTAAAATAAATTTAAGTAATAGTTATCTTCAATCAGAGGCAACATTAAACATATTTATTTGCAGAGAGAAGGAAGAAATACCCTCACATGCACAAAACATACACATACACACCCTTCTCAGGAGGAAGAAACACACTTTCATATCTGCAGCATAAAAGGAGATCTTTGTTTTTGTTGCAAATTTTAGTCATTTTGTTTAAAGCAGAAACACTTGATTCAGATTCATTTGAGTATTGATCAATTACTTTGTGTTTTGTGGGGGGTTTTGTGATTACTTTGGATTTTATACCTTTTAACAGTCAGAATGCAGGCTTAGTTTGTGTTTCTGGCCTTTTTAATCAAGAATATGGTCTTGTCTATGAACCTTTTAAAGTACTATTGGAATCCGTTTGCTAGTATTTTATTGAGGATTTTTGCATCTATGTTCATCAGTGATATTGGCCTGTAATTTTCTTTTTTTTGTGATAATCTTTGTCTAGTTTTGGTATCAGGGTGATGGTGGCCTCACAGAATGAATTTGGAAGTCTTCCTTCCTCTGCAATTTTTTGGAATAGTTTCAGAAGGGTAGGTGTTAACTCTTGTCTAAATGTTTGGTAGAATTCACCTGTGAAGCCATCTGATCCTGAACTTTTGTTTGTTGAGAGCTTTTAAATTACTGATTCAATTTCAGTACCGGTAATTGGTCTGTTCATATTTTCTATTTCTTCCTGGTTCCATCTTGGGAGACTGTACCTTTCTAAGAATTTGTCCATTTCTTCTAGGTTGTCCGTTTTATTGGCATTATAGTTGCTCATAGTAATCTCTTATGATCGTTTGTATTTCTGTGGTGTCTGTGGTAACTTCTCGTTTTTCATTTCTGATTTTATTGATTTGGGCCCTCTCTCTATTTTTCCTGGATGAGTCTGGCTAAAGGTTTATCAATTTTTTTTTATCTTTTTGAAGAACCAGATTTTAGTTTCATTTATCTTTTCTATTGCTTTTTAAGTCTCTATTTCACTTATTTCTGTTCTGATCTTTATGATTTCCTTCCTTCTACTAACTTTGGGTTTTGTTTGTTCTTCTTTCTCTAGTTGTTTTAGGTGTAAGTTTAGGTTGTTTATTGAGATTTTTCTTGTTTCCTGAGGTAAGCTTGTATCACTATAAACTTCTTTCTTAGAACTGCTTTGGCTGTGTCCCATAGGTGTTGTGGTTTTTTTTTTTTAATATTTCTTTATTTTTGGCTGTGTTGGGTCTTCGTTGCTGTGCACGGGCTTTCTTTTAGTTGCAGCTAGCGGGTGCTACTCTTCGTTGCGGTGCGCGGGCTTCTCATTGTGGTGGCTTCTCTTGTTGTGGAGCATGGGCTCTAGGCACGCAGGCTTCAGTAGTTGTGGCTCGTGGGCTCTAGAGCGCAGGCTCAGTAGTTGTGGCGCACGGGCTTAGCTGTTCCATGGCATGTGGGATCTTCCTGGCAGGGATCGAACCTGTGTCCCCTGCACTGGCAGGCGGATTCTCAACCACTGTGCCACCAGCAAAGTCCCATGTCCCATAGGTTTTGGATTGTCACGTTTTCATTTTCATTTGTCTCTAGGTATTTTTTTTATTTCCTCTTTGATCTCTTCAGTGACCCATTGGTTGTTTAGTAGCATACTGTTTAGCCTCCATCTGTTTGTGTTTTTTGCAGGTTTTTTTTCCTTATAGTTGACTTCTAATATTATAGTGATGTGGTTGAAATATATGGTTGATATTTCACTATTCTTAAATTTACTGAGGCTTTTTTTGTGGCCTAGCATGTGATCTATCAAGAATGTTCCATGTGCACTTGAAAAGAATGTGTATTCTGCTGCTTTTTGGGTGAAATGCTCTATAGATAATATCAATAAATATCATTTGGTCTAATGTGTCATGTAAGGCCAGTGTTTCCTTATTGATTTTCTGTCTGGATGATCTGTCCATTGATGTAAGTGGGGTGTTAAAGTCCCCCACTATTATTGTGTTACTGTTGATATCTCCTTTTACATCTGTTAATATTTGCCTTACGTATTAAGGTGCTTCTATGTTGGGTGCATATATATTTACAATTGTTATATCTTCTTGGATTGATCCTTGATCATTATGTAGTGTCCTTCTTTGTCTCTTGAAACAGTGTTTATTTTAAAGTCTATTTTATCTGATACAAGTATTGCTGCTCCAGCTTTCTTTTGATTTCCATTTGCGTGGAATACCTCTTTCCATCTCCTCACAAATATCATATGATCCCATGTGGAATCTAAAAAAATGGTACAAAGGAACTTATTTACAAAACAGAAATAGACTCACAGACATAGAAAACAAATTTATGCTTACCAAAGGCAGAAGGAGGGGGCAGGGATAAATTAGGGGTTTGGGGTTAACAGATACATACTACTATATATAAAACAGATGAACAACAAGGACCTACTGTATAACACAGGCAACTATATTCAATATCTTGTAATAACGTATAATGGAAAAGAATCTGAAAAAGAACATATATGTATACATAGATATGTATATATATATATAAAATGAATCACTTTGCTATGCACCAGAAACTAACGCAACATTGTAAATCAACTATACTTCAATAAAATAAATTTTAAAAAGAAATAAGACATTAAATTTGTACACAATAAAAAAATAAATAAAATATAAAAGAAAGAAAAAGTATAGAGTCTTGTCTAAACCAAAGGCCCTAAACTGGCTGTCGATATGTATGAAGCCTAAAACTGTAGTCTTTAGGAAGACGTTCCTATTCCATTTTTTGATGAAAAAATTAGCATCTCTGGCAACTTCGAGCCCATTTTTCTTCTTTGCATGTTCCAGTTAGACCCACCTCTCCCTGGATTTGCCTGACCAGAAGGGTAATTGTCTGTTGCTCTTTTATTTCATGTCACACCATTTGGCTTCCCTCCTTTACGTGACCTGTCTGCCCCTGTAGGCATTTGTGGTGACAACCTGTGATCTCAACTAACGTTCTTAATGGAAACTTACTTGATAATTTCACCAATTTTTTTTCTACCAAGGAAACTTTAACTCCCACCTAACTGGCCTTGTGAAACACACGCACACGCACACACACACACACACACACACACACATGCACACACACTTAAAATAGTGGTTATGTGTTTTATATATATACACACACACACACATACACACACACACACACACGTATGATTAAGCACATGGACTCTGTCATTCAATCTCATCACCAACTATATGTGTGAACCTAGACAAGCTATATAACCCAGCAATGTCTCCTCATTTGCAAAACAGAGACAATAATTTTATTTTATTTACATAGTAAACTTTTATATGCACTAGAGTGCCAGGCACTGTTCTAAGTATTTTACATTATCAACACTTTTTATCTTCATGATAACCTTATAAAGTAGGTACTGTTATTATTATACCTTTTTATATATTAAGAAACAGTGGCTCAAAGTAGTTAACAACTTGCCCCAAATCACATCCAGGCCATCCAGCTTCAGGATCTGTGCTCTAGGCCATCCTATTATATGTGCTACCTCACGTGGCTTTTATGAGGATTAAATGAGATGGTAGAGGTCAGCTGCTTGGCTCATGGCCTGGCATATCCTACTGGCTTAGTAAAATGTGGTTTTTGTTAATAAGAATGAGAATCATATCACCATCACTCAGAGACTGTATTAGGGAGAGACAGAGATGGAAGCTGTGGGTATGATGGGCATATTGTGACCGCACTTCTGCTCCCCAGTGGACTCTGGGTGATGTGGGCACACGGAAGATGGAAGATGCCTCAGGTCAGGCAGCTGGAGTGGACTCACCTGTTTACATCCATATGTATATCTGCATCTGTTTACTTCACCCTCTGCATGTCTTTATGTGTATGTGAGAGAGAATGATCAGTAAGGCAGTAAAGTGAAACTTCAGGAAGAGGCTCAGTCATACACACAGAGGAGGTTTATTTTCACTGAGGACTTGGGGGATTGCCGCAGCGATGGGTAGAATGAGAACTGCCAAACTCACCTGTTTGTTATTCGGAGCATTCTAACTCATCAATTTCCTCCTTGTCCTGTGGTAACAAAAAAGGGCTTAAAAAGGACATTATTTCTGCTGCTTCTCTGAAATTGTGTTTTTTATAAAGGACCAGAGGATGAAATTTGTTTTCCTTAAGTACTGTAATTATAGGAACATTGTTGCTGAAATATTTGACTAATGGTTTCTTTTTTCTCTATTGTCTTGAACAGGGGTGTATTTGGGAAACAGGGTTATCAATGCCAAGGTAAGAAAACATTTTAAAACTATGTTTAATCTTGTTCCTGTGTTAAAAAGTGATTATACCAAGAGGAAACAGGATACATTCCATTAATATTTTGATAAATAACTCTCTGTAGGTCAAATGAGACCCCCGTAGAATTACAACCCTTTAGTTTTGTTTAAATTTTAGCCATGTCTTTTTGTAGACAAAGTAGAGGGGATGTTTTTATTTCTGAATCCAGGATACCTATATACGTGTAGTTGTTTAAAGTTTTGTCTCTGCAGGATCATGAACATACTAAAAGGTAATGCGATTTTGTGAGCAGGACCCTTGAGTCTTGAAGATAAATTTTTGGTGTTTTACAATCCCCTTGTCCGTAGGAGTGAGAAGTAGCACAATGCTGATTTCTCTTTACCTGCATTGGAAATAGAAGCTATTATCCAAGTTGCTTTTTGGATTTTCTGAATTTAGTTAAATGTGAGAATGTTCAAAGTTAGGCTGTTAAAGGTCTTGTAAGTTATTATCCATTCAATTTATTTTGATTTTCACAATTCTGAGATAACCTCGATTAGTGTTCCGGAAGAATTGGAATGAAATAAAAAAGGAAAGAGGAAAAGAAGGCTCCTTAATCTGGAGGTTTAGCCAGGCTGGATTGGACTTTTCTTTTATTTGGGCCTCCCTCATCATTAACTTGAGCGTCATCTCATGGTTTATCCATATGGTACCTATTATCTTAATTTACACCCTACAGATCATTGGTAAAATAGTACTACCTATCCTAGAGTGGTAACCTATGGTAAACTAGGTAAATAAAGAAATCCCACTTTCTCTTCTGAAGGAGGGGAAGTAAAATATTATTTCCCTTAGAAGAATGGAATAAGACATACATTTGGATGTAATTTTGACTTTAATATGTATGAACAATTCTGAGTTCTCAAATTTAGGAAAAACTGAATTGATATGACAACAATAATTGACCTTCTGCTATTAATTTCAGCCTCAACTGAGAGCATAGTTCACAGGTCAGAATCAATGTCACTTTTTGGCTTGGACCTCTCCAGCACAGGGGTATGCTCTGTCCATCTCATGCATACAAAGATAACTTGAGAACCTCTTGGTAAACAAGATTACATTTTTGAGTTTAAAAATACATGATTTGTGACGTATCTGTTGTGTTTTTAGTTTATTTCTTCTACCATGGCCCATAGTGCCAGGATATTTGAAGAGCTGATTTTCAGTGGGCCACCTGTTAAAGGACCAGGAAAGAACACTGGTCAGGAGACATGAGGACACTAATTTGTTCACATCTTGCAAAGGGATATAAAACCACATGCCTAGTTGGAAGGATATACCAATCATGCTAAAAAAAGCACACAGATTAAAGCAGTCTTCAGAACAAGGAAATTTATAAAGGATAAGGGAGGGCATTATGGAATGATAAAAGGAGTCAGTTTTCCAAGAAGACATAAAAATCTTTAACGTATATGCGCCTAATAACAGGGCATCAAAATACTGAAGGCAAAAACTGATAGAACTGCAAGGAGATATAAACAAATCCACTATTATAGTTGGATTTAATTTTATTTACTATCTCAGCAGTTTCTGATTCTGATTGATCAGCATTTCTGCCTGATCCAGCAGGCAGAAAATCAGTAAGAATATAGTTGACCTAAACAGCACTATCACAACTTGATCAAATTGACATTTATAGAATTCTCCATCTAAGAGCAGCAGAACACACATTCTTCTCAAGCTTACTAGGAACATTTACCAACATAGACCACATTCTGGGACATTGAAACAAACCATAACAAATATAAAAGAATAGAAATCATAAAAAGTATCTTCTCAGACCACAGTGGAATTAAACTAGAAATCAATAACCAAAAGATAGCTCAAACACCTCCAAATATTTGAAGATTAAGCTACATATTCTAAATAGCACATGGGTCAAAGAAGACTCAAGAGGAAATAAAAAATATTTTAAATCAAATGAAAATACAATTTATCAAAATTTGTGGGAGGCAGTGAAAGCAGTGCTCAGAGGAAAATTTAGAGTATTAAATGCATATATTAGAAAAGAATAAAGGTCTAAAATCAATAATCCAAGTTTCCATCTTAAAAAGGAGAGAAATTTAAGCCTAAACTGAGCAGCAGAAAATAAATAACAAAAATAGAGTGCAAAACAGTGAAATTGAAATTAGGAAAACAGTTTAAAAAATCCACAAAACCAAATGCTATCAATAATTCTCCAAAAAGATCAATAAAATTGATAAGCCTGTAGCCAAGCTGACTGTGAAAAAAACAAATGCCTTGGAATATAAGATTTTTCTATGTGAAGGATTCCCTCATATAGAAAGACCAGTTCTCTGGGCACTTTCAACTTGGTTCTCCTGAGAATTCAATCTGATGACAGCTAGATTTGTTTTAGATTATAGTGCTACTTGCTGACATGTCATCTCTCTTTATGTATTTAATCCTAGAAACTTCCATATGTCTTGAAAGATCTTAAAAATGATGTGTATTTTCATATTGCTTCATTGCACATGTTCATCCTTTAATGGAAACTGGACTCTGCACTCTATCAGTTGTCTGAATGAAAATTAAAAAAATGTTATTTAGAAAGTTCTAACTATTCAAGCAATTGATTGGGTCATTCTGCAAATACTTAATGAATGCCTACTTTGTTCAAGTCATCATGCTGGCTGGGAATCCTGAGGACATTAGAGGCTGTATGTGGAAGATCTGAAATGAGGGAGGCCAGCTAGAGGTTGTAGGAGACTAGAGGAGGGAGAGAGTTTCAGTCTAGAAGGGGAGCCATGGGGAGTATATTTTCATAAAAGAGACATTTTTTAAAGTTGTGTCTTGTTATACATTTAAGGTTTAGTGAAGTGATAGGAAAGGAAGATACCCCAGGGATTGAGAGGGACATGGACAGTGTGTTGGGGAGAGTGAAGACTTGCTCCAGGAAGAGCACCTAGTCTAGTTATTAGTGGAACAAAGAGCCCCCAGAGAAGAAAGGTGACAGGTGAGCCTGGGGTCGGCTTGGGAGAGCCTGAAACCCATCTGGGAAATTTCAACTCTAGTTTGACTGACTGTGAGGCACGATTGAATGCTTTAGATTATGGGCCTGAGGTGACCAGAATCATATACTGCGAGATGATTCCTCTGGAGGTTGGGGCAGGAAGGAGGAAAGCCAGGAAGGATGACATTAGTTCCGGACCTGAGTGTGAATAGTTCAGGCGTGAGCAAAGGCCTGAGTTAGGGTGGTGGTGAGGAATATAGGAAGAACGGGAGCATTGGCTGCCATCATGTGGGCCCACCATCTAAATCAAGCCACCATGGCCTGGTGCCTCCAATAAATGTTTAATGGCTGGATTTAATTTCCTAGTGTGCACCTGTGTCGTCCACAAGCGCTGCCATCATCTAATTGTTACAGCCTGCACCTGCCAAAACAATATTAACAAAGTGGATTCAAAGGTGAGATAGCAGTTTGCTGATTAAGTGCCTGCATGAGCTCATGCGAGCACATTCTCTCTATCTCGCTCTCTCGCTCCCTGTCTCTCTTGCTCGTTCTCTCTCCCCCTCTCGCTGCCTCTGTCTCTCTTTCTCTCTCTCTCTCTCCCTTCTTCCCTCTGCTTTTCCTTCCTCCCTCTCATTCCCAATTCCCTTCCACACTCCTTGAAGCCAATGGTGGTATCAGAATTGAAATTTCTCTCCTTTTTATATTATGGCATTTGTATTTCTTTACTTGCATAGCTTGACCTGTCCTGCAAATGACTCCATTAGTGATCAGCTGGGTAAAAGCTCTAGGGATCAGTTCTACTAATTTGCAGAGAGATTTCCCTGAGTTTGGCATCAGATGACTGGGATCTGAATGTAGAACCCAGACTCTGCTAGCTAGCTTCTCTCTCGGCCTCAGACCTAAAATAGTATCAATACTACAAGATAGAATTGATATGGTAAGTATGTTGTTAACTGTAAATTGCACTTCCTAAATAAAGTGACCTTTGGCCCCCTCCAGCCTCTCGAGGAATTTCAAGGAGGATCTAGATCTATACATAAAGGCTTGAACATCACTCTTGCCATTAGCATTGCATCCAGCTGAGGTGGGCATACATTCTAAATTCTGGAGGTAGAAGGCAGTTGGAGTATTACCAACAGTTAGCAGTGGATTTACAGATGCACTGAAGAGTCTGACTCTGGAACTTGTTGGTTCTTTACAGTATACGCCCAGGATGGCTGAGAGTACACACAGAGGCGTGTGTACTTTCTTTTATGAGAAAGAGGCCAGAAACGTTTCAAGAGGAGTAATATTGCCCCACGACTTGTTATGTGTGGCTCTGTGGTTATTGCTTCCAACTGTGATATAGACTATAGAGCATATGCCTAATTTAACTATTTGCTGGAAACAGTATGTGAGATTTCACCTGATCCTGAGACGTGATCGTCTGTGAGATAAAAGCAGAACCTTTGCACTCAGATATCAAAATACAAAGACAGGCAGAGGCTGGAAGGGCTGAATAAGATCACCAGTTGAATGTCACTTTGGAATAAATTCCTTCTGTGGTTCCCTGTCCTCTGGGGGTCACCCCATCCTCATGACGCAATTTCTGGAAGAACTCGTGGTGATAGCAAGTGTATGTTGCCTATAAAAGACGTGTTGAATCCTGAAGTTAAAAGGTTCTAGAAATAGACATGGGTGTGAGGAATTGGCCAGGAGAGAAACACGGCCAAGTGAATGTAAAATGTGAAATGAATATTTAAATTTCTATTAATCTCCCAAGATGGTGGACAGGTTAATGTATACCACACGTTTCTGTCCAGCCAGTCTTGTTCGCTAGAAAGTGTGTTTCGTCTGCGTGGTGAGGCCTGGGTAATTCATCGTGGCCGAGCAGTAATAGTGTACTCATCTCGGGTGTCATAGTAACACTTTGCGTTTGGTGGGCTCCTGTTACAGTTTTCACAAAAGGTGTGGGTATGGAATTTCAGCTCTCGTCCTCCTGTTTCCTTGCTACAGATTGCTGAGCAGAGGTTCGGAATCAACATCCCACACAAGTTCAGCGTCCACAACTACAAGGTGCCAACGTTCTGTGATCACTGTGGCTCCCTGCTCTGGGGGATAATGCGACAAGGACTTCAGTGTAAAAGTGAGATTCTCGGGGGCTTGGGACCCACTTCCTCGTGAGAACACCTTGCTGCGAGCTTTCAGAATTCTGCAGTTCAGAATCTGACCTAGGACGGATGGTTTCAGACACCTTGTAAATGAACATCTTAGTGGCTCTCTCTGTATGTACGTGTCCCTTGTCAGGCACGTAAAGAGAGCTACATGTGAGCCACAGACTTCCTAACCATGGAATGTTTACTCACTTGCTAAATGAAATGTCCTGTCTGGTTAACTAACCCGTTGGCTATCCTCTATTTAGTACTGAGTACAGGCTAGTCATTGTGTATTTCCATAGGTATTTGAAAGAGGAAAAGATGGGATCTGGTCAGAAAGGGAAGATGGTAGGAGGTGAGGTGGCCAGCAGAGAAGGTTGAGTTGTGAGTAAGAGCTAGCAGGAGAGTTGGTTTGATCACCTCACCAAAAATAAGCAGGAATTGGGTTATAAAAGCATAACCCAGGGCTTCCCTGGTGGCGCAGTGGTTGGGAGTCCGCCTGCCGATGCAGGGGACACGGGTTCGTGCCCCGGTCCGGGAGGATCCCACATGCCGCGGAGCAGCTGGACCCGTGAGCCATGGCCGCTGAGCCTGCGTGTCCGGAGCCTGTGCCCCACAATGGGAGAGGCCACAACAGTGAGAGGCCTGCGTAACGCGCAAAAAAAAAAAAAAAAAAAGAAAGAAAGCATAACTCAGTCCGCCCTGTGTCTTCTCAAAGAGCTTGATAGAGATCAGAGAGTAGGTGGCCGTGCGAGGGCATGCACTTCAACAACAGTGTCCAGTGGAGCCTGAGTTTGGAGCTTTTGCCTCAGCAGAGGATAAGGATATGGGGGCTGGTCCCTGTCCTGTTAGGAGTTGAGGGGCTGTTGGCCTGGAGTCATCTCTCATTGAGTGTTGGCTGTCGTGGGGTGCACTGTCCTGTGCTGAAATACATGTGAGTTTCAGCCTGAAGCCTGAGACACATTCTGTGTCACCAGGGGAGGCAGAGTTCATGTCAGTACAACTGGACAGCTTCCACTGGCTGCCTGGACTTAACCAGACCTGCTTCTATTAACAAGAAGGGGCTAGTCACTTGTCTTTAAGAAAGGCAAATTCTTTCATTTCTTCAGAGCACCATTTAATTATTCTTTCTTCATAGATACCTGAAATAATTCTTTTTCAACCAAAACAGCAGCCAACTCACATGTAGCTTTGTTTCAGGCACTGCTTGATCGTTAGCTGGATGGTGTCACCCAGGTGTGGGTTTCTAGTCGCTTTCTGCTTTCGTATGGTTGTTGCTGACAGGCAGAGCCATGGGTGGGATTCATCTGCATTGCACTTGTCCCTGGTGGTGCTGAGGATAGCATGCCTGCAGTGCTCCAGCTCCTATCATTTTTGCTTTTATTGTCACGTGGAGCTTTAGAAAGGCCACTGCAGGCTTGTATGTCTCCGTACCAGCCTTGCTGAGAGAGGTGGATTTCCTATGAATCTAATGAAGCTTAAGCCTTGGAGCTCCTCCCTTGCAAGGTACCTTCCAAGTTCTCTACTTGATGAAGTGCTCTTTTTCTTAAAGAGGGCAACCCTACAATTGCATCACTTCAGGCACCACGAAACCTGGCTCTGTGTATGCTTCCAAAGATGGGCTGACACACCTCAACGCATCTTACGCTGCTTTATCCCTGCCTCCGATCAGCAGGGCCCATGTCAAGAAACCATGTCAGAACTCTGTGCTGATTAAACCTCGGGTCTTTCATCACCCCAAGTCAGCTTCCTGTGCACCAGGAGCTTAGCTTGCTTCGCTCTCCTCTTCCAACTGCCACTTGCCTTGACCTTTAAAAAAGTTGCTTTCTGTCACCCATGAAGCCACAGGCTGCAAGCACTGAGAAATACAGCTGCTGCACAGGATGCCGCATTCTGTGCTGTGAGGGCCACCCAAAGACAGTGCTCAGAGAGAAAGCTTTACTTAGAGGCGTTTCTCTCAGAAACACCAGTTCCATCCTGTCTGAACAGCCATCTACACGTGGCTGTTAGATTGCTACCTTTTATTGAGAGTTACAAGGAATGGCATAAAGTCGGTTGACGCGTTTCCTTGTTACTTAATCGAGTGAGCTGTTGCCGTGATGAATGTTTTGATCTCTGTATTGAATCATGCTGGGAAATCAGTGATGACTTTTAAAATATGATTTAAGTGAGTGTCTTGCATCAAGTCACAGTGAAAACAAAAAGAAATTTGAAATGTAGTATTCTTCCGTATGCCAGGCTTACTGCTTCTGCACAGAACAGAAATAGAGAAAAAATCAGGGATTTACTTACACTCAGGGATCGTTGTGAGTGTCAGTTGAATTTGATGAGAAGATCTCATTATTCAGCCTGTGCAATTCCTCAGTCACGGTCTTTCAGGTTATCTCAGCTCTCTTTCACAGCACATGTTGACGTGTCTCCTTTCTGAACGTGGATTCCCTTTTCCTCTTCCATCCAGTATGTAAAATGAATGTACACATTCGATGTCAGGCGAACGTGGCCCCAAACTGTGGAGTGAATGCAGCGGAGCTGGCCAAGACTCTGGCAGGCATGGGCCTCCAACCCGGAAGTATTTCTCCCACCTCGGTGAGACTTTGCTATTTTCATATTTTGTAATTTAGAAGTTGTTCAGATGTGGCGAGCCCTTAGTATTGTGTGTGGCATAATCAAAGTTCCTAGTCTCAGCAAATACAATAAACAGATTTACTGCATTTTTAAAGAGCATTTTGTTCCACAAATAAGGTTCTGTATACAATTATATAACAAGAAATAATGAGCGTGCAGATACAGCAAGAAGCAGAAAAGGGATTTTTTTTTTTTTTTTTTAAACAGCTTCCTGTCATTGTGGTCTGGTGAAAAGCCTGGAATCCAGGGTCCTCGGTTCTGCTCTTGTCGGGGCCCCCGGCACTGCAGTTGACCAGTAACTATGGGCCTTTGCTTCCTTCTCTCTGAAGGGGTTGAACTTAAAGAGCTGATGTTCTCCACAGGCCTGGAATCCAGCAGTTGTGTAGTATTTGTTTATGGATCGTGAATTTATCTCAAGTCCAGCCACAGACAGGAGTTCCTTCCTCTTGGCGGGAGTGGGTGGAGCATGTCAGTGGCTGTGTCCTGCCACCGCCCTGAGTGACCCTCCCCCACCTGCTGTTGTCCATTAGAGCTTCAGCCACATCCCAGGCCCACATCCTATTGCCGCCTTCCTGGCTGTGGTCTGCTGGGAATTGGGCAAGAGCCATGGTTATGGCTGAGGCTTCTGAAATGTGTAGCTTGACGCCGGGTTCAGGAAAATTCTAGACTTAACTGTCAAATCTCTCTGGGCACTTAGGAAGGGAAGTGCAATCACTGTCAGGTTCTTGGTTATCCAAACAGTGTCATCACTAACCACCCCATTTCCTTTTCACTGAAGGGCCCTGCCTGGTACAGCAGGGGCTTGGATTGACATGGCATTTCTTGATTTCAGGAAGGCGTTGGCAAAGTCCTTCAAGTCTGTGTGTCGTTCTTGTGGACAGACAGGCAGGATGCTATACCGTGAGGGGGATTTCCAGTGCATGGGACAGCTGTGCCTGAAGAGTGTAGGTTAGGGATTTCGGCCTGGCCCAGGGCTTCTGAAATACCGTGGAAATAAGCTGAGCCATGTGGCACAACCTCTAGGAATGGGCAGCGCCACTTGCCACTTGAACCAAGTATCTTTCATGTTCTGATACTTAATAGTGAGAAAACCCAAATTAGCTGACAGTACAGCATTGAAGAGAGACATCTTCAGTCTATCAAAAGAGAAGAATGGGTTAAACAAACAAACAAACAAAAGATTGAGACGCTGGATTTAGAGTTTTCTGGCAGGGGAAGTATTTAAGTGGAGGAAGTGAGATTCAAGCTGGTAAAATTTTTCCATCTTTGAAAAATTTATGATCAGAAATCTAGAGGAGAAACTATTAAAATAATTGGATTTTAAAGGTGATCCATTTTATATCTTCAATCACTGTTTCACTGGGTTGAGTAAGAAAAATCCTTGTAGTTTCAGGATATTGCCCAGCTGTGTATTACAAACATTGCTTAGGAGTTACCCCAGATAAGCTTTTTTTTTAGCTAAATAGGTCAAATGCTCCAGGATGTCAGACTTTTGGTCTCTTATCTGGTGGTAGCCTGTCTTATAAATATCCCAAGGTAGACACCTGCACGTCACCTTGTCTTTAGGTAGCACCCTCCCTGGGATGAGTCTTGTACTAGTGGGATGGGGCTAGAGAACTCCCCAAAGAGGCCACACCTACTTCTGGTTCTCTGTGGTGAACCGGGAGCTCTCATTGTGTTGGTGGTTAACCTTTCTGGAGGGCAAGTTGACCATGTATCAGAAGTCTTCAAAATTAACACATTGGCCCAAAGAATTCCCTTTCCAGAAAGTTATCTTAAGAAAATAGACGATGTTGATGAGGATGATCGTGTTGATAAAGATGACAACACAGCTTAGGTTTATGGAATGTGCCAGGCACTGGTCTAAGTGCTTTAAGTGCAGTTATTCATTTGCTCCTCATAACAACCCATGTTGCAGGTACTATAACATCCCCTTTGTTAGAAGAGGAAACTGAGGCTCAGAGAGGTAGGTGACTTGTCCATGGCCACAGGGTTAGGTTGTAGAGCTGTGATTTGAACGCAGGCCGCCTGCTTGAGAGCTTAGACTCCTAATCACCCTGATTTGAAGATTTGCATGCAAGTATGGTCACTGTGTGTTATCTATACTAGTGAAAACTGGGAGATAATCTATATTTCCAATACCAGGAATTAGTGAATCAGTTGTGATATATCCATAAAATGGAATATTGGACAGCTTTTTGAAACTCATGTTCTTGAAGAAAATTTAGAGATATGGATAATATGCATGGAAAAATGTTAAATTAAAACTTGTGTTATGAAACAATTTTATTGTATTTTTTTAAATTAAGTGTAAAGATAGACGTGTGTATATGTATTTGTTTTTTGAGGAGGGCTGATGAGATTATAGGTATTGTCAGTCTTACCCTTCATATATTTACATTAACTTTTGTTTCTCTTTTATAATTTAAAATATGATGTATAGAAGTGTTGCTTCATCCGTTCTTGGTGTGGAGTGGTGCTCAATTCTCTGAGCAGTTGTGAAAGCTGCTATTTGCAGGACATGGACACCAGGTGGCGCTCTTGGAACTTTGACCACCCTGTAGAAAGCCACCAAAAGAAAGCAAGTGGACCAGACTGAGACATTTTCTATATACTCCCATTTGAGCACAAACTGAAACTCGGTGGCTTAGATACATTTTAAATGATTCTGACCCAAATACAGTAAGCACAGATCAGGAGTTGGTGCCGAAGCAGTTCTGAGTGGCAGAACCTGATCACATGTCAAGCTGTATTGATCTTTCCCCATGTGTTGTATTGAGGGTTGAAGCTGCAAATAAGGTCTTCTTCATCCATAAATGCTTCATGCTCCACTGTGATTTCTGACTCGATGTATTCCTACTCTCCTTTGCAGAATCTTCTTTCCAGATCAACCCTAAGACGACAAGGAAAGGAGAGCATCAAAGAAGGAAATGGCATTGGGCTTAATTCTTCCAACCGACTTGGGATCAGCAACTTTGAGTTCATCCGAGTACTGGGGAAGGGCAGCTTTGGGAAAGTGAGTCTTGGCGCCAAGTGTTTGGGTGGTTAAAGGATGCCTGCTCCATGTATGTTGTTTGCCTGTGCGTGTATGTATACACGTGCCCATTTCCCACGTGCCATCTGCCTTCTGCCCCAGACGAGGCCACACCCTAAGAGCTGCATGAGTTCTCACGCTCCCTCCTCCTGCTTTGCCATAGGTGATGCTTGCAAGAATAAAAGAAACAGGAGACCTCTATGCCGTGAAGGTGCTAAAGAAGGACGTGATCCTGCAAGATGACGATGTGGAGTGCACCATGACAGAGAAGAGGATCCTGTCTTTGGCCCGCAATCACCCCTTCCTCACTCAGTTGTTTTGCTGCTTTCAGACCCCTGTAAGTATGACCCACCTTCACTGCCTCAGTGGCCTCCTTTCTTCAAAAGCTGAGCTCACAGATGTTGAAGATTTCATAAAGTAGAGTATTAGAAACTTTGGGGGGATGGACACCTAAGGTAGGGTCATTTGAAGTATCCAGTGACTTCTGATGACAAGAACCAATGAGCTAACTGCTTCCTTCCTCTCATGCTGTCCTGGAGAGGGATCACTTGGAGGGTTGTGTGTCCTAAGATTGAAAACGTCTTCATACATAAGTCTTCTCTAGCAGAGTGAAGGTTGCAGAAGTCGAAGAATACAGTAAACGTCAGGGACTGCTTATTTTGGTGACTTTAACCTCAGCTCTGTTGCTAAATGCTGAACTGGTTCTGACCCGGGGAAAAGAGTTCAGACCAGGATAGGCCCGAAGGGGGCACCTTGACTTGTAATGTCCCAGGGCATTGCTCCCGGCCTCAGTCAAGGACCCTTTGCTTGATCCTGTGGACTGATTGTGGGATTCTGTCTATCCCATCATGTTGGGCAATTAAGAATGCTTTGGGCTGCAGTTAACAGAACGTGTGACTGACAGTGGTTTATACAACAGACAGGAAGGATGAGTTTAGTTCATCAGTACAGACTTTTTTCTTGGGAAGTCTGACAGTAGCGATGTTAGGGTTGGATTAGTTGCTCAGTGACCTCAGACATCTCTTCCCCGTGGGTCTCAAGGTATTTGCCACAGCCCTAAACATCACACCTCATATGACAGCATCCGAAGCAGGAAGCTCGGGGGACAGAGGCAGAAGGGCTTCATGGACCACTCTCCTTTTATCAAGGAGAGAAAAATCTTTCCTAGACCTGAATTACAGGCTCACCCTGAGCTGCAAAGGAGGCTGGAAGAGCAAATATCGAGTCAAGATAAGCTGCTTTATCATGGTTGACTCGCATCAACCTTGACGTATCCCCTGGGGCAGGACACTCTGTAGCCCATTTAGCGTTGGGCTCAGAACTGGGCTCCTGTTGTCAGTGGAGAGGGAAGAGGGCTCCTGTGAAGGCAGCAAGAGGGTCTGGCACAGATATTTCTTGATCTTCTTGCTGTCAAAGGCATTCTGAAAGAGAATTCAGGACATGTCCCTTGCCTCTGCTACCATCAGGGATGTAAAGGGTGTGATGGGAGCAGGATGGGGGCGTCCCACCTGGTCCAGTGATGCTGCGATGCATTTCTAGGGAAAGTCACAGCTATGCCGGAACCAGAAGGGCCAGTCAGAATTCGTCAGGCAAAGAGAATGAAAGCGAATATGCAATAAAGTTTAAACAGCTCAGGCATGGATCTACTAGTAAACGGGAAGAGGAGGTGTAAATAAAGCTCACGAGCATAAAATGTGAAGTTGAGGAGGGGCCTGGTGAGAACTGAGGCTGCAGAAGTAGCCCAGGCCGCTGTAGGCGCTGTTAAAGGAGCTAGGGTTTTAGTGCTAAGAACAAATGGAAGACATTTAAGCAGAGGAATGACATATCAGATTGCATTTTTTAACTATTAAAAACCATTTTATTTTTTTTTTTTGCAATAGGTAGTATAAGCATCCTCCAAGTAACCATACCCTCTCTTTGAAAGGAACAGTTATTACTAGTTTCAAGTGTAGCCTTTCAGAGAGTTTTTTTGCACCCAAAAGTATACACACACACCACATATATGCATCCATATTTATTTTTCTAAAAAGCACAAATGATAGTATGTATTTGTCCACCATTCTGTATCCTTTTTTTAAGGGAAAAAAAAATCCAAAACGGTTTTATTAAGGAAGTAAATCTCTGTAATGCATCTCGCAAAATTTACACATTTAAAAAAATGGAGGTATAATTGACATGTAACATTATATTAGTTTTGAGCGTACAAAATAATGATTTGATATTTGTATATGTGGTAAAATGATCACCACAATTAGTCTAGCTAACATCCATCATCACACAGTTACAGAATTTTTTTCTTGTGGTGAGAACCTTTAAGAGCTACTTTCTTAGCAACTTTCATATATGCAATACTATGTTATTAACTGTAGTCACCATATTGTAAGTTGCATCCCCATTCTCCTTATTTTTCTGAAAAAATGTAATAATGTATCTTGAGATTGTCTTATATTTGTATATACCTGGCTGCGTCATTTTTAATGGCTACATACTATTCCATTTTAAGAACATGATGCAATTTATTCAACTTGTTTCCTATTGCTATATATTTAGGCTGTACTTAGACTTTTATTTCAAAGTTGCAGTGAGTCTCTTTGTACTTTTATCTTTAGGTACTTGTGCTATGATTTCTATATGATACACTCTTAGAAGTGATACTGCTTTGTCAGAAGTAGATGCATTTATAATTTTATCTAGTTGGCCCTCTCTCCCCATCGTGGTTAAAGATAGCTAACACTTTATCATTTGAATACCAGGCACTGTTCTAAGTGCTTTATGTGTATTATCTCAGTAATCCTTACAGTAATCCCATGAAGTAAGTTCTGTTAACATCACTCCCATTTTACAGATGAACAAACTGAGGCAGGAAGAAATTTAGCTTCCAAGTGGCAGACGTTTTCAGTCTGACTGCTGAGCCCAAGCTCTTACCACTTGCTGGCTGTATTTCTAAATTCCTACTCCCAAACCATGTGTGAGAAGGCTTATTTCCCCCACCCTCCTGTCATGGCATGCTACTTATCATTTTGGTGGTTGGAGAGATTTTTGAAAAGGTGTCTTTGGAGTTCTAACCGGCATTTCTCTGACGGTGAGTGAGGCTGAGCGTTCACGTGTGTTTAAGGGTCCCTTGTGCTGGCAAAGACGCATGTACAGCTTAGGGAATGGACGGAGCAGGGAACACTGCAAGCCGGGAGACAGGAGGGTGTGTGAAAGGGGATGCACAGCGTGCACTCCCATGCTGTCTGAGTACGTTGGAAGGAGCTGGGGTTCAAGTAATAGCTTCTTGGGCTTCGGTTTCCTCTGCACTCCTTCCCGCCCCTCATGGTCCAGGCTCTTTGAGGCCACGCCCTCCTCATCAGAGTCCTCGGTGGCTCCAGGAGCCCTGGAGTCCCTGGAGTCCCTGGAGTCCATGCCGCCCCTACCACCTTGCCCGATTCTTGCTTCCCATCTCCGGGTCCACGGTTCCCTCAGAGCTCCGGTTCTGCCCATTCTCCACTGCTACCCAGAGTATCCCCAAAACACTATTTCCCATGCTCTGTGCTCTGTCCACCTGAAGCCCTTCATCAGCCCTCATCCAGCTGTTCTCCCGGAGAAGAGTGGGGTGACAGCCCTGAGCGTGAGAACACCCTTGTGAAGAAGGCAAGACTGATGGGTGGTACTGGTCACCCGCCTGAGCTTCAGGCTTGCCTTCTCCTCATTCCATGAGCCGGACAGGGCCATACTCAGGTCGTCTTTCCAGGGCTGCGCCAAAGTGCAGATGGTTTTCTATGACATTGGGTTAGATGGTATTAACAGTTGACGGACATGGTTGTGCAGTGGCTGCTTCAAGTTACTCTAATGAACAAATAAAGAAGCGTCATCTACCCAACTCCAGGGGACTTTACCTACCGAAGGAAATCCCCGTGATTCTGTGGAAGCAGTCTGAGGTCTTACCAACAATTACAGGGTGTTGTAGTAGAAAAGAACTTAACCTGGACCAGATTGGGAGACCAATAAATATAGAATACACAATGCAAAATTTTCCAGGAAAATATAAACTCTACCGTATCGCCAAATATTAGTGTCCACATGTTATTTCCACAGTGTTCAGCCGGTGAAGCCTTTATTTTAACATGGGCCATCTATTTTTCCTAGTGACAGTTTCATATATGGCCACAAGGTGGCAGTCGTTACCGCAAGGTGCTTTTTATTTCTGCACCAGAGAGACAGGAGCTGACTTTGGGGTTAAAATTTGTGTGTTACAGTAGATGTCTCCAAAGCAAAGGATAATGGGAATTTTCCCTTGCCCTAAGTCTAATGGATAAAGTGGTAAGAACCAACTTAAAAGAACCAAGTGCATTTTTCTCATGCTGAGATAGAGATATACAGTTTCCATTTTGCTGTAGTTTAAGCCTTCTCTCGGATTTGCAAGGTATCAGACTCCACATATGCATAGCATTTGCTCTCTGCATCTGTCCATCTGTCAGAAATCCTCAGTCACTATCGCCATTTGCTACTGAAAAACTAACTATAAAGAACAGAAAATGTTAGTTACCATGAGAAATTAAAGCAGGTAAATGACTACTTTTAGCTAAAAAGTACTTTTAGCTAAAAACTGGGTTTGGCAGGCCCTGGCCTCTGAAGTGAGATGCTAGTCTGCAATGTGTCACTTCACTGTGAAGACGCTGGCAGAGACGGCAGTCCACTTGCCGTCCAGCCCTGCAGAATGCGTGTCTCTGAGGCCCAGGAGAAAGGGAGCAACTTGCTGAGGACCCCTTAGGCTGGGAGTGGTGGAGACAATGTTTATCTCTGGGTCAGGCTGACTCTGCAGCCTGGCTCCGTCCACTTGGTGTCTTATACAGCATTGAGGTTGTTGGTTCAGCATCTGCTTAAAGCCCCTCCTGTCTGCCCTGACTCACCTCCAACCTGCTGATATGGAAACAGCTCTGCCTTTGGAAACGGAAGACCTAAGTTCTTCCAGCTCTGTTTTCCTCTGTCTGAATGGCTTGCAACCACCTTAAAATTCCTTTGAGCCTTCAAGGTCTCATGGTTGAGATGAAAGCAGGATTGCTGTGAGGACCAAAGGCGAGAATGCAGACACACTGTTGCTACATGCACGGCAACTCGGTGTTATGATGACCGCCTCCTTTCCCACACCAGAAAGATGTCCTGTGCCTTCCCAGGGGCCAGCACAGACCCCCACATGGAGGTGACAGTAAACACCCACAAAGTAGGCATTTTGAAACTCCTTTTGTTCTTGGCCAGAACAAAAAGATAAGCAAATTTCAAATATTAGATAATTTGTCGTTTGCTGCATAGAATTATGAGCCCATGAATTACTGCCCCGATTTTTTCAATATAATGCTTGTTACTTGCATGTATATCATTCCACTGGCATCCTCATAAATTTCTGAAAGCACTGTAAATCCTAATCGTTTGTGAATAATTTGATAACCTGGATCCAGACTTATAAGAATGCATATACTCTTGGATCTGTTGATTTTATTGCTGATAATCTAGCCAAAGAAAACAACGTAAAGAATAAAATAAATGTTATGCATAAAGATGTTTAACTTTCAGTGCATTATTTATAAGAGGAAAATATTGGAAACAACTTCAGCCTTCAGCAATAGGAGTCTACTTAAACAATGCACTATTTGATGAAGATTTTCAGCCAGTAGAAAAATAATTGAATATTAAGTAGTTAGATCATCGTGTGTTACTGTCAGAAGCATCTAACGTGTAATATTTATTGCATATAATTCTTACATCAGCCGTAGAAGATGGGTACAATTAATTATCCTTATTTTGCCGAGTGCTAAAGTGAAGGAGTTAAGTTACTTGCCCTAAATCTAACAGAGTAAATGGTGGAACTCGGAGATGGGAAGCCGGGAAACAGTACAGAATTTATGATGATTAGGGGCGTGAATCTATATCAGGTTTCACCCAGGACTGCAATGTGGCAAACCTGGCCCCTCCTCCAAAAAAAGCCTGAAAGGAGATGATGCCAGTAAACTACCAGGGACTGTTATGAAGGTTGTGGAATTAGGGATGATCTTTTTCTTCTTTGCTCGTTTGTCAGTTTCTGCAATGTGTTTCTGTTTCTTTGTGGATGAGGGTGGGAGGAGTGAGGCCTTATGAAAGGAGCAGGGCCCAGGGTCTGGGCTGCCGGCCTGGTGTAGGCCACCTTCCCCGCTCTTTCAGGTTCAATTCACTTCACACGCCTTTCATCTTAATCAGTGACTGTTGTGCCGGCAGCCGAGCCTGCTGGCATTTATGGCCTAGGCTCCGGGTCTCCCCACCCCCAGCTCCCAGGGGCTCTCCTTGGCTCTCCTGGAGCCCTGGCTGAGTGCTGAGGGCCGAGACCAGGAAGAACAAAGAGGCAGCAGCAGCAGGAGGGGGAGTGGCAGAGTAAACACTGGTCAGATGCTTTAGCCTTTGTTCAGAGACCCAGTTTGTTAGAGCAAAGGCTTCCATTTGGAAAACATAAGACACACTGTGCTTGGTGCCCAAGAGCTGCCTCTCGTCGGCACTACCCCGGCCGCGTCAGGTCCACGAGCCCGGTTTTTGGGAGAGAACTTGTTTGCATTTGTGAGCTGCTGCCCTGCGAGGGACGGGGGACAGATTACACAAAACCTCCTTTTACAGGGACAGAAGCCCAGTGCTCTCACCTCCCTACTGATGGGGTGTCCTCGGGTGTCACCTGCAGGGGTCGTCGGCGAAGCAGTGCACCTGGGGCTCCTGGCAGGGGCATTGCTTTCCCTAAGAAGCTGCCACTCAGTGTCGGTCAACAAAGCAGAAATCCAGCCTTTGAAGGGTAGGGCGGCTAGGAATCTTGTGACCTAAGTGCTGTCAGCTTACACAACCGGTGCAAACTGATTTTGGTGCACTTAAATCACACTTAAAATATGTCTGAAAATCGCCTGCCAGCATGGGTGCAGGGAAACAGTCTTTTCTCTGGGTTATTGTCTCCATCGTCATATTAAATATTAGCAAAGGGGTGTACATGTGAGAGAGAGACAGACAGACAGACAGACAGACAGAAGAGTTAGGCAGCAGGATGGTCGTGTGGCCCTGGAATGCATCTTTCAGAATCTCATCAGGAGGTCACTACACTGTAGCCTTCAACAGGAGAGCCCTGAGTTCTCATCTTGACTTAGCTAATAGTCCCCTTGTCTTGAGGAAGGTCCCCTGCCTTGGATTTTTTTTTTTTTCCCAGATAAGCACCTCCTGTGCCCTTCTGTCACAGACCTGTTGGCAGAAATGCCTCCCAATAGGGACCCCCCCACGGACTTCGTTCAGGTGGGGGTGGGAGGTGCAGTCAGCCCTGCACACCCAACCGCCCTGCAGCCCCTCCAGCCCTCATTCCCTTTCCCGGTGTGCAGGGAGCATCTGGAAGCGGCAGCTTGGCCACTTGGCCCCTGGTACAGCTTTACCCGCTACGCTCTAAATCACAGCGACATCCCGGGCAAGGGGAAGAGCCCTCTGTTAACACGTCACATAGCTGGTCGATTCTTGGCGCCTCACTGCGCCAGCTTCGCAGAAGGGGTGGGTGAAGGATGAAGTAGCAGCAGCAGGTACTATTCACCGAGACCCTAGCATATTCTGGGTGCTCGTGTTCACTACCAGTGTCTAGACAAGTGTACAATTCGGTATTTCCATAAATAGCTGTTGAATGAAATATCTCATTTAATACTCAAAACAGTCCATGGGGGTATAGATACTATTATCCTCATTTTAAAGGTCTGGAAACTGAGGTCCAGAGAGGTTAAAGAACTTGCCCCAGATCACACAGCAAGCAGGAGTCAGTCTGTGGATTCTTAACCAGGTCGTCCAGTTTCAATAATCTAATATGGCACAAAGAGAAGTATCCTCTCTCTGCAGTGTGTACAGCTGAGGAGAGTGTCATCAGGCAGGAGTAAAGGCAGTTTTTCACAACATACAGTTTTGTGGCCTTTTATAAAATACCTAAGGAGAGGCCATTTCCTCGTCCCTGTTTGGAACTGGGTTTCCTCCTTTCCCTGAGCAGTGAGTGCCATAAACACCATTTGGTCTGCTTATGGGCCGCTTATGGGTCATTTGGTATAGTTTGCCTTTGGCTCAGATCAAAATAGAAAATGAACCAGAACATGGTGTTTCCCAGTTGGGCATGTTCCCAACTTATTAATCGTGTTCCAGATGGGAAGAGAATGCACATAGGCCATCTCTGGGCTCTGCGTTTCTGGGAGGCTGATTTAGGACCTTTGCTTCTGTCCTCGGAGGCTTCCCGGCTCCCCGACTATCTGTGACTCAGTAGGGCCGGGAAAATGAATGGGAAATAGGAGGACGCGAAGTCCTTGCTGTTCCTTTGGCTGTCTCTGCTCAGGGAGGACTGCCAGAACACTTGGTGTGACCAAAGGGCTTGAAAGGGTTGCCATGTGTTTTCCTTTGAGGTTGTTCAGCTGTAACTGGCCTCGTCACTAGCTGTCATCCACACCGATGACCCAGAGATGGCCTGGACTCCCCGCCTCCGTGGTTGTAAGGCGGTTCGTGAATTGTGTGTCACTTCCGTCGACTTATCTGAGAGTGGCCAGGGTCAGACGCGGCCCTTGTGCTTCCCGATGACTGGCGAGGCTTTGTGGCAGTGAGTTTTGGTTACGGTTTTCCCTGATTGTGCCTGGGAACCTGCCAAACTATAGATACTCCCGCCTCAGCAGGCCCTGTTTTAAAGCACTGGGCTTGAGGTGCCAGGAGTGGCTCCAGGCATGAGAAGGGGATGGGCTTTCTACCAAATAGTTGAGTGAGAAGTCAGCCAGTCCGGGATCACACTGATGGAGGGCTAGGGGGAGAAGCAGTGCTTTTAATCCTCAGTCTAGCTGGGAAGAGGAGATTCACACGCATGGCATAGACAGTATAATGGCTGTGTTTACTCCATGCTACCAAAGGAAAGGTAGCTGAAAACGAGGACTGGCCTCTGGGGGAAAATTTTACCTACAGGCCAGTCTCTCCTCAGAAGGGCAACCAGAATGACTATCAAACTAACAGTCTAACCAGCAGCACCTGAGGGTGGCCTGCGGGTGTTTCTCTGGGAAGCTGGGTTGGCCTCTGCCAGGACCAACTGGGACCTTGAGGCCAGGGCCTGACACGACACCTGTGGGTGGCTGGAGTGGGTCCCCCTTACCCTGAACCCAGAATCGTGCAGTCTAGAAACCCAACTGGTCTGGGTGAAAACCACAGACCATAACGTCTCCTAGTTTTGAAATACTTGCATTTTCTATAATTGCTTCATCACTGGTTAGAACCCAGCTGCGCCCATCTCCACTAGGCCCCAGAACAATCCGGGGCCCCTCAGGACAGAATCAGCCCCGTCAGTCACTATCAGCTTAGCCGACTTGTAGTGACAGAGGCTTGTCCACCAGTAGGTGAAGATCAAGGGTGTTCATTCATTTGGCAAATGTGCACAGAGTTCCTTCAGGGTGAAGGCTCGGGTGAGCCCTGAGGATGCAGCAGTGGACGGAGCAAGGAGGGGCCCCTTCCCTCACGGAACCGGTGTCCTCCCGGGGAGTTCGGGGGCCTGAGCAGCCTGTTCGTAACATAGAGTCAGCTGCTGACCCTCCACGGTGGGCTGGTCATGGTAGCAGTTCTGGGATTTCCATTTAGGACAGGCTCAGAGCAGCCATCCGCTTAGAAGAGAGTCTGCGGGGCTTGTATTGAAGTTGCATTTGCATGTGGATGCCTGTGTGGTGCAGTGAATTGAAGACCTGATGGAGATTCCTGGGGGCAGGGACGGCGATGGGTTCTGTAGCACCACTGGGCTTGGGGCCCAAAGCAGGAGGCGTCATGGAAGAGCAGGCTTACTTCCCATGCTCACCATTGTAACTGGCACAGTGTTCTTTATCCCTCTGGAAAGACTGGTCTCATTCCCTGCCCCCACCCCCCTATCAGTGCCGTCGAGACTGACTTGTGCAGGGTTCCTCGTCCAGCCTTCCACTGTCAGAGAGCACCTTGGCTGTCTCACCAGCAGACCTTCCCGCTCCACTGGCGGGCTCTGGCAAGCCCCTTTGGGACCACCCAGGGAGTTCCTGTTTCCTTTCAGTGCAGGCGTCCAGCTTTTAGTATATTTGCACAGCAAAAGAGCCGGCTGTATTTGGAGCTCACTCCTACCCATTTCTTTAGGATGGTCTGTAATGATGTATTGCTTAGGTCTCACAAAGCGAGTCTTGGAACTCCTCCCAGAGTCTCAATTCCATTCTCATTGTGTATGATATTTTCAACGTTAAAATGATATAATGTATAATTCCCAACCAAAACAAAAGAGGAGAGCCCTTCCTGCAAAACTGCTCCCCTCCCACCCATACGTGTTTTCCTGCTCCTGTGCGGTGGCCGCGTGGGAAGTGCCTTTGTCCTTTTCCTTCCTCTCCTCACCCCCAGGGAGCACTGACCCATAGTCTGCTTGTGAAGTGGGAACTAGCCTGTGCCCACGACAAGCCCAGACCTTCTGCACTAGCGTGTGTCTCACCAGTGGTGGAAGGCGGTTCAAGATAAGTGAGCCACAACCAACAAGGTAGAGAACTGGACTTAGAGACTGGTTCAGGTTCCTCTTCTGGAAACCTGCAGAAGTGAGAGCCTGCTCAGAAACTCGGTTTGCCCCTCCTTACTTTGGCTTCAGGGCAGATCCGTAGCAGGACGTTCCCTCCACATTGCTCAGAACTTTACCTCCAAGACCTTGACCTTCACCAGCAGGTCAGTAGTTTAAGGAATTGAATGACTGGCGAATGTTCAACCTTTCCAGTAAAAAAGGTTTTAAAAAAATAAGTTAAAAAAATTTAAATCCCGTATTTGTACAATGTGATATCATTTGCCCACTACTAATATTGAGGGCAGGATAACCCTTTGTCACAGGAGGGGAGGGAGCTGCCCTGTGCGTTGTAGGATTAGCAACGTCCCGGCCTCTGCTCACCAGGTGCCGGCGGCACTTCCCTAGTTACGACAACCAAAAAAGTCTCCAGACATGACCAGATGCTCCCTGGGGGAAGAATCTCTCCAGCTGAAAACCAGTGCCTTACATGAGTGTCTGGTGGTCCAGCCTAGATATGGGAAGTCAAGTAGGCTGGATCACTAGCCTTTTCACAGAGGCCAAAGAAAATGTGACAGATCTTCTTTGTAAAGACATAAGCATTATCTCTGTTTTTTTTCTGAGTTTGTAGACAGACAGAGCTCCTGTTTGGGGACTCCTAACAGCTGTCCTGTTAAAGAAGATGTGGCACGTATATACAATGGAATATTACTCAGCCATAAAAAGAAACAAAATTGAGCTATTTGTAATGAGGTGGATAGACCTAGAGTCTGTCATACAGAGTGAAGTAAGTCAGAAAGAGAAAGACAAATACCATATGCTAACACATATATATGGAATTTAAGAAAAAAAAATGTCATGAAGAACCTAGGGGTAAGACAGGAATAAAGACGCAGACCTACTAGAGAATGGACTTGAGGATATGGGGAGGGGGAAGAGTGAGCTGTGACAGGGCGAGAGAGAGGCATGGACATATATACACTACCAAACGTAAGGTAGATAGCTAGTGGGAAGCAGCCACATAGCACAGGGAGATCAGCTAGGTGCTTTGTGACCACCTAGAGGGGTGGGGTAGGGAGGGTGGGAGGGAGGGAGATGCAAGAGGGAAGAGATATGGGAACATATGTATATGTATAACTGATTCACTTTGTTATAAAGCAGAAACTAACACACCATTGTAAAGCAATTATACTCATAAAAAATAAATAAATAAAAAAACAGCACGCTGAGTGTCAGAGCCTGGGGCATCTAAGGAACAAAAGATAAGCTCAGTGAGCATATAGTTAAAATGGGTTATGTTAGAAAGCAAGCAATACAAATAGTGCAGCTTCTCGTGTTTTGGCATTTAATGATTATATGTCCACTTTACCAACAAAGCACCGAATGAGTGGCATTTTATGAAAATCATCGTCACCACTCTGGTCTTAAAGGGGTGCCTCTCTGTGAGTCAGATTCTTATCCTGTGTGTGGTACATATGACTGGAATTTACAAGCAGAGATAAAGCTTTAAGAAATATTTCCCAACCAGTGTATAAAAATGTGCTGGTAGCAATACAAGTGCGCTTTGGGGAAAGCGGACTTGCTGTTTTCTTTCTTTTGTTCCCATGTATGGGAATGCCATTTCAGCTTAAGATAGATACCTTAGAGGCTATCTGCAAAACTGAGTGGTCTCTACATATTAAAAGTAGATCCTAGCCACCACAGACATTACCTGTTAATACGTTGAATGGTAATATTGTGTCTACGTTGCATTTTTAATTCAATTCAGTGAATGTTTCCTGAGCCAGGGACGTTATGTGCCAGGGACTGAAGGCATAAGGAAGAACAAAATGTGGACCTGCCCTTTTGTTGCTTTCAGGCAAGGGTCTTCCTAAACACAGATAAGTCTTATCACTGTGTGATAGAAGACAGTCATAGCTTGGTCCCTGGGGAGGTTGGAAAGGCCTTGCATGGGAGGGGCTGTCTGAGCTGTGTTTTAAGGATGAACAGGAGCCCTACAGAGACAGAAGGGGGATGGGCCTCCCAGACAGGTAATAGCAGTGCAAAGACACAGAGGCTTGAAATTGTACGATGTGCCCAGGAACCCCCAAATAACTTGATGTAGCAGGATTGCAGGAGAGGAAATACAGGGAGGGAAAGAAGACATCCTTTGCTGAAGAGTTTAGACTCAATCATGAGGTGAAAGGAACTGGCAGGGAGCAACCTAAGCTTTGCATTTTGGGAGGGCTGCAGGTGGCTGTCTGCAGAGAGAGGAGACTGGGGGGGCAGCCCTGGTAAGGCTGTTGAACCACTGGCCTGCTGAACCTTCCTACTCCAAGGCAGCAGCCACAGGGATGGAGTCAAGGAAACACATAGGAGGTGGAATTGATAGGACTTTTTAGAGTAAAAGAGTGAGAGGAGTAGCGAGAGTTCTGACCAGCTGGGAGCCTGGGGGAACGGAATAAATGTTTTGGGTTTTTTTGTTGTGTTTTTGTTTTGCAGAAAATCCAGCGGTAAGATGTTGCTCAGAAACACTGTTCAGATGGGGAGTGGATTTTAGTGTCAGTATCCACTTGGCATAGTAGAAACTGTCATTTAAAATATGTCAGTAGGCGTTTATAGAAGGAGAAGAGAGGAAGGCTGAAGAGGGATTTCTAAGTAAGGGAGGTTAAAGGTAGGGGGAAAAAAGAAGAATCAGGAGGAAGTGGTTTCTTCGGAGGAGCCATCAAGTGCCGAGATGAAGTCCGTTCACCAAGGGATTCAAAGCTATCCACTGGATTGGGGATGTGGTTGTTTGTGTGGCCACCTTAGTCACCATTCTCATCCTTGGGGTTTGAAGGGCCCATCACACTTCATTTCACCAGCTAAAGCTTCTCGACGAAAGTAACACAGTGTCCTCTCCCCTGGGTAAACTTTTTCATCTATTTCTGATCACTTTGCCCCTCATCTTATTAGAGCTGTGTCTCTTTTACTTGGGTCTCCCTACCTTTACAGGAAAGTCTGCATCTTTCTTCCTCAGTGGACAGTGGAGATCCATATTTTGCCCACGTTGCAAAAAGGATCTGGGAAGAGATTGTAGGGGATCTCATTCCCCAGCCAGAGGGCCAGAGAAGAATGATGTTGTGGCTACACTGGAAGTCTCAAACTCAAAATAGCACATGGAAGGCACATTCCAGACAGAAACTTCAGCAAGCATGCAGCACCATAGAGCAGAGGAAGGAACAGACTCTCAGCCAGTGGGTTGCCAGGCATCATCTTGAGGCAGATACGGAATATTCTTGGCCAGACTTGATACTTACCTAATTGGCAAAATGTTTAATCAGAAAGCTATAACCCAGAATGTCCTCCCATGAGGAAGAAATGTCTAGTTGATCCACAGATCAAAGGGAGACATGAAATCTTCTTTAACAAGTTGCGAAGTTTAGGAACCTCTGTCATGAGAAAGAATCTAAAGTGAAATGGCATAACGGAATTTTTACTCTTTATTTTACTCTTTATTCTGTAGCCCTATACAAACTAAATCCATAAATATCTTCAATAGACTTGTTCCTATTTGATGCTGAAACCAAAATCTTTATAAAAAGAATGTACTATGTGAAATAATGATTTAAAGGAATCCTATCCTGCATACCTTTAAGTGACCAAACCTTTTTTTTTTTTTTTTAAGTGAATAATCACCTAAGGTATCTTCTTTGGGAATCTACATTCAGAATTTAAAAACCATGTCCAGTTCGTAATAATCTGCTTTCAGAGATGCCTGTTTTTCCAGGCTAATAAAAATGATCTTTATCATAGGACAGTGACTAGACTGTTAATACCATGTCTCTTATTCTCATTAACGTAAGCAGAAATCCAGCTAATTGTAGGACTTCATAGAAATGGCATGGGGAATAGTACGCAACTGTTAAAAAAAATCATGGTTTTGATGACTAAGTACATCAGGAAATATTATGTAATGTAAGTGAAAAAGGAAGGGTATGTTTTTTTGTTTTCTCTTTTTCTGTTCTTTAAACATGCTATAAAGTGTTAAGTATAATTCGGACATAAGGGGAAAATCGAATGTAGTTAAAATTACTTTGTAAATATCTTAGGTGCTCTAAAATCGGCAGTTCTTCAGATGCTAAAAGCCATAAATAGTTTTGTTTCTCCTTGTGTTTAGACTTCTCTCTCTGGGTGTCAGGATTACAGGTGATTTTATTTTCTCAATTTTCCATGTATTTACTTTGTAGTTACATTTGAAGGAAGAACATGTAATTACTTTTATAAACAGAAAAACCAGAGCTTTATAAATAAAGGGAAGTGGAGTGGCGTCAAGCAGACCTGCCTCTCTTGAACTCTTTCACGAACGGTTTTAACTGTGGACGAGACACTTCACTTCTTTGCACTTGACTTCCACAAACTGGCCGGGTAAAACTAGTCTTGGCGGTTTGTTCCAACTTTTCTAATCTCGTTTAAATTTTATCAGGAAACAAAAATGGTCTCCTGCTATGGTAGTTCCTCAAGGGTTTATTAAACCTTACCGTAGTCCAGGCACCGGGGGCGGTGGTACTAGAGATACATCATTTGGCATCTGGACTTTGCCTTAAAAGGTTTCGGGTCCTCCAGAGAAAACACAACCAAGTGCACAAAGTGAGCACAGCCAGCCCTGTGATACTGGGCAGGATGTGTGTGGACCGGAGACGCCAAAGGAGGCTCCAGCAGGAAGGGAGGACTTGTGCCCCAACTTTGCTATATCCCTGATCGTATGCTGCTTATTTATGCTTAAAAAAAACCATCCTGGCCCAGATGTTTCACAGGATGTTGACCTGCAGGTTCGATTGCCTCGTTTCCCTCATCTGGTACATATGCCAATGAGCCTTGTCGAGTTTCATTATAAGAGAGGACCGTAACGTATCCAGTTTGCCAGGAGAACACTTGGTCTTTGGAAAGAACTGTGTGTCCCTCCAGGTTTAAAATGCAAGCTCCTAAGGGCTTGTTATATTGGAGACGTATTTCACCTTCCCAAAGACTAGCTTCTGAGCTCAGATAGGATGTACCATGCCTGTGGGCTTGACAGAAGAGTTGCTGGGTAATTGAATTAACTTCGCATATCTTCTGGGCTGCACAAAATGATAAATTAAAAACAAAACAAACAAACAAAAAGCCATTCGATTCCCTCTCCTTGTTTCTTCCTTGAAGACTTTGTAATCATTCTTAATGTGGTTAAGTTCAAGTTGTTTCCAGTTCAGGCATGGTGCAATCAGATTTCCTCACAGGGGTGCTTTTCTGCTGTCACCTCTTTGACGTCAGTAACGGTTTCCTGTTGGTTTGAACTCCCTATTCACCCTCTAGATGACTTTGTCAGAGACAAATTATAAAACAGAGGCACTTATGAGAAATCTATTGTCTATTACTGGAGATTTCCTTTTCCTTGTCCACAGCCGGTCAACAGCACTCCACAGCTTTTGATACAGGGTTGACGTGTTACTCATTTAGAAGTAATTCCAAAGCAATTCTTAGAACTTGGCTAAGTAAGTATTGATGTGGCTCCCAGCTTAACATTGCCTTAAAGCAGTAACTAAATTAGTCATTAACTTTAAATGTTGTTTCTATTCTTTGTCTTATTTCCAAAAGGTAACCTGCATCCTCACTGTAAATACATCTTTAAATGAGATTTACATGTGTCAGTGGCAGTGACCATGGATCCTTGGTTTAAACAGAAACATCTTTCTCAGTCTGTTTATAAGAAAAAATCGACTTTGTAGAAGGGGAGAATAGCTACTATAAACAGTCTCGTTTACCATAGTGTTTGCAGTTCATAGGGGAGCACATTTGCCTTGCAATAATGATTATGGTTATTATAAAGCTCTTAAAATAGAGAATATGAATTATTATCTAATATTAGGAAAATGAGAAAACTTATTTGGTCAATGTGTCCTGGCTCATCAAATCTAGTTTCGTGACCCCTTGTTAAATAGTCACGTCCAAGAAAGATAAGTTCACTTTATCAGGTCAGGGCCATGACTGTGCAGTATCGGGAAGAGCTCCTGCAACCCAGCAGCTGCCCTGGGGTCCTCCTGACTCCCTGATCCCTCGAGATTCCTGTCCTGAACCGAGGGTCGGGGAGCTGCTGCTGTAGCGGTTGCGGCTGCCGTTTCGCTCCAGTGTACTCGCCAGGCCGAGTACTCCACGAGTGGGGCACCATCTCCGCATCCACCACATAACTGTTTGAAATTCTAAGCTTAAATCATTTCATCCTCGAACACCTGTGAGTTCAATCACCTGATTATCCCCATTTTGCCGATGAGAGTTTTGAGAGCGAAAAAATAAAGAGCGCACAGCAGGAGCTGCCTTGGCATCTCGGGCTTCCTGACTCCTGACCCCTGCACCGTGCTTTCTCTTGGCTACACCAGGGACTTCAGTGCTGGGCACAAGGTCTCCCAGATGTAGCTCTGGTCCTCTTTGTGTGATGTAGTAATAACAATAGAGTTTATTTGTTGAGATCCCTGTCTGGGTCTGGGGCTGTGCCAGGCACTCGGCTTCGGTTTAATCCTCACACGATCGGTGTAGCTAGAGGTGTTATTACCCTAGATTTATAAATCAGGAAACCTCATGCCCCTTAGAAATCGGTGAATGTTTCAGTTACAAATCTCCTGGTAGCAAATAATGGAAAAACACTTAACTAGAGTCATGCAAAAAGGGAGAAGTGAAAATAAAGAATCAGAGGTACAGTGGTGTCTCGTGGAACCCAAGGGCACACAATGGCCACGTCTCTCTGGGGACCTGAAACTGGAAGGGTGTGAGGGACCCAGGTAGTTTCCTTCTCGGCCCATTCACACTTTCTTATCTTTGCCCCATTCTTCTCCCCCATCTGTCCATCCAGGCTTCCACTGCTCTGATATACCGAGACATCTCATGTGTTGACACCACAGAGGCGGCAGCCTCAGCTCCCTAATTCATGTTTCCTCAGTTCTTGCACACAGCACAGCCTACATGAACACCTGTCTATCTCAGTTCCAATTTTCTGGGAAGGGGACTGGGGCGGGAGGCGGGGAGCAACTTGGTCCAACTTGCTGTGTGCAGGATGTCCAGCACTTACCCATGTGACGGTGCCAGGGCAGGTCTCTGAGAAAGGAAGGGCTCAATGGGCTGAGCAGACACCTCTGAAGGTGTCTGGCACACGGACCCTAAGGGGTCTCATCCCTGGCCCGTGCTCACTCTGCACTCACCCTCCTTAGGCGACGTCACCTTGCCACAGGTACCATAGCACTTCTATCTATACTGGTGTTTTCTCTCTAACGTTTCCTCATGCAATTGTCCAACAGTTTTACCTCCTAAAAAACAGTCCTTAGGAGGGGCTTTAGGGAATGCACACTGCTTATACTGACAGCCACTTTCAGGGCAGAAGGTATTTTTATCCCCTTTGGCCTGGGGAAGTAACATCCCTGAACTGACAGTAGCCAGGGCAGACTTGGCCCAGGCTGCAGCCGGTCAATGGAACCAGGCACGTGATGACAGGAATTCTATTATTAACCAGGCACCAGCTCCTTGGCCTCCTGTAACTCACGCTGGGCTGGGCTGGGCTGGGCTGAGTGGGACAAAGGGATTTCTGAGTTGCTTTCATTCCCCCAGGTGTTCCTCACCCCATGTTAAAGACTTGCATTTGTGGTTAGTTGAATCAGGAACAAAAGAGAGGAGCAAGGGACAGACAAAGGGCTGGGCCACTTGGCTTTAGAACTGAGGTTAAGCCAGCCTGGGGGACCTTAGATTCTCTACTGTGCAGATCAGGGCAAGATTTCCCATCGAGGAGCCAGAGGCCTCGGGGAATGCCGTGCAGGTGTCCAGGCTCAGCATCTAGGAAATTGGATTTTAGAAAAACTGGAATGCTATCTGCACAGGCTTAAATACAGAAACAACCGTCTGCCCTCACTGCCCAAGGTGGGATTTGGAAACTCTTCCCTGCCCCAGAAATGACTCATGGCAGCCTTAATCCACCGTGCAGTGATCCCAGCAGATGCTTCCTCTGGTTGCTTCCCAGTTGGGTTTCTTCAGCAGGACTTAGTGTTTGTCAAGTCATCAGTGAGACTAGGTCTTAAGCAGCACAGATAGTGGAGCTGTAGGCAGGAGGTGATCTTCTGCCTCGTTGCTTCATTGCTGCTTTGCAAAGGGCATTTGTTCAATGTGAAAGGTTTCCAGCGTGATGGCATTCACGCCATAGGAGTAAAATGCCGTAGGAGCTGGAGTCATCGGGTTTTGTAGCCGATGTTTATTATTTGTGGCAGCCTCCAACACTACTGCAGTCTTTTTCAAGCCTAGCCCTTAGAAAGCATAGCTGCCACCTGCTTTAGCCCAGACACTGGGCCTGTAATTATGACAGAGGCCGATAGTGAATGACCGTGTGTATTCATAGGACCAACGCCCCGTTCTCAGCTGTGGGTGACCTGCGGATAGGGTGAAGGGAAGCTTCCTAACTAGCCTTGGCTTTTTTTTTTTTTTGGGGGGGGGGTGTACGCGGGCCTCTCACTGCTGTGGCCTCTCCCGTTGAGGAGCAAGGCTCTGGACGCGCAGGCTCAGCGGCCATGGCTCACGGGCCTAGCCGCTCCACGGCATGTGGGATCTTCCCGGACCGGGGCACGAACCCCCTGCATCGGCAGGCGGACTCTCAACCACTGCGCCACCAGAGAAGCCCAGCCTTGGCTTTTTGTACCAGCACTTGACCCTGAAAGCAGCCTCAGCACCTGGGGAACATCCCCCTTTGCACTCCCGACACCGTGCCTCACACCTGACGCTTCAGCTGTTCATTCACCTTGATTCCTGCCCCCTCCATCCCACTCCATCCTGACTCGTGCTTCCTCATCCTTCAAGGCTGGTGAATCGGCTCCTCTTCGAAGCTTTCCCCCAACCCCACCCCAGCCTCCAGGCTGCTCCGGTGTCCCTGCTCTGTTTCTGCATGATGCCCCCTGTGCCCCTCTACTGTGCTTAGCACACTGGGCTGATGTGCTCCGGCTACCAGAGCTTCCTGAGAGCAGGCCTGGTCTCTCGTTCATTTTATGATACTTGGCCCCCACCCAGGGCCTGGCATACTGTGTGCTCAGTAAACGTGTATTCCTCCTTGTTGAGACCCTTAAAGCAAGCATAAAAGGTCTCTGAGGGGACTTCCCTGGTGGTGCAGTGGTTAGGTCACGGGTTCGAGTCCTGGTCCGGGAAGATCCCACATGCTGTGGAGCAACTAGGCCCGTGCGCCACAACTACTGAGCCTGCGCTCTAGAGCCCGTGCCCGGCAACAAGAGAAGCCACCACGATGAGGAGGCCACGTGCAGCCAAAAATAAATAAATAGAGTAGTATTAAAAAAAAAAAAAAAGTCTTTGAAGGACTCAGTAGACTCTATGAAGCCTGTGTGCCAGAACTCAGACCCTCTCCTCTCAGTGGAGCCCTGGGACCCAAACCAGAGCCTGCCGAGTCTCATTTTGGATGTGATTCCAACAAGCCTGATGGCCTGGTTATATCAGGCGTCAGAATGGCTATGAAGGGAGAGGGTCGTTATTAGGGGCCCTGAATAATGGGCAGCCAGGGATGTGAAGACCCCTCTTTCTGCAACTGCTTTCCTAATCCCACCTCCCACTGCCTAAGTACCTGCTCTAAGACAGTCTCAAAATTGCACTTTCCCAATCTCTCATCTTTCAGATGAAAATTAGGGAAATATGGAGGAAGCCATAGGTGCTTTGCTTTGTTTCTAATTATAAGAATAATGCACACTCATCATAGAAACCTTCAGATGGAATTTCCTGGAGGTCGAATGGTTAGGACTCCACGCTTTCACTGCCGAGGGCCCGGGTTCAGTCTCTGGTCGGGGAACTAAGATCCTACAAGCTGCACCGTGTGGCCAAAAAAAGTTTTTTTAATAAAAAAATTTTTTTTAAAAAGAAACCTTCAGAGATACTGAAAAGTATAAAGAAGAGATAAATGACATACAAGATCTCACAACTGAAAGCTGACTTGTCATACATAGGTATTTTTTGGTCTTTTCTGTGCATATCTGCATCTTTGGCTGTAACTGAAATAATTCTGCACATTCATGGGTATGATCTTTTTTTTTTTCTAACTGAAAACATCTTCACCATTACAGCCACCACCAGCAGCCGCTACTGTTTATTGTGCACTTTCTAGAAGCCCCACCTGAGGACAGGTTTAATGAAAGTTCATTGCTGAGGATGGCTTCTCACTCACCCCCACTATGAGTGAATCTTTGCTAAAAGCTGGATGTTTCTGTCATTTAGCTCCGCCTCTACAAAAGAAATCATGGAGAAATTGCTACCTAATTTGAACGGCCTTGGCAGCAGACATTCTAAAATAGAGTGAACAGAACTGTATGTAAACAGAAGGTCTCTTCACAGCAAACGCATTTTGCTAGCTGATAAACATGCTTTTAGTTTTCTACCTTGTGACCTTATTGTAGGTCTTTGGTAAGATGGACTATTACTTTTCATTAAAGTGTCCTGGTATCTCCTGGCTCGTTCTCCCTTCCTGCTTGCTTAAAGAGTTGCGTGTAGCCCGAGGGCTGGGAGCTGTACCCTCTGTTCTAGGTGGTGCCAGACAGGAAGTTAGAAATGAGACTCTGGGTGAAAAATAACACATATTTTCGCAGTTCTAAAGCTTATGACCTCTTGCTGTGCGTGCCAGGCGTGCACGCCTCCCAGGAACTCGTGCATTAGTTGAGAAATCTGCCGCCGGGGCAGGTGGTGGGGCCGAGACAGAGAAGCATGACTGGGGAGGGAAGGCAGTTATGTCCTTCCCCAGATCTGGAATTTAGCCCAGGGTCTGGCTTTTCAGACTTGAGATTATGAGAATTATTTTAGGAGGGAACTAGGAATGGATGCAGTTTCCCTTGGAATGCCCTCATCTTGATGCCTACTGCCTTAGACGTTCTTGCTAGCCCCCGCTGACTTCCAGCAGCCTAAGGGGAGCCACGTACCTACTGACCCAGCTCTAGCAACCAGATAATTCAAGCTGTTGGAATTCATGTGACTGCCAGTCCCAGCCATGCAAAGGTGAACCGGCCAGATGACAGAAATGTATCAGATGGACCTTCTTGCTGAGGGATGGATTGAGGCAGCTTTACCGCCTGGGGGGTTCATCCGGGCCCCCTGAGGCCCCTCCAAATGAACACAGCGTCGGCATAACAATTTCTCATGCGGATGCAGCTCTTAGACCCGTCTCTATCACATGCTTACCCTCTGCCCCGCCCACTGCTAACCTGCTCCTTCCACCCGAGCCCTCCCCGTACAGAAAATAGGGAACCCCATTGCTCATCCAAGTTCGCCCCACCCAACTCGGCCTCTCCCCCTGGTCAGTCACGCTCACGTGAAGGCCATTAGCTTAGTCAGACGGCTTGATATATCTAGGATTCTGTTGGCTTATATTGGTCAACCTGAAGAGTTGTTTTATTGACGTTTGGTTTGGGGTTTTGTGTGCGTGAGTCTTGCCATTCCATCTTCACTCTTAAATTCTTGCTTCTCATTAGCAGAAAGAGACGTTTCATAGACCCAGAGGATTTTTTTTTTCCTTCTAATTAAGGTTTGTCTTAAAATTGGGCATAGGAGGTCATAAGTTGTAGTGTCTTCTGATTGGGAAGGGCCTGATTAAACCAGTGCTGGATCAGGAGATGAACAACAGCAGACACAATCTCTGTCCACCATTCAGCTGTGAATGCATGGCAATGCCAAACAGAGCTGGCAGCACCTGAAAGCACTAATAAGGATGGCTTCTGTGTGCGTATACACATCCTTTGTGAATTGGTAAGATACCAGTTTCCTTACAAAATGACCTCCCACCCTCCCACCCTCCAAAAGGATGACCACTGGCCCTGATTGCACTCATTTGGAAGGTCTCAGCTCCCACATCACTTGCTCAGAGAGACCTCCCCTGACCCCCCAAGCGGATGACACAATATCATTGCTTCCTCCACTTTTCCTTCACAGCATTGACCAGAATTTGTACATTTGCCTGTTTATGTGACTCTGTGGCTTTTTTAAAGTAATGTGTATCTCCCACACTAGACTCTCTATGGATAGAGACTGTGTCTGTTTTGTGCCTTTTTTTACTCTCTGTTGGGTCCCCATCACCTAATTCAGCACTGGCTAACTTGGGACTCCATAAATGCTAATGAGAGGGAATGAGGAAGTCCATTGGTCTCAGAGGTTCCTGAAGCAAAGCGTTTTATGCTGTCCATCTTGGAGAATCACTTTTTAATGGAGACTTGTACACTTCTTCCATTAAGCAGTGTTACTTTCCATAGCGCTTTATTCATAACACTTGCACAGTACTTAGTACATTGACTGCAACAGTGACTTCTAAGAGCCCATTTCACCTGCTAGGTTAGAGTTCCTTCCAGATGGAGACAGCATCTCACTTGACTTTAAGTTGCCTTTTCTGATTCAGGAACCTTCTGAGGGGCCAAATAGAATTTCTAACATTGAGGCAACTCTGAGGCTGTCATTAGACTGTTGTCTGGCTGATTTGTCAAAAATGTTTTCCTTTCTCTGTGATTATTCTCCGCCCAGGTGTGAGGACCTATCAGATGTCCCTTACTTGCTGTGATTAACCCTACATGTTCCAGACAAAAAGGCATGCACTTTTTGATTTATGCTTCTCTCTTCCAGTTTATAAAACTCAACAATTCTGGTAGAGATAACATCATCATCCTCACCTTATTAATGTTGAACATCCAAAAAAAGTTAAATTCAAGGGTACATAGTGTTTAAAGTGCAGAACTAAAACTAGAACCAAAGCCTCTCTACTTTTTATTTAATGCAGAAATTCAAGGTTGTGTGGAATTACTTAAAGGAGATCCAGACGTTACTAGCACCACCTAGCCCCCATCCCCACCATCCCAAGGATTTAATCCACCAGACCCTCCTGCTTTGCCCTGACCCGCTGTCAGGATGTTCCATTGAGTACCTCCATTTAACAACCTCTTCTCCCCACGCCGGAGCCCAGGGTCATGTGATGCTGACTGAATTCTAGGCTAATGGCTACACCACGTTGGATCCTCTTTTGTCTCTTTTGTGTTTGTACCCAGGATCGTCTGTTTTTTGTGATGGAGTTTGTGAACGGGGGCGACTTGATGTTTCATATTCAGAAGTCACGTCGTTTTGATGAGGCACGAGCTCGTTTCTATGCTGCAGAAATCATTTCGGCGCTTATGTTCCTACACGACAAAGGAATCATCTATAGGTGAGTTTTGGTTGCTGGTAACCCCTCTCATGATTCATCCCTGGTTCATTCCCCTGTTCAACCCGTCCTTCCATTTCTCATGATGAACAATTGAAATGGTTTTGGAATTAAATTCACCGAGCTTTGTGTGTCCATTACAATGAATGAATAACACAGCGATTAACAATGCCTGCGAACTAAAACCTGCCCCCGTGTGGTATTCGTAAAATAGGCTTGAGAGTCTCAGAAGAGACTGTTCAAGAACTTGTTCGGCTCGAGTTTTCTAAGGCCAAACCCTGCAAAGGGCTGAACACGTGGCTGCTCTCTTTTTTCTGTTTTAACCTTGAGAGTGATTCGTTCCGTGTTCAGAATCCATGCCTGAACTGCAGAGCATGGATGCCTCTTGCCCTAAATTGCTGTGATTAGGAATCACAGTCCAATGAGCTTGCGGCTTACCAGTCCAGGAGCCAAGAGGTGACCTGCTGATGGCAGTGTCCTCCTGCTTGATGATACCTATCACTTGAAGCCCCCTCCCAAATATTGTTTGATTCCATTTCATGACACACAGTCTTTTGATCGTAATATATCATACGTTAAATGGGCTTGAAATCTGGTTGATGTTGTTAGATCTCAGAGCTCAGGGGAGATCAAATTAAACTTTAGTCAGACACAAAGCTGAGTAAAGTGGAAAATGTAATAGTGAGTGTTAGATCATTTTTATTCTTAAATTTCCCTTTTTTCCTCTGTTGAAAATGTCATCCTGCTCTTTACATCACATTATGACTTAGTTGCCACACATACTCCTTTTTTTTCCCCCTCTTGAGAAGCAATTGTTTCTTTCCCTTGAGAAAAATTCTGTCTCATGTTAGGCACATGAATGTTGAAGGAAAGAATTTCCTGATTGTTTATTAGCTTGCTAAAGGCTCTTCCTTTCGTGAGCTCGTGACAGCATGAACATCATTATTAAAGTGTGAGAGAGCTTTAAAAACTGAATATTCCTAAGTACCCTGGGAGAAAAAAGTAGGAAAAGAGAAGTGAGACAGTAAAGAATGCAGTAGGACTGGTCGATGGTACCAGAAAGAAGTGGGAAAACAAGAAGGTAGAGCAGGCACTGCGCAGAAATGTCTTCTAGTGAATTCGCACTGTAGAACATGAAACCTCAAGTAGACACAGCTCTTCTGTCACAGCCCCCGCTGTGAAGTAGAAGAGGGGGGACAGCACGGGGAGCCAGGCTGGATAGGCAGCAGTGGGGTCGTCCCTTGAAGGTCCTAAGGAATCTCCGCTCATTCCTAAGTCCTGAGGCGGCCCCAGGTCACTTTGGATGGCCTGTGCTTTGAGCTTTCTCAACCAGGACTTGATGTTCTCCTGGTGGCTCCAGCAGTGCGTTTCTCCTGTCTCAGCCCTCCGCCCAGCGCATGATTGGTGGTGGTTGCTGACATGATCTCTGGTGCTGGAGGGAGTTCTAGGTCCTTCCTGGTGGTGGTATCGGACTCTGGTGTGTGTTCCACAGTTGTTCTCCTCTCCTTGCTTTAGCTACCCATCTCTGCTCTGTTTAGCCCAGGGAGAGCCTTCCCCACATTTAATTTTTAAGAGTAATCACTTCCCTATTTGACAGGAACTTGTGTTGTAAATTTAAAAAGATTAACAATGGCAACAAGAGCTAAACAGAGTACTTGTTACAGGCCTAGTACTTGACCTGAATTTCTCCCTTAATCCTCCCAACAATGGTATTATACAACAATAATATTACTTGTGTTACTTAGATGAATTACTAATCTTCAAATGAGTTAATAACCAGACTATTAACTGGTAGTGAAGCCAGAATTCAAATTATGTTTTTAACCACTGGGCTATACTGTCTCCTCAGGAGAGACTTGAAGGCTTAGAGTACAACCTTAAAGTAAACTGTCACGTAAACCCATTGAAGAGTGGGTTTCTTACTCCCCTTTTGGTGATAGGGTGACTTTGATTTGTGAAAATGAGGCAGAATGGGTGTCTTAGTCCATTCAGGCTGCTGTAACAAAATAGCACAGATTAGGTGGCTTATAAACCACAGAAATTTATTTCTCATAGTTCTGGAGACTAGAAGTCCAAGATCAAAGAACCAGCATGGTCATGTTTGGTGAGGGCCCTCTTCCTGGCTCCTAGCTGGTACCTTCTCACTGTGACCTCACGTGGTGGAAGGGGCCAGGGATCTCTTTGGAACCCCTTTTATAAGGCACTAACCCTATTCATCAGGGCCCCACCCTCATTACCTAAGCACCCCTCAAAGGCCCTACCTACTAATACCATCACCCTTTGAGGTTAGGATTTCAACATAATGTGGGGGAGGGAGGACACAAACATTCAGACTAGCAGTGGGGAAAAGCAGTAAGGCCTAAATCATTTTCTTGAATACTCAGGCTTTTCATAAGCACTGTATTACCTTGATGCGAGGCACATACTAGATGACCTGTGTGGGATGTCAGATGGAGACTGCCTCTCCATCTCCCTGTTTCATTTGTCTTGAAATATAGAGGATGGACATTGTAGCCTGATGTGGTTTCTGGTGAAGCAGTTATCAGCCCACATCTTGAGAAATTTTATTTCAGTTCTTGATATTGCGGTTCAAATCTGAGAATTTAATTCACTCTTTGACTTGAATTCCATGTTCAGGCTCTAACTGATATGGTTGACTTTGAAGGGAACACATTTAATTAGGATAGATTCCAATGCTATTTTTATCCTGTGGATTTATTTCATGGGATAATTTAATTCCATTCAGGGTACTGGCCTGAGAGCAGAGTCTTTAAGGATAAGCCTTTGAAAACCAAGTCCTTGTAATTCACAGAGAGCAAAGGGTACATTTGGGTCATAGAGGGTGTGAATTTGATCCAGAGAGCACAGTGAGAAATGTGGGAGCACAGGACAGCCTTGTTTATCATACATGTCCTGGGATGGCCTTTATCAGAGCTAAAAGGATGAATGATGCCTGAATGATGCCTGTGATCTCTCCAAATAGAGCTGTTGTTTGGCTGTTTTATGTTTTTGTTTTTTTCTGAGGGAGGTGTTTCTTTTGCAGCAAGTTACAAAGATGATACCATTTGCAAGTCATCATCAAATGGGACTTTAGAAGGTAGTGCCTTATGCCTTTCTTCTCTCTCTCAGCGGACTGTGCCTTGTGTGAGAGGAGACAGGCCAGTTACATTCAAGTGCTTTTCTGCTTGTGTTCTGACCCTGATTCTCAGATGTGTTCACTTGCGTTCCATGGAGGAACAGAAGCCCAGCTCTTGGGAGTTACAGCAAGAAAAGAGTCTGCCCCTTTGCCTTTGGTTGGAAGGTCTGGAGCCTTGCTGTGGCCCACAGACCAAGAAAAGAGAGGGCTGCGAAATAAGCAGTCACTTTGCTAAGGGAAAAAAAGACTTATTCAGTCCTTTGTCTGGGGCTTATTGGCTGACTGGAATCCCAGACAGTGCTCATGAATAATTTACATGGGCACTGACTTTTTTCCAAAGTCAAGCCCTACAGAAATGGGGAAAACAAAGAGGCACGCATCCCATTTACCTGCCTGCCAGCATTATGGGCACCGTTCTCTATCGTGTTTCATAAACTGTGTTAGGGGAGAACTCAGACATCATTTGACGTGTCAACACCTAACTCCCAAAGCCAGCAAGCACACGTTGGATTTGCTGTTTCTGACAAAGCATGGGATGTATCTAAAATAGGTTGAGGGCTTCCCTGGTGGCGCAGTGGTTGAGAGTCCGCCTGCCAATGCAGGGGACACGGGTTCGTGCCCCGAAGATCCCACATGCCGCGGAGCGGCTGGGCCCGTGAGCCATGGCCGCTGAGCCTGTGCGTCCGGAGCCTGTGCTCCGCAACGGGAGAGGCCACAACAGTGAGAGGCCCGCGTACCGCAAAAATAAAATAAAATTTAAAAATTAAAAAATAAAATAAAATAAAATAGGTTGAGTGAAGAAGAATTTATAGAAGAGCCCAGCTGAAGTTTTGATTCCTCCTTCCCAGGTTATACTTGAACACAGCACATTTCAACGTATACTTTTCAACTCATGCGTCTGACTGCTTTGTGCCCTGTGCAGTTCTCATCATGCGGGCTGCATGGATATCAATGGTAATTTGCCCTCCCATCGTCCAGATGTGGAACTGGCCACAGAGGCTGACTGCCAGACCTGACATATTGTTTTGTACTCATATACTTATACAGTACATTAACTTTTAAAGAAAATCACTTTTGATTTCTCCTCAAGTTAGAGAACAGTCACTACCTAATTTGACTTTTTTTCCCCATAAATTCAGAATTTGGAAAGATTAGCAATCTCCCTGCCAGATGAGATCTATCAAGCTAGTCTCTGAGCACAGCTGTGAGACATTGTATCTGCATGAATACACCAACCTCTATATCATCTGACTCTTGTTTCTCAAAGATACCATAAGGGACCATCAGGTTCCTTGCTGACTCCACATACCTGTGTGATCTGAAGTTAGCTGAGTACCGTTTTGCTTAGAGAGGCCATGCTGAGAGAGGCCACCTCTGTGAGTATTGCTTTCATGTTTAAGAATTCACAGGTCAGGACTTCCCTGGTGGTCCAGTGGTTAAGACTTTGCTTTCCAAACCAGGGGGTGAGGGTTTGACCCCTGGTCAGGGAGCAAAGATCCCAGATGCCTCACAGCCAGAAAACCAAAACATAAAACAGAAGTAATATTGTAACAAATTCAATAAAGACTTTAAAAATGGTCCACATCAAAATAAAATAAAATAAAAAAAAGAATTCACAAGTCATCTGTTTCCAGATCAACTTGTGTGTTGGGTCCATGGTGAATATCATATGCTTGAGTCATTGTTCTCTGATATCTAGCTCTTCCCCCTCTTGAAAATTGTGGCAACACCTGTCTGAGTCCCATTTCCGGGGACCTTTCTTACTCCTAAGTATTTATCAGAGTTTCAGAGTCCCCAGATGTCTTTCATTTGAGCCTGGAATTCTGGACTCCTATCTACAGTGGAATTCGATTCTATACTTGTATTTATTCTACTCACTCTAGTGAGAAAGGTGGTCTTTTTAGATAAAGTTGAAAGTCAAATTTCGGAGCTCTGTTTTCCCTTTGCCATGTGATAACATCATTCTTTCTGCTCCAAGAAGTAGGTCTACTCTTTCTTGCTCTGTGTGCTACAAAGACAGCCACAAATTGTCGTGTTTTTATCTTCATATAGTCCTTGTTTTTTCAGGAAGCACTAGCCGTGGGATTTTCAATACATTAGTAACTTTCACTTCGGATTTTGGCTGTGAGCTCTCACTCAGGATTATTACTGGAGCTCCAAACATTTTAGTCCTATTCCTGCCTTCTCTCTTCTTAGCTTGTTATGCATGTTCTGTCAGATGATGGGCTCATTCAGTGCCTGCTCGTCCGTCACCAGAAAGTGACTTCAATCCCTAACTCCTGAGATCTTTTTTCAAAGGTGTGATGGGGAGCTCTGAGGATTTCCAACTTACTAAAATAGCTTGACATGTCCCCCGAATGAAACTCATCAGCCCCTATTCTCCTCCCTTGCACAGCCTTTGGGGACGTTTGACAAGAATTTATTGAGCATTGACTCTGTGCCAAGGATATGGTTACTGTGATAAGCAAAAACAAAAGTGCTCCCTTGTGGAGAGTATGGTCTAGTGAGGGAGAAAGACATCAATCACATAATCATACTAATAGAAAATCACAACTGTGACCAGTGCTGTGAAGAAGAGGAATGCATTGCAATGAATGAGAACCTCTCATCGGGTGATTCAATCTGGTCAGGGGAAGGTGGAAGATTTTCCTAAGGAAGTGACTCATGAGCTGAGGTAACTAGTAAAGAGTGAAGGAAAGAGCGTTCAAGACAGAAGGAATAGCAAATGCAAGTGCCCAGTGTCAGGAGGGAGCATGGCAAGCTCAAGGGCTTTTAGAGAAGTCCAGTGTGGTTGGAATTTAGGAGGCATATCTTCCCACAACTGACGTTTCAATATCCTAATGTGGTCACTGTCCTCTGATGACTTTGAGATTTTTTAGGCACTCCTTATAAATAATTTATTTAAAAATTGGGTAAGGCTAGTCATGTTGTCAGTCCCTGGAGGAGCCATTCACTCACAGTGAGTTTCTTGTGTCCAAATCTATGTGTTTGTTTTCAAAAATGGAATTATAAAGTGTCAGAACCAGATGAGACCTACAAGATTACTTAGTGCCGAGTTCCCGGTTAACAGATGAAAGAATTCAAGCCTGAAACATCCAAACAATAAATTGCTTCTCAGAATGGATGTTTTCTTAGGAAGGCTCACTTGCAGCTTGTTTTTTCATCTCCAGAAAAAAAATATTGCCATTAGAAAATTTTGTTTCAATCTTCCACATACTGCTGGCCTGAAGGGCTAAGCAAGACATTCGGAAGCATGTGATATTGTTCGCTCCATTTCAGTGAGGAAAATGCAGTTGAGCTCAGAACATTAATTACTGAGCTCCCGCTTGTGTTAGGAGATATAGATACAAAATGAGTAGATGTGTTGTCTGCCCTCTGAGGTGCTTTCTGTGGGGTGGGAGAGATGGCCCGTAAATAATAGCAAATGGGCTCCAAAACTGGAGTATGCCCAGGGCATTATGGGAGCACAGAGCATGGCCACTTAGCTTAAGACGAAGATTTAGGCAAACTTCCTATGGGAGGGGATGCCTGAGCTGAGTGTGGAAAGTTAAAAGCTGAATAAAATTAAGTAGGGTGTTTAGGTAGGGCGCAGACTTGAACAAAATCTGAGAAGTGTGAAAGTCCCTGGTGAATCTGTGGGTGGAGTGGAAAACTACTAGAATTTTGGTAGTACTAGAGCCTAAAGGTTGAAGTATGGTGGAAGAATAAGGCCAGAGGGCTTGACAGAAATGAAGTTATGCAAGGCTTAACATTCTTGAGAAGTATGAATTCTGTATCACTTAGGATTTGGCACCATTGCCTGTCACAGGAAATATAAAATGACAGTGGCTTAAACTAAACAGAAATGTATTTCTCTTCCCTGTAAGGAATCTGGAGGTAGGGTGTCCAGCTCTACCATTAAAGCTCCATGGAGTCCTCAGGGACGCAGATTTCTATCTTTTCTATTCTGCCGTCTCCAAGGTCACCTCATGGTCTAAGATGGTTGCTGCAGCTCCAGAAGTCATCTCTGTATTCCAGTTCCAGGCAGTAAGAAGGGCAAAGGGCACTCCTTCCAGCTGAGTCAGCTTTCTTTAAGGATCCTTCCTGAACTTCCACACAATACTTACCATGGAATTGTCCAGAACTTGGTCACATGGCTGTACCTAGCTTCAGTGAAGGCTAGGAAATTACTACATGGCTATGTTCTAACTAAAAATTGAGTTTCTCTTATTAAGGAAAAAGAAGGAGAATAGTTATTTGATAGAAAACCTGCACTGTCAGGTACAGATTTCATACCAGGAGATTTGGCTTTATGTAGCAGGTAAAGGAGAGTCTTTGAAGAATTTTCAGCAAGTTGCATGACATGAGTGAGTGGATTTATGTTTTACATGTATTTGGCAGGGGTGGGGGGAGTGTGTGGACATGTGCATGTGGACAGCAGGGGAAGGTTCAGTTTGTGGCTGTTACGGTGCTCTGGGTAAGAAGATAAGGAGGCTCTGAACTAAGATATTGACGGTAGGGCTGAGGAGAAGGGCATACGTTTATGAGATACCAGCAAGTAGAACAGACAGGGCTTAGTGTCTAGGTGGACCCAGGGCATGAATGAGAAACCTGGGGTCATTGCTAGGTATTTAGTTAGAAGTTTGAATAGATGATGGATGGTACCGTTAGCTAGGAGAGACCATGAGCCTTGGAATAGATCTCAGCAGAAGATGAAGATGAGAACTAGAAACATAAGATGTCAGGTACTTGAGACACATTCCAGTGGAAATGCTAAATGGGCAGATGGGTTTGAGTCTGAAGCCCAGTGAAGGGGGGCCGGAACTAAATATTTGGAAGTCATCAGGACATAGCTGTTAGTTCAGATCATAGGACTGGATGAGATCATCCAACAACAGTGTCTTAAATGGAACACTGAGCTAAAGACAGAACCCTAGGGAATCAGGCCCCATTGGGAAGCCGCCTAAATTTGGCTGTGTGGTTACACAAAATACTGATATACTGCATCATTTAGAGTACATGTCCCCAAAGTAAAATTCCATTTAAAATATAATGCTACAAAAAAAAATAGAAAAGCATCACTTATTTTAAAGTAAGTTTGAGAGGCAGCATATATTCTTTGAACTGAAAGAATGCTGGGCCTGGTTTTCAGAAGGACCTAGGTGCTAGTCCCAGCCCTGCTTCATACTGGTCCTGAGGATGTGGGTGGGTGGCTGAACACTCTGAGCCCGTTTGCCCTTCTGTCCAATGGGGTACCGTTGACATAGCTTTCCTGTAGGGTGTTGATGAAGCTCCAGTCAGGTGAAAATGTGAAAGCTCCTTGAAACATGCCACGTCGATAGAGATTATTCTTTGCATACATGCTATCAGCAGATTTGCACTTTCTCTGTAGCATTGGCTTGAGCTGAAACTTTGCTCGTGATGCGTCCTCAAAAATAGAGAATTCTTCACAGAAATTGGAGTTGTGGCGTGTAAAAATCAACCCTCTGAAGACCAATCTTTTTTGGAGGCATGGGGATCGTCAAATAATCCTTTATTAAATTATTTTTCTTTGTAGTTCTTGTAGCTGGGAATTTCACCACACCACTGTTGATGTCATCTATGATGTTGTGAGGGGGGCAGCCGTCAACATTGCAGCCCACAGATGGGCAGTCCCCAGGATCTCTTTAATGCTTCCAAAGAGTTCTCTAGCTAAAGATAGATGCCACATCTGTCATGCCAATGTTGACAGTCTCATCAAAAGTGATGCTGCCACTCTGTTTGATGTTTTTCTGCTTCTTTCTGTCTCTTGGTGATTCCTTGAGGGCTTTGATGACCAGAGGCAGAGGCAGAAGGTACCATCTTAATCTGGGCCTGTCTGTTCTGAATGGTCAGTTTCACTGTAATCCTCAGACCCTTCCAATCACCAGTTGCCTTGGTGATGTCATTACCAACCTTTTTTTTGTTGTTGTTGTTTTTTGTTTTAAATGCCAAACATTTTTTTTTTGATGTTGGGGGTAGGAGTTTATTAATTAATTAATTTATTTTTGCTGTGTTGCATCTTCGTTTCTGTGTGAGGGCTTTCTCTAGTTGTGGCAAGCGGGGGCCACTCTTCATCGCGGTGCGCAGGCCTCTCACTATCGCGGCCTCTCTTGTTGCGGAGCACAGGCTCCAGACGTGCAGGCTCAGTAGTTGTGGCTCATGGGCTTAGTTGCTCCGCGGCATGTGGGATCCTCCCAGGCCCGGGCTCGAACCCATGTCCCCTGCATTAGCAGGCAGATTCTCAACCACTGCACCACCAGGGAAGCCCATTACCAACCTTTTCTGGAGACAGACCCAGGGGGCCGATCTTGGGGACCAGAGCAGGTGTGGCACCAAATTCCCCATCAATGCACCTCAGGTATATGACTTTGATCTCATTGGGGTCGAACTTAGGCAGCATGGTGGAGGCAGCTGGTGTCAGATGAACCGGGATTCAGGATGAATGAAGAAAGTTGCGCCCTGGCCTCCTCTGAGCCAAAAGCTGAAAGGGGACCAATCTTTTTACAGTAAACTAAATCTGATTATGCTTTCCTTTCAAGCCAAATAATTTTCTTTGCATTTTAGCCATATTTTGATATCATGTATAGTTAATATAGTTACCATGTAGTTATCATAAGTCCTTAAGATAGTTGCCTTAGGAAGCCCTGGAGCACTGGGGACATATTGTAAAACTTGAAGACTATACTGTTGCATCTTGTTTAAATGTCAACTGCCTCTCTAATGTATAGGGGAAACAGTCGAACTCATTTTGAGTTTACTTTTTCTGGTATTGAAGCAAACTTTTCTTTTGTTCATTTGAGGGGCGATTCAAGAACATTTTTGGACCATCACTATTTACCAGGAGTAAATATCCTGGTACAGTTTCTCCAAGGATCCAGATTAATGACAGAAAGAAATTTCAGCCCTGAAACACTTTGTTTCTGCACTTCACTTATTAGATCAGAATACTGATCCTGGCATATATCATCCGTGTTTGACCTTTGCATGAACAAAGGCTGTGGTTATTTGGGACTAATTGATATATGTGTTAATTGATTCCACTGGCTAATGAAATCAGACCACCAGTCTTGCTGTATTCCCCACCAAATTGATCCAGCAATCTACTGCTTCATTATAATTAAACACAATCTTGGATTCATTTGCTAAGCTCTAAAAATAGAATCGTTGATCTTTAGGTACCAGATGAACACTGCCATTTGTAAAAAGTGATTCAGTTGTACAGTTAAACAAATGCCTACTTAATGCAAAGCTTTATGTCACACCTTCAGAGACTAAAAGAAGAATAAAGGAAGGCCTCGCCCTCTAGCTTGGGTTACTTACTCATTCCTTTCACACTTAGGTGTTGAGTACACATCGTGGGCCAGGCACTGTTCAAAGCTCTGGAAATAAAGCTACGCTACCCTCCAGGAGCTTAAATTCTAGCACAGGTAGTCAGACAAGCAACAAGTAAGTATATTGAGTGATAAATATACTTTTATCGGGGTGATAAACTCCGTGGAGAAAAAGCTATGTCAGGGAAGATAAAGTTTGAGGAGAATGGTTTTACTGTTTACACAGAGGATTAAGAAAGGCTTCTCTTGTAAGGGCTCTTTGAGCAGATGAGCAGAGACCTAAGGACGCGAGGAAACAGGCTCTCTATGAATAACGGGGGGAAAAGCATTCTGGGTGGAAGGAACGGCAGGGACACTGTGGGAGGGGCATGTGCTCTTCGAGGTCAAGGATGGCTGGACAGAGAGGTATGGGGCAGAGCGGAGGAGATGATCCGAGCTCTCTCCCTGATTCTGCCACACAGAATAATAGCCATGTGTGCTGAGCATTTATCTCATGAGGACAAACACCTCTGTAAAGGAGTTGTACCTATTTAATTTTGCCTTCTTATGACATCTCTCCAAGGAAATGGTGTCAACCTTCTTTTACAGATAAGGAAACTTGAGGCTCTGGGAAGTAACTCTCTCAAGGTCATGCAGCCTGTGGTGGAACTCTATCATCCCACCTCAGGTTTGAATCCAGGAAGGTGCCAGTTCCTCCATCCTCCAGGCCTTGGGACATGCATTTCCCTTTGCCTGGAACACTTCTCCCTCTCTCTGCCAAGGGAATGCCTGCTGATCCCTGCAGTCTCTGCTTAGATTGTCACCTCTAATGGGAAATTCTCCTGGACCCCCTTGCCCCCCATCTCCGTCTGGGTTGGGTGCTCACCCTCTCTGCTCGCACGGTGTCCTGTAATACCCTTCCCTCAGCATCCTTCCTGGCCTATGCCTCTCTGCGTATGGGCTGCCTCGTGAGAGCAGGGACCATGCCTCTTTAACCCAGTATCTATCGGCACTATTATACTGGTCCAAACACATGATTTGCTGAGAAATCAAGGTAGTTTTTTTTTTTGTTTTTTTTTTTTATAAATGAATGCCTTTTGAGAATTTGACCTACTGAGAAGAATGTTTGAGCATCCATAATAGTATTTTTCAAATGATCGTTTTAATTCTTATGGATTTAAAAATTTTAGATTTTCATTTTGATGATAACATACGTCTTTCACTCACTATAAAGAAAAAATTTCTTCCTTGTGATTGTAATTCTCAAGTGAAAGATATTTCATAGGAAAAGACATGTCTGTCAGTGTTTCTTCACATGTTCTTTCAAAAGGAGCTGTACGGTCTTGGGTTTGAGAAACAGTGGTGGTCTCTGCCACGACCCTTCTACACTGGATGACTTAGATCCATAGAATTTGTAGAAAACTTAAGTTGTGTACTTTTCTGCTTTAGGTGATTCTGATTCCTCTCAGATTTACATCAGGTCTGTCTGCTGTGTTCAGAGGACTTCAACAGTAATCTGTTCCATTTTTTTATGCCTTTCTGCTAAAAGGAAAGGTAAAAACTGCTTCAAGATCATTTTTACAAACCAGACATTGTTTTGTAAGTTCCTTAAACCTATCATGTATATTTTACCTATATGACTATGTTAGAAATCCTGGTGATTTCACTTTTTTTTACAGTTATGGGTAAGTTATCGAATACCATCAATACCCTAAAATTATTAAGGGGCTGTACAAAGATATTTTTCTCATAAAGATGTGTATATACAGTCTTGGGTATACGGGTATACATTCGTTAGTGAGAGCAATGATTTTCCCCGTGTTTTTTATTTTTAAAATAAAATTGATTCTCCTCTAATTACAAAAGTAACATATAGTAACTGTTGAAAATTTAAAATTAAATAACCTATAACCCTACCACCCCTACCACTGAAAGATAATCATTTTCTTCAGATATATTTCCTTAGAGTTTTTTTTTTTTTTTTGGGTACATGGGCCTCTCACTGTTGTGGCCTCTCCCGCCGCAGATCACAGGCTCCGGACACGCAGGCTCAGCGGCCACGGCTCACGAGCCCAGCCGCTCCGCGGCATGTGGGATCTTCCCAGACCGGGGCACGAACCCGTGTCCCCTGCATCGGCAGGCGGACTCTCAACCACTGCGCCACCAGGGAAGCCCTCCTTAGAGTTTTAAAATGTATTTACTTTAAAAAAAAAAAAAGAAACAAAATTGAGGTCATACTATATATACATTTTTAACCTGATTTTTTTTTCACTTAATTTGTCATGACCATTTTCCCCATCATGAAAGTCATCTACATTCTCTTTTAAACCTAATATTACATGATACAGAGTGGTCTACCATATGGACCTACTTAATTTATAGTACCTTTAAGTTGATTTATTAATAATGGTGAATTTATTATATCCTTGTACACATCTGTTTGGATCCGTCTTTGATTCTTTTCTTGGAACAGATTCCTGGAGGTATTACTGCTGAGTCAAAAGGCATGCATGTTATTATAACTTTTTTTCCTGGGGTTTGAGGGACCTGGGTTCCAGTTCTGCCTTGCCACTTCCGAGCTGTGTAATTTTGAGCAAGTTACATAACCGCTATAAGCCTCAGTTTCTTCATTGATAAAATGCAGATCCTAGAAATGCACACCTGAGTGGTGCATGTGAGGCCTTTAGCCCAGAGCCTGGTATGTAGTACATGCTCAGTAATGTTCACCTTTTGAACATTCTTTGGAAAAATGCATCAGAGCACATGTTTTAATGATGAGTATTGGTGTTACCCAGTGGGTTGTATTTGTCTTTCCACTTCACTCCACCCCCACCCCTGTAGATCTTAAGTGTACAATTTGATAGGTTTTGATGAGTGTACACAATATGTAATCGATTCTCTAAATAACAGATAGAACGTTTCCATCATCCCAGAAAGTTTCCTTGTGCTCCTTTCAGTTAATCCCTAATCACCCCTATAGGCAACCAGTGTTGATTCTATATAGATAGTATAGGATGTGCATATCCATATTAGGATCCTGAAAACAAAACCACTTCTCAGTAATGTCCTTGTGAGTGTAAGAGGATGGGGTTCTTTAGGGTGACTTTGTGAGTGCAGTGATGGTCATGGTTCAGAAGAAACCCCCCAGAAGACCTCATTCCTTGTCAGCTTTATTCTCTGTAGAGAAAATAGTTCAAGAGGATGTTTATCAGCACATCAACAGTGGTTGTCTGAGTATCTGAGGGAATGTAGGTGGTTTTTATTTCCCTTTTAATGCTTTTCAAATGTTCTACATTGAACAAACATTGTCTTTTTAATCATTAAAAATATTATTTTCAAAAGGGAATCTCAAATATGATATTGAATATACCCCAATACGAGTTTTGCAACGTGATTATATCAAAAATAGGTACCTTGCTGCTGCTGTACCAGTTAAGTTCTGTCAGGCCTTGGCCTTCCGGCTGTGATCACTCCTTGTCTGTGAGTCATCATCCTAGTCTACTCAGGCTTCCATAATGATCACCATAGACTGGATGACTTAAACAACAGAAATTTATGTCTATACTTGTAGAATCTGGGAAGTCCAAGAGCAAGATGCTGGCCATTTTGGTGTCTGGTGTGGCCTGTGTTCCTGGTTTGCAGACAGCCACCTTCCTGCTGTATCTTCACATGCCTGGTGGAGAAGAGACGAGAAGCAAGCTCTCTAACGTCTCTTCTTATAAAGGCACAAATCCCATCATGGGGGACCCACCCTCATGACCTTATCTAACCTGAATTATTTCCCAGAGGCCCCATCTCCAAATATGGGGTGGTCAGGGCTTCAACATATGAATTTGGGAGGTATGCAGCCATTCAGTCCATCGCAGTGGTTCATTCATACGTTTATTCAATTTTCAACATTTTCTATTATGTGAAGCAAGGTGCTTTGCAACTACTTGATAGTACAAAATCTACCTGGAAATAATTTCAGCCCTGAGGAGAATAGTACCTGCTGGAGTTGAACACACCATGGATTGACGCGAGAGAACAGCTGAGGATTAGATGAGGGCATTGTCATTCTTTTGGCTCACTGAGCTGTGTATGTTAGTCTTGGAGGGTATGTTTTCCAGTTGTGTTGAGACCAAATCCTCCTCCTGGATCCCAGTACTTAAGCCTGGCAGGAGAAATAGCTAAGCGGAACGTGGTATTATTACTGTTTGCCTTTTGATAAATAGTCTGCCTGAAGGTGGAATTTTTTCCATTGTCTTGCAAATGTCAAATTTTACTTATCAGCAAACTTCCTAAGAAGAAATATAACTTGGTGCAAGCACCCTGTTACCATTTGGCCAAAATGCCCAGACACTGATGAATTTCTGGGTTCAGCTGCAAAGAAAAGGGAGTGAAACTGACAGGCAAACTGCCCCACACCTTGGAGAATGACGTCACTGAGGGATCCGGTTCCCAAAGTGCGTGCATGGTGCTCAAAATGGGAAGGTGGCAGTTTGACTGTATGACCTTTCATTTCTCTTTCCTCCCTTGGCACTGCTCCTCCAACCTTCAGAATATCCCTCCAAACCTGCTTTTTCACATATAGAATCTCTGTCCTACATTCTTGATACTTCCCTGATCCATGTCCCACTGACACGATTTTTGAACCTTGGGATTGGAAGGGAGTTCACAGTTATATACCCTTCTTTTTCAAAGCATGAATACCTAATAGCCTGCTGAGTGGTCATTTTTTCTATATTTAAACACCTCCAAACAAAAAGGAACTTGTTCCCTCCACTTTTAGGCATCAATGACTTGGAAATTTCACCTTTGTATTGACCCAAACAGTATCTCTCAGTATCTTCCATTCACTGGTTCTGAACCACCTATAAGGAGGAAACTGAAAAAACACAAATCTTCTACAAGAAAGCCTTTTAGATATTTGGAGGCAATCTGGTTCTTCCAACGTAGTTTACCTGTCAAAGAAGGAAATGTGATTAGTGTGATATTGTTCATTCTGGTTATCTTTTTGCAATCACTGATTTCTGAGCAATCATAAGCCATCCATGTAATTTTTCATTCTTGATTCAGTATCTGTTTGATGTGTTGCATTCTTCTCTAGTAAGATCAGCAGCGTCATAACTAGTAATTGGTTAACTAAAGTGAGTTGTGATGTTAATAGCTCACGTTATTCCTCTTAAATAAGACTTGGGCTTTAACTGAATTTTGTTGATGCTGATTATAGGGGCAGCAGGCATGGTGGGAAGTTGATTGTTGATGTGACTTTAGAATAGGCTCTTCAGGGCTTCCCTGGCGGCGCAGTGGTTGAGAGTCCGCCTGCCGATGCAGGGGACACGGGTTCGTGCCCCAGTCCGGGAAGATCCCACATGCCGTGGAGCGGCTGGGCCCGTGAGCCATGGCCGCTGAGCCTGCGCGTCCGGAGCCTGCGCTCCGCAACGGGAGAGGCCGCAACAGTGAGAGGCCCACGTACCGCAAAGGAAAAAAAAAAATAGGCTCTTCAGAGTTTCCTTTTGCAAAGATGAGGCAGAGGATGAGCACAGGTGTGGGGATGGGGGAGATGAAGACCTGAACACCTCGAGTTAGAGGTACCTGTGGAACGCCTAGTCAACTGACCCATCTCAAAGTTGTAAATACCAGGCTAACGCTGAAGACAGTGGCCATAGGCTCCAGGTTGATTGCGTGGCAACAGTGTGCAAATGAGGCAGTATTGACTTACAGTTAAGAGCAAGGCTTTGGAATCAAACTTGGATTTGAAACTTACCTCCACAGTGTACTAGCTCTGTGATACTGGGTAAACTCTTTAATTCCTCTAAGTCTCAGTTTCCTAATCTATAACATGGGGATGACAGTTCTGCTTATCCCATGAGGTTATTTTGAGAATTCAATTCATGCTGCTTGTTTATCCCCATATCTGGTATCAGTTAATTCTCCATACATGTTATCAGTTATAAAGAAGAAAATGACCCAGGGAAGAAACTTGAATAGTGAACCCATTTAAGAGGTGGACAGATTTCATAAGGAAAGGTTAAATAAATTACAGTATACCCTGCAGAATATTATACAACTATTGAAAGAGTGAATGAGTTAGATTTACATTTATTCACCTGGGTGGTTTTTTCCTGATAGATAAATCAGTGAGAAAAATAAGTTAAATGGTTCATATGCTCATTTAAGTCCCATTTTTTGCTTAAAAATAAAAAAGGTAGCAAAACCCAACTGTACATAGATATGTGCATGGAAGAAGTTGTGGGAGAGCAGATACAAAACAAGTTTGGGATGGGGTGGACAGTTATTAATTTTTCGATAGGTATCTTCATATTGTATCACACTGATTGTAGTGAGAATGTGTTACCTTTGTGATTTTTGAGAACCAATATTTTTAAATGAAATAAGCAAAAGGAGTGGGGGATGGGCAGAGGAAGAGGAGAAATCAGTCAGTAGGGAGTGAAAGGGAATTGTCAGCAAGGGAAGGGATGTTTTCCAGGGGGTGCAGGATGAAGAGCCAAGATCCTCAGGCTCTTTCTCTCATTTGTCATGGCTCTATCAGGGCTTGGCATCCAGAGCTTTGGTTTCCTTGTTCATTTTCATTTGGTATCCCTCCATTTCTGGCACATGGTATAGCAATATTTCTTCTTTCTTCTCTTCATTTCTGTTTTATTTCTAGCTACTGAGCTTGTCCAGAGGAACACATTGGGAGAGATAAATGATATGAAGATGGGTATCAACAGGGTATTAGTTATTGACTGAAGAGCAGTGTCGATGTAAGTTAATTAGATGAGTTAATGCATACATATGACAAAAAAAAGAAATATTGAGCTATTCTAAAAAGATTACAGTGAAAGCTAAGTCCAGCTTCCTGATTTCTCTTTCTCAAGGCAACCAGTTACCCATTTCTTGTATGTCCTGCCAGAAATGGTTTACATATACACAAGCTCTATGTTTCCTATCGAAAAACAAATGGTGCTATAGGATACACTTGAAGATTTCCTAAGCCTTTTGAAAGACCAGCTCTAAACTCCTGTAAAAAAGCTAGCAGTTTTGAGACTCCTCCTCTTTTCCAAGCAGGGTCTGTGGGTGAGGGTTCAAACCTGCAAAGAATTCTGCTCTTGTTGGAGAAACTGTGCAGGTCTGTGGAGATCATGCAACAGGCTTATAAAAGTTTATTGCAGTTATATAGCTACAAAGAGAAATTTATTTCCAGCCCTACACGTCGTGCAGCTGCATCAGTGGTTATGTTTATCACGGGATTAAGGAGCAGCGGCACTCATGTCCACGCTGGCTGCGTGGTGCTCGCTTTGCTTTGGTGCACAGTGGTCATTTACCAGCAGCTTCTCAAACCCCTTTCTCTGCAAAGCACTGGAGCAGGCACTGGCAAAGGGAGGAAAAAAAATCAGACGTGAGCTCTTATGCTCTGTAAACATGTGGAAGCCTTCCAGATCTTGTGAATTAAGCAAGAGCGGGTGTTAAATCTTCGTTTAATCCAAGCAATGAGAAGCCGGCGCCTCCCAAGTTTGCCCTGAGTGAGGATTTTAACACTCCTTTGACAAAGAAATGGGAGGGGGCAATAGAGGAAAGCAGGTGATAAGTGAGTCATGAAATTCACCCTTTAGAAGAACAGCTCTTGCCATCATGAGCCCTTCCTGAGTGAGGTACCCAGGGCTCTTGTGTTAATTCTTGAAGGAAGGGAGGGAGGGAGGGAGGAAGGAAGACCAGTTTTTTTGGTTAGTGTGTGTTTGTTCTAATTCCTACACTGGATGCTGGAATTGAGAAAAATACTCTGTAGCGGAGAAATTAACTTAAGACTTAACTTACAGCTTGGGAGGAAAATTTTGACAAAGCAAACCTGAGATCTAAATGCCGTCAGGCTGGCCGCTTTATTGCTACTCTAAAAAAAGGAGGATTCAGTTTGGGCCTAAAGAACACTGAAATTTTGTTTTCTTGTCTGTAAAGAGACAGGTTCAAACCTGTCAAGAGGCAGTTGCTGAGTTTCCTTATGACTGACTTATATGTGTGGCATTGATTTTTTTTTTTTTCCCGTAAGAATCTGGATGAGTCATTCAGAAAGTTAAAAAATAGCAAAAAAGAAAGAAATGAGAAAAGCTAGCCAACGTCTGCCCCACATGCCAGGAAGGTCCACACAGACGGGAAAAATCTGTGAGGTCTCTGTTTGTTTCTCCCCATGCAAATACTCAGCCGCGCTCCGCAAAGCTTGAGTGCCCTATCTGTTCAGCTGCCATTTAAGAAATAAGACTCTGTTCTCCACAGCTTATTCCTTGGAGTTTCAGAGTGTAAAATATGAAGTGTGTATAATCACAGTTCCCAGCATTTCTTGGCATTTCAGCTTTGGCAGCAAGAATGGGAAAAACTGAAGCTTTTATGGCTGGGAAGGCTGAGTGTAATCTTTGTGCTGTGGCACTACCAAAGGAAGTGAGTATGTTAAAAAGCACGTTCCCTCCGAAGCCTGTCTGAGGGGCCGCTGGGCTTTGTTCAGTTTGCTGCAGCTATGGTATATTTTTATGTTCTGTTTGCATGAAAAGAAAGAGGAAGCATCGAGGGCTTACTCTGCAGAGCATTTTCATAGTATCTCACTTGATACGTGATCCAGGAAGGGTGGCCTGGGTCACACCTGGTGTGTAAAGAGTTAACTCTAGAACTGATAACTTCCCAGAGAAGCTCAAGATACTGTACTTCCTAAGAATGAGTTCTCAAGATAACAACTCAGCAAAGAGTTAAGATGAGAAGAATTCAGGAAAGGACAAGCACTTTCAAGAGAAGAATTTCAAGAAATTGCTTTAACTCTGAGTGGGTAGCTTACATGGTGAAGAGGTAGGTCAGCCCCGTATCTTAGTTTTCCCAGGGAAGCCCCAGTCTGCTCCTGTGATTCCCCCTGAATAGCGCCCCCCTTTTACTCAGAGGCCCATTTTGGACAATACATTGCACAGTCACCCTACAAAGAGGTGTCCACATTCTACAACTTTTTCTTTTTTTTCTGTGAGATGGCAGAACCAAAGAAAAGGGGATATGTTTTAGAAGTTTAAAGGGTCCCTCTTCTGTAGGAAAGGAATTCCCCCAGCATTTTCTTTTCATGGACTATTCTCTCCCAGGCCATGAATTGGAAATTTAGTTATTAACCGTTTAAAAGTATCTTTTTAGCATTGGTCACTATCTTCATTTGAAAGACACATGGAAGAAAATTGCTTTTCCCCTGAGTCCCATGTGTTATGTCCTTTGCATGATACTTTAATATATTTGCATGAGAGATAAATTTGTCAGTAGTCATAACTTTACGGGTCCACATTCATCTGTTTATTTATGCATCTGTTAAGTCATTTATTCATGCAGCAGATATTCATTGAGACCTACTTTGTGTTTAAGGATATCATAGTGACCAAGATAGGCCAGGACCCTGCCTACAGGAAGCATGTATTCTAGTGTAAGCATATAAAAAAGTAAAAGTAATTGCTCTTGAAAATGACATGGAAGGAAATAAGTGCATTTTTCATGTTTAGTTTTACTCGATAGAGCTGAAGAAAGGGGAGATGAGAGAGACAGACAGCTACCTCTCTGTCCACTTCTTTTGTTGCTGAACGGGGTCTCAGACTCAAATAGCTTCAGAATAGGGACCAAAGGGGACACTACAGTCCCACAGTTCTAACCAAATAGAACTCATGTGTCTGTACAACTAAAGTTCAGTTTAAAAAAGAAAAACAAGGAACCCAAGGCCAGACCACATTGGGCCCTGGCCACTCATTCACTTCCTCCAAAACTCCCAGATGTCCTTTAGCTCCACATCAGTGCCCACAGGCCTGGTTCAGTCTTCCATTGCAGTAGGTCCCCTTGTGGGTCCTCAGAGGAAACGAGGGCAGTATTTATTAGAATGTTACAACCACAGGGAGCTTTTCCACCTCACTTTGGAAACACTGAGCCATCCCTCCAGAGTTTGGATGGCGGCCAGACTCTGCTCTAGGAAATCTGATGGAATATCCCAGCACTGGCAGAAATGTCACAAAGATCATCTTTCATCATGGAATTTCTACACACTTCTGTGGAGCTCCCGTGAGTCAGCAGGAGGAACTCCACCACGCTGTGGCCCCGGGCCTCCAATCAGAGGGGCTGTGGAAGTTTCCCAGCCCCAGCTGGGGGTTGTCGGGGGGGTACGTGGTGTTACCATACATGCCAGCCCTGGACTGCAGGCTCCTTCGAGTGGGCGATGATGACCCTCCCAAGCCAAGTCTGAACGCCTTGGCTTCTTGAGTGGGCTGTCTTCTGGAAAGCTCATCTTCCCTTCTTCTTTAGCCATCACCCACCCCCTGCCACTCTCCCAGAAAATTTCTCTTCAGTGCCAAGAGTGAGTCTCCTAGAAAACCAGACACTATCCTTAACCGAGACTTTCATTAAGGATGGGAGAGGCTATCAGTCACCTGCCCTATGGCTCCATGGGGCTCTTTCTCAGACCAAGAAAGAAAGAAAAAAGACAGCCCCTAAGAAGGAACCTGACTGCCTCTTATTCCCTTTGGCCACACAGTGACTCCTCCTGAACAGACATTTAATGCAGTAGGAAAGTTCCTGCAGCCAGTGGCCTTCCACAAAGCCTCTTTTAAGGCACTGGTGTCTTCAAATGGAATTAGCTAGACTCTGTTTTCTTTGAAGGTGAATCAATATGCATAAGTCGTAATTTCCCTGTTAGTAGCTCCTTCCCTTTGGTTCCCCCAGCCTTTAACACAGCTATTGACAAGGGGAATGCCTACTGAAAATTACTGTATATCCTTGATTCCAAGTAACCAAAGATCACAAGATGCTGATGGTATCTGATACGATGAAAATGAGGATACTGGCAACTGGCAAGTTTTTTTGTCATTAGTTTCAAGAAACTCCCCTGTTGCAAAAACATTAAAGGGGATGGAGTGGGCACAGATCTTAGCATCAAGGTAATACAGAGGTTGGAGTCTTGTTCTTCTGTAGATATTGATAAGGGTGTGGTTTTTTTCCCCCTCTCTAGGCACAGTGATGGAGGATGGCTTGGTTAATGATATTATTAAGGCCATCCTAGTGACATCTATCCAGGAAGCAGGAATCTAGATGGCCAGAAAAGCGTATGATCAGCTGACTTTGAAAGCTCTTCCTTTTTTTTTCTGTGCTAGTCAGGCTTCTGCATGAGGACAGAATATAAGGGCAGTGGTATGTGCAGACACCCACATTTTCCACTGTGTCAGAAAAGCAAAGCCAGTCTACCCCTCCCCAGTTTCTGTCTTGGTAGATTCGTGCTCCTGGTCACTTCTTTCACCCAAATGGGGGAACCCAATCTCAGATAAGAGGAGGTTTGGCATTACATAGGATAAAGGTGAAAAAATGCTGGTCGGGTGGTTGGGTTTGTCTCACACGTGAGACCCTATGTTGTAAATGGTCTTTCTTAGATGGATTTCTCGTGTCTGTAAATGTGTCTCAAAGAGTGGAGCTTGAGGGCATTACTGCACTCAGAACCTATAGTCAGCTGTTTTGCTCTGCTCTCAAGACGGTGCTACTAATTAGATTCGTAAGCATCCCATTTGGCGGTACTTCTTTCCCATCCACGTTCTCACCTTCCCAAGGTGAGCATTGTTCTGAGTCATGTCCAGATTCCTGTAATGTGTTATTAACATGGGCGGTAGGGCTGCGTCAGTCCAGGGTCTGGAGAGCTGTGCAGAGGCAGAAGGGAACTTCAGAAGGAAGCCCCAAGCCCTGCCAACTCTCTTCCAAGGTGCCAAGCCTCAGCCCCCTGCCAAGAGCTTTTGGTTTCCAGGAATCACATTTGATGCAGGTTGTGAGTTATGGCATCAATGCATGTTTGTCTTAAATGGACCTTTGGGTTTGGAAAGTACCCTTCACCCCGCCTGACATACTGTGGTGCACTCATTTTCCCTTGTTTGGCTGGGGTTTGCAACATGCAGGCTCAGAGTAGACCATCGTTAAGTCTTTCCGTGGCCTTTGTTTGACCATGAAGGAGCCGTCTCCACCATTCAGTTACTCATTCAGTTACTCATTCAGTATGTCCTGCACATCTGCTTGGTACTGGGTTTGGCTCTGAAAACCAGAAGATACATAAAACAGGGTCCTTGCCCTCAAGGCTTTAGTCTACTGGGGGCTCCAAACACATACATAAGTTGACAGCTTAAGGCATGGTACCATAAATGGTCAAAGTGAAACGAAAACAGAATGCGATGAGAACACAGAAAAGGAAGCTGTTAATTCTGATGCAGAGGCTTTGGAGAAGAGATGGCACTTGAGCCATAGGTTTTTAGTTAGCAGCAAAATATGGAAATACTTTCCAGGTAATTGGAACAGTAGGGGCAGAGGCCTGGGGGCAGGAAGTGTCCTGTGCTGGGGAATCATGAGGACTCAATGTGATTGAGGGACCAGAGCAGGGGGCGGGTGGCAGTTGAGGTAAGTTGGGGTGAGAACGTGGAAGGTTTTGGATGTGGGCTAGGAGGTTTGGGTTTTATTGGCCTGTCAGCTGAAACCATCAGAAGCTTTGGAGAAAAGAGACTAATAGGAAATAAGTGTGCTGTGTGAAACAGAGTGCAGAGGAGCGAGTCCAGAAGCCAGGAGTTCAGGTAGGAGTCCTTGGAGTAAGTCAGGCAAGACCTAGTCACGGCTTGAAGCAAGCCAGTGCCAGTGATGGAGAGAGAAGAGGGATGGGAGATGGAGTGGGGGGAAAGCTGAGAGGACCCTGGTGAATTGCATATGGAGACCAAGGAGTAGGCATTCAAGATGACTCCGAGATTTCCCGCAGAGAACTCTAAAGCTTTTTTTTTTTTTTTAACATCTTTATTGGAGTATAATTGCTCTGCAGTGGTGTGTTAGTTTCTGCTTTATAACTTTCAACTGAGTGAAGACAGCAGTGGGTAATGTCCAGTTTCATCCTTTTGGGTTTGAAGGGTTGACACATCCCTGGTAGCTTTGCCCCCAAATCAGTCAATGGCTGACTTCTCAGGCATCTCTGGATCTCCAGAGAGAGGTGTCAGGGTAGAGGTTTCAACTTGGGAGCCATCTGTCCAGGGTGATATTTGAATCCATGGGCTTCCACTGCGCAACTGGCCAGACCGTGTGCTGAGCAACTCCAGGGAATGCCCCTCCGTCAGAGTCTGTGATAATGTGTGTGATGACTATGAATTTCCTAGGCAATGGTGGTAACACGTCTTGAGAAAAGGGTGCCTTTCTCTAATTTGCACAAAGGTGCCATATGGTCTAGCAGCTGTGCTGGAAATAAACCCAGGCAAGGGCCAAGAACAGAACCTCAGGGAGCCGCCTACCCTTCAAGGGAGGGTGGAGGAGGGGCCCAGAAAGGAGACACTTAGGAGTGGTTAGAGACGTGAGGAAGACTGTGTTTATTAGCTGCTTTGGAATTTACCTGACAACGTAGTCCCACTCGGTGAACTCCCATCTTACTTCGGTTTAAGGATTCAGGTGGAGCCCCTGCAAATAGTATCCCTGAGTTTCCCCTTTTCACCTATCCCACGGGTTTCTCCCCACCCCAGCCAATGGGAGAGTTAACAGTCTCCATCCGGTTAGGACCTAGAATGATCAATTCTGTCGCTCTGCTCCCTGAGAGCCAATACTGGGCAGGTGAGCAACATGCAGAGTGAATAGATGTCTCTGGAATGCCCACTCCAGAGCGTCCCCCGGTGGCTCCAAGAGGGCGGGCCATGTTCGCTGTCCCTAGGAAAGGACACGCCCTCAGGCCACTCACCCCTGTCACATTCGGCTCCAGCCAGAAGTCAGGAGCTGCTGGGGCCACTCCCAGCCCAGAACAGGCAGAACCTCTCTGATGGCCCTGAGTCCTGACCTCTGAGGGCCTGGAAGGGCAGAGGAAGCTTCTTGCCTCCTGAGCCATGCAAGGAAGAAAAGGCATCCCCAGAGCAATGGCTTGGAGGGTGTCTCGACTCATCTGTGGCCTCCCCGACGTGTGCCAGCAGGATGGTGTGAACGCTTTTTGCAGAAGAGAAAGCACGAGCCCCGCCTCGGCTGATGAGTCTCTCCCATGTAGACCTGTCGCTGCTGCCTCCCGGCCTCTGTGACCTCGTTTGCATTGATGGAAAGTTACAGGAGGAGAGAGAGCACCACCTTCCTGGCCAGGAATGTGTCACGTAACCCAGACCAAACATTCCGAGTTCACCTCTCTGTCAACGGGACCCCGGCCCTATAGGCAGATAACACATTGTTCAGAACGGCCGTAAAACTCAGAGTGAAACTGGGGTTCATCAGAGTGGGTGGAACTCCATGGCTTGTACATTACCTACATCAGTCAGTCAGAATGTTCTGTTTCAAAATAATCACTTTTTTCAGATCTTAAATGTTGTTGATTTTTCTTTCATCAGCTGATCCTTTATTTTTAATTTGAGTGAGGAAGACTCCCTTCTCCAACAGGGAAAAAAAAAAATCACTTGTTCTGTCTCTGGGGCTTGCTTGTTTGGTTCTTAACCATAAGTGAACCTAGGGGCCCTGGCTTCAGAAGCCCTCATGAAGTCTTGGGATAATTTCATACACTACATCCTGAAAACGCGGGCGATTACATAACCATTTTAAAAGAAAGGTCTCTGAAGCAGAGAAGAGGGGAGAGAATTTTTCCATGGCTTCAAAGGGAAAATCTAGGAGTAGAACCCAAGAGGCTGAGGTTCAGGAAATGTGTTCTCAGACTGCCTTCTCTGGAAAATGCAGAGAACCACTGGCTCCCAGTGACGATTTTGGATTTATCAACTTTCAAAAAGAAAGTGGTCCCGTATGATCGGAATTGTGTTCTTTAGTTTTGGCTTAAAGGACTTTCTGAGATTTTAAGTCGATTCTTCTGTAATATTCTGTCCCTTCTGGTTTTGGAGTTTTCCATGAGATGCCTTTTACAAAAAACATCAGATGAGCTTTTCAGAATGATGAAGGACTTCAGGAATCTTATTATTCCTTTTCTTCCCGGACTAACCTTTTAATTTTATGCAAAATGTACAGGGGTAATTTGTCTTGGCCGGTTATAATACTACACTGTTGTGAGGATGCTTAATCACCAGGCATACACATTAGTCATGCGCTGTTGTAACCTACAAGCCCAGCTTTCTTCTATTAACTCTAGGACGAGATTGAGAGCCAGAGTATTGAGTACAACTGGCTGCGTGGCACGAAGAAGTCACCACCAAATGCAGAAAGCGCTCCCATTATTTCTTCCTCATTTCCTAAGCACCCGTTATGTACAGAACACCAACTAGGTATTTGAGGGAGATACACTGGCCAGAAGAATTTTATACTCAAGGGGTGTATGGGTAAAGGGCATGTCACCAGAGTTTAGGGTAAAAAACTAGGTCTTGTTCAGTTTAATCAGCACTTAGTTGCCCACTCAGCCCAGGCACCTTGCTCTGAGGTTAGAGGGCTGAATTAAGCATGGGAGAGACCTGCAGGGAAAACAACAATTACAGTCAGTGCAATCAATGCTGTAATTAGAAGTATGCAGCGAATTCCCCTGGAGCACAGAGGAGAGACATCATGCTTGTCCAAGGAAGGGACGCAGGAAGTTTCTGAGGCACAGAGGCTTCAGTGAGACTGAAGTGGTCAGACAAGCCCAGTAGAGAAGAAGGAAGAAAGATGCTAGCCAGAGCTCCTCAAACTATCTGCAGTGGTAAACCAGTGGATTTTTCTTCCTTTCCAATCCATTTAGGACCAATACTTGTATAAAATGTAATAAAAGTAAATTACTAGAAAAATGAACTTTTAAAAAGACATAAATAGAAACCCACATTTTTATTAGATTCAACAGACATAAAATTACTGTTGAAGAGTTATAAAAGTTTCTACATGCTGATTCTCAAGTTTACCTCATTGCTACTTCATTCATCTTCTACGTCCTTGTGGGCCAGTAGCAGTTTGCAGGTGAGTACCAGTCCGCGGACCACACTTTGAGTAGCGCTGCTCTAGGCGCAGAGAGCCTTTGTCCACCAGAGAGCACGGTGCTCATCTGGGAATGTAAAGCAGGCGAGGACAGTGTAGGGAGGAAGTAGTGTAGGCAGGGCCGGCAGAGGCCCAGTGGTGGAGCATTACGGATGCTACAACCAGACAGGAGCCTCTTAAAGTTTCAGACGTTCAAAGGACAAGATCAAAACTGTAGTTCTGAAAAGTAACTGGTAGAGCATGGAGAATGGAGGAGAAAAGGGGAAGCGAGACCAGTTAGGCAGTGCAGTGATCCACCTGGGAAGAGATGGGCTGAATAGAGACCATGGCAGTGTGGTGCAGAGAAGGCATCCGATTCTAACTATAATCAGGTGGCGTAATTGTCGGTTCTTAGTGGTTGACTGGATGTGAGCAGTAGAGAGGGGATGTCACTGAGTCCCATCCCATTCTTTTACAGATGAGGAAACTGAGGCCCAGAGAGGTGGCAGAGCTGAGGCAAGAAACCTTGCTTTCTTGCTTGGAACGAGTGTCCTTGTCCCTTGACTAGACAGTGCACCAGATAGTACCTGCATTCCAGCTTGACCACCTGACCCCCTGTGCTGCCTCTGAGGAGAGGGTAGGATGTGTGTCCCTCAGAAGGTCCTGGTGCACCAAGATTCCAGCCTGCCCGCTGCCCAGCAGCACTCAGCCAGCCGGCCTGACTGCCTGTGCTCTCCGCTCATGGCCACCGTCTTAATGACAGAATCCACTCCCAGGTTCACTGTGTCCTGTAGTAGTCAGTTGAATTCACATACATCCTGTTTAGGAAGTCAACAGAATTTTTAATATCCTCCTTCTACAGGAACACAGGTTGCTCTCACCTATCAGCCCAACATGAACAGGCAGTCACCAAGCAGGGCCAGTTTACCTTTCTCTCTTGGATGGAATTGGTTTGGTTCTAGATGGGACAGGAAGGATTCATGTCTGGAGCGGGGTGGACTTGAAAGTGTGTTCAGAGACACAAAGGTTCGTGGGGTACTGTACTGGTCCTAGGTCACCTCTAAGACAGGACCCCAGTAGGCAATGGCAGCTTCATGTCTGCTCCAGAGGTCCCAGATGGGTGCCAGGGTTCCAGCACAAACCAGAATCAACCAGTTTCCTAAGAGTCCCCCACGTCCTCCCTTAATCCAGCTTCTTTGGGGTCTCAGAACCAAACCAACACCAGATGGCAGAGGGAGCATGCTCTTCAGAATGTCAGCCATTGGGACTTCCCTGGTGGTGCAGTGGTTAAGAATCCGCCTGCCAATGCAGGGGACACGGGTTGGATCCCTGGTCTGGGAAGATCCCACATGCCGCAGAGCAACCAAGCCCGTGAGCCACAACTACTGAGCCCGCGTGCCACAACTGCTGAAGCCCGCGCGCCTAGAGCCCGTGCTCCGCAACAAGAGAAGCCACCGCACTGAGAAGACCGGGCACCGCAACGAAGTGTAGCCCCCACTCGCCGCAACTAGAGAAACCCCTTGCGCAGCAATGAAGACCCAACGCAGCCAAAAATAAATAAATAAATAGATAGATAGGTTTATTAAAAAAAAAGAATATCAGCCATTTATTAGGGGCTCAGTAGGTGCAAAGCACGGTGTTAGGCACCAAAGGGAACTCAAAAATACAAAGATAGAAAAATGAAAACAAGGAGGCACCGCCTTGGAGATCACATTTTAGTTGGGAAAATGAGAATCATAAAATAGCAGCCCGAGGCAGGATTTTGGAACTTGTGCTCTCTGCCTGCCCCTTCCTTTGAATACCTGTGACCGTTGTTGGCTTCCTGTGGTAAAGGAAGGTGAACACCAGTGCAGTGGCCTTGATAGAAATTCTTAAATGGTACCCGGAGTTGACTGCTCATTTGTGAAAACACGTGATAAAAAATATTAATCGATTTAGACACACTGAAAAGATACCTTCAGTTATCACCATATTGTTTAAACAGTGAACAATTAGAAACAACATCTCCCAAAAGTGGCCTTGCAGGACCTGGGTTTTATCACATCATTGAATGTACGAGACCCATCTGCATAACTGGGTTTATGTCCTAGATAATTAGGCAGGGAGAGGGTAGTAGAAAACGAGAACTGGGTGTACCAGTGGAGTTTTATCTGATTGCATTGTGAGATGTGGATCCCATGTCAGTTCTTCAGAATGGAATTAAATGTCCCCGGCCACAGCGATGGTATTGATAGCCAACAACAGGATTTAGTGACTTCCCTCTCCTCCTCCAGCTTAGTCTGATTGAAAGAATGGATCACCTGTAGTGAACTGCCTGGCAGTTCAACTTAAGCCCACCTTTTCTCGTTGTGCTGGGCAGGGCTGCTGATGCTGAACAGAGATCTTTGTTCCTACATCTTAGTGCTTCAGAAAGTGGTCTCAGCAAAGACGTGCAGAGGAGACGAAGGTGTTGGATGATGGGGTTGCACCAGTTCTTGAGACGTTTTGCTCGTTGTTGGCGTCAGGCTGGGGCACTGCGTGGCACGCTGCTTTGGCTTCTTGCTCTCTTCCCCGCAGAGCCGTTTATAAGCCAGATGTGTCACTTAATAACCTAATAGACCTCCCTGCCTCAAACTCAAAAGCTTACCGTAGTTACTTAGAATTTATAAAGTCCGTGTATCCTCTCTATTGGTTTTGATTCTCATAAAAATCTTAAGTAACCGGCCATGCTGTTATCTGTCATGTGTTTCTTTGTTGTTGTTGTTGACGAGGAAATAATAGCTAATGCTTCCATGGCACTTCAGTGCATTGTGGGCACTGTTTTAAGCAATTCATATTTGAAACACTCATAATTCCCCATGAGGCAGGAACTCTCGTTATCTGTGTTTCATGATAAGGAAATATACGCAGAGTGATTAAGTAAATGGCCCAAGATCACACAGCTAGTAAAGAATTGAGCCAAGACTCAAACCCAGGATGCCTGGTTCCAGAGTCCCTTAACCTCACACTACACCACTTCCTAGGAACAGGCAGACAAAAGTCAGTCGAATAACCTCCTTAAGGTTGCCCGGGGGAGGGGGAAGGAAGCAGATTGAAAGAGGCAAATGGGGGCTGTATTGCTCCATAAGGGCATAATCGAGTATTTGCCCATCCGTCATTCTTGGCCACAAGTTCAGATTTGCTCTGTCTTCAGAATTGATCACTCTGGATTTGTTACCAGATCATCAGCATGGACTATGGTTCCCTAGGAAATGTAAAATATGCCCCACTATTATTGCTGCATGAAACCTTATATTTGCAAAAGGTCTTTAATTGCCTCTGTAATATACATATGGGAATATGTATAATGTTGTGGCATGGATTATTTATGGAATGAAATCCGGGGTTAGTAACTGTTTAGACTAAGGTCGATCACCTTGTGACCTTAACAGTGTTTTAACAGAGAAACTGAGGAGCTGGGGAAAGTGACCAAACTGAAATAGACTTTATTTACTGGATCAAGATTAGTCCAGCATTTAGGCAAGAAGAATGTTAGTCTCCTCTCAAAAAGTATGTTCATCTTCTACTTCTGCTTACAAGTTTGGTGATACTTTCTAAAGTAAAAATAAGGTGCATAAGCTAAAAATACTTTTCCCCCTGATTTGTGAATTCTGTTGACTTTTAAGATCTTAGGAAGTTATGATGACTCTTACGCATTTAACAGATTACCTTTATTAAGAAGAATACTACTACATAAAATTGGCGAGTCTTTGGACAGTGTCTCCGCAGACAAGTACTCACATATTTCAAAGTGAACAACTTAAATGTCTGTTTTGAAAAACCTGGGCTCTTTGGTTACAAGACCAAGTACCGGGAACAGACTAGGTAGGTGTTCAGGAAGTAGCAATGACTTCTCCCAAAGGGAGATATCTTAGGGGAAAATGTGATGCTTTGCACATTTTCTCTGACATGCGCAGCGTTAGGAGGAAATCAGTAAAGTTCCTTCTTGGAAAGGAACTCAGATGTGTGTTGCTGTCCTGAGTCCAGCCTGTGATCAGTAGTCTGGGAATGAGCTGTGGAATATTCCAGGCCTACCCTTGGAGTTTGTAATCTGATTGGGAAAAGCAAGACTTTTTATGCAAAACATAATTAGAAAACAAAGCAGTACTGACTGTAATCCAGGACTAAGATGTGAGCTTCACATTCAATTCTGAGGGCCTGGGAGTGGTTCTGAATAGATGTCCTTGGGTTTTTTCAGACTTCCGTTTAGATGGCTCAGGTTTCTGCTCGGATAGGGAGAGCAGGTAACCAGATGAGACCTGTTGATTGTGGCCAAAAGTTCCTGTTCAGGTCGTCCGAGGGCTCCCTCCCTCCCCACCCCTCCCCTGCTCTTCCAGCCCCTCCCCTCTGAGATTGCTATTGCATAAGGTATTACTAATGCTGGCAAAGATTTGTGTTTAGCCATTTGCCAAAAACAGCCTGCTTTTGGGGGGGGGGGGTTGGGGCTATAAAATCTCCTTCCTGTCATAAAACATTCCTCCTCACCCCCTCCCAGCAGTACCCACGTCCCCCTTCACGTGGTCTGCAAGGCTGCATGTTCCTTCAGCAAATGGCTGCACCAGCTTCTGCTGCTTGTTTGCCCCAAGCTGTAACCCTGGCAGAGGAGGGACATTACTGTTTCTTCGCAGTGGACTGGCTTCAGGGAACCAGCCCCAGTGACAGGATCTAGTCTCATTAGTCAGAAGAGTCTTGGGTTTCCTTAGAGGGAACCAGCCGCAGCTAGACAAGTTAAGATGTCTCATTGTCCCTTACACTGTCTCCATCGTCTCCAGAAACCATGGCTAGCATTTCCCTAGTGCTGTGTGCCCGGTAACGTTAACAGAGTTTCACTCTGTGAACCCGTTTGTTGGTATTGGCACCGTGTGTCCGACATAAACCTGGTTGGATCCGTCTGCCCCTGCCCATCGCCCCCCCTCCTCCACAGCTGCCCTGATTGTCATTAAAATCTTTCTGCTTAGGAGGGAGCCACGCTCTGATTCCTCCTTATTGGAAATCTTTCCATCCTTCATCTTCATGCACGTGCCCTGCAGACGGCCAGCCAGGGAGGGTCTCCTCCCCGCCTACCGTGACCCCAGCTTGCAGGCTCTCAGTATCCCTGTGACTCACTGATGCTATTTGCGGTCTTGCTAGCTGAGAACCTCCATTTCCTTGTTGGATTTCTGTGGTTGGAAAGCCACGCTGCCCTGGCAGGTAGTTTTCCATGGAGCAGCTGCACTCGGCTCTCTGCAGTCGGGGGGCCTGCGGAGTTAAAGCGGGATTCAGCGTGTTGATCACTTTGTGCCCCCTGGACCATCAAGTCCAGGTATGCCGTTGGGCCTGGCATCTTTTCTGTGTGGTCGGAGCTAGGCCCAATGGCCAGGAGTTCCCTGACCACCAAGGGGCTGTCATCTCCCTGGTGTCTTTGTCTGAAGCCCTCCACCCTGCCTCCGGCTCTCTCAGCGAATGCTGTCAGGTATCACGTAGGAAGCGTTTTGGCAAGAAGTGTCGCTGAGAGAGGTTTTCTTGGCAACTATAAAATAAGAGTACTGTAAGGAGTGCTAAATAAATTTGTGCCGCTTCAGCCAGGGAATTTCAACCCTCCTGGGAGTGGGGGGGTGTGGAAGGAAAAGATATATATCGAAGGCTCAACTGCTGGTTTGATGGCTCATTCATTGGATGGTCCTAAGGAGGTGTGTGACCTGCAGTGTGGACATTAACCAAACTCATTGCCTCTTGCATTTGTCCAGAGAGTCAACGAATGTTTTCTTTGCACTTATTTTTCCTACCATAAGACAAGGCAAGGGGCAATCTTTCAGTCCCTTTGCTCAAGTTAAGTTGGTCCTGTGTGTACACAGGAGTGAAGGTGGAAACAGGCGACCTGCATATCAAGTGCACCAAACACCAGCACTGGTTAGAGCCCAGCACCTGGTCTGTGGGGGGTTAGTTCGTGAGTCCCTGGCCCCGTTTTAAAGGGAGTATAATAGCCAGACTCGCCACGGAGTCATTTTTGTGATCATTTCCCATCTCAAATAGCTGTTGGGAAGAAGTATGAAAAGGTAGGGGGAAAAGAGCCACAAAGGAGCCTCTGACACTTCCTGGGTTGGAAATTGTTTTACCGACTTTCATTTACCGGAAAGTTAAGTTATTTCGCATTTACCTTCATAATAATGAATGTTCATGCCTCATGTATTTGTTCTTAAGCTGATGTTGCAATAGATCAGCCTCACAAACACCAGATAGATTGTCACTTCATGAGGGCAAATGGCATGGGGACCTCATTTAATAATTGGGAATGTTGCTTCTTTTAGCAGGGGCCTCATTTTCGTACTTAAGTTGGTTAAGACTACAGGGACATGTCGTAGGGCTATGGAAAATACCAGTGCTATCCACAAGCATTGGCAATTTCAGTGGCTAAAAAAATGAGCTTATGACAACAGGTCAGAATTCTGAGTCCACAAATGTTCACATTCCCTAAGCGAGTAAGGTGATTTTTTTCAACGTTCCCGTACGGCCTGGGTTCCAGAATAAATCCTTTCCATTCCTACCAGTAGATCACTTTCCCTCCACATCTTCCTTGGGAATTACAACCTAAAACAGTAGAGAGACCAAAGAAAAGGATTAAAGCCAAAAGATGTAAATACATATTTTATGACTTTTCGCTGGCCATCAAAGTAATACGTAATTCCTATAAAATTTAGAAAATACAAAAAAGGAAAAATCATTCATAAACATATAACCTAGAAATAAACTTGTAATCGTTTTCTTTTAGCTTTTCCCACCTCTCCCTTTTCCCTCCTGTCTTTCTTTCTTCCCTCTGTCCCCCACTCCAACAACTGTAACATAAGAGAATATTGAAAATACAATTTCGTGTTCTGCTTTTTTATTTAGAATCGTATCAGTCTGTAAATAAGTTGTGAAACCCAGCAGCTATAAAAAGATTGATAGATTTGACTATATAAAAATATGAAAGTTACCATAAACAAAACAAAAACAAGCTGAACAATAATATTTGCAACCCGTATAACAAATTACTTCTATCCATAATGTATAAGGAGCCTCTAAAAAAGAATCTAAAAAATAACTCAAATTTTAAAATAGGTAAAACTTGTGAATAGGCAACAGACAGAAGAAATACAAATGGCCACTAACCATATATATATTTTAAAGATTAATCTCAATTATCAGGAAATGAAGTTAAAGCAATGAGATCATTTTCCCCTAGCAAATTGGCAAGGATACAAGGATGATTACATCTAACCTGAATAAGGAAGCTAAACGGATGCTCTCGTACACTATTGGTGGGAGTATAAATTGGTACCAGCTTTTTGGAGGGCCGTTGCTCAACATCTATTTAAATTTTAAATATTCATACCCTTTGACACAGCATTTCCACTTCTAAAAATTTAACCCTCCTACAAGAGTGCAAATAATGTTCATTACTCCATTGTTTGAAGATGCAAACAATTAGAAACAATCTAAATGTTCATAGAGAGGGGACTAGTTAAATTATGAAACATCTTTATAATGGAATTTTTTGTAACCATTACAAAGAATGAGGCAGATCTACAGGATATAGAAATGTGTCCAAAAGTTCATTAAGTGAGAAAAGCAAGTTAATTCCTGATTTATGGTAGTGTAGCATTAAGAAGAAAAGATTGGACGACTAGGAACCTGTCATTTTTGCCATAATTTTTTCAAGAATGACCAAATTTTAGGTAATGAAAATAGTATTTGTATAATCCCCAAAGAAATAACTTTCAAAAGACAAAAATTCTGTCATAAATATTTCCCTGCATTTTTTGCCCTTCATACGATTTTAATAGCTTTCACAAAATTCTGTCCTGGATATACCATAATTTATTTAGCTGTTCCCCTATTAATAAATAAATTAGCTTGCTTCCAAAATTTGCTGTTATGCACAATACAGCAACAAACATCTTTGTAAAATAAGACTTACGTTTACACTCTCCAAATCGTCACTTCATGTAGCAGAGGTTGACAGTTTAACCTAGAAAGAATCCATAAGATGGTTTTGAATGTAAAAGGGTAATGTTTTCTAATCCTTTTAAATCTTAACAGGACCACATATGATCCACTGGAAGCAAAAGAGTTGGATCCCAGCTTCCCGGCACTCAGCTATGCTACCCACTCTATCATTTCTCTCTAGTGTTTGTGGTCTCAGTGTGAAAAAGACCAGGGATGTTATCCTCAGGATACACTTCCCAAAGCTTAGTACCAAGCCCTCTCCTTTTTATTCCATTCTCCCTCCCCAGGTGAACTCATCCACACCCAGCTAATGACTTGCAAATTTCTATCCTTTGCCTGGCCTTTCATCTGAGTTCTAGCCATGTATATTCAGCTGCCCATTAAACATCTCCACTCAGATGTCTAAAAAATACCTCAGTATGTCCAAAATAAATTCTTTGAGCCAGAACATGCTCACACCTTCTTTCCTTTTACCTTCTACATCCTTGCATTACTAAATCCCATTGCTTTTTTTCCCCTAGTAGTTCTCCATCGATCGAGTTCTCTTTACCTTACTGCCCCACCCTGATCCAGGCCACCATCAGTTCTTTTCTGAATACTCCATTAGCTTCCCAGCTGGTCTCTTCATGTTTGTTCTCATCCCCTCTGACCTATTCTCCTTCCTGTGGCTGGAGGCTTGTTGTGAAATCAGATTAATGCTATCCTTCTCCTGTGGAAGACCTTTCAGTGGTTTCTTTTAACTTGTGGGCTGAAGACTGAAATCTTCCCTGGACCCTGGTATATCAGGCTCCTGCCATTTCCTGCCCCCTTCAATATTCTGAGTCCCTTGCATATTGCCTGGCTCACAGATGGCACCCAAAGGTTTGTTGGGTGGATGAATGTCTGAATGTCTTCTCTGAGGTGACATGAATGGCATTACTATATCTAACTTGTGATAAAACCAAATTTTAGGCTTTTGTTATTTCAGTGACTTTTCAAAATTCTTCTACCAATTTAATACAGTCCGTCTTGCTTTGAAAAAATGTCAAGTTTATATAAACCCACATATTCAAAACCCAAGCCGGCCCTAAATGGTTTTGTTTTGAAACTAAGATCATAATCCAAATTCACTCTCTTGGCAAATGCCACCTCTTAACTCTTGCCCACATGCCAGCCTCTCTTCCTTAGAAGAGGGCAGCAAGTTACCTTCTCAGTATTTGACGACTAGAGAGGGATTTGCTATGCATTCCCTTACTCCTGTACCTTCAAGGATTGTGTGAAATCCAGTCAGCTCCTCCATGCACAAGCTAAGAACCAAAGCAAAAAAATTATTTTTCCAGAATTTTGATCATGCATTTAATAATGTGCACAAAAATGGCCTTTGGGCATAATTCAGGGTCAGGATATTTGTTGATTTCCAGATGATTCTTGTTTCTCAATTGATGTAGTCCTCTCAGGAAGCAGTCTACTAGGAGGATTAGCCAGTGACACAATAGTACTGCATGGAAGAGAGTGTGCCTGTTGTAGTGGGTTTGGAGCCCAGGCCTTGGAGGGAGGTGAGCAGAACTGAGTTCAAATCCTGACTCTATCCCTGGCTCACTAAATGATGTTGGTGTAGAGCCTACTTCATAGGGTTGTTTTGAAGGTAAAATAAGAATATGGATAAAGCACTTAGCATTTAGTGAACATTCAATGTATGTTAGCTACTAATGACACTGATTGTTGTTATTATTATTATCATCATCATTATCATCCCCAGAAGGTTTTTTCAGGTTCTCTGGACACACACACATACCCCCAAATGAGCAAACAGACAAAAAGCAATATACTTACAATAGTATATTGACTGTATATTTTAGGAAAACTAATAGCAAAGTTGTACTTCATTAAAAAGTTGTTGTCATTTAGATTTAGATATTAAAGTATGGATAAATGAGATGATTTCATGTTTTGGATTTGCTTCCAGATCTGGAACAGGTGGGTCAACAAGGGAGAAAATACACAGCTGAAACACGATGGGGCATTGATAGCGGCTTTTGCTGTGAGATCACTGTGGGAGTCGTTGTGTTATTCACTATACTTTTGTATAAGTTTGAAGTTTTCCAAGATAAAAATTTTGTAAATACATTAAAAGTAGCTACTGAATAGCCTCTTAGATGCATTCTTGTTCAGGGAGCCAGCTCTCAACTCACTGTCCTTTATTTCTTTTGGAAGAGTAACTGATTCTAGTGATCTAAGCAGTAAGTCTCTTGTCATTATGTTTTATGACTCTCAGAATAGCTCATGGTGGAAACAAAATAAATACAATTTCTGAATTTCCTTTGTCTTCAACCACTTGAGAATCCTCTCTGAAACCACTGTGGGCATTTTAAGTAACCCTGATTACCCAGCAAGAACAATGTACCTTTCAGACCATCAGGGAGGATAAAATAACTCTTTCTACCCTTCTGTGCTTGCATAACAAAGGTATAGCTATTAAATACAAGCGCTCAATAAGCTAATGCGTGATGAGCCCGTAACTGTGTATTCAGCAGTTTAGGATCTGAGCCTCTGCCCTGTATGAACTTGTAGTCTTCATTGTGTAGCCTTGTTAACTTTGGCTGCCGAGTTACATGTGGGCAGAGGAGGCTGAGGAGCTCCAAAGCCAAAAACGGACCTCTGCATATTTCATATTCAATTCGGGAGTCAGAGGGTGACTTTTTTGCTTTTTTGTTGTTGTTGTTGAAGTGAAGATGTCTATTTACCCTTAGAGCGGAAGCTGACCGTGGCCATAAATGGTTCTGTAACCTTTGCATCTGTTTGAAAACCCTCTTCCGTCTGCGTGTAAACCAGGGGAAAGGATTATGCTTGGGTCCTCTCTGCTTTATAATTGCCCCTCCTAAAGCAGTTTCTTTCCTCCAGCTTCACTAAAGCAAAGAATTTGAACTTATATTTCAGGGCTCTTCTTTTCCCCTGGAATCTCTCTCTAAGGGGTAAAGCGCATGGATTTTTATGGGTTTAATTACTTTGGAACAAAAGTCCCAGTGAAGTTTATGGAACTTCCTTCCTTCCCCTAAAAATAAAACAGGCTCTGAACTGACCAGCACGACTCACTGTTATCCATCTGACATTCTTCTGCTTATGTCTTTGGTCAGCATCTTCTGCCAGCCCCGAGCTGAGACTAAGGAGGAATAAGGCTCAGCCCCAGCCACGGGGGGAGACAGGTGCGTAGACAGAGTCTTCCGGAGCGCAGTGAAAGGTGTGCTGTCGTAGGGCTCCGAACTGCGTGCTCCAGGGGCAGAGTTGACTAGCTGGGGACATTAGAACAGACCCCACAGTGGAGGTTGGAGATATCTGGGCTGAGGGCAGAACTGATAGCCTGGGATTATGTTATGCTCTTAATCGAACCCCCTTAGGATCCCAATTTGAGAGTTTTGTCCTATTAGGTAGCATCTGATGTGAAACGAGCAATGGCATTTCCCTCAGGGCTGGTCCGGTTCTGAGAATGCCTAAAATGAGACTGCAAACTCAGGACTGAGGTATATAACCTGCCTCTGTGTCCTGGGGCATCCTATGACCAGGCTGAGGCTCATCCCCAGCGCTGCTCGGTTCTGTGTCCTGAGTGTCGGGGCTGTGTTCCAAGACTGCTGTGTGCAGAGGGTATTGTGACGGGCAGCTTAGAAAACTGATGACAAAGCACTTTTCTCTCCCCGAACAATTCCTGCTACCTGTGACAGCTGCTGAGCAGTAGACAATCAAACCCCTTTACCTGGGTGGTTAGTGACAAGCTCTCCTGAGCATCTCAGGCCAGCTCTTTAGACCGTTGTGGGTTTCTGTTAGCACTTGTTTCTGCTACCCAAGGAGATCCTTTCCGAGCCCTTATCAGGCATTATATCAGCGCTTATCAGCCCTTCAGGAGAGTTCAGAAATGCAGTCACCCTGTTTGGCAATGTGAGAGAGTCAGAGCGCTCCGGGAGCAGGACCACACGAGCCTGGACCGCTGGGCTGGAACATGGTGCTGATAAAGCCAGTCCCCAGGCTCGGGTCCCCCACGGCCTTGGTCTCTCCTGAAGCCACAGACTAGAGGTGGCTGGCCGAGGTTAGAGATTATAATGTTTGCATCAGTCCCCAGAGGAGCCAGACAACCGGGCGCTAATAGGGCCTCGGGTCTGAAACCACTTCTGGAAGAACAACTGCGTGAGACCGTGCTCTTGGCAGTGGCCGTGACCAGTGCCATCCTCACCCCCAACCTGTGCTTTTGGGATTCCGCCTTCACGCTGGCTAAACAAATCTTGCTCACGCTGGGTGTGTGTGTCTAGGGGTCAGTGGAGGAGGGTATGGTTTCCACAGCCCACTGAAAGCATTGCTTGTGAGGGAAGTGGGATTCTGCTCAGGGAAAGGGGCGGGAGCCTGATTGGAGGACGGAGGCCGGGTTTGAGTTAGAGGCAGAGGAGCCTCGCTTTCCTGCGGTGGCTGCACAAGTACCCAGCACATCTTTGCCTGACACCCGGGAGACGCCTGGAGCGCAAGCACAGAGAGGAGGCTGGTCTGAGAAAGCTCTGCTGCTTTCACCTCGCTTATCGGGGATTCCTGGAAAACAGGACTTGGTTTTCATTCCTGGGTGTCTTCCAGTGACCACTGTCTGTAAGACCTGCATGGTCCAGCTGGATCAACTCACAGGGCCCAGTGTGGAAACCAGTCTTGCCAGTTCTGTCATCACCTGCTTCCTCTGAGCCACAGCGTGATTCTGGGCTGGACAGAGACCAGCCTTTCCCATTGGGCCAAGCAGCCCAACAGACCTTTATTGTCAGAGCAGGGATGGGAGAACAGAGCTATGAGTGCCTCGACACAGCCCACTGGGGACGTGAAGATGCCCAGTGAGGGGCCGCCAGCACTCCTAACAGCACAGCCCCAGGAGGCCGCGGCCATGGCAGCCTCCCACCTGGCAGGCGACTGCAAACCTCCAGGGAAGGGTAGGCACCTAGCATCGCCTTCTGGCTGGGCAGCCTTTCCTTACTGATAAGTCCGCGTGGCTGCCTCTGAGCACGTCATTCCTTCAAAGACCAAAAGCATAAAGGTGTCGCCCCACAGGCAAAGCTGCTTCTCTGGACCTCTCCCGAGGCTGAGCTTAGAGGCTGGCAATGGCGTCGGTGTGTAGGACTCTCTCCCAGTTTGCCATGGTGCCAGATCTCCGTCTTTAATGATGCCCGGATATGCATGGCGATGGCAGAGGTGGCGCCAGAAGCCTGTGTTGGGGAGGGGGTGTTCGGGGGGCACTGCCTTTCACGTGCAGACAGTTTTATTAGCATCCAACCCATGTTCCTGCCTCCACTGAGGCCTTTTACCAGACAGTTCTGCTGCTGGGAACGCACTGCCCTTAAGTGGATGCTGCTCCTAGGGGTTGGGCGAGGGACGGTAAGTGCCTTTCTGTCGTGTGCTCACCATAATATCTGAGGCTTCTGTGTATCTGGGGTACACCTGAACAAACCCTCTTCTTACCCTGTTTTGCTTTTCCCTGGTTATTCACGTCCCCACTGACCCACTGAATCTAAGACAGAAACCCAGGGGTCATCAGTTTTGCTGCTTCTTCTCATCTCCCTCTAAATGGTCATCGAGCCTTAATACTAACTGTGTTTTCACCAAAGCACTGCTGACCGACCCCCTAGTTTTCATTCCATCTGTCACTGTCCTCGTTCAGGTCGTCTCTTCCCTGGACTGCTTCAGCTGCCTCCAGCGGATCTCTTCTCATCAGCTGGAAATCGTAATTAGAGAGCTTCAGTGGGTCACTTTCGCCTAATATCTAAATATCAGAATGCCTTAGTGTGGCATTCAGGATACTTCACAGTTTGGACCTAACTTTGCCTTCTAGCCCTGGCATTTTGATGGCCCCCGTGTTCCCATGCGAGCCCCCTCTCCATCCTTCCTATACCACGTGGGGTTCCTGAGCCCACCTGCACCTCACACCTCTGCGTCTGCTCCATGTAATAGCCTTGACCACCTGCCCACAGCGACCTTCTCACACCCCTTCCCTGTCTGGAAGATGCTGACTCATGTTTTAAGACCCAGCTCAATTTCTGTTTCTACTGTGGAAATGTCCCTCTCCCCTCCCACTAGAAGGAATGAATTGTTCCTTCTTGTGTTTCTCTCACAGCGCTCGGTTCATACTTCCTTTGTGCCGCTTGTATTATACAACAGTTGGTTCTGTCTCCCTCCCCAACCCCCTTCTCATTCTCCTCTCCTCCCTCCCCCGTGTGTGTGTGTGTGTGTGTGTGTATGCATGTGTGTGTATCTCTATACACACACATCTATATGTATACATTTTGAACAACTATTTATTGAGTGCACTATGCTAGGCACAATGGTGAACAAAACCCACCTGGTCCCTCCTCCATGGAGCTTACAGTCTAGCAAATATTTGTCTCCCCATTATACTGTGAGTTCCTTAGGAAGAAGGATCGTCTGTACTCTTCATGCCTATCACAGTCCGTGCCACACAGTGGCCACTTGCTCCGGAATGTTCACTGAGTGAAGTCCAGTGGGCAGAGATAGATGCCAGAGAACAGGGGGCGGGTGGGTGGATGTCTCATGGGCTTAAGGTAAGTGGGAAGCCTGGAAGTCACGTTCTCAGTTTCTAATGGGCAGCCTGTGTTTTGATATGTGGTTAGCCCATTCAGATGGAACCATCGTCTAGGGACCATGAGGCCAACGTCAAGAGCAGATCCAAATTTGTTCTCCAGATAACACAAGGAAGTGTGTTCCCTTTGAAGGGTGTGTGCAGAAAGCTCTCCCAGCTGCGTGATCTCCCATCCCGTGACCCAGCTCAGCCAGGTGGATGGCGTGGGGCCTGGCTGCCCCACCACATGCTGCTTTTTGTTTCTTGCAGAGATCTGAAACTGGACAATGTACTTTTGGACCACGAGGGTCACTGTAAACTGGCAGACTTTGGAATGTGCAAGGAGGGGATCTGTAACGGGGTCACCACGGCCACCTTCTGCGGCACACCCGACTACATTGCTCCAGAGGTGAGTGTGCTTGCTCCTTGAGCAGCTTTGGAAATCCAGGCTCTCTAGCAGCCCCGTCAGAAAAGCCACACAGGCTGCATTGATGTGCTGCAGCCTGGTGGGCGGCATTGAAAGTTGACGCCTCCAGACTCCTTTGTGGCTCATTGGGTGAATGATGGCTGAAAACGTCCTTGGTTCCTCCCGATACAAATGTGAGTCAAAAAGTTTTGTAAACTTTGCAGTTGCTTTAGGGTTTAGCCCTGAATGAGGACAAAGTACGTTCCAGGCACAGCTATTTAATTTTTTTCTTTGCCTCTACTCAGTTGCTTTGATCCCAGCCCCATTTAGCAGAAATAAAGACAAGCTCTTGAATCTTTCCCATAGGAGTGAGTGAGCCCACAGATACAGTTCCAAAACCCTTTCCGGTTTGGATCTGCATATACTATGACTTTGGCCTAAGCAGGCCATAGATGTTTGATCACCTGGATGACAAGGCCTCTGAATTGACCCCAGGGAGAACAGACCACCCTCTAGAGATGGAATGAAACACGTATGCCAACGCAGGAAACTCCCTTGTTTTACTTCACCTCCTAATCCATCCTTTTCCTTCGTCATTAATGATGCATTTGTTCATCAGATGCACGAAGTTCTTCTCACATTACCCCTATGCACAGATCCTCCAGGAGATGCTCTACGGGCCCGCGGTGGATTGGTGGGCAATGGGCGTGCTGCTCTACGAGATGCTGTGTGGCCACGCGCCCTTCGAAGCAGAGAACGAAGATGACCTCTTTGAAGCCATACTGAACGATGAAGTGGTCTACCCGACGTGGCTGCATGAAGATGCCACAGGGATCCTGAAATCTGTAAGTTGGGTGCGCTCGGCCAGCTTTTGAACTACTGCAAACCAGCTTGACGAGTGTGCTTCTTGGGCTTCGGGTTGGTTGGTTTGTTTTTGAATACCACCCGCCAGGAAGCTACCAGCTCTAACTGAAATCTGTGTTTTAATCTGTAGAATCAAAGAAGCAGGGTTTTCTCAGGCTGTTTTTTTTCTCTTACGCAATACTTATTTTGGAGCCAATGCATGAGCAGTTGATAGCATTGTTTGCCATATATCAAGTATTTCTAGCACTTGTGGCTTCAGTGTAGGTGAAGTGATGCTCCCGCTTCATCCAGTCGGGACACATAAGGCCGTTGGGTCATGTGAACAGCACTCCTGGTTGTTTCGACACGGATTGTGTTTCTGTCGGCAACATCGAAGGATGAAGGGGCCTTTCCCGTAGTGCTGGGAGAGGAGAAGAGAGGTTTTCCAAAGTTGTGCAAGATCTCATTTGCTTCCATGTTATCCTTGTGCAAGTCAGGTGCCAGGCCCAGGATTCAGGTGCAGTGTAGAATATCACACTGAAAAAGTCTTTCATTCGTGCTTTTAAGGCATTGTGCTGGAAGCCTTATTTTCAAGTGTGGAAGAAAGTGGATCTGATGCTTTATGTTGAAAATAAGAAAGTAACATGTAATGAGAGAATAACATATCATTTGGGTCAGTTCTGTATTAGAAAATCAGGTATTATTTCCCACTAAATGCATAGGAGGAATAAAGATGAATATTCTTCAAATAGGGAAAACTCAGAACAATCCATTCTCTCCTGGATAGTATCTATGGGATAAGAATTACTTTGCTCAAATCATATCCTTTCCAGTGATTTGAGACAAAAAAACTAATTAGCCATGCTGGTGAAAGACTTGTCTCTCTTTAGAAATTGCCAGTCATAGGGACTTCCCTGGTGGTCCAGTGGTTAAGACTTCACCTTCCAATGCAGGGGGTATGTGTTTGATCCCTCCTCAGGGAGCTAAGATCCCACATGCCTCATGGCCAAAAACCCAAAGCATAAAACAGAAACAACATTGTAACAAATTCAGTAAAGTCTTATTGAATGGTTTAAAAATCAAAATCCACATCAAAAAATAAAAAATCTTAAAAAAAAAGAAAAAGAAATCTCCAGTCATATAATTAGTGTCATTTTAAGGACATTTTGTATACAGATCACTGTGTCCTGGGGCTGATGGGATGATTGTCCCTGAGAATCCTCTACGGTGGTCTTTAGAGACCACATCATCGTTTGAGTTGAACATTAACCCACATCTGCTTCTCTCAATTTTTTTATTTCCAGTTTTTAGGAGTCCTCAACCTCTTTCTGGCATTTAGAGTCCTCTTAAGAGAATTCTTTCTGACTAAATCTGGGACCTAGATTTCATCCCTTTTAACTCAATCCCTGTAAAACCTAGAACAGGCACTAAGCAATGTTAAGATCATATGGAACTATTAAGATGGTTTCTTCTTAACCAGATAAATCCAATTACTTTTTTTTTTTTTTTTACTTTTATTCGAGTATAGTTGATTTAAAATGTTGTATTAGTTTCAGGTGTACAGCAGAGTAATTCAGTTATATATATATACATGTATTCATTCTTTTTCAGATTCTTTTCCCATATAGGTTATTACAGGGTACTGAGTAGAGTTCCCTGTGCCGTCCAGTAGGTTCTTGTTGTTTATCTATTTTATATGTAGTAGTGTGTGTATGTTAATCCCAAGCTCCTAATTTATCCCTCCCCCGATTACTTTAAACTATATCTTTGATGTATATAGAAATATTTTTGGTAACTAGAATATATGTTATCCAGGAATATCCTCCCTCCACAATCTTTGTTCTGGGAGAAAACAGAGCCTCTGGTGCCTAAAGAGAATCTACTCTTCAGTGTGGACTGAGTTGTTCCCTCTACTTCCTTCTGCGAAGCTGTGAACCTCTTCACTTCCCTTTATTTTGGCCCCTTTCTAATGCTAGCAGCTCAGCGGGTCATGGTAGCGGGTCATGGTGTGTCACTGGCCGAGCACTGATTTTCCTAAGTGGCTCTCTGTGTTCTGCCGGGAGTCTCCCCCCTAGGAAGCAGCTTGGGTTTCACCCCATGGCGGTCTTATCTCCCAGCTCTGTTACATTCTGGCTGAGTGACCTTGATGAGCTAACACACCTCTCTGAATCTCCGTGTCCTTGCTCATAAAATCTTATAAAATTGAGGTAATAAAATCCATGTCATAGGGTTACTGCCCAGATGCAGTGAATGCATATGTAAACCACACAGGAACACAGTAAGCATTCTGTTTCTTCCTCCTTCAAGGAGTGTACCTTAAAAGTGATTGTCTGGAAAACACTGGAAAAGGTGTCAGAGAAAATTACTAAAAAACAGTCACCGAGAGGATTTCTGAGACAGTTTTGTACATTTCAGCCTCCAGACCTAAAAATAAAAAGCTTCAATGCTGTAGCTGAGGAAATTCAGCTGTTCTTGGCAGAGGACTGAGACATCTAAACAGAAGTGTGATCAAAGACAAGACAGAAAACAGGGAAGAGCACTGAAGACTTGGGGCAAAGCACCCAGGAGCAAAGGGTCAGGGCGTGGTGGTGAGGAACCTGCCTCCAGAGCAGCGCTGTCCGAGGGCAGATATTGACGCTTTCACCTGCTGGCTGTGGGACCTCGGGAAGATGGCACAATTTTGCCGCTCCTCGGTTTCCACATCTGTACCCTCAGGCTCTGAGATAATGCGTGGAGGACAGTTGGAACAGTGCCGAGCACAGAGTAGGTGCTCAGGAAGCAGCCTCCACTGTCATCAGTGAGAGCTGGGTGCATTTTTATTATTTTTTAATTAATTAATTTATTTTTTGGCTGCGTTGAGTCTTCGTTGCTGCGCGTGGGCTTTCTCTAGTTGCGGCGAGCGGGGACTAGTCTTAGTTGCGGTGCACGGGCTTCTCGTTGCGGTGGCTTCTCTTGTTGCGGAGCACGGGCTCTAGGCATGCGGGCTTCGGTGGTTGAGGCTCACCGGCTCTAGAGCGCAGGCTCAGTAGTTGTGGCACATGAGCTTAGTTGTTCCGTGGCATGTGGGATCTTCCTAGACCAGGGCTCGAACCCCTGTCCCCTGCATTGGCAAGCGGACTCTTAACCGCTGTGCCACCAGGGAAGCCCTGGGTGTATTTTTAGATCCTTTGCCCTTTTCTCTGAAAAATTATGACTCTATTTATTGTATTAGGAAACGATTTAAACTGCTTTCTGGCTGTAATTGCAACTTGATTCAATTAGACCATTACAGTTTTTTTTTAATTGCTACTAGAAACCTAAGAGATTATCCATTAAAATTCCTTCATTTAATAGATGAGGAAACTGAGGTCCAGAGAAATTGTGACTCACCAAAGACCATTCAGCACATTACTTAAAACAAACAAATAAATTAGAACCCTTGCGCAACTCGCATGGGAATATAAAATGATGCAGGCACTGCGGAAAGTAATCTAGCAGGCAGTTCCTCAGAAAATTAAACGTAGAAGTACCATATGACCTAGCAATTCCATTTCTGGTTGTATATCCCAAAGAATTGAAAACAGGGGCTCGAACACATTTGTACATCAATGTTCATAGCATTATTCACAATATCTAAAAGGTGGAAGCAACCCAAGTGTCCATCAATAGATGAATGGATAAACAAAATGTGTTAGTCAGCCTTACAAAGGAAGGAAATTCTGATGCACGTTATAACCTGGATGAACCTTGAATGAATAATGCTTAATGAAATAAGCCAAATACAAAGGGACAAATGTGTGATTCCACTAACAGGAGGTACCTAGAATAGTCATTCATAGAGACAGAAGCAGAATGGTGGTTGCCGAGGGCTGGCGGCGTGGGTGGGTGGAGAGCTAGGGTTTAAGGGACGTAGAATTTCAGCTTGGGAAGATGAAAGAAGTTCTGTAGGTGGAGGGTGGTGATGGTTGTACAACCATGTGAATAGACTTCATCCCACTGAACTGTACACTTAAAAATGGTTAAGACGGTAAATATTATGTTCTGTATATTACACCACAGTAAGGAAAAAACCCTGGGGTCAGAATCCAGCTTTTCCTGACTCCCAGTCCAGGGTCCTAAGCTAGCTACACCTGGCCTTTCCCCATTTTTCTTCTACGTCTCATTAATAAGTGTCCTGTACCCTTAGAGCACCACGTGTTAGCACCCAGATTACTCCCTGATGTGATTTCCACTTGTCCTAGAAGCATGAGCCACTGGAGGAAGTGACCAGGGTCCTGTGTACTTAATACCCACAGAGCAAGAATCTGCCACCTCTTTAACTTTCCGTAAAGTAAGATATAACGTTTGTGATAACCATGTTAGTGTTATTTAAAGATTGTGCATTTGAATCTTTCTCTTTTGACCTGAGTTGAGCCTGTGACGGTAGAAGGAGAAACTGATACTTTAGGGAATTAGGATCCCTGTCTAGTTCCATTCGGCAAATACTTGTCAGATGCCTTCCCTTGGCTTGGCCTGCGCTAAGTGCCGGGAAGCAAAGCTGAAAAGACACGGCCTCTTCTGTTGCTCACAGCCTCGTAGGAATGAGGACACGTAAACGGATACTTAGCTGGCTGCCGAGGAGGAATGATCAAAACTCTCTCTGGGGTCAGGGACAGGGAAATGACATAAGGACAAGGCAGAGGAAGCGGCATGTAGGCTGGGTGCTGAGGAACAAATAAGGGTTCAGTAGGGTTGACAAGGGGGAGAAGGGTATTCTAGACAGAGGAAACAACTTGTGCAAAGCCTCGGAGGGGAGAGGCAGCCTGCGTGTTCAAAGAACTCCAGTCACCAGTTCCGCCGTGGGTGTGTTAGGTGCAGGGTAGGGGCTGGGAAAGATGAGTTTAGGAAATGGGACCTCTGAGGGGTTGGGGAGACATTCAGAAAGTGGTCTGTTCCTTGCAATTGGTCACATAGGTCTGGAGCTCAGGAGAGAGGTAGGAGGTGACCACTGTAGCATGGTAGTGAGAACAGGGGAGAAGGCATGGCCTGGGGGAGAGGGTGAAGAGTAAAAGGAGGACAAGGCCTGGGGACACAAGGCCAGTATTGAAAGGGTGACAGTGGAAGAGGAGGTCAGGAAGGAATGACTTCAGGTTGTGTAAACATCTCAATCTGCAGCTCATCTGCTAGTTTTACTTGTGGTGAAATAGGCCAGTGGTTTTACAGTGTGATTTCCCCAGAAACTGATGCTTGCAATAACTTTTGAGTAGTGCTAGCCAGGTTCAGGAGCAAATGGTCCTTGGCCAGAAAACCGAGAGCTTGGGGAAGTATCTCTTAGGAGGTAGGTAAGTTGAAATGTTTTTAAGGACCCTGAACAAGCTTTCATTTTGTTGTGTAATTCCAGATCAAGGTAAGGTACACTGCTTTGTTTAAAAATACAGACTTCAGGCCTTTGCCAAGGATTTTGTGACCACCTGTGATTCTGGGAGCTTAGTGACTTCAAGAGTTCCTAATGTTATGAACCTAGAGGGTATCATGCTTAGGGAAATAAGTTAGAGAAAGACAAATATTGTATGATAGCACTTATATGTGGAATCTAAAAAATAAAACAAACTAGTGAATATAACAAAAAAGAAACAGACTCAGATATAGAGAACAAACTAGTGGTTACCAGTGGGGAGAGGGAAGGGGGCAAGAAAGGGGTAGAGGATTAAGAGGTATAAACTACTATGTATAAAATAAGCAAGCTACAAGAATATATTATACAACACGGGGAATATAGCCAATATTTTATAATAACTATAAATGGAGTATAATCTATAAAAATTTTGAATCACTATGTTGTATACCTGAAACTGATATAACATTGTAAATCAAGGATATTTCAACTAAAAAAAAAAGTTCCTAATGTTGACTCCGCTGGGTAGTGTCTTACATAGTCCCCAAAACTGTGAGGAAGTCGTGCATGCTGTTTTGGATTGTAATCACTTGTCATGGAGCTTGGTGACTATTAGAAACATAAACACAGAATTTCAGAGATGGAGGATCTTTAAAAACACTTTGTCTAGGGCTTCCCTGGTGGCGCAGTGGTTGAGAGTCCGCCTGCCGATGCAGGGGACACGGGTTCGTGTCCTGGTCCGGGAAGATCCCACATGACGCGGAGCGGCTGGGCCCGTGAGCCATGGCCGCTGAGCCTGCGTGTCCGGAGCCTGTGCTCCGCAACGGGAGAGGCCACAACAGTGAGAGGCCCATGTACCGCAAAAAACAAAACAAAACAAAACAAAAAACACACTTTGTCTAACTCCCTGGTTGGTAGGTGAAGCTGAGGCTGAGAGGTGAACCAACCTCACACAGTAGAATGGAAGGAGCACACACTGGTCTGAGGATCATGAGACCTCATTCTACTCTTGCCACTGCTTTCCAGTCTGTACCTCTGTAACGCAATGATGTTAACACCTACAGTACCCACTTCAAATGAGGTAGCACCCATGAAAGCATTTTCAAAGTGGTGTGCACAATACAGGAGTAGTTATTAGTATTGTTATGTTATGAGTAGTAATTTTACAGCACGCTGAGAGGTGTCATTATCTTCATCCTCCCTTTGAACAATCCACCAACATCATCAAGATTATTAAGCACTTAATTGTACATGAGGCTGTGTTAGCTTTTTATTTTGGAGAGAGTTGTATTTCTGTTTTCCCAGGAGCCTTTTTCCAATTAAGCATTTTTTTCTTATACCTTTTTAAAATTGTAGTTGATTTACAATGTTATGTTAGTTTCAGGTGTACAGCAAAGTGATTCACTTATATATATATATATTATATATATATATATATTCTTTTTCAGATTCTTTTCCATTATAGGTTATTACAAGATATTGACTATAATTCCTTGTGCTATACAGTAGGTCCTGTTATTTTTCTATTTTTTATTTTTAAAGATGTTGAGGGTAGGAGTTTATTAATTTATTTATTTATTTTTGCCGTGCTGCGTCTTCGTTTCTGTGCGAGGGCTTTCTCTAGTTGTGGCAAGTGGGGGCCACTCTTCATCGCAGTTCTTCATCGCGGTACGCGGGCCTCTTACTATCATGGCCTCTCTTGTTGCGGAGCACGGGCTCCAGACACGCAGGCTCAGTAGTTGTGGCTCACGGGCCCAGCCGCTCCACGGCATGTGGGATCTTCCCGGACCAGGGCACGAACCCATGTCCCCTGCATTAGCAGGTAGATTCTCAACCACTGCGCCACCAGGGAAGCCCCTATTTTTCTATTTTATATACAGTAGTGTGTATCTGTTAATCCCAAACTCCTAATTTACCTCTCCCCACTCCCCAACCCCCAAGTTGAGTACCTGAGTGCACCCCAAAGAAAGATTTTTAACAAATAAACAGAGAAGGAGCAAGCACCCATTGGTGAGCTCTGCCCACGCTGCTGCCCTCGCCTCTGTGTGCGATCCTTCCCCACCAGAGAGGCAGGAAAGCCAAGATCCCCGAGCCAGCCCTTCACATCCGTTCCACCACCGAATCAGCATGGTGGGTCGTCTCTCCTTGGCTTCCTGAGATTTCCTGATGATCCTCTCTTTGGAACGTAAGGTCAGCACTGTTCCTGGAACTGGTGTCTGCTGGATAGTTTACTTGCCCTTTTGTTTCTTCCCTTCAGAAGGAAATGCTTTCTGAATGCCTTCTTACCTTTTTAAGTAGAAGGTATTATTATCATTCCCTGTCTGTAGAAGCTGTTTGGATGCCCATTTATGTAACACTAGAGAGTCATAGATGTTCAAGACCTGGGGGCTTCATATGGTATAATAACGTCAGTGCGTCCTCTGAATTCGGGGTGAGGGGTGTTCTTGTCTGTCGTTCAAGGAGAGTGAGGGGTTGAACAGGATGGGCACCAACATCTTACCCAGTGTAACTCCTAACCCAGTATTACTTTCCTTCCTCTCACCCTTCCCATCATCATCTTTACCCCCACCCCCAAGATTGGGTAGCCATACACCCAAAACTCAAAAGTCCTTCCAAATTTCACATGAGCTTGGATAGAGAGATGAGAACTCGCGTGTGAGAACACTCCCCACGGAGCACAGAGTTGCGGGAGGAGGCGAGGGGGGCACACAGCTTTTAGCCCAGTTTTCTACTTGAAAAAAATTCCCAAGTCATTAACCAGTGATCCTGACAACTGAAAATAACCATAGTATTCACCCCAAAATGTACAGCGGAAGACTTTTTCTTGCTTGCCCTTTTGTCTCTCATGTCTCATCTTCGCTGTGAAGGGGTGTGTGTGTTAAATGCTCACACGTGCATGTTCCAAAAGCAAGACCATCCTCCCCTCCCCCCTCAGAGAACAGGTTGTAAAAACTGGCAACACCCACAGAAGGTAGCACAGGAAAGATACATAAAGATACACACTCGTGTGTGAAAAACAGACCTAGACTTTCTAGATTGCTGACCTTAAAGATGATTTTTTAATTGTTTTTTTTTTTTTACTTGGTTTTGGTATAAATACACGTTTTCTGTTGGCTACCATGTTACCGAGTTTCCTAAACTGGCACTGAATTATCCCAAAACGTGAATAATCATGACACAGACGAAAATGTACGGTTTGCTTAGAGGTTCTGCAGTTGCGCTGAGCTTTGGCCTCATCAGCTCCAGAAAGACTTGAGGGAGTCCTCGTGAGTCCCCAGAGCTTAGGAAGGTGATGCCCTCTGTCTCTGAGGTGAGCATGCCTTTGTGCTAAATCATCTCCGGTGAGAGATCACAAGGCGCCAGTGCTGACTTGGGTGAGGTCAACGCCCTTTTCTCGGGGCTCACACAGGTGGCCAGGTTAAATAAGTGCTGAAAGGAGTTTGCTGCATTCTCCTGAGTCACCTTTGTCAGTTCGGGAGGCATTGTAAACTTGGCCTCAGAAGGAGATTATAGCATGCTTTCGCTCCTAAGCTTTACAGAAATTAAGCTGTGTGTTTGCATGTGGGCTTATCTGTCATCACGCCTATCAGATTTCATCCTCTGTGCGTTGCCTGCAGGAGTCTCGTCTGCCTCTGTGTACAGAGAAGGAACCACAAGTAATTTGGGATCCTCTTTTAGCCCTGAGTGTGTCTCACATCTGTTACCAGGCAATTGACCAGAGCGGCACTGGGCTTGATCCTCTGCATTTCCTCCTCCCCTCCTGGCAAAGATTGGAATGGTCAAGGCAGCAGCCAAAGGTGGTCAGCCAGGAGGGGGCTGAGGAAGTGGAGGGAAAACTGGGACCAGGGTCATGCAGAGGACCCAGCTCTCCATCGTTAGAGCCAATTTTTGAAATAGCGTTACAGGGAAAATCCAAAAGTAAGTTACTAAAAGGTCCTTTAAAAAGAGGATGGTTAACATGAAGCCTGGCAGCCCCTGCCCTTTGCCGGGACTGGAGTTCCCATATGAGGAAATGGAGCTTCAGGCTTCTTACTGAAACTAACACCTTCAGAAATGGACCATTTATTCACAGATAGGCCAGGCTAGTGTTGGCAGAAAACAGAAAAATGCTGATCTTCCTAGAGGCTTCATTTTTGGCATTCTTTATCATTTTATTAAAGTTACTATTCTCAACTTCCTTCCCCCATTTTAGATTGTTTAGGACCTCTATTCTTAGGAAACTTACATTTTATCTGTGGCTAGCAGCGTGAAGGATTTTTTTTTTTTAATGAAGTATTAATACCACATGACTCTTTAATCTTCCTATCTCAGATAGAAGCATAAAGATATCAGGTTTTGTAAAATGAGCATGGAAATCTCTTCTATGTAGGGGTTTGCTAACTGATGCCTGCGGGTCAGAAGAGCTTTTTGTTTTAAGTTGGAAAAACTCTAAGGAACACACTTAAAAACTCTAAGTAGTGCACTTTGTTTTCTTTCATTTGTCCCTTCCAGTGATCAAAGAGCATTAACTTTTAGCAGGTGGTGCTTAGGTTTGGTTTGGACACCCAAGATAATGTGTATCCAGGATAAAGAAGGGTGTTGCCCTGGGTTTCATCGGGAGGAAATAAAGACCTTGTGTAGTACGCCTCTGGAGGATCCTTCTTTAGCACTTGCTTCCTTTCAATAGCTGCACTTTGGGGGATCACAGCTATCAGGTGAGCTTCCTTTTCCTTCAACACTTGGGAGTTATTGGAGAGCAGTGAAACCCTCACCATTAGTCAGAGATGCTCGGGTCTGGTTTGCCAGGAATAAAACCTTCTTGGCCAACAACACTGGCATTGGCACAAGGGCCCGACCTTGGGCTTCTGTCTCTGAGACTCATCTCTGATCTTAAACTTTTTTTAACCAGTGTTATCACATGACCTTAGTGAAGCTACTGAGATGGCTTGGGTTTCAGGGGAAGCTATAATGAGTATAAAACACAGGCAAGGCAGAGTGTTAAGAGCATTGATAAGGAATAAGTATATGCCCATGTAAAGGCTGCTGGATTCTAATCAGAGACAGGATGGAAAATATAGCCAACAAACCTGCAACAGATTTTAGCACTATTCCTGCCCCAGTGCAGAAAGAGAAAGAGGACAGGGCATTTTTGTACTTGTTTCCATTAGGAGGGAATGAAGTGCACTGTAGACCGTCTCTGGAGATATCTCACAGAATATTCTGATGTGGCTCAGGTAAGACATTGATCCGTTGGTGTGTTCAAATATACTTACATACTCACCTGCCCACTCCTTCAGTAACTAGCTCTGGAGATCAGCTTAAACATGTTTTATTTCATTTTTATAAAGCAAGTCCACTTCAGACCCAAGGAAAACATGGCATCTTCAGCTGAGGGAGGTACAGTTATCTTCAAAAGTTTTCTAATTCCAAATAGAGAAGAAAGGATAAGACTGTAGACTGTTGATGTAGGCACAGAGCCTGGAGGACGTTGCTCTCCCCTCGCACCTGACGACAGATGGGTCATTCAGGTGGTTCTTTCAGTGTCTCCAGTAAGACAGTCCCGCTCCTCCCGGGGAAGCGCCTTCTCTCACTGAATGGCATTGAGTATTAGAAATTTTTGTTTTAATTTTCCTTATGACATCCTTACATACACTCCTTTAACTTCCACTCCCCATACTTATTTCTCCCATTTAGAACCGTCTCTTCTGGCCAACAGCACTTCCATTATTTGAAACTATCAACAGTGGCATCTGTCTTTTCTTCTCCAATATAAAGACCCCAGTTGTTGGAAATAAAACCAGGTGGTCAGAATGAAGGATTCCTTGGGTTCAAGACTATTCCTTTTCTCTCCCTTCTCTTAGCACCTGCTCTGGGTGTACATCTCCATCCCTTCTCCCTCCATAGAGTCAGAGAAAGAAGAATAGCTTGTGGGCCAGCAAAGGAAGTACAACATAGGTAAACACACACAGTGCTGTGCATTCTTACCTGGGCATCATCCCAGGATTGCTCCTGACCTGTCACTGCTCTTTCATCCACAGTCCAAATGAGAAGATTGGTAAACCTCAAAAAGAGGTTTAGCATAGTGACTGAGGGCAAAGGCTTTTACTGTTAGATAGGCCTGGCTTCAAATCTCAGCTCTACTGCTCCCAAACTGTGTGGCCTGGGGCAGGTTCCAGGTGGGTCTGTTCCTCAGTTTCCCTATTTTTTTTAAATTTTTATTGGAGTATAGTTGATTTACAATGTTGTGTTAGTTTTAGGTGTACAGCAAAGTTCATCAGTTATACATATACATATATCCACTCTTTTTTAGATTCTTTTCCCATACAGGTCATTACAGAATACTGAGTAGAGTTCCCTGTGCTATACAGTAGGTCCTTATTAGTTATCTATTTTATATATAATAGTGTGTATATGACAATCCCAATCTCCCAATTTATCCCTCGCTCCCTTTCCCCCCTGGTAACCAGAAGTTAGTTTTTTACATCTGTGAGTCGATTTCTGTTTTGTAGATAAGTTCATTTCTACCATTTTTTTAGATTCCACATATAAGCAATAGCATATGATCTTTGTCTGGCTTACTTTACTCAGTATGACAATCTCTAGGTCCATCCATGTTGCTACTAATGGCATTATTCTGTTCTTTTTTATGGCTGAGTAGTATTCCATCTTCTTTATCCATTCCTCTGTCCATGGATATTTCGGTTGCTTCCGTGAGCTGGCTATTGTGAACAGTGCTGCAACGAACATTAGGGTGCATGTATCTTCTCAAATTATGGTTTTCTCAGGGTAGATGCCCAGTAGTGGAATTGGGTCATATGGTAGCTCTATTTTTAGTTTTTTAAGGAACCTCCATACTGTTCTCCATAGTGGCTGTATGAATTTACATTCCCACCAACAGTGCAAGAGGGTTCCCTTTTCTCCACACCCTCTCCAGCATTTATTGTTTGTAGATTTTCTGATGGTGGCCATTCTGACTGGTGTGAGGTGATACCTCATTGTAGTTTTGATTTGCATTTCTCTAATAATTAGCAGTGTTGAGTATCGTTCCATGTGCCTCTTGGCTATTTTTATGTCTTCTTTGGAGAAATGTGGCTGGCACTGGTGGTTGCCAGCTGTATGCCCACCACCGCAGCTGGCAGGAAGGGGTATGAGAGGAGAAGGTTGCTGACTAGTCTTCGTAACGAGGTCAGACTCTACCTGTGATAGTGGCAAAACACAGAGACACAGGAGGCTGCAACATACACAAGCATGCATTTTATCCACCCCAGGGTGGCCTTCATGGCCGTGAACCATACTCTGTTCTGTGTCCTGTGTTCCTTCTCTGCACTCCCTCCTCAGGACTCTCTGTAGAGTCATAAAATTCCTTCTTCCTGACTAGGAGCATCTCCCTGGAATACTGATGGGGATGTCCTTTGGCATGCTTACCAGCACTATCTGCTAACTCTCTGCCCTTTGGTCCGAAGTTGAATGAAAGGAAAAGGTCCTTTTGTTTGCCCAACAGCCAAATCCATCTGTTAAGTAGAAAATACAGTGTTCTCTATCTCCTGGAAGAAAATCTCGTTAGATTAATGGCCCTATTTATATAACTAGTCCTCTTCCTATGAAATCAGATTTTGGAAGGAAATATACTTGTAGTCATTGCCTACGTTTGAATGAGTTTTAGAGTACATTTGGACCCTGTTATCTCTAGACACATTGTTAACATGGGGTGAGTTTGAACTCTATCCTCTGGAACATCTGAAAACTCAAAACCAAAGCCGCCTCAGGTGTAGCAGAGCCCACAAGACATGACAAGTGCTATAGCTGACCTCAGAATTATAGGAAAGTGTTGCACTGCACCCTTCACCCTGCGCTCAGCACTTCCCTTCTGTTGTGAAAGCAGATACGACTGCACGTTAAAACCTGCGTGTCATCTGTATTCTTACTTTCAATTGTCTTTAGAAATCTTTGCTGTCAGAAAAATTGTTTTTCACTGAGACCATCACTACCACCCCCCTGTTGGAGTCTGGGGCTGTGAAGGTAGAAACAGACCTTGGTTCCTTTTCCTGGCTGCAAAGTATGAGAGAGAGAGAGACAGAGCCAGATAAGCCTCGGGGCCAAGGCTCACCTCAGATGTTCATCTCTCAGAGGCTTTTCAGTCCATGCCCCTGTCTTTAGGTCGGACAGGGTGGCCCTCCAAGTGGTTTAACAAGGTCTTGCTGAAACTCACTAGCTTTGGTTGAAGGCTTGCTCTTGTGCCAGGTATTTTACACTGATGATCTCATTTACTCATTATCGTATTAGGATATACAGAAAAGTCTCCATTTTATAGTTGAGGAATCTGAGGTCCAGGGAAGTTAATACATTTGTCCAAAGTCACACAGCTCATCAATGGGAGAACTGGCATCCAGACACAGCAGTGAAGCTGCAGGGCCTCACCAGTTCCCCTCTGGGCCCTCCATATCAGAGGAGCTCTTATATCCTTTATGATCCGTCCCTGGCTGGCTGGAGGCTTGGCAGGACATTCCTGTACAGACCTGGCCTGCATTGCTTATGTTTCTTCAGGAAGGTGCCTGGATGACTGCTTTCCCCTGTGGTCATGCCTTCTCTGCGGCCTTGAAGGAACTGTTGTTTCTCATTCTCTGGGCAGGTGTGCTTCTGATTCCTTCTGGATCCTCTAGAGAAATTCCACTTTCACGAGGGCCACAGGAGGAAGGGGAATATGAAACGAGTCCACACATTCTTGCCCCTGCTCTCCAGTTAGCTGGAGACTTACATTCGGGGTGGAATCAGATTTTCCACCCTGGCCTCCTCCCTCTTTGCGGCTTATAACGTGCTTTCATTGACCCTAGCAGCCATTCTGCTTCCTTTAGTAAATGTGTCCAGAATCTTCCATGGAGTCACTTTATTTTCCTCTTTGGCTGACTTCCCCATTGGGACCACAGTCGGGGAGAAGGTCAGTTGAGGTGAGGCAAGCTTTCAGTATGACCTTAGACACAGCTGAGTGATGGCTGTAAACGCCACGGTTGTTAACTTGTTTGGCATTCGGGTCCCAGTAGGGGCATAAGCAAACAGAGGAAGTTTTCTGCAACGGGATCGTGCCGTCACCATCACAGCAGCAGGAACACCGTGTTTAAGGCGAGTCCTGGGCCTGGCCTAGGGCAGTGAACCCCTCCTGTCCCCAACCCCATACCCCTCCACCGACATGTACTGTGAAAGATTCCAGGCCTGGGACTGATGTTCAGTGTTCCCTGAACTTCCCACCTCTGCATCTTTGTAGGAGGGAGGGGTTAGTCACAGAGGAGCTATAACCCTCCCCGCCCAGCCTTCCACGCCCTCAGCACCACCCATCACCCCTCCTCCTGCCCGGAATGGTCCCTGTGCTGGTTTCTGTTCCGTGGTCTTCATCCTGCTCTGGCTTTCTCATGAGCTCCTGCTGCCACCCCGGCCTTCTTTCCACCCTATGCCAGGGCTCGGAGCCAGGGCTCAGGCATGCGGGGAGCCAGCCAGGTATGAGGCCGAGGGGAGTGGTGGGAACAGGGAGTCACCCGCCCCAGCTAATGAGGCAGCCACTGCTCAACTCCAGGTCATTTTCACCAAGAAGAAGTGCAGGTCCAATGTTCCAGAATATTCCATCTTCCAAGGGAATTTGGAAAACTTGACTTTCATGTGTGTGATGTGACATTTGCTACTTTTTAAATGTTTGACAAGTAGTTAAAATGATTTTAGAAACACTCTATGTGGGCCAAATAAAATGTCTGTGGCCTGGAGCTGCTCTCAGTTCTATTCTCTCTCCCTCCACCTCTGCCCTCCCAGCATCAGCTCTTTCTCACCAAACGGTGATGGCCCTAGGTGTCAGACCTCTCACCCTGGCCTGCACCCCAGGCTTACAGGGCTAGTCAGCTCCTGGAGGATGTTTGCGCATCTCAGATGCAAAGCTGAGCTCACCAACCTCCCAGATCTGCAAGACCTTGAGAAATGGTAGATGTTTTTGTTTTCATCCCTTTGACCAAAGTTACTACCGCTACTACTACTATACTTCTGTTAACACTAATACTCCCAACAATAATCAGTCTCTCTTTTGTTATCCTTTTCCGTCCCTCAACAGCCGGAGAGGACCCTGGGACCTGGCTGTCCTCCTGCCCCTTCCCCCCAGCTCCAGGCAGTGTGGAATGTGCTCATTTTTCTTCCACAAGCTCCCCAGGACCTGCGCCCCTCTTTTCCTTTCCACTAACCAGAAAATCTAGTTTCCAGACTTGTCGTGTCTTCTCGGCTGTCGTCTCAGCCTCCTAACTAGTCAGCCCCCTACCCACAAATCTCTTACCCCTCCATGAGGGATTTTTCCATCCCATCGTGGCTAGAGTCATCCCTGCGTCACAGGGCAGCTCTCGTCATTCACCTCTTCGTACGCTTTCGTCGGGTCCTGCTGGCTGCCCCACGGTTCCTCGGCCGTCCTTTCACGGCAGCCCTACCACCCTATAGGCTCCCTCACCAACGTGGCCGGTGGTTGCCTACCGCTGTGCCAACTGCGTTCTCAGGCGTGACTGCCCTCTTCCTTCCTGGCTCTGTTAATTCTATGTATCTGCCTCATGTCAGCAACTGTCATCTCTTCTGGGAGGCCATCGCCTGCCCTCTCACCACCAGCCCCCAATGCGATTTTCCCAGTCTCTCTCCGAAGCTCCCGCTGCACTTGGCAGTGTCTCTCTTCCTTTCGTCCAGCTGCGTTACAGATAAAGTGTGCTTGCCTCGGCCCCTTCTCTTGATCAGCTCCTTCTTGGGGGGAGACACTGTCCTTGTCATCCATGTACCCACCCCCTATGAGGCCTAGTGCACTGCCTTGCATAGACACCTACAAACCTTTGTAAATTGAATATTTTTATGTGGAGAATGAATATCTTGAGCCCTTTAGATACAGCCAAAGTTAATACTGCTGGGCTTCCCTGGTGGCGCAGTGGTTGAGAGTCCGCCTGCCGATGCAGGGGACGCGGGTTCGTGTCCCGGTCCGGGAAGATCCCACATGTCGCGGAGCGGCTGGGCCCGTGAGCCATGGCCGCTGAGCCTGCGCGTCCGGAGCCTGTGCTCCGCAACGGGAGAGGCCACAACGGTGAGAGGCCCACGTACCACAAAAAAAAAAACAAAAACAAAACTGCTTGGTTATTTGAAAGGATTTATCAGAATTCTAAGCATAAGCTAGTGAAAGGGCCATTCTGCCTGACTCCATTCCCAGGGATGAAGTTTATAGAGGAGAGCAGCCACTATTTGGTCTCCTGTTCCTTGGGCAGTGCTTTTCCACGGTGCCCCTTGGGAGGCTGGCTTGCGTGCCGGGGCAGGGAGAAATGGGCAAAGTTGTTCAGACACCAGGGCTTCTGCCACCCTGGCATCAAGAGCCCCACACTGTTCCTCTTGCCCAGAAGAACAAGTTGTACTCACACATTCACAAGGTGTCCTCTGCTCGCACCGTTGGCAGGCCTGGGAGTTTCCCACAAGCCATCTGGGTCTGTTCTGCTGTCCTTGTAGCTTGAGTTTTTTGCAGCATTGAGTTTGTTTTTTGTTAATTAGCTCTTAGAATAGACATGGCTATTCCATCAGGGATTGTATCCTATTGACTTTCCTAAGGAGAGAATCTACTCATTTCTTTTGTATATTTATTTTCCCCTGCCTTTCTGAGTTGCACAGACTTATCTGGGGAGAGCCCACGCAGCATGAGCTCCTAGCTCTTTCAGAGCGGAGTTGTTTATGAGATATATTTCCTAAGTCTACGCTGATCACCGTGCGTGCCCAGAGTGCTAACTGCTGTGGAGCTCTGAAAGCTGCTTTTACTTTCGAGCTCCACGTCCCAATTCAGCGCCACCAGGCCTTTCATTCCTTGTCTCTAGGAAAGAGGAGAAACCATTAAACCCCATCCGTGTCTTCAGTTTTTACTGGCTCCCCTTGGAAGCTTTTTTAGCATTTTATGAGGTCTGTCCTGTCAGATTTGCTTAGGGACTTCGGCAGCCTCCTCCCTCCACCTGATCCCGTTCACCTGAAGCAATCCACGAAGTCTTGCAGCTTTGGACACCTGACGTGGCAGGGCTGCTCACCTCCCAACCCTACCCTTTCTTGTGTGCACCTTCAGGATTTTTTCCAAAATACTGTGTAAATTCCACTCCAAAGCCATTTCTATGAACACATCATTACTTTTGTGTTCATAAATCAGACTTGGAAAGGGGTTCTTGGGGACTGTTATAAATTCATTTAAAGATAACTTGATTGAAAGTTTTTAAAAAGTTCTTATCCAAGGCAATTTTCTTTTGATAATGGGAAATTAGCTTATGTGTCTTTAAAATTGAAAATGACATTCTGGCCATGAAAAGTGAATTATCCTATACTGGTCTTTGGTCAGGATACGATCAGAATGCCTTTATTGACCACTCTGGGAAAGGAGGGTTAGCCCAAAACATCTTGATAGGAGCTCAGCTGCGAGGAAGTGCCCAATGGATATAAATACAGAGGATTTATATACACACATTCCTTGAATGTATGGCAGTGCTTTTAAATTTTGGACTATGTGGCAAGAGTCCCAGTCATGAGACATTTCAAAATGGAGGGGCAGGAGAGAAGGGAGCATCTCAAAGGAAAAACACTTTTCACTCAAAACTGTGATATCTTTGTTGCATAATAAAAGCGGCCAACTTTGTTTTTCCTGGAGCCCGAACACAGAACTTTAAGTTTTTCACCCTTGCGGCTTCTTCACACAGCTCTTCAGAAAAATGACTCTCATTCTTCTCTCTGTGGTCTTGTCAGAGAGTGGGAATCCTGGCCGGCTGGTTGGGTCTCTCAGAAGAATGGCACAGCTGTTCTGAAAAGTAGCCCCATTCATAAGATGCCGGCTGTCCACAACTGCAGTGCTAGAGAAAAGCACACTATTTTATAAAGCGTTTCTTTTCTTTAAAGAGGAAAAAAAATATACATGGTATTTACAGGACAGAAAACCGGGCCCCTCGGTTTTATTTTCGGTGCCACGTCTGAAATGGAAGTGGGGAAGGCCATAAATACACATGAGCAATTTGCGCCTCGTGTAAAGGAAAATTGCGCCTTTACGGGATGATTCATGGTGGCTGTGCCGCTGGGAAAATTCAGCCGGTTAAGCCAGATCAGCCGGAAAACCTCACATCGGCTCTTCTGCCAGAGCGAATGCCTACCGTCTTGTGACATACTTATTGTCTAGGATTGAATGATTGACTCTCTTTCTCTCCCTCTCAGTTCATGACCAAGAACCCCACTATGCGCTTGGGCAGCCCGAGTCTGGGTGGCGAGCATGCCATCTTGCGACATCCTTTCTTTAAGGAAATCGACTGGACCCAGCTGAACCATCGCCAAGTAGAACCGCCTTTCAGACCCAGAATTGTAAGTTGTCCAAGACCACCTTAGTAGACCTTCTTCTTTCTTAAAACGTCTCAGTGTTTCACTGAGCAGCCCGGTGGTCCCCTGGGGAATGATCAGACCGGAAGCTCAGCCTGCCGCTCTGCAAGGTACTTCACCCAGGAGGAGGCTGGGCTCCTTGCCCCTGAGGCAACGTCTCTGTGTGTGTGTGCCAGGGTTACTTCTCCAAAAGTTTTTACCTCTTGCTTGCCCTGGCCCCATCCTCTCTTAATTTAAAATTTCCTGGGGTCTAAGAAGGCTTGAAACTTTCCAGGTTTCCCCAACATTGTTCCTAGCTGCTTTCCTTACGCTCCTTAGTCAGGGTGCCTTTCCCAAGCCCCCAAGAAAGTAGAGAGGCCATGGAATGCTCCTCAAAGCCCTAAGCCTGGCTCGCTGGCTTGGAGAGCTCAGGTCTGTAACAGCTACTGCAGCACAGGGCTCAGGGCAGAACAGGCCGAGTCCTCTTTGACTAGGAAATACTGGGAGCACCTCACTAGGAAGTGAGGCAGCTGAGTGGGGTGGCGTTCCTGAGGGTGGTCCAGCTCTCGGTCTGAGAGCTAAGCTCCTTCTCATGGATGGGTCAAGAGAACCACAATGGGAAGGCAGAGAAGCTGGGCTGGCAGTACTTCAAGAGTTAGGGGGACGAGGGGTGCTCAAAGGCAGAGAGAAAACTATCAATCATTGACTCAAGGAAGAGAAGTAGGAGGTCTCACAATGGTAAAAATGATCTCTCCAGCGTTAGCTTATGAAGATGTAAAATACACACTTCCAAGCATCATTAGCTTCATCTGTAACAGCCTGCTAGGTTGCGACACAGAGACAAAGCCACTTCCTTTAATGGACATCCCCCTGCCAGCCCCTCTGGGAGGAGGGAAAGCTTTGCCAGCAGGGCAGAATGAATCTGACTATTGAGTAAAGTGAGAGGCATTTGTTCCCTAAACTCAGCATTTCCAAGAAGTCTTTCAAGAAAATCTCTTCAAGCATCTAGACCTTTGTAAGACAGGAGGTGGGGCAAGCGTGACTTTGCTCTACCTCTGTTGGTTTATGTGCCTCTCCATTAGGCCTGCTGAGAAGTGGTACCTCAGTGAAATGGGGAGGGTGAACCAGCTGGCTGGGTCAGGTGAGCACATTAATTTTTCAGTTTCCCAACCTAAGGCTGGCCTGCTCAGCAAGATTTTTGTGGGGTTAGTGAATTGGCGGTTACCAAATGCCCTAGTAATACACAATGCAGTAGAAGTAGTATAAGCACTGTTTAACCGATCGTCATAACTGTGAATAACACTACCGAGAGAGCTGCAGGGCAGGCCTCCGAACTCATTGAAATGGGCTAAGTCCTGTGGAAGATGACTAAACCTCAAGTGCATAGAATCTGAAATTTCCCTTGTTTCCTTTTTGACAGAAATCCCGAGAAGACGTCAGTAATTTTGACCCCGACTTCATAAAGGAAGAACCAGCTTTAACTCCAATTGATGAGGGACATCTTCCTATGATTAACCAGGATGAGTTTAGAAACTTTTCCTTTGTCTCTCCAGAATTGCATCCATAGCCGTATGGGGAATGGGAGAGATGGCATGAGAATCAAAAGGGGATAGAGATTTTCCAGGAATTTCCTTTGTGGGGAACTCCTCAGCATCAGCCTTAGAACAAGAACCTTGCCTTCAGGGAGCAGGTGGAGAACTCTGTGAAGGACGGAACGTCAAGAGATCAACTACAGTATTTCAAGTCCTGAGGGAGCCACGGTCCTGGAAACAGTTGATACTGAAATGAGATTTCATGAAGAAATACACTGCTCAGCCTCTGAGTTTCCATAGCTACTTGGGGTTCGGGAGATTAACAGGAGCCAAAAGGAGAAAAGGTGTGAAGAATAAATCAGATCCTAGAACTTCTGAGCCAATCAGGCGTTTTACTTCAAGGGACAAACCTAGACTTTGTATGGAGTGCCGGGCTCTTCTGTAAGCCACTGAGCCCCGAATACTGGCAGACTTCTGCAAGAAGTCTGTAAATGCTAAGGAAGAACTTGAAGAGAAGGAAAGGGATGGCTTCCAAATAGAACAATTTACTCTGAACAAAAAAGTGTGTCCATAAAGCTCATAACTTAAAGCCCCCTCCTGACAACAGATGGGCACCAAGGCAACGGCCACAGCTTATTCTTTTATCCTTACTTTCATTTAATAGATATTTATTGAGTGCCCAGTGAGACGGGGCCGCAATACCCAGCAGTGTAAACAACAGACTTGCTTTCACCAAGCTTTCATCCTTAAGTTACGTGAATGGCATTTGCGTTCTGTGAAAGGCCTCTCCACGTTGCCTACGTCATACTTTGCACATAACGTTTTTCACAGAAGGCAGCTCAATGCCCCAACAGCAACTATCCACATAATCGGCAGGTTAATCAGCAGGTGAGCTCAGGTGCTCGCTGACCTGTGGAATCTCATCATGGGGGCAATGTGCCAATATTGCTCTGGACTCATCACTGAAGAATCGCACTCCACTCGCATCCATGACCAGACTTATGGCTTATACCTTAGCAATTTATTTAAATTATATTTTAAGAGACAAAGATGTTTGTTTGGTATGCATTTTAATAATTAGAAATGGCTCTTGTAAGCAGGACATGTATCAAAGAAGGACCTTATAATATGTACCCATGTATGCAGTTGGAGAATTTTATCTGGCTGAAATAAATGCATTTTGTAACAAAAGGGATTTTTCTTGTCCAGAAGGATTTGTCCCATCCCCACTAGGAGAGGAGATATGTAATTAAAATAAGCTTTGAGCAGAATGGCTAGAACTCTTGACTCAAAGCAATGTCCTGAGAGCAAAGGTTGGCATCACATTGTGTAAGGCACTTAAATGAACGTGGCCTGTCTCTTCCTAACCACAACTTTCATTCTGAGTCAGGGTAATGACTGCTAAGTATCGCTGCCACAGAGTAACCCTCAAACTCCTAGTAGCTAGACATAGTAATTGCTTATTTCTCATCCAGTGAGAGCAAGTTCAACGGCCCTCTTCCAACTCGTAACTGTGCCCTCTGATAACGCAGCTTCCAAGATTGCCACAGCAAGGGAAGGGAGAGATGGAGGCGGTGCTTACTATTTAACTACATCTCCTAGAAGGGACACACATCACCTCTGCTCACACCAGATTGGCCAGAACATGGCCTCCCTCTAACTACAAGCAGGACTGGGAATTATAGAGCAGCCAAGGGGTATCTGGGCAGAAGTGACGGTCTCTGTTGGGGATTCTTTGTTGCATCCCAACGTGAAAAATGACTCTCGAATGAAGAGAGTAGCTAGGAGCCGCCCTTTATGTTTAGCTCTTAGCAGTGCAGAAATACTCTCACCCATGCAGTTTTACTGGCTCTTCCCAGTATCCCTGTGAGGCAAGCAGCTCGTTCTACCACTATTTCCGGTGTGAATACCCGGTACATTTTACACACGAGAACAAGAGAGGCTCTGAGAAGCTGAGTTAGTTGATTACCCAAAGGTTTCAGACTTGGTAAAGAGTGGATCCGGTCTAGAGTCTAAATCTTTGATGTTCTGATCCAACAGACTTCTGGAAAGGGAGGCTCATTCTGACTTGAGGACTTTTTTTGGCCTTTGTAGCGACTTCGCAGCTCTGAAGAGCAGTGGGGCTGATGAGCTGCTGGCTATGGTTTACTCCACAGTGTAAAGAACCACAAAGAATAAAGCAGGCCCCCGTGTTCATTTACAAAATCCATTATCACAGGCCTACAGAGGACCCAAATATCTTCCAGACTCAGCAGCTTCCCTCGTCACAATCTATTCTCAAGCCTGCTACCTGGGTCCCCCAGTTCAGGTTCAGTCCATTCTTCTAAGATCACTCCAGACCTATCAGATTATCCAACAGCCAAAGCCTGCAATGATGGGATTTCCAGCGCTTCATCCCCATCGCTCTTTTATGTGAGGAGAGAGAGGAGGTACGTGATATTGACCTAAAGCTCAGTCTCCGACTCCAGGGTTAGAGCTCTGTTTCACATCTTTCATCAGTTCTCCTAAACCTCGCATCCCTTCTGAGAATCACAAGGCCACAGGTCCACACTTCCTGAGGCGGGCTGGCCACAAGCCATTTGATCAGCAGGTGCTGAGTCTGCTGGGGCTGCCCAGTTCCCTGAGCTCAGCAGGTACCATGGAGGTCAAGACGAGGTCACACTGACACGTCCCTCCCTCAAGACCATCTCGCCTCTTGCAACAGGAATCTTGAGAAATCCTCAGGCCTTATCACCCTACTCCCTCTTCCCGACACCCATTTGTCCCTACTCTCCCAAACTATTCCACGCCAACCTAAGTTAGACATGCAGCCTTGAGTATTTGAAAGAATAAACCGTAAAGCATTTGCTCTGACGTGTTGATTATCCTTTGACTGCAGAAGGGGTTTTCACTTACTAATGGCTAACATTCATTGCACATTTACTATGTATGAAGCCCTGATGCAAACACTTTCAATGTATTTACTCATTCAGTGCCCCAAGGGGTGGGTACTCTCATCTTCATTGTACAACTGGGGAAACTGAGGTATTAAGAGAGATTAAGTAACCTGTTGAAAGTCACACAAGTAAAGCAGTAGGGTCAGGATTGGGACAAGGCGGTTTAACTCCTGAGTCCCTAGTTTTAGCCCAATTTGTTGAAATTCCTCTATTAAGGCCAATTTTATTTTTCCCATTTTTGTAAGGTATTGAGAACAATAAAAAGGGTGTAGGGCTTCCCTGATGGTGCAGTGGTTGGGAGTCCGCCTGCCGATGCAGGGGACACGGGTTCATGCCCCGGTCCGGGAGGGTCCCACATGCCGCGGGGCGGCTGGGCCCGTGAGCCATGGCCGCTGAGCCTGCGCGTCCGGAGCCTGTGCTCCGCGACGGGAGAGATCACAACAGTGAGAGGCCTGTGCACCACAAAAAAAAAAAAAAAAAAAAAAAAAAAAAAAAAAGGGTGTAAACTGGATTTAGCAGAAAGCACTAGATAAGCTGCCTGCTGGGCAGGATGGTATTACTCAGCCGGTCTGCAGAACCATTTACCAGCAGTGAAACCGTGTGATTTGCATGTCAGGGGCCTGGAGCTGCTCATGCACCCCCTTAAAGGAACTGGGGCAGGTCAGAATGACGTAATCAGGACTTGGGCCGCCCCAAGGAAGAGGAAACAGTCTGGTAGTCTGGGTCATAAACCCAGACTGGATGCTGTAAACCCTGTCTGAACCCCTGCGGTAACCTCTGAGCCTTGAGGGTAAGGGTGCAGGGTGAGGGGTTCCGTTCCCTTCCTCTCCCCTCCCGGAGGAGCTTCTTTGTGTTTTGGTAACCCACCCTTGTGATCCACCCTGCTGGTAGTACAGCATCATCAGGAAAGAGGCATATAGCCCAAGTCCTACCCGGGCAGCTGCATGTTTCCAGCTACAGAGCTGATGTAACTTGGCAGTAAAGAAAAGAGTGAAATAAAAATGCCCCGTTTATCATTTGTTGATCTTAATTAGGTTCACATTGCCATAAACATATTCCAGCCACAGATCTGGCCTTGACCACACCACAGGCCAACGTCATAAAGCTTTAGGTCCTCTTTATTCCCGGATTTGGTCATCCTCATTGCTTAATCTGGCTGTGTTGACTTAAAATGACTAGGCAGCCCACTGTGATTGCCCCTGGCTCAGTGTCCTACAACTTCTCATTTTATGTCACCTGGGGATAAGACTCAGATACAGCTGGAGACATTTGCAGTGGAAATGAGCCCTGTGGTCATAGTTGCTCTGAACTGAGGTGTGGGTTGGACAGAACGGGTCCAAGTGCGGCTATAAATGAGGATTTGTCGTCTCCCTTCCTTCCTGTGTTGAATTAGAACCAAAGCTGAATGCCACCGTCGGCTTCTTCCTGTCCCAGCTGCCCCTCTCCCCATCACCTCCACTCCCTTGTCAGTGCTTTCTCTCCTCCCCCTCCCCTTCCACACTCTTTATTCCCTGGTGTAATAAGTCAGTTCTGTACTCTCTCTCTCCCTCTCTCATTTGATTTTTACAGCCCAGCCGGTCATACAGCCAGTTTTCCAACCACCAAGATGACATAAAATCCTGATTTGCCTACGTTATAGGCTCTTTTAGAGCCCGGAAATGGCAGCCGTCCTTCCCTTGTGTTTCTGCATCTCCAGCATCACCCCCACCGCACCCCAACCCCGTGTCAGCTACTGCCCTGGCATAGACAGCCTCTGAGTGCAGCCCTGCCTGTGCCGCCCATGGTTCTTGGAGGTAAGCCGTCACAGGAGTGAGCTGGGCAGAGCGTAGGTCTGTGTGTTAACTCTGCCTCTTAACATGTGTGCTTGGAGAAAGGGGGTCAGTTCCCCAGCCTCCCATTTTCTGGCCCACACGCTGCACTCTGGCCTGCTCGGTCCAATCCGCAAATCAGTTCAGAAGAACCTGTGACCACAGGGCTCATCTGTGAAGTGGGAGTGAGAATGACACCTGCCTGGCCCATCCTATTACTGCAGGGCTTAGATGTGATACTCTACGTGAAACCCATACTACAGGGTGGGACATAGAAAATGCTCAGTCAGTGGTAACAATGATTACTGTGAGCTATTCCAGAGGACCAAGGGAAGGTTGCATGTGACGCCCCCCAGAAAATGGGCAGAGTGGGACCCCCATGTCCTCCATCCTGCCCATCTCACCTATGGGGATGCCTGCCAGCTCCATGTGGGAGGGCTTTGTACTTTGCTAACTAGTTGGCCGCTGAGATTTCTCAGGAGACTCTTTTAAAAACTTCTCCTAGGATGTTTTGAGTCCATGCTGCCCTGATTGACATGCAGAGTCAGCATTAAGCTTGAAACTGTGCTGCTCACCCTAAAAAAAGAGACTAAGAAGTACCCATGGTTTTCCCCTAAAATGGCTCTTCTCTCAAGCCTTTCAGGAATTCTTTCGTTCTGCTGGATCTAATCTGAAGGTACATTCAACTGACTTCTGACCAAATAACACAAGAACCACACCTCAACACCAATACCTGCCGGTACCCTCTGGACCCTCAGCACGCCTGTGGACCAGTTCGGAAAAGAGAACACGTGTGCTCAAGATGTCCACTGCATCCTAGCATGCCTAAGGATTGGAAGCCAACCGTAGCGTACAGAGCCTGTTCTTCCTGGATTAAGATACCTATGAAGGTTTCTGGTAAAACCAGAGAGCGCGTAGTCCTATGTGTTCTCACTAGAACCTGGGCCGTAGCACCCCTGTCCTCATGTAACACTCAAAGACCACCCAGAGCTGCTTTTCTCATGCCACCAAGGCAGTTCTTACCTCACAGAGGTTTCATTCTTCTAAGGGCTCGGGCCACAGCTGGGAGAATTTGGGCTAGACAAAGTGAAGATTGTGCAGGCACTGAGTACAGTCCAACATTCAAGTGGTTGTAAAGGTTGAAAGAGGAATCTTCTTTGGAAACATTTCAAATTAGAAACCAGGGTTAGTCTAGTAGTCACAGTTGATCTGACAGTGTCAGGAATTACCAGGATGATCTCTGAAGTTCTAACAGGCTTGTGCTCTCAAGAGTAGAGATGAACAGAGGGACATGGTTCATCAGCCTCCACCAGTAGACATCAACTCCACACTACTCTCACCACACACAAAACCTCCATCACTCAGATTTCCTCCCTGTCCATCTCTGCAAACTTCACACCCTGGCACACGCACACACCCTCTCTGCTAGCTCTCTCCACCCGAATCCCCCTGAGTCTCACACAGATCGCTTGTCCCCAAAATCACATATCCACATGTTATACGTGGTTGGCCTTCATATTTCTCATGATTGTCCATACATGGAAAGGAAAAAGGCTCTCTAAAATCATGATCAGCCCAAGATCACAAGAAGGATAAGCCCCCTTTTAGCAACTGATAATCAAGCACTTAAGAATGAAAGAGAAAGCAATATTCCTCAACTCAGCTCCCTTTCTATTTTCTCAAAGAAAATGATTTTCAAGGATACAATAGTTATTGAGAAAATGAATCATAGGCCAAGGTGTATGAAGAGATGATATCAATTATTTAGGTAAGTACAGGCAAAATTGCAGAATTATTTAAGCAGTAATGCATGAGCACCAGAAGGGTTATTGATCCTTACCGGGGCTCATAAAAAACAACTCTTGAAAGTCTAATCTTGTTTTCTTCTTTGATGTTTACTAGACTGGTGGATCAGGTTTGTAAGATCAGTTTCACATAGCTGAGCTTCAACAACATACATGACAAAGTCTTACTTCCATGTGGCCCAGCAGGATTCAATGAACAATGGTACCCAAAGTATGGTGATTAATAGATTAGTATCAATCTGAAACAGTGTTCTGCAACCTTGGGTAACCCTTGCTTCCTGGAGAGTAACAGACAAATTTCACATCTTCCATGAGTCTTATTTTAGATTTCAAACATCATGACCAATCACAACAATCTGATAATGAGACAAAGTGCTACTTTGTTTTCAAACTACACATGCCCTCCCAGGAGATTCTGATACATAAAAGCAAAGTGAAGCTTAGAGATCCATTCACTCATGAAGCTAATATTTATTAAGCACGGACTATATGCCTGGCATGCTTTTGTGGCTGGAAAACACTAAAGCAAAAAAACAAAAATAAAAACACACCCAAAGATTCCTGCACTCTAATCTAGAGATGTGATAGTGTTTACCCAAATGAACCCACTCAATGGTAAGGCAGGCTTGTGGTCCTGTGGCACCTGAGCCATTACAGGTGCTTCAGAAATATGTGCTCTTGAATGACACCATCAGAGCTGGGGGTCAAACACCCACTTTTTGACTACAAAGATAATACACTTTCTCAGCTCTACCTGGAACAAATTTAAGAAATAAATGAAACTTGTACTTGGGTCTGAAAAAGCTGATTATATCAGGGCAAGATGGAGATGATAGCAGGGGCAAAAAAGTAGGCAGAGGCAAAGAGAATAAATTCAATGTATGTATTCATCCAATGAATGTTTATTAGGATTTATCAGACCTTTTGCTAAGTTATGGGACACTATGACAAGCAAGACAGTCACAGTCCCCACACTCCCCACTGGAGCTTATGGTCCAGTGAATAGACAACCACAGGGTGCTGTGGCTACCCCAAAAAATAAAAATGCAACCGAGGCCCCAGAGTTCCCACTGTCAGATGAGGGGGATGATGATCCCCACTGAGCTGGCCATGATTAGACTATGCCTGGAAAACTGCACTCAGTTGCAGACACCAGTACAGAGATACAAAGCTCGATCATATTCAGAGAAGAGTGAACTGGGTGATGAAGGGAGAAAAAGTGTGTAACAACAGCAATGAGAGGGTAAACTGGGCGTGAGCCCAAGAAGAAAATGAGGGATGACATGGTAACTACCTTCAAGTATACAACAACTACTGTGGTGATCATTAAGGCTGCTCTTCAAGTGTTTCCAGCTCTCTGCCTCCTGGACATTGAGTAAGAGCCCCATTTTGGCCCCATTGTGGACAGGTGAGACCACATGAAGAGTTTTAGCCAACAAGTTAAGAGCAGAATGATGTATAATGTGTGTAACCTTGAACATTCAGTGCTGGGACGGACTCTCTTTCCCCTCCAGCCAAGCCCTCGACCAACCCTTGATGGACATTTTACAAGATCAGCAATAATTACTCATATTTTCATTACTGCTAAGATTGTGGTGGTTGTTTGTCATTGTGGCATAACCTAGTCCATCCTAATGCTTGCTATATGGAGAGAGTCTGGTAATTTAGAGCCCCCAGGGTTAAAACTAGGATCATGTCAGGCTGCAACAAGGGTTAAAGAATTTGTTTTAGCATAAAAGTGAACTTTGTTTCACAAAGGTACTCAAACGTGTAATCAGCTTCCTTGGGAAAGAAAGAGTTCACCATCACTGGACATCTTCAAGGACTCTACAATCTTTGGTGAGATGGTGGACAGGAGGTCAGAATGGACCATCTCAGAGAGGCTCCTTTCAACCCTGGGAGACCATCATGACACACACTGAATGGGCTTAGCGAGCACACTGTAACTGTGCTGCTTCTCTGGGTCCACCGGGGGAGGCCTGGGGCTGGCTCACCATAATGTCTCCACTGGCCACATGCCCTGGCCCCTGCTGCTTTCACTATACCACACAGTCCTGCACCTGTGCTCAGCATTGCTGATGGGCTCAGGAAGTGTGTACAAAATGCACAGCAGCTCAGATGACAAAGAGGTAAAACAAGTGATAAAGGCTCTCTTGACTCACCATCATGCAGAGTGATAAATAGTCCTCTCGGACTACTGTCTGCACCATTAGCATCCTAGGGGCATTAGGAAACCTCTGAATTCACCCCTATTGATTTGTCCCTCATCATGCTTATCTGCTTTCTAGGAAGAAGAGCTAAACATCCTCCCTAACCAGGCAGAACTCCAGCACAGAGATCTGCTCTGGAGATATATGTGTTGAGAGTAAGGCTAGGGAGAAATATGGATCTTACCACCAAAGGCTGGGTTTGACAAGTGCACACAGAACATTCTCCAGGATAGATCACATCTTGGGTCACAAATCAAGCCTCAGTAAATTTAAGAAAATTGAAATAGTATCAAGCATCTTTTCCGACCACAACACTATGAGACTAGATATCAATTACAGGAAAATAAAACTGTAGAAAACACAAACACATGGAGGCTAAACAACCAAGAGATTACTAAAGAAATCAAAGAGGAAATCAAAAAATACCAGGACAAATGACAATGAAAACACAATGACCCAAAACCTATGGGACGCAGCAAAAACAGTTCTAAGAGGAAAGTTTATAGCAATACAATCATACCTCAAGAAACAAGAAAAATCTCAAATAAACAATCTAACCTTACACCTAAAGGAACTAGAGAAAGAAGAACAAAGAAAACCCAAAGTTAGTAGAAGGAAAGAAATCATAAAGATCAGAGCAGAAATAAATGAAATAGAAACAAAACAGTAGCAAAGATGAATAAAACTAAAAGCTGGTTTTTTGAGAAGATAAACAAAACTGATAAACCTTTAGCCAGACTCATCAAGGAGGGAAAGGACTCAAACCAATAAAATTAGAAATGAAAAAGAAGTTACAATGGACACCACAGAAATACAAAGAATCATAAGAGAATGCTACAAGCAACTATATGCCAATAAAATGGACAACCTGGAAGAAATGGACAAATTCTTGGAAAGGTATAACCTTCCAAGACTGAACCAGGAAGAAACAGGAAATATGAACAGACCAATCACAAGTAATGAAATTGAAACTGTGATTAAAAGTCTTCCAACAAACAAAAGTCCAGGACCAGATGGCTTCACAGGTGAATTCTATCAAACATTTACAGAAGACCTAACACCCATCCTCCTCAAACTCTTCCAAAAAATTTCAGAGGAAGGAACATTCCCAAACTCATTCTATGAAGCCATCACCCTGATACCAAAACCAGACAACCATACTACAAAAAAAAGAAAATTACAGACCAGTATCACTGATGAATATAGATGCAAAAATCCTCCACAAAATACTAGCAAACAGAATCCAACAACACATTAAAAGGATCATACACCATAATCAAGTGGGAATTACCCCAGGGATGCAAGGATTCTTCAATATACACAAATCAATCAATGCGATACACTGTATTAACAAATTGAAGAATTAAAACCATATGATCATCTCAATGGATGCAGAAAAAGCTTTTGACAAAATTCAACATCTATTTATCATGAAAACTCTCCAGAAAGTGGGCATAGAGGGAACCTACCTCAACATAATATAGGCCATATATGACAAACCCACAGCAAACATCATTCTCAATGGTGAAAAACTGAAAGCGTTTCCTCTAAGATCAGGAACAAGACAAGCTGTCCACTCTCATCACTATTATACAACATAGTTTTGGAAGTCCTAGCCACAGCAATCAGAGAAGAAAAAGAAATAAAAGGAATCCAAACTGGAAAAGAAGAAGTAAAACTGTCACTGTTTGCAGATGACATGATACTATACATAGAAAATCCTAAAGATGCCACCAGAAAACTATAGAGCTAATCAATGAATTTGGTAAGGTTGCAGGATACAACCTGCAACAGAAATCTCTTGCATTCCTATACACTAACAAGGAAAGATCAGAAAGACAAATTAAGGAAACACTCCCATTCACCATTGCAACAAAAAGAATAAAATACCTAGGAATAAACCTACATAAGGAGGTAAAATACCTGGGCTCAGAAAACTATAAGACACTGATGAAAGAAATCAAAGATGACACAAACAGTTGGAGAGACATACCATGTTCTTGGATTGGAAGAATCAATATTGTGAAAATGACTATACTACCCAAAACAATCTACAGATTCAACGCAATCCCTATCAAACTACTAATGGCATTTTATACAGAACTAGAAAAAAAACCTTAAAATTTGTATGGAGACACAAAAGACTCCAAATAGCCAAAGCAATTTTGAGAAAAAAAAACGGAGCTGGACGAATCGGACTCCCTGACTTCAGACTATACTACAAAGCTACAGTAATCAAGACAATATGGTACTGGCACAAAAACAGAAATATAGATCAATGGAACAAGATAGAAAGCCCAGAGATAAACCCATGCACCTATGGTCAACTAATCTATGACAAAGGAGGCAAGGATATACAATGGAGAAAAGACAGTCTCTTCAATAAATGGTGCTGGGAAAACTGGACAGCTACGTGTAAAAGAATGAAATTAGAACACTTGCACACCATACACAAAAATAAGCTCAAAATGGATTAAAGACCTAAATGTAAGACTGGACACTATAAAACACTTAGAGGAAAACATAGGAAGAACACTCTTGGACATAAATCACAGCAAGATCTCTTTTGACCCACCTACTAGAGTAATGGAAATAAAAACAAAAATAAACATATGGGACCTAATTAAACTTAAAACTTTTACACAGCAAAGGAAACCATAAACGAGATGAAAAGACAACCCTCAGAATGGGAGAAAATATTTGCAAATGAATCAATGGACAAAGGATTAATCCACAAAATTTACAAGCAGCTCATGCAGCTCAATATCAAAAAAACAAACAGCCGAATCAAAAATAGATGGAAGACCTAAATAGACATTTCTCCAAAGAAGACATACAGATGGCCAAGAGGCACATGAAAAGCTGTTCAACATCACTAATTATTAGAGAAATGCAAATCAAAACTACAATGAGGTATTACCTCACACCGGTTAGGATGGGCATCATCAGAAAATCTACAGACAATAAATGCTGGAGAGGATGTGGAGAATAGGGAACCCTCTTGCACTCTTGGGGGGAATGTAAATTGATACAGCCATTATGGAGAACAGTATGGAGGTTCCTTAAAAAAATAAAAATAGAATTACCATATGACCCAGCAATCCCACTACTGGGCATATACCCTGAGAAAACCATAATTCAAAAAGACACATGCCCCTCAATGTTCATTGCAGCACCATTTACAATAGCCAGGTCATGGAAACAACCTAAATGTCCATCGACAGACTAATGGATAAAGAAGGTGTAGTACATATATACAATGGAATATTACTCAGCCATAAAGAGGAATGAAATTGGGTCATTTGTATAGACGTGGATGGTCCTAGAGACTGTCATACAGAGCGAAGTATGTCAGAAAGAGAAAAACAAATATATATTAACACATATTTATGGAATCTAGAAAAAATGGTACAGATGAACCGGTTTGCAAGGCAGAAATAGAGACCCAGATGTAGAGAACAAACGTATGGATACCAAGGGGGTAAAGGGGAGGTGGGATGAATTGGGAGATTGGGATTAACATATATACACTAATATGTATAAAACAGATAACTAATGAGAACCTGCTGTATAGTACAGGGAACTCTACTTCATTTTGCTGTACAGTAGAAACTAATACAACATTGTAAAACAACGATACCCCAATTAAAAAAAAAAAAAAGGCTGCCTTTGAGCACTTGTCCCATCTTCTTGTGCTCTGCTGGAGCTGGCTCGTACTGGCTCACGGGAACCAATCAAACACATCTCTTCCCAAGTCAGTGTTGAGTGAGCTCACAATGTCAGCTTAAAATTGGGCCTGGTGGGAATATTTACACCACGAAAACTGGTAAGTGGTACAAATCAGCATTCTGTTTTGTTCTGCAGCACTATTTTGACCACTTACCAGCACACCCCCTGGTAAGAAATAACAAGAAAATCATGGTCTTCAGAACCAGGATGATCTGGTTCATTCTGGCTCTGCTCTACTTGTTGTCACTAGGGAGAAAGTACTAAAATTTCTGTGAACCTTACTTTCCTTGTCTAAAATGGGTATATAATGAAAATCAAGCTATTATGTACCTCATTGGGTAGTATGAGGATCAAATGTGATAATGTCCACATATCCCTTACTAAACTAAACAACGCTCCTTCACCTCGGGGCACATACAGACAACAACCTCCAAAGACAGAAAAAGAACACCTCTGAATCATGACTTCTTTTTTTTAAAGTGTAAAACAGTCCCAGAAGTGTCCCAGCCTTACATCCTCATATCCCATCAGCCAGTTTACCATCACACATGATTATACCTAAAACAATACTTGACAAGGGTAATAGAAGCCGAACTACAGCTCCTGAGTGTGCCCAGGAGTCCCAGGTGGGATTGGTGGGATTTTTAAAGCTCCCCACATGGTTTCAATGTGCATTTAGGATATAAAACCAGTGGTTTAGAGGCTAAGTCTTGGACAAATTATGACTTAGCCCACTGGGCCTGGAGAGGGATTCATTTCCTCCTGGAGGGCAAGGATGGAGGACACAATCGGGGTTCTAGGAGTGTGAAAGGGATAAAGGAGGCTGTGTATCAGGTAACCAGCAGTATTGGTCCCAGTCTGCATTCCTAGCTACTGGACCTTTCAGGGGCAAAGAGTTCAGTGGGGAAAACCAGAGGCATTAAGAAATGGTTTTTCTTAGAGTCAAGACACTCAACTGTTTGAAAACAGAAATGAAGTCTTAGATTAAGATTTGAGAAAATAAGGTGTGGGAGAGAGAAGGTTAAGAAAGTTTTTGCAGTTTTGGTTCAAAATGGCATCATAAGAGGCTCCTGAACTCCCCTCCTCCTACAGACACACCAAATCTATAGCTACATATGGAACAACTTCCTCTGAAAGAAATCCAGACACTAGCCGAGTAACTTGTACACATTGGGCAAATGAGAAAAAAACCCCACATCAAAACAGATAGGAGAGGCTGAGACAATCTCACCATAAACCCCACCCCCAGCTCAGTAACACACAACCAGGAGGGAACTCACAACGCTCAACTTCTCTCTGAGGAATGAAGGGTTTAGTCTTCATATCTGGTGTAACAACTTTTAAGACTTCAACCTGAGCGATGAGCCCCCAAAATATCTAGCTCTGAAAGGCAATTGGGCTTGTGTCCATGAGACCCACAAGGCTATAACAAACTAAGAAACAGTTCTTAACTTATTCCCATGGATTCATCATGACTATGACCCCAGGCAGCAGAACTAAATGCCCAGGTTTTCTGGGAAAGAGGCCTATTTGCTTACCTTGAAAGCTATGGCCTGAGGGGTAGACTTCTAAGGCATCTAGGGGTCAAATACAGTCATCTCCAGAGACTGGGGTGGCTGGCCAATGCCATTTTCACACTCTGCTTGTGTCTCACTCCAGGTCACAGGTACCTCGCAGAAAGGAGCTTGTGCCTACATCTGGCACCCTAGCATTACCAGCTGCCACCAAGGGGATGAAACCCTTGATAACCTGACTCCGGTGGCCAGCAGAGCTTATATTTGTGGGTGCAACAGCGCTGTAACAGATGGAAAAACAGTTCTTAACTAGCTATCCACCCAAGGCACAGCACAGAGGCAACAGACTGAAATGCCCAGTCTTCCCATGAAAGAGGCCTATCTACGTATCTTAAAAGCTGCAGCCTGAAGGTCGGGCTTCTAACTTAACACATCTCTAGGGGCTAACTGCTATCCTCTCCAGTGACCAGGGAGGCCAGTGGGTGCCATCTTTGCAGTCTCCCTCTGTCCCACCCCAGGTAACCAGTGTCTCTGATAACGAAGCTTGTGCATACATCTGGTACCCTGGGTTTTGTGGCTGTCACCCAAATGATACATCCCTGAGAGTCTGGTGACCAGTGGGGCTTGTGTTAAGAGGTTCAATGGGACGGTAGCCAAAAATAAACAGTTCTTAACTGGCTATCCCCTAGGGCTCAGTACAAAGGGAACAGACAGAAATGCCCATATCCAGTGTTCCCCCTGAAAGAGGCATATTTGCATATTTTAAATACTGCTTCCTGTGGGTTTGGTTTCCTATCAGCCTACATCTGGGGTTGACTGAGATCCCCCATTTGTGACACTGACAGGTCTTGGCACACCCCTCACCAACTGGGAGTCACCAAGATTAAAGATGGCTGCTTGGACAATCACAAATGTTTGAGAGAAAAGCAAGAGCTAAGGCAGGGTTGAACAGTAAGTTTCATCTCCTACACAAGGCCACTTCCAGACTGAGAGCTAGCTCTTTTATCTAATGCACAGAAACCAACATGGAGAGTCAAGAGAAATGAAAAACACAGGAATATGCTCAAAACAAAAGAACAAGATAAAAACCCAGAAAAAGACCTTAATGAAATGGAGATAAGTGATTTACCTGATAAGGAGTTAAAAATAATGGTAATAAAGATGCACACTAAGATCAGGAGGACAACATATGAACAAAGTGAGAATTTCAACAAAGAGAAAGTATAAGAAAATATAAGAAAGTACCAAACAGAATTCACAGAACTGAAGAATACAATAACTGAACTAAAAATTTCATGGTGGGAATCACTGCATTGGAACAGAATAAAGAAAAAAGAATGAAAAGAAATAAGGACAGTCTAAGAGACCTCTGGGACAACATTAAATGCAACAACATTTGCATTATAGGCATCCCAGAAGGAGAAGAGAGAGAAAGGACCTGAGAAAATATTTGAAGAGATAATAGCTGAAAACTTCCCTAATATGAGAAAGGAAGCAGTGACCCAAGTCCAGGAAGTGCAGAGTCCCAGGCAGGATAAACCCAAGGAGGAACATGCTGAGACACAGAGTAATCAAATTGAAAAAATTAAAGACAAAGAAAAAATATTAAAAGCAACATGGGATAAGCAAGAAATGACATACAAGGAAATTCCCAAAAGGTTATCAGCTGATTTTTTCAGCAGAAACTCTACAGGCCAGAAGGAGTGGCATGATATATTTAAAGTGATGAAAGGGAAAAACCTACAACCAAGAATACTCTACCCGGCAAGACTCTCATTCAGATTTGACAGAGAAATCAAAAGCTTTACAGATAAGCAAAAGCTAAGAGAATTCAGCACCACCAGACCAACTTTACAACAGATGCTAAAGGAACTTCTCTAGGCGGAAAAGGCCACAACTAGAAACAAGAATATTACAAATGGAAGAAATCACCAGTAAAGGCAAATATACAGTAAAGGTAGTAAATCATCCACACACAAATATGATATCAAAACTAGCAATTGTAAGGAGAGCACAAATGAAGGATATTGGAAATGTATTTCAAATGAAAAGGCCATCAACTTAAAACAATCTTGTTTATATATAGACTGCTATATCAAAACCTCATGGTAACTGCAAACCAAAAATCTTCAACAGACACACACACAAAAAAAGAATAAAGAATCCAAACACAAGAGTAAAGCTAGTCATCAAATCACAAGAGAACAAAAGAGGAAGGGACTAGACTTACAAGAAAAAATCCAAAACAATTAACAAAATGGCAATAAGAACATACAAATCAATAATTACCTTAAAAGTAAATGGATTAAATGCTCCAACCAAAAGACACAGACTGGCTGAATGGATATGAAAACAAGACCCATATATATGCTGTCTACAAGGGATGCACTTCAGATCTAAGGACACATACAGACTGAAAGTGAGGGGATGGAAAAAGATATTCCATGCAAATGGAAATCAAAAGAAAGCTGGAGTAGCAATACTTGTATCAGACAAAATTGACTTTAAAATAAAGACTGTTAAGAGACAAAGAAGGACAGTACATAATAATCAAGGGACAACTCCAAGATGAAGATATAACAATTTTAAATATATATGCACTCAACATAGGAGCACCTCAATAAATAAGGCAAATGCTAAAATCCATGAAAGGAGAGATTGACAGTAACACAATAATACTGGGGGACTTTAACACCCCACTTGCATCAATGGACAGATCATCCAGACAAAAAATCAATAGGGAAACACAGGCCTTAAATGACACATTAGGTCAGGTGGATATAATTTGTGTTTATAGAGCAATTCCATCCAAAAGCAGCAGAATACACTTTCTTCTCAAGTGCACATGGAACATTCCCCAGGATTGATCACACGCTGGGCCACAAAACAAGCCTTGGTAAATTTAAGAAAGTTGAAATCATATCAGGCATCTTTTCCGACCACAATGCTATGAGATTAGAAATCAACTACAAGAAAAAAACTATAAAAAACACAAACACGTGGAGGCTAAACAATATGCTACTGAACAACCAATGGGTCACTGAAGGAATCAAAGAGGAAATAAAAAAATACCTAGACACAAATGAAAACAAAAGCACAACAATCCAAAACCTATGGGATGCAGCAAAGGCAATTCTAACAGGGAAGTTTATAGCAATAGAATCTTACCTCAGGAAACAAGAAAAATCTCAAACAAGCTAACCTTACATGTAAAGCAACTAGAGAAAGAAGAACAAACAAAACCCAAAGTTAGTAGAAGGAAAGAAATCATAAAGATCAGAGCAGAAATAAATGCAACAGGGATGAATAAAACAATAGAAAAAGTCAATGAAACTAAAAGGTGATTCTTTGAAAAGATAAACAAAATTGATAAACCTTAAGCCAGACTCATTAACAAAAAAAGGGAGAGGGCTCAAATCAATAAAATTAAAAATGAAAGAGGAGAAGTTACAACAGACACCACAGAAATACAAAGAATCATAAGAGACTGTTACTAGAAACTATATTCCAATAAAATGGGAACCTAGAAGAAATGGACAAGTTCTTAGATAAAATCTCCAAAAACTGAATCAGGAAGAAATAGAAAATATGAATAGACGAATCACAAGTACTGAAATTGAAACTGATTAAAAAACTCCCAAACAAAAGTTCAGGACAAGATGGCTTCACAGGTGAATTCTATCAAACATTTAGAGATGAGTTACCACCTATCCTTCTGAAACTCTTCCAAAAAATTGCAGAGAAAGAAACACTGCTAATCTCATTCTGTGAGGCCACCAACACCCTGATACCAAAACCAGACAAAGATACTACAAAAAAAGAAAATTACAGGCCAATATCACTGATGAACACAGATGCAAAAATTCTCAACAAAATACTAGCAAACTGAATCCAACAATGCATTTAAAGAGTCATACACAACGATCAAGTGGGATTTATCCCAGGGATGCAAGGATTTTTCAGTATATGCAAGTCAGTCAGTGTGATACACCACATTAACAAACTGAAGAATAAAAACCATCATCTCAGTAGATCATCTCAGTAGATGCAGAAAAAGCTTTTGACAAAATTCAACACCTATTTATGATGAAAATGCTCCAGAAAGTGGGAACAGAGGGAACATACTTCAACATAATAAAGGCCATATATGACAAATCTATAGCCAACATCATACTCAATGGTGAAAACCTGAAAGCATTTCCTCTAAGATCAGGAAGAAGACAAGGATGTCCACTCTCGACACTTTCATTCAACATAGTTTTGGAAGTCCTAGCCACAGCAATCAGAGAAGAAAAAGAAATAAAACTGTCACTGCTTGCAGATGGCATGATACTATACATAAAAAATCCTAAAGATGCTACTAGAGAACTAATAGAGCTCATCAATGAATTCGGCAAAGTTGCAGGATACATAATTAATACACAGAAATCTCTTGCATTTCTATACACTAACAACAAAAGATCAGAAAGAGAAATTAAGGAAACAATCCCATTCACCACTGAAACAAAAAGAATAAAATACCTAGAGATAAACCTATCTAAGGAGGCAAAAGACCTGTACTCCAAAAACTATAAAACACTGGTGAAAGAAACTGAAGATGACACAGATGGAAAGATATACCATGTTCTTGGATTGGAATAATTAACACTGTCAAAATGACTATCCTACCCAAGACAATCTACAGATTCAATGCAATCCCTATCAAATTGCCAACGGCAATTTTCACAGAACTAGAACAAAAAATTTTTTTTAATTTGTATGGAGATACAGAAGACCCTGAATAGCCAAAGCAATCCTGAGAAAGAAAAACAGAGCTGGTGGAATCAGACTCCCTGACTTCAGACTATACTACAAAGCTACAGTAATCAAAACAGTATTGTACTGGCACAGAACCAGAAATATAGATCAATGGAACAGGCTAGAAATCCCAGAGAGAAACCCACACACCTGTGGTCAGTTAACGTATGACAAAGGAGTCAAGACTATACAATGTTAAAAAGACAGTCTCTTTGATGACTGGTGCTGGGAAAACTGGACAGCTACTGTAAAAGAGTGAAATTAGAACATTCTCTCACACCATACACAAAAATAAACTCAAAATGGATTAAAGACCTAAATATAAGACCGGATACTATGTATCTCTTACAGGAAAACATAGGCAGAACACTCTAACATAAATTGCAGCAATATCTTTTTCAAGCCATCTCCTACAGTAATGGAAATAAAAACAAAAAGAAACAAATGGGAACTAATTAAACTCAAAAGCTTTTTCAGAGCAAAGGAAACCATAAATAAAATGAAAAGACAACCCACAGAATGGAAGAAAGTATTTGTAAACGATGTGATCGACAAAGGATTAATATCCAAAATTTACAAACAGCACGTGAGCTCAATACTTAAAAAAAACAAACAAACCAAAAGATGGGTAGAGGACCTAAATAAACATTTCTCCAAAGAAGACATACAGATGGCCAAGACACACGTGAAAATATGCTCAACACTGCTAATTATTAGAGAAATGCAAATCAAAACTATAATGAGGTATCAGTTCACACCAGTCAGAATGGACAGCATCAGAAAGTCTACAAACAAACAATAAATGCTGGAGAGGGTGTGGAGAAAATGGAACCCTCCTACGCTGTTGGTGAGAATGTAAACTGGTACAGCCACTGTGGAGAACATTATGGAGGTTCCTTAAAATATTAAAAATAGAGCTACCATATGATCCAACAATCCCAGTCCTGGGCATATATCCAGAGAAAACCATGGTTCAAAAGGATACATGTACCCCAATGTTCATTGCAGCACTGTTTACAATTGCCAAGACATGAAAGCAACCTTAATGTCCATCAACAAAGGGATAAAGAAGATGTGTTACATATATACAATAGAATATCATTCAGCCATAAAAAAGAATGAAATAATGCCATTTGCAGCACCATGAATGGACCTGGAGATTATCGTACTAAGTGAAGTAAGTCAGACACAGAAAGACAAATATCATATGATATTGCTTATATGTGGAATCTAAAAAAAAAAAAAAAAAGGATACAAATGAGCTTATTTACAAAACAGAAACAGACTCACAGACTTAGAAAACAAACGTATGGTTACCAAACAGGAAAGGTGGGGGGAAGGGGTAAGTTGGGAGTTTGGGATTGATATATACACATTACTATATTTAAAATAGGTAATCAACAAGGACCCACTGCATAGCACAGGGAACTCTGCTCAATATTCTGTAATAACCTAAATGTGAAAAGAATTTGAACAAGAATAGATATATGTAAATGTATAACTGAATCACTTTGCTGTACACCTGAAACTAACACAATATTGTAAATCAACTATAGTCCAATATAAAATTAAAAAATTTTAAAGAGTTCCAAATAATGGTCATAAATATGCACACGAAGGTCAGGAGAACAATGCATGAACAAAGTGAGAACTTCAACAAAGAGATGGAAAATATAAGAAAGTACCAAACAAAAATTACAGAGCTGAAGAATAAAATAACTGAACTAAAAAATTCAATAGAACTGTTCAATAGCAGACTGTATGAAAGAAAAAAAAGCATCAGTGTATCCAAAGACATGGCAGTGGAACTCACCCAATCGGAGGAGTTAAAAAGAAAGAAAGAAAGAAAGAAAGAAAGAGTGAAGAAAGCTTAAGGGACTGATTGCATATATCAAGTGAACCAGTAGGCACGTTATAGAGATCCCAGAAGGAAAAGAGAGAGAGAAAGTGTCAGGAAACTTATTTGAAGAAATAATGGCTAAAACAGAAGGAAACTTGGGGAAGGAAACAGACATCTGTATCCAGAAAGCCCAGAGAGTTCCAAATAAGATGAACCCAAAGAGATCTGCACCAAGATACACAATAAATTGCCAAAAGTTAGAGACAAGGAGAGAACAACTTATGTACAAGGGAACCCCCATAAGACTATGAGGAGATTTTTCAGTAGAAACTTCGAATATATGATGCCACTCTCTTCTGGCCTGCAAAGTGCTGGGGGGGGTGGGGGAAGCTACTAACTAAGAATACTCTACCCAGCAAAATTGTCTATCAGAATTGAAGGAGCGATAAAGAATTCCCCAGACGAGCAAAAGCTGAAGGGTTTCATCACCAATACATCAGCCTTACAGAGATGTTAAATGGACTACTTTAAGCTAACCAAGTGTATTAATTAGTAGCAGGAAAACATATGAAAGTATAAATCTTGCTGGTAAATGTAAACATATAGTTAAATTCAGAATACCCTAATGTTGTAATGTTGGTGGGTTAATCACTTGTAAATCTAGTATGAAAGTTAAAAGACAAAACAAGCAAAAACAACTATACAATAATGTGTTAAGGAATACACAAGATAAAAATAAATTGTGATGTCAAAAACATAAAACGGATAGAGAAGGAGAGTAAAAATGTAGAGATTTAGAATGCACTTGAACTTATCAATATAAAATAGACAGTTACAAATATAAGATATTTTATATGAGCTCCATGGTTACCACAAGCAAAAACCTACAGTAGATACATGAAAGATAAAAGAATATAAGCATATCACTACAGAAAATCATCAAATCACAAAGGAAGAGAGCAAGAGAAAAAAAGGAACAAAGGAAATACAAAATAGCCAGAAAATAATCAACAAAATGGCAATAAGTCCAGGCCCATTAATAATTACTTTAAATGTAAATGTATTACATTCACCAATCAAAACAGAGAGTGGCTTAATGGATTAATAATGTTAAAAAAAAAAGTCCCAACTATATGCTGTCTATAAGAGACTCACTTTGAAGGACACACACAGACAGAAAGTGATGGGGTAGAAAAAGATATTCCATGCAAATGGAAACCAAAAGAAAGCTGGGGTAACTACACTTACATAAACAAAATAGACTTTAAGGCAAAGACTGTAATAAGAGGTAAATAAGATCATTATATAATGATAAAGGGGTTAATCCAACAAGAGATTATAACATTTGTAAAGATTTATGCACCCAAATAGGAGCATCTAAAGCAAATATTAACAGACCTAAAGGAAGAAATAGACAGCAATACAATAGTAGTAGGGGACTTCTATATCCCACTTTCATCAATGGATAATTCATCCAGACAGAGAATCAATATGGAAACACTGGCCTTAAGTAACATGTTAGATCAGATGGAATTAACAGACATATATAGAACATTCCATTCAAAAGCAACAGAATAGAGGGGGGACCTTCAAGATGGCAGAGGAGTAAAAAGTGGAGATCACCTTCCTCCCCACAAATACATCAGAAATACATCTACATGTGGAACAACTCCTACAGAACACCTACTGAACACTGGCAGAAGACTTCAGGCTTCCCAAAAGGCAAGAAACTTCCCACGTACCTGGGCAGGGCAAAAGAAAAAGGAAAAAAAAAACAGAGACTAAAGAATAAGGACGGGACCTGCACCACTGGGAGGGAGCTGTGAAGGAGGAAAAGTTTCCACACACTAGGAAGCCCCTTCACTGGCAGAGACTGGAGGGGGCGGGCGGGAAGCTTCAGAGCCATGGAGGAGAGCGCAGCAACAGGGGTGCAGAGGGCAAAGCGGAGAGATTCCTGCACAGAGGATTGGTGCTGACCAGCACTCACCAGCCGAGAGGCTAGTCTGCTCACCCGCTGGGGCGGGTGATGGCTGGGATCTGATGCTTGGGCTTCAGAGGTCAGATCCCAGGGAGAGGACTGGGGTTGGCTGCATGAACACAGCCCAAAGGGGGCTACTGTGCCACAGCTAGCCAGAAAGGAGTCTGGGAAAAAGCGTGGAACTGCCTAAGAGTCAAGACACATTGTTTCGGGGTGCGCGAAGAGAGGGAATTCCTTCCCTGCGCATAGAAGGCAGAAGCACCGCCTAAATGAGCTCCAGAGATGGGTGCAAGCCACGGCTACAGACCCCAGAGATGGGCATGAAACACTAATGCTGTTGCTGCAGCCACCAAGAATCCTGTGTGCAAGCACAGGTCACAATCCACACCGCCCCCCTGACCCAGGAGCCTGTGCAGCCTGCCACTGCCAGGTTCCCGTGATTCAGAGACAACTTCCCCGGGGTAACACACGGCATGCCTCAGGCTGTTGCAATGTCACGCCGGCCTCTGCCCCTGCAGGCTTGACTTGCATTCCAATTATAAATACCCCTCCCTCCACCGGCATGAGTGAGCCAGAGCCCCATAATCAGCCACTGCTTTAACCTCATCCTCTCTGGGCTGGAACAAAAGCCTGAGGGCAACCTATACGCAGAGGTGGGCCAAAGCCAAAGCTGAACCCCAGGAGCTGTGTGAACAAAGAGAAGGGGAAATTTCTCCAGGCAGCCTCAGGAGCAGTGGATTAAATCCCCACAATCAACTTGAGGTACCCTGCATCTGTGGAATACCTGAATAGACAACGAATCAACCCAAAATTGAGGCAGCCCACTGCCTCAATTTTGGGAGTAACTGTAGCCTTGGGGTTTGCTCTCTGTGACTGACTTTTTTCTGATTTTAATGTTTATCTTATTATAGTTTTTAGCATATGTTATCATTGGTGGATTTGTTTATTGGTGTGGTTGCTCTCTTCTTTCTTAAAAACAATTTATTTTAATAATTAAAAAAATTTTTTTTAATTTTAACAATAAAAAATTTTATTTTAGTATTTTTTTCTTTTTATTATTTTTCTTCTTTCTTTTTTCCTCCCTTTTCTTCTGAGCCATGTGGCTGAGAGGGTCTTAGTGCTTTTGTCTGATGTCAGGCCTGACCCTCTGAGGTGGGAGAGCCAAGTTCAGGACACTGGACCACCAGAGACCTCCCAGCACCACGTAATATCAATTGGCAAGAGCTCTCCAAGAGATCTCCATCTAAACGCTAAGACCCAGCTCCACCCAATGGCCAAGCTCCAGTGCTGGATGCCCCATGCCAAACAACTAGCAAGACAGGAACATAACCCCACCCATTAGCAGAGAGGCTGCCTAAAATCATACTAAGTTCACAGACACCCCAAAACACATTGTTGGGTGTGGCCCTGCCCATCAGAAAGACAAGATCCAGCCACACCCACCAGAACACAGGCACCAGTCCCTGTCACCAGGAAGCCTACACAAGCCACTGAACCAACCTTACCCACTGGGAGAAGACACCAAAAATAACAGGAACTACAAACCTGCAGCCTGTGAAATGGAGACCCCAAACACAGTAAGTTAAGCAAAATGAGAAGACAGAGAAACACACAGCAGATGAAGTGGCAAGGTAAAAACCCACCAGACCAAACAAATGAAGAGGAAATAGGCAGTCTACCTGAAAAAGAATTCAGAGTAAAGATGATCCAAAATTTTGGAAATAGAATGGAGAAAATACAAGAAAGGTTTAACAAGGACCTAAAAGAACTAAAGAGCAAACAAACGATGATGAACAACACAACAAGTGAAAGTAAAAATTCTCTAGAAGGAATCAATAGCAGAGTAACTGAGGTAGAAGAATGCATAAGTGACCTGGAAGATAAAATGGAGGAAATAACTACCACAGAGAAGAATAAAGAAAAAAGAATGAAAAGAATTGAGGACAGTCTCAGAGACCTCTGGGACAACAGTAAACGCACTAACATTTGAAGTATAGGGGTCCCAGAAGAAGAGGAAGAAAAGAAAGGGTCTGAGAAAATATTTGAAGAGATTATACTTGAAAACTTCCCTAACATGGGAAGGGAAATAGTCAAGTCCAGGAAGAACAGAGAGTCCCATACAGGATAAATCCAAGGAGAAACATGCCAAGACACATATTAATCAAACTATCAACAATTAAAAAGAAAGAAAAAATACTAAAAGCATCAAAGGAAAAGCACCAAATAACATACAAGGGAATCCCCATAAGGATAAGAGCTGATCTTTCAGCAGAAACTCTGCAAGCCAGAAGGGAGTGGCAGGGCATATTTAAAGTGAGGAAAGGGAAAAACCTACAACCAAGATTACTCTACCCAGCAAGGATCTCATTCAGATTTGATGGAGAAATTAAAACCTTTACAGACAAGCAAAAGTTAAGAGAATTCAGCACCACCAAACCAGCTTGACAACAAATACCAAAGGAACTTCTCTAGGCAGGAAACACACGAAAAGGAAAAGACCTACAAAAACAAACCCCAAACAATTAAGAAAATGGTGATAGGAACATACATATCAATAATTACCTTAAATGTAAATGGATTAAATGCTCCAACCAAAAGACATAGACTGGCTGAATGGATACAAAAACAAGACCCATATATATGTTGTCTACAAGAGACCTACTTCAGACCTAGGGACACATACAAACTGAAAGTGAGGGGATGGAAAAAGATATTCCATGCAAATGGAAATCAAAAGAAAGCTGGAGTAGCAATTCTCATATCAGACAAAATAGACTTTAAAATAAACACTGTTTCAAGAGACAAAGAAGGACACTACATGATGATCAAGGGATCAATCCAAGAAGAAGATATAACAATTGTAAATACTTATACAACCAACATAGGAGCACCTCAATATATAAGGCAAATGCTAACAGCCATAAAAGGGGAAATTGTCAGTAACAAAATCATAGTAGGGGACTTTAACATCCCACTTTCACCAATGGACAGATCAACCAAAATGAAAATAAATAAGGAAACACAAGCTTTAAATGACACATTAAACAAGATGGACTTAATTGATATTTATAGGACATTCCATCCAAAAACAACAGAATACACTTTCTTCTCAAGTGCCCATGGAACATTCTACAGGATAGATCATATCTTAGGTCACAAATCAAACCTCAGTAAATTAAAGAAACTTGAAATGGTATCAAGCATCTTTTCCGAACACAATGCTATGAGACTAGATATCAATTACAGGGAAAAAGCTGTAAAAATACAAACACATGGAGGCTAAACAATACACTACTAAACAACAAAGAGATCACTGAAGAAATCAAAGAGGAAATCAAAAAATACCTAGAAACAAATGACAATGAAAACGTGATGACCCAAAACTTACGGGATGCAGCAAAAGCAGTTCTGAGAGGGAAGTTTACAGCAATACAATCCTACCTCAAGAAACAAGAAAAATCTCAAATAAACAACCTAACCTTACACATCAAGCAATTAGAGAAAGAAGAACAAAAAAACCCCAAAGTTAGTAGAAGGAAAGAAATCATAAAGATCAGATCAGAAAAAAATGAAAAAGAAACAAATAGCAAAGATCAATAAAACTAAAATCTGGTTCTTTGAGAAGATAAACAAAATTGATAAACCACTAGCCAGACTCATCAAGAAAAAAAGGGAGAAGACTCAAATCAATAGAATTAGAAATGAAAAAGAAGTAACAACTGACACTGCAGAAATACAAAGAATCATGAGAGATTACTACAAGCAACCATATGCCAATAAAATGGACAACCTGAAAGAAATGGACAAATTCTTAGAAAAGCACAATCTTCCTAGACTGAACCAGGAATAAACAGAAAATATAAACAGACCAATCACAAGCACTGATATTGAGACTGTGATTAAAAATCTTCCAACAAACAAAAGCCCAGGGCCAGATGGCTTCACAGGCGAATTCCATAAAACATTTAAACAAGAGATGACACCTATCCTTCTCAAACTCTTCCAAAATATAGCAGATGCAGGAACACTCCCAAACTCATTCTATGAGGCCACCATCACCCTGATACCAAAACCAGACAAAGGTATCACAAAAAAAAGAAAATTACAGGCCAATATCACTGATGAATGTAGATGCAAAAATCCTCAACAAAAACTAGCAAACAGAATCTAACAGCACATTAGAAGGATCATACACATGATCAACTGGGGTTTATCCCAGGAATGCAAGGATTCTTCAATATACACAAATCAATCAATGTGATACACAATATTAACAAACTAAAGGATAAAACCATATGATAATGTCAATAGATGCAGAAAGAACTTTTGACAAAATTCAACACCCATTTATGATAAAAACTCTCCAGAAAGTGGTCATAGAGGGAACCTACCTCAACATAATAAAAGCCATATATGACAAACCCACAGCCAACATCATTCTCAATGGTGAAAAACTGAAAGCAGTTCCTCTAAGATCAGGAACAAGACAAGGGTGCCCACTCTCACCACTATTATTCAACATAGTTTTAGCCACAGCAATCAGAGAAGAAAAAGAAATAAAAGGAATCCAAATTGGAAAAGAAGAAGTAAAACTGTCACTGTTTGCAGATGACATGATACCATACACAGAAAATCCTAAAGATGCCACCAGAAAACTACTAGAGCTAATCAATGAATTTGGTAAAGTGGCAGGATACAAAATTAATGCACAGAAATCTCTTGCATTCCTATACACTAATGATGAAAAATCTGAAAGAGAAATTAAGGAAACACTCCCATTTACCATTGCAACAAGAAGAATAAAAAACCTAGAAATACATCTACTTAAGGAAGCAAAAGACCTGTGCTCCACAAACTATACAACCCTGATGAAAGAAATCAAAGATGACACAAACAGATGGAAAGAGATAAGATGTTCTTGGATTGAAGAATCAACATTGTGAAAATGACTATACTACCCAAAGCAATCCACAGATTCAATGCAATCTCTATCAAATTACCAATGGCATTTTTCACAGAACTAGAACAAAAAATTTTACAATTTGTATGGAAACACAAAAGACCCTGAATAGCCAAAGCAATCATGAGAAAGAAAAATGGAGCTGGAGGAATCAGGCTCCCTGGCTTCAGGTTATACTACAAAGCTACAGTAGTGAAGATAGTATGGTACTGGCAGAAAAACAGAAATATAGATCAGTGGAACAGGATAGAAAGCCCAGAGATGAACCCACACACCTATGGTCACCTTATCTTTGACAAAGGAGGCAAGAATATACAATGGAGAAAAGAAAACCTCTTCAATAAGTGGTGCTGGGAAAACAAGACAGCTACGTGTAAAAGAATGAAATTAGAACACTTTCTAACACCATACACAAAAATAAACTAAAAATGGATCAAAGACCTAAATGTAAGGCCAGACACTATAATACTCTTAGAGGAAAACATAGGTAGAACACTCTATGACATAAATCACAGCAAGAACTTTTTTGACCCACCTCCTAGAGTAATGGAAATAAAATAAACAAATGGGACCTAACGAAACTTAAAAGCTTTTGCACAGCAAAGGAAACCATAAACAAGACGAAAAGACAACCCTCAGAATGGGAGAAAATATTTGCAAACGAAGCAACTGACAAAGGATTAATCTCCAAAAAATACAAGCAGCTCATACAGCTCAATGTCAAAAAAACAAACAACCCAATCCAAAAATGGGCAGAATACCTAAACAGACATTTCTCTGAAGAAGACATAGATATTGCCAACAAACGCATGAAAAGATGCTCAACATCACTAATCATTAGAGGAATGCAAATCAAAACTACAGTGAGGTATCACCTCACACTAGGCAGAATGTTCATCATCAAGAATCTACAAACAATAAATGTTGGAGAGGGTATGGAGAAAAGGGAACCCTCTTGCACTGTTGGTGGGAATGTAAATTGATACAGCCACTGTGGAGAACAGTATGGAGGTTCCTTAAACAAGTAAAAATAGAACTACCATATGACCCAGCAATCCCACTACTGGGCATATACCCTGAGAAAACCATAATTCAAAAAGATACATGTACCACAATTTTCACTGCAGCACTATTTACAATAGCCAGGACATGAAAACAACCTAAATGTCCATTGACAGATGAATGGATAAAGAAGATGTGGCACATATATACAATGGAATTCTTACGCAGCCATAAAAAGGAACGAAATTGAGTTATTTGTAGTGAGGTGGATGGACCTAGAGTCTGTCATACAGAGTGAAGTCATACAGAGTGAAGTCAGAGTGAAGTCAGAGAAAAACAAATACTGTATGCTAACTCACATATATGGAATTTTAAAAAATGGTACTGATGAACCTAGTGGCAGGGCAGGAATAAAGACGCAGACATACAGAACGGACTTGAGGACACAGGGTGGGGGATGGGGAAGCTGGGACGAAGTGAGAGAGTAGCATTGACATTTACACACTACCAAATGTAAAATAGCTAGCTAGTGGGAAGCTGCTGAATAACACAGGGAGATCCGCTTGATACTTTGTGATGACCTAGAGGGGTGGGATAGTGAGGGTGTGAGGGAGGCTCAAGAGGGAGGACATATGGGGATATATGTATACATATAGCTGATTCACTTTGTTTATTGTACAGCAGAAACTAACACAGCATTGTAAAGCAATTATACTCCAATAAATATATATATTTTTTAAAGTGTAGTATTGGCACAAAAACAGACACACAGGTCAATGGACCATAATAGAGAGTGCATATATGGTCAGTTAATTTACTATAAAGGAGTCAAGAACATACAATGGAAAAAGGTCTGTCTCTTCAATAAATGGTGTTGGGAACCTGAACAGCCACATGCAAAAGAATGAAACTGGATCCCTATCTTCACCATACACAAAAATCTATTCAAAATGGATTAAAGACTTCAACATAAAACCTGAAACCACAGAACTCCTAGAAGGAGACGAAGGGAGCAAGCTCCTTTACATAAGTATTGGCAATAATTTCTTTTTATTTGACAACCAAAAACAAAGGCAATACAAGTGAAAACAAACAAGTGGGACTACATCAAACTAAAAGTTCTGAATAGCAAAGGAAATCATCAACAAAATGAAAAGGCAACCGACAGAATGGGAGAAGACATTTGCAAATCATATATCTGATAAGAAGTTAATATCCAAAATATAAAAACTCATACAACTCCATAGCACACGAAAAATGTCTAACTGAAAAATGGGCAGAGGATCTGAATAGACTTTTTCCCAAAGAATACATACAAATGGCCAACAAGTACATTAAAAAGTTGCTCAATAGCCTTAATCAGGGAAATGCAAATCAAAACCACAGTGAGATACACCTCACACCCCTTACAATGGCTATTATCAAAAAGACAAGAGAATGTTGGCAAGGATGTGGAGAAAAGACAGTCTCTTCAATAAGTGGTGCAGCTACATGTAAAAGAAGGAAATTAGAACATTCTCTAACACCATATACAAATATAAACTCAAAATATACTAAAGACCTAAATATAAGACCGGATACTGTAAAACTCCTAGAGCAAAACATAGGCAGAACACTCTTTTGACATGAATCGCAGCAATATCTTTTTGGATCGGTCTCCTAGAGTAATGGAATTAAAAACAAAAATTAAATTAAACTTAGAAGCTTTTGCACAGCAAAGGAAACCATAAACCAAATAAAAAGACAACCTACAGAATGGCAGAAAATATTTGCAAATGATGCTACTGACAGTGGATTAATTTCCAAAATATACAGCTCATACTGTTTAATATCAAAAAAACCCAAACAACCCAATCAAAAAATGGGCAGAAGACCTAAATAGTCATTTCTCCAAAGAAGACATATAGATGGCCAATAGACACATGAAAAGATGCTCAATATGGCTAATTATTTGAGAAAAGCAAATCAAAACTACAATGAGGTATCACCTCACACCATTCAGAATGGCCATCATTTAAAAGTCTACAAATAACAAATGCTGGAGAGGGTGTGGAGAAAAGGGAACACTCCTACACTATTGGTAGGAATGTAAATTGGTGCAGCCACTATGGAGAAATGTATGGAGGTTCCTTAAAATATTAATAAGAGTTACCATATGATCCAGCAATCCCACTCCTGGGTATATATATCTGGACAAAACTATAATTCAAAAAGATATATGCACTCCTATGTTCATAGCAGTACTATTTACAATAGCCAAGATGTAGAAGCAACCTAAATGTCCATTGACAGATAAATGAATAAAGATGTGATGTGTGTATATATATATATATATATATACACACACACACATATACACACAATAGAATATTAATCAGCCATAAAAAAGAATGAAATAATGCTATTCAGCAACATTGATGGGCCTAGAGATTACCACATTGAGTGAAGTAAGTCAGAGAAAGACAAATATCATACGATATCACTTATATGTGGACTCTAAAAAAATTATACAAATGAACTTTACAAAACAGAAATACTCACAGACATAGAAAACAAACTTATGGTTAACAAAGGGGATAGCCCGGGGCAGGGCAGGAGATAAATTAGGTGTTTGGGATTAACATATACACAGTACAACAACAAGGACCTACTATATAGCACAGGGAACTATACTCAATATCTTATAATAGCCTATAGTGGAAAAGAATCTCAAAAAGAATATGTATATATATTCATTTATATATACATTATGTAAGTGAATCACTTTGCTGCACAGCCGAAACTAACACATTGTAAATTAACTATACTTCAATTAAAATAAGTGGTAAAAAAACACACAACACAGTAAGATATCACCTCACATCCATTAGAATGGCTATTATAAAAACAAGAGGAAACAAGTGTTGGCAAGGATGTGAAGAAAAGAGAACCTTTGTGCACTGTTGGTGGGAATGTAAATTGGTGCAGCCACTATGGAAACATTATGGAGATTCCTTAAAAAAGTTAAAAACAGAACTACCGTGTGTGATCCTGCAATTCCACTTCTGGGTATTTATCCAAAAGAAACAAAGTTACTAACTTGAAAAATATATACATTCCATGTCAATTCATTGCAGCATTATTACAATAGCCAAGACATGAATTTAACCTAATAGTCCACTATTAGGTGGATGAATGGAGATGTGGCATACACATATGAGGAGGGAATATTATTCAGTCATAAAAAGAAGGAAATTCTGCAATATGAAACAACATGGATGGACCTAGAGGGTGTTATACAAAGTGAAATAAGTCAGAGAAAGACAAATACTGTATGATCTCAAATATATGTGTAATCTTAAAAAAAAAAACAACTCACAGATACAGGGAACAGACGAGGGAGTGGCAGTGAAATGGGTGAAGAGAGTGAAAAGGTACAAACTTCCAGTTATAAGATAAATAAATTCTGAGGATGCAGCATGGTGACTATAGTAAACCATAGTGTATTGTATATTTAAAAGTTGCTAGGAGTAGGACTTCCCTGCTGGCACAGTGGTTGAGAGTCCGCCTGCCGATGCAGGGGACACAGGTTTGTGCCCTGGTCCGGGAAGATCCCACGTGCTGCGGAGCGGCTAGGCCCGTGAGCCATGGCTGCTGAGCCTGCGCATCTGGAGCCTGTGCTCCGCAGCGGGTGAGGCCACAACAGTGAGAGGCCCGCATACCGAAAAAAAAAAAAAAGTTGCTAGGAGTAAATCATAAAAATTCTCATCATAAGAGAAAAATTGTAACTATGTGAGGTGACAGATCTTAACTTATTGTGGTGATCACTTTACAATACACACGTGTGTCAACTCTTTATGTTGTACACCTGAAACTAATACAATGTCATATGTCAATTATATCTCAATGATATATAGGAAAATGATCAATAGACAATAACCTTTTAAGTTACCAAATACTTCTCAAATTAAAAGTTTTCTTTAAGGGCTTCCCTGGTGGCGCAGTGGTTGAGAATCTGCCTGCTAATGCAGGGGACACTGGTTCGAGCCCTGGTCTGGGAGGATCCCACATGCCGTGGAGCAACTAGGCCAGTGAGCCACAGCTACTGAGCCAGCGCGTCTGGAGCCTGTGCTCCACAACAAGAGAGGCCGCGATAGTGAGAGGCCCGCGCACCGCGATGAAGAGTGGCCCCCGCTTGTCACAACTAGAGAAAGCCCTCGCACAGAAATGAAGATCCAACACAGCCAAAAATAAAAATAAATTAATTAATTAAAAAAAGTTTTCTTTAAAAGAAAAAAAGAAGGCTTTGGCAACTTATCCTGAGAGGTTAAGACATGCTGCTCTGTTCATTCTGTTTGTCCTGTGTTACAGCACTGGGGCGAGCCCTGTGAGGACCACTAAGATTCTGGTCACCAATTCAGTGAGGCGGGGTGGGAAGGGTAAGTTCCCCACAACCAGCAAGTCCCTGACTCCAGCTGTGTCTTATAATTCAACTCAATTCAGACACCTACCTGGAGATAGTGGCAGATCCCTCAGGTTAAGTCCTACAACTCAGATTATCACCTGTGCTTCTGACCAACCACTTATAGATTATAGGAGGTTCCCATAACCTCCTCCTGGGGTTCAATTAATTTGCTAGCAGCTTACAGAACTCAGAGAAACATCTACTTACTAGATTACCGGTTTATTACAAAAGAATGTAACTCAGGAACAGCCAGCTGGAAGAGGTACTAGGGCAAGGTATGGAGAAAGGGCACGGAGCTTCCATGCTTCTCAGAGCACACTACTCTGCCCAAATCTCTGGGTGTTCACCAACCTGGAAGCTCTCTGAACCCAGTCCTTTTGGGTTTTTATGGAGGCATTATTACATAAGCATGGTCGATTACATCATTGCCTTCGGTTATTGAACTTAATCTCCAGCCCCTCTCCTCTCAGTGCAGAGGGAGGGGTGCAGAGGGAGGGGTGGGACTGGAAGTTCCAGCCCTCTAATCACATGATGGCTCTACTGGCAACCAACCCCATCCTTAGGTGCTTTCCAAATTTGCTTCATTAATATAACAAGACATCTTTATCACTCTCATCATAGGAAATCCCAAGGGTCTTAGGAGCTCTGTGCCAGGAATAGGATCCAAGACCAAATGTATATTTCTTATTATAAATCACAATATCACAACCACATGTGCTTCTTGCAGACCGACACTGAGACAGAGCCACAGGCACAGCAGAATTTTCTGCTTGGTCTGTATCTTCTCAGAATGTTGGGGCCCTAATAAAGTTAATTCATGTATCAGGACCCCCCCAAATGGAAGCTGCCGCCGGGGGCCAGCCCACATCACAAATCTAAACCTAAGTCAGCCAGCACTTATGGGAAACACCTGTCAAGGAAACCTAACTACACCAATCAGAATCCTCCAACTCAGCTGTAGCTAGCTCACCTGAGCCTAGAAAAATAGGATCCAGTAGCCTTATAAGGAAGTCCCTGACCTCCTAGCCAACCATGCCTTGCTTCAGCGTTGCCTCTTCTAACACACTAAAGAACTCCCTCTTGCCCAAAATCCCTCAAGAGGAGCGCTTGGGGCACTGTCCTCCTCCAATCTATGGATGTTTCTCCCTTGAACAAAGCACATCAAACACGTTACTAGACTGTTTTCGTTTTATCATTTGACAGACCCCGAGTGTGATTCTAGGGACTGACTTTCTGAGGCTCAGAGCTGTCTCCTGGACTCCAAGGGGCTGCCAACAGTAACTGCTGAGTCTATACTATGGATCTTGAAGAATATGGACTTTGAGTCAGGAGACATGGATGTGAAACTTGACCCTGCATTCTCCCTGGGCCAGTTGTTAAACTCTCCCAAACCTCGCTCCCTTCATTGATTAAGCAGCAACAATACCCACTTTATATGACTGTGACAAGGATTTTTAAAAAGGACGACTTAAACTCTTACCTCTCCACACAAATTATAGTTACATTTAGCATAACGGAGGAATTAGGTTTAAAAGCAGAGACCTTTAGGGGCTTCCCTAGTGGCGCAGTGGTAGAGAATCTGCCTGCCAACGCAGGGGACACGGGTTTGATCCCTGGTCTGGGAAGATCCCACATGCCGCGGAGCAACTAAGCCCATGCACCACAACTACTGAGCCTGCGCTCTAGAGCCCTCAAGCCACAACTACTGAAGCCCGCACGCCTAGAGCCCGTGCTCTGCAACAAGAGAAGCCACCGCAGTGAGAAGCCCTCGCACCGCAACAAAGAGTAGCCCCCGCTCGCCACAACTAGAGAAAAGCCTGTGGGAAGCAACGAAGACCCAATGCAGCCAAAAATCAATCAGTCAATAAATTTATTTTTAAAAAAAATGCAGAGACCTTTAGCTAAGTCAGCATTTCCCCATCTAAAGGCTCCATAAGCATCAGTCAAGGAGGAGGGAGGGGGGAGGGAAGGAGGAAGAATCATGTTCCAGCTCATCCTAGAGGAGGTGTGGAGTTCAGTCACTGCTTCTAAGAGCAGGGCCTAGTTCTCAGCTCCATCTGTCTTATTCCCCAGACACCTCCACTCTCGTTAGCTCTCCACTTGCCGAGGAAGGGATAAGTGAAGTGGAACTAAGGAGCTCTATTTTTTGTTTCCCACTGCAATCTGTCTCAGAGGCAGAATGTGAGAAGCCCAGAGTTTCTCCTCGCCCCTCCCTGCAACTCCCCAGCTGCACCCATAGGGAGTTCATCCCAAATAGGAGCCAGGACCTTCCAAAAGCAGGAGAGAGACTTGGATTCTCTTTGTATCTCTCTTATGGGGGAAACAGACACCAGGGTCAAGCAGGGGCACTTCCACACCAGTTCTTACTTCTGAGGAAAGGCCAAGACTGATCCAGCATGAGACATGGCGGCTTTCTATTCAGACAAGCTGGAGAGCTGGGCAGGACCAGACAGAGAATGGATCTTTGTGAAAGGCTAGGCAAAGCCGGTGCAAGGCCCTGCTCTTTACTCAGCTGACAGTCCCGTTTTGGGAATCAGGCCAGTCCTGCACTTCCTGGATGACCTGGAACCACACATGGACTTCCACATGACTCCAGGGCCAGCCAGACAACTGCATGGCCCCACTAAGAAAGTCCAGAGGCATGGGGTTGATTGGACCAGGTCTCAGGAGGGATATTAAGGCAAGTTGGAAACAGTGTGTCTGGAATCTCATGTCCTTGACTGCTCATGAATGCGTGGTTTGGGTAGCTTTCTGGTTTGACTTACAGGAAGGTCTGATGGGGATAGAGCAGGAATGTTGTAACAGCTCTGGATCAACTTGGAAAAATATCGCTCATTTGCAGCCTGACACTGCAATTCCAGGAAGCTGCTGTTGGTGAATCAGCAGCCTCCTCTTTTCCTGTGGTTTCAGGAAGCTTATCCAGGGCCTCACCCATCTCCTCTCCAGGAAGAGAAACACCCACCAGGCACACACGGGCTTTTCTGGAAGGGACTGAAAGGGGGTCTCCATGGCAGCTCCCCATTCCTAAAACTGGAAGAATAGGGATGACATGAGGAACCTCACAGCCCCAGACCCTACCTGAGTCTTTTTTTTTTTTTTTTTTTTTTTTTGCGGTACGCAGGCCTCTCACTGTTGTGGCCTCTCCCGTTGCGGAGCACAGGCTCCGGACGCGCAGGCTCAGTGGCCATGGCTCACGGGCCCAGCTGCTCCACGGCATGTGGGACCTTCCCGTACCGGGGCACGAACCTGCGTCCCCTGCATCGGCAGGCGGACTCTCAACCACTGCGCCACCAGGGAAGCCCCTACCTGAGTGTTTTGAAAACATTCTCAGGCTTTTGCTGTAGAAAATCTATCCCAGGTTTCTGATTCTCTCTTCTAGAGTTCATCACAACACAGAAGCTACGTAGAAGTCTCTGCATTCTGAGTGGCATGGTGTGCTTTTGCCTCAATGTGTTATCAGTCTCTTAACTACAGAGCCAGCCAGGGTCTGCGAAGCTCCCAGAAGCCTGTTGGTTGGACCTCTGTGGGTCACTAAGCAGCTGGACAGGGCTTAGGAAAAGGGGGGGGGCGCACAGCTCCCACTGTCATCACCCTGGGCCCTCTCGTGCCTCTACCCCAAGTGGAGGGTTCCTGCTCTCTGCCTTTGCCTTGGCCAATCTCTGACCTCCTCCTGAGGTTACTGCTAGCCCTGGCACAGCTTTGGGCCACTGGACATAACATTTGTGCCTTATTTTTCCCACAGCCCTGTGGAGCTCGGCAAACAGTGAACAGATTTGGAGAGGGGGGTCGCTCCTGGGTTTTCACACCCACACGAGAGCTAATTCTTTTTTCCTGCGTGTATATCTGGCTCTCCTCCATGCTATTACATTCAAACACAGGTTGAGACCTCAGTGACCCACATTCAGATCCAAGGATTAAGAAAGCAAGTCCATGTTCCCTGATGATTCAGAAGAACTTGAAAGATGAGCTGAGGCAACGCGGCTGTGGAGTTTATTTAATCCCTCCACCCATCTCCTTGCCATGTATGCACCTCCTTACCTTTCTCTGAGAGTCAGCAGCCTTGATCCGCCAGGGCTCATGTGAGCGCACCACGGAAGCCAGAGAGAGGTGACTGAGTTGTCTGCAACCACCTTCCAAGACTCTTCATTCTCATGGCCTTTGGGACATGAGCCCTCGAGCTTCAGGGGAGGCAGGTAGCTGTGCAGCCTGTAGCTACCTGAACAGGGAAGAAGCCGTGAGGCATGTTGGGAGAGCAGCCAGCTCAGGGCTTTTTAGCTCCAGCTCTAGGAAATCTAATAATCTAAGTGGAGGCTTAGGTTACCTCACCTGTGGGCCAGGTTCCCTCAGCAGTCAGGGGAGGGATTTAAAGGATACTGTGAAAACTTCTAGATAAGCCTGAAGTCAGGATGGACGAGGAAGAGAAAAACAAACCTCCCAAAACCATTCCGTGGACCTCATTTCTTGCCCTAATAAACCATGTCACTCCTACTCCTTTCCTTCTTCCTACTTTCCTTTACTCAGCTTCCATTCTTTCTTTCTCTGCTGCTTTTTGGTCATATATAGGCTGGTCCAGTGGTTCTCATCAGCTACACCCGGACACTTGTTAGAAATGCAAATTCTCAGACCCCACCACAGGCCTACTGAATTAGAAACCCTGGGGGAAGGGCTGGCAATCTGTGTTTTAACCAGCCCTTCAGGGGATTCTAAGCACTCTAATTTGAGAACCCTGCTCTAGTCTCTTCTTCCCCATTTGTGGTGGTCCTGGGAACCAGGGGCACAGTCCTGCCCAGAACCTGTAGTAGGAAGCAGAAAGAAGATCAAGAAGGAAACCTGGAAATAATCAGAACCTGGGTTCTGATTGGGTGGCCCTGGCCAGGTCACTCACCTCTTGGACTTTTAGGTTCCTCTTCAGAAGTGTAGACAGGAAGAAGTTAGTCTCTGAGGTTGGGTTGTTCTCACGTCTGTAAGTCCTGATCTGGCCAATGCCTGCTTCATTATTCTTCTCTTTCCTGCTGACTCCCTGCCTAGCCCTCATGGCAATCCTGAGTTTTGTCTTGTCCTTGGTCAATTAACTGTGAGAGAGACAGAGAAATCCAATCTAGAAATGAAGTAGAAACACATGTAGGAGAGGTCATAGCTTCCAACAGAAATGGGCCCATGCTTTGACTGTGTGCTCCCAGAAGGGAGGGAGCTGGAGGGGTCCCCCTGTTGGGAGCTCAGGTGGGAAAGAGCGAGCGGGCTATGCTGTCAGGGGTCCATGTAGCCAATTAAAGCAACAAGCTTTTAATCACTCACTGTGATGGCATAAATGAAAGTTCTACAACTGGAGAAAGTACACATCTTCCTGTTCCATTTTCCCTCATGGAACTGAACACCGGCCCAAGGTCGGGTGGACCAGCATAGATGTGGGGGTCATCTCTCTGTTGAGGGAGCCCCTGAGAAAAAGGCAGTTTTATGGATCCTAATGTTGGGTGGGGGGAGGGGAAGGGCTAGGTGTGGAAAAGAAGTGAGTCAGAGGAGGGGAAGAGTCTTCACAGTTTCCTCCTCCTCCCCACCGTAAGGAGGCCTCAGGAGAGACAGCACCTGAAGAGGACCTCTGCCCAAGGCCTCAGTCATAGAAACCTAGGAATGAAGGCGCTTCTGAGCTAGGAATGTAAATATGCGAAGCGCATGACCAGCGAGTGGGGCCTGGGTCCTTAACTGCACCTCTCGGGCTATGCACCAAAGCACGGGAAGCTGCCTGCAGGCCTGCAGGCAAAGCCTTTGTAATTGCTGATGGTCAGGCCTGAGAAATCACACAAATCACCCACAGGTTTTTAACCAGGAGCCAGACTCCTCACCTCCTCCCAGGGAGACATTAAGCGGCCTCTGCTCCCACCTGCCTCTTCTGAGTCAACTCCTCCAGTTTTCAAGCAAGGATCAGGGCACATGGCTCTGCACAGAAATGCCATGACTTTCTCCAGGTGGAAATCACTTTTCACCCACCTTTCTAGGCTTGAACCTCTTGGTTTCTGTCATTTTAAATCACAAGTATCTCTGGGAAATAATTGAGAGAACTAAGTTCAAACTGTAATGAAAAGTTCACATTATTGACACAGATAAGACTCTAAGATGAATCCCAAAGTCACTAGAACTGTCTTCTGAAAGATGTCTAGGTGTGGGAAGAAGATATTTCAAAGGAAAGAAATCATAAAGATCAGAGCAGAAATAAATAGAAACAAAGAAAACAGTAGCAAAGCTGGTTCTTTGAGAAGATAAACAAAATTGATAAACACTTAGCCAGACTCATCAAGAAAAAAAGGGAGAGGACACAAATCAATAAAATTAGAAATGAAAAAGGAGAAATAACAACTGACACCACAGAAATACAAAGGATTATAAGAGGCTACTACAAACAACTCTATGCCAATAAAATGGACAACCATGAAGAAACGGACAAACTCTTGGAAAGGTGCAATTTTCCAAGACTGAACCAGGAAGAATTAGAAAATAGAAACAGACCTATCACAGGTAATGAAATTGAAACTGTAATTAAAAATCTTCCAACAAACAAAAGTCCAGGACCACATGGCTTCACAGGCGAATTCTATCAAACATTTAGAGAATAGGTAAGAGCAGTCCTCAAACTCTTCCAAAAACTTGCAGAGGGAGGTACACTCCCAAATTCATTCTATGAAGCCACCATCACCCTGATACCAAAACCAGAAAAAGTTACCACAAAAAAAAGAAAATTATAGACCTATATCACTGATGAACACAGATGCAAAAATCCTGAACAAAATACTAGCAAACAGAATCCAACAACATATTAAAAGGAACATACACCACGATCAAGTGGGATTTATCCCAGGATGCAAGGATTCTTCAATATATGCAAATCAATGTGATATACCATATTAACAAATGAAGGAATAAAAATCATATGATCATCTCAATAGATGCAGAAAAAGCTTTTGACAAAATTCAACACCCATTTATGATAAAAACTCTCCAGAAAATGGGCACAGAGGGAAACTACCTCAACATAATAAAGGCCATATATGACAAACCCACAGCCAACATCATTCTCAATGGTGAAAAACTGAAAGCATTTCCACTCAGATCAGGAACAAGACAAGGATGTCCACTCTCACCACTCTTATTCAACATAGTTTTGGAAGTCCTAGCCACAGCAATCAGAGAAGAAAAAGAAATAAAAGGAATACAAATTGGAAAAGAAGTAAAACTGTCACTGCCAATGACATGATACTATACATAGAAAATTCTAAAAATTCCATCAGAAAACTAGTAGAACTAATCAATGAATTTGGTAAGGTTGCAGGATACAAAATTAATGCACAGAAATCTCTGGCATTCCTATACACCAACAACAAAAAATCAGAAAGAGAAATTAAGGAAACACTCCCACTTACCATTGCAACAAAAAGAATAAAATACCTAGGAACAAACCTGCCTAAGGAGGTGAAAGACTTGCACTCAGAAAACTATAAAACAAACACTGATGAAAGAAATCAAAGATGACATAAACAGATGGAGAAATATACCATGTTCTTGGATTGGAAGAATCAATATTGTGAAAATGACTATACTACTCAAAGCAATCTACAGATTCAGTGCAATCCCTATCAAACTATCAATGGCATTCTTCATAGAATTAGAAAAAAATTTTTTACAATTTGTATGGAAGCACAAAAGACCCTGAACAGCCAAAGCAATCTTGAGAAAGAAAAACAGAGTTGGAGGAATCAGGCTCCCCGACTTCAAACTATACTACAAAGCTACAGTAATCAAGACAGTATGGTACTGGCACAGAAACAGAAATATAGATCAATCGTACAGGATTGAATACCCAGAGATAAACTCATGCACATATGGGCACCTAATTTACAACAAAGGAGGCAAAAACATACAATGGAGAAAAGACAGCCTCTTCAATAAGTGGTACTGGGAAAACTGGACAGCTATATGTAAAAAAATGAAATTAGAACACTACCTAACACCATACACAAAAATAAATCTCAAATGAATTAAAGACTGAAATGTAAGACCAGACACTATAAAACTTTTAGAGGAAAACATAGGAAAAACACTCTGACATAAACCGCAGCAAAATCTTTTTTGACCCACCTCCTACAGAAATGGAAATAAAAGCAAAAATAAACAAATGGGACTTAATTAAACTTAAAAGCTTTTGCACAGCAAAGGAAACCATAAACAAGACAAAAAGACAACCCTAAGAATGAGAGAAAATATTTGCAAATGAAACAACAGACAAAGGATTAATCTCCAAAATATACAAACAGCTCATGGAGCTCAATATCTAAAACACAAACGACCCAATTAAAAAATGGACAGAAGACCTAAACAGACATTTCACCAAGGAAGACATACAGATGGCCAAGAAGCACATGAAAAGATGCTCAACATCACTAATTACTAGAGAAATGCAAATAAAAACTACAATGAGAGGGCTTCCCTGGTGGCGCAGTGGTTGAGAGTCCGCCTGCCGATGCAGGGGACACGGGTTCATGTCCCGGTCCGGGAGGATCCCACATGCTGCGGAACAGCTAGGCCCATGAGCCATGGCCGCTGGGCCTGCGCGTCCGGAGCCTGTGCTCCACAACGGGAGAGGCCACAACAGTGGGAGGCCCGCATACCACACAAAAAAAAAACTGCAATGAGATATCATCTCACACCAGTCAGAATGGCCATCATCAAAAAATCTAGAAACAATAAATGCTGGAGAGGGTGTGGAGAAAAGGGAACACTCTTGCACTGTTGGTGGGAATGTAAATTGATACAGCCACTATGGAGAACAGGATGGAGGTTCCTTAAAAAACTACAAATAGAACTACCATACGACACAGCAATCCCACTACTGGGCATATACCCGGAGCAAACAATAATTCAAAAAGAGTCATGTACCAAAATGTTCATTGCAGCTCTATTTACAATAGCCAGGACATGGAAGCAACCTAAGTGTCCATCAACAGATGAATGGATAAAGAAGATGTGGCACATATATACAATGGAATATTACTCAGCCATAAAAAGAAACAAAATTGAGTTATTTGTAGTGAGGTGGATGGACCTAGAGTCTGTCATACAGAGTGAATTAAGTCAGAAAGAGAAAAACAAATACCGTATGCTAACACATATATATGGAATCTAAGAAAAAAAAAAAGGTCATGAAGTACCTAGGGGTAAGACGGAAGTAAAGACACAAACCTACACAAACCAAATAAAGACACAAACCTACACAAACCTAAAGAGCATGGACTTGAGGATATGGAGAGGGGGAAGGGTAAGCTGGGACAAAGTGAGAGAGTGGCATGGACATATATACACTACCAAATGTAAAATAGATAGCTAGTGGGAAGCAGCCGCATAGCACAGGGAGAGCAGCTAGGTGGTTTGTGACCA